>NW_023425416.1:2552500-3152500 GCF_014108245.1 Pipistrellus kuhlii | reverse complement strand
ATGAGATCAATTTGCAAGATTCTTTAGTTTAGAAAGAATGATTTTTCTCTAGTGTATATGTTGGTTTGATATGGAAATACATACACTTAGTTGCCCTACATCTAGATTGCTAGTGTGCTCAGAATTTTCTTTGCAAAGTCAGAAATTAAATATAGACACTATGCCTTAATGTTTCTGTCTTGCTGTCTGCATATAGACTCCACAAACTTTCTTATGGATGAATCCCTTAAGCACAAGAAGAGAGAGGGGATGAATCTTAAATATACAACTTCAAAAGCCATCTCTGTTGTTGGCTGAAAGCAGGACTAAAAATTCTGGTGACTATAAACCCAGACTGTGCGCTTGCAGTGATAATTAGGTTCCTTATGGATTTGATGTTCTCTGTGCTAGAAAGACATTGTTTGACTATAAAGTGGTTTCTGGAGTTGCCCAGTTACATAAAAGCATCTCCTTAAGGTTCTCTTTTAAATAAAGTGTTTATAAAGCCTAATTTGTATTGACACATGTTTATATATGATTTCTTATGTTAAATAGTGCCCTTCAGGTGACTTTTGTGCATGATGACATATGCCAGCATGCCCTAGAAATTATGTCTCAATGAAGACTCTTGACTTCACCTTGTGTTCAGCCTTCAACAAACACTTACTCCCCAATGACTGTGCCTGGCATTATGATGGGTGCTGGCAAAAAAAGCATAAAGGTGCCGGAAATGGTTTGGCTCAGTGGATAGAGCATCAGTCTGCAGACTGAAAGGTCTCAGGTTTGATTCCGGTCAAGGGCATGTACATTGGTTGCGGGTACATCCCCTGGAGGGGGTGTGCAGGAGGCAGCTGGTTCATGTTTCTCTCTCATCGACGTTTCTAGCTCTCTATCCCTCTTCCTTCCTCTCTGTGGAAAAATCAATAAAATATATTAAAAATAGCATGAAGGTGCATGAGATTGATCTATTTTCTCAGATTTTCTGTTTCTTTTAGAGTCTTTCTCCTCCCCTCGCTCAGAACACATTTGTAGATTATCTGCTGTAGTGAAGGGTTCCCATAGGGTTTCATTGGTAGTACCTGCAACTTCTGACAGTGACATAAAAAACTCTTCCTCTCTTCCTTCTTTCCTTCCTTCTTTCCTTCCTTCCTTCCTTCCTTCCTTCCTTCCTTCCTTCCTTCCTTCCTTCCTTCCTTCCTTCCTCTCTCTCTCTCTCTCTCTCTCTCTCTCTCTCTCTCTCTCTCTCTTTCATTCATTTTTTATTTAAATGGAGGAGTTCATGATTGCTTTCTGAGACCACAGCAGCTTTCAAAGATTTTAGTAATGTGGACTGCTTTCAGGTCTAGGGCAATTACCATTGTATTCATTAAAGTATCTAAAACCTTTCTCTTTAAAAAAAAAAATTCTTTATTGATTAAGCTATCACATATTTGTCCTCAACCCCCCATTCCAATCCCTCACCTCTCCCCACTCATGCCCCCACCTCCCAAATGTCCTTGACCACTGATTAGGCTCATATGTATGTACACAAGTCCTTTGGTTGATCTCTCCCTTTTATCCCCACCCTCCCTCTGAGGTCCAACAGTCTGACCCATGCCTCCTTATTTCTGGGTCTGTTCTTGTTCATCAGTCTGTTGTTCACCATTTCCCCTAGATGAGTGAGATCATGACCTACTGGAAATATACTTATAAAAAATCTAAAATGAGATAAGCAATAATGGTTATGCTGAAGGGTAAATGAATCAGTCTGTAGTGAGTTTCTTTCTGGGCCAACAGTTCTTTTGAGACCCAATTTCAATGTTAAAATGTTCCTTATGTGTACATGTCAGCAAAGATATTTCAGTTCTGGATGGTGGACAAATGGTGGTAATGCAGGTCCAACCCTCTCTGGTTTGGTCCTGGGTAACCTGCAGTGATACACAGCTAAAACTTTTCTGGTTTGGTCCTGGGTAATGTGCAGTGATACACAGCTAAAGCTTTTCTGACTGTATCATTAACACTAATTTCTGAGAGTCAAGCTCACAAGTTCTCATTTTACTAAAGGAACTTGTGTTATTTTGTAAATGACTATCAATCATTAATCACATAATAAGCATATTCTCTATAATTTGAAAAGGTATATTTAATATTTTAATATAGTGTTATTTTTAGAAAGCAGATAAAATTCCTGATATCTTAACTCACATTCCAAAATGTTAAGGTCAAAGAAATCCTGGCTGGAAGAGATATGCAGAGAAAAAATGATGCTGATCTGCACTTGGAAGAGGGACACCCACTGAATGATGTACATTACAATCTGGATTGTATAAGTAGATTTTTCAGGATTAAACCTTATGTTTATAAAAAGGTAGTATGATGTAAAGAAAAACAGGTGGGACTCATTAAATTTTATATGACTCTTTTATTAATCAAGACCAAGAGCACATTAGCAGTTTAATAAACATGTCACACAGAGGCCTCATTCTGAATGCACTGTGAATGTAAGACTCTTTGTAAATTGTTGTGCTGCTTAGCCTCTTCTCCACCTGCACTCACACACTTTTTTCGAATATGTCATATCTAACATTTACCTCCATCACTAACTTCTGGCTGGATTCAGCAACTATCTCAACTGTAAATTTCTTTGTAGATTGCAAAATATATATATAGGGAACTGGCAAACAACTCTACAAACTAAATCATCTACACTAATAAAATAGAAATATGCAAATTGATCATAACTCTGTGGCACCATTAGCCAATCAAGAATGAGTATACAAATTAACCCAACAAAGATGGGTTAACTTGCATACACTGATGCAGAGTGGCCAGGCAGGGTGAGACACCTGCTATAAGGGGAAGGGTGGGGAGTGGAAGGAGCTACAGGAGTGGTGCTTTGACAGGAGTGAGGACTTGCAGGCTCCCAGGCGAAGCCGGGGGAAGGAAGGTCTATTTTTGCATGAACCTTTGTGCAATGGGCCACTAGTTCTTAATAAAAATGTACTTCTTCTTAAAGGCTTTGTAGCAATCTGATTTTGTTTGGCAGGTAGGGAGTGGGAATATAAATTTAAGGGGCAAAAGGAGCCTTTGAAATAGTCTTTCTAAACCTTAATAGTTAGTCCACAATTCTATTACAATATAGTATAGATCGCTTCAGTAGTCCCATCACAGGAGCATGATAATAGTAATTAAGTCTTAGTGTTGTTTTGGGGGGCTCAAAGAACTGGAGTCTGGAAAAGTGAAACATTCTGATGCCCAGTGTCAGTGGTCACCATCGCTCCCACAGCTTCAGGCACCTTCTGAGGCACAGGAAGGACAGGACACATCAGGCTTTTTTTCCGCTTAGCAACAAAAATGTTCATTTTCTTCTATCACCCCTTACCTAGTGTCTAAGGACGAAGTTAGACGTTAATTTCAGGACAGAGATTGGCTAATTTTTTTTTCTGTAAAAGGCAAGATAGCAAGGATTTAGACTTTGTGGATCAAAAGACAAAATTCAGAATGTTATGTAAGTACTTCAAATAACATGTCGGAGAGAAAACAAAGTACTACAATTTTTATTGCTAAAATTTAAAATATAATAATAATAGAGTAAAACTGATTGTTTCTCTAATCTCCGAGCACACACACACACACACACACACACACACACAAAACAAACAAAAAAACACAGATGTGCCTCTCTGCATGCATTGAACTTAATTCAAACACATATAGTTGGGAAGAAGGGAGCTAAAGCCAATAGCAAATGAGCAATTCACAGGGAGGGACTCCATCTTTCTTCTCAGAAATTCCCTGCAGTGAGCAAGGAGGCTGTCCTATGTCTCCTCTGACCCACTTAGTCTTCATTCCCCTTGCCTCCTACACTGTCAGCATCTCTACAGTCCAATGATAGGATTAATGATTTTCTTTCTAGGCTAATTTTGACTATCTTTTTCTTTTCTCCCTATTCCTTTTTTTTTTTTCAATCCTCACCAGTGTATATTTTTCCAATGATTTTTTGAGAGTGGAAGAGAGAGAAAAAGACAAAGATAAATATTGATGTGAGAAAAACACATCAATTCATTGCCTCCTGTAGGAGCCATGACCAGGGCCAAGGCCAGGAAGGAGCCTGCAACCGAGGTACATGACCTTGACCTGAATTGAACCTGAGACCCTTGGGTCTGCAGGCCAATGCTCTATCCAATAAGCCAAACTGGGTATGGCTCTCCCTATTCCTTTACATGCTGTTAAACATCAACTTTATTTAACAGATAAGGAAACTGAGGGAACTTATAATTATTCAATGATTCTATTGTTAAATTAGAGTAAAATTGATTGTTTCCCTAATCTACACACACACACACACACACACACACACACACACACGCACGCACACACACACACAAAAAAACAACAACAACAACAACAACAAAAAACACAGATGTGCCTCTCTGCATGCATTGAACTTAAATCAAACACATATAGTTGGAAAGAGGGTGCTAGAGCCAATAGCTCAGCTCAGTGTGACACTGCAGCCTGAATGATCAGATTCTGTTTTCTTGGCTGCTGTTTTATATTGCTAATGTAACTGCCCAGAAAGGTGTGCTGAATAAAGGGAAGGGGAATAGTGGGATTAGAGGTGGAAGACAAGAAGGGGAAGAGTGGTTGAGTAGGAAGGAAAACACCCTGGGCTGAGACAAAGTAAAACTATGGCAAACAAAGGAGAAAAGGGTTCCTTCCTTCCATAAGACTTTCTATGGAGACCTGGGGTCCTCACAGTGCTGCCTGGACACTGCACCCCAGTGTTCCTGGGCCACTGAATGCAGTGGGAATTGGGAATGAGCAGAGTAGCCTCTTGAATAGCTTCAGTTCCCATGCTGGCCCCATTAACCTGAAAATGATTTGCTGTGAAGACGAAAACTTTGGCTTTAGGATGATATTTATGTACCTTTTGGCCAGCTTTTCCATAATCTTTTTCATCATTTACTTACATGGTTTTTCTTCAGGGATTTTAAAACTTCAGTAACCATATTCCACTTCTCAGATTATCACTCATAAAATGTTTACTGACAAATTGGTATCTAACCAAAATGGCATCATTGTTTTTTCTTATTGGATTAAGTGCAGGGTTATTCATTATATATGACTTTTCTAAAGGAAAAGTTTAACATGCATCCTATAGACTTCATTCTTTTACATTAGGTAGGAAAATTTATCTCAGTCTAAACTAATCTATTTTTATTTTACTTTTAATCTAAATTAATCTATTTCTACTCGTTGCTTTTACATTGCTCAAAAGACATAATTAATCAATATTGCTTGGCCAAAATGTGAAGGTCTAATTTATATCACTTTAGAGTTGAAAGAGTTTATTCCTGTCAGTAAATATATTTAAAACATCAAAAGTGATGAGGACTACAGTCTTACAAGTTGGGTCAGGCTGTACTGAGATGTTATTGCTCTGTTTGTTCTTTACAGTTATCTTAAAAAGAAGCGGTTCCTGTTGTACAAAGCTCAGAGGATTAAGAAATGGATCCACTGTACATGTATAAGCAGTGGAGTTGGGATTTGAACCATGTTCGGCAGATTACTAACCCAGGAGACTTCACTAGAGTATTTTGTCAATCCTTTCAGGCTTTGCTCTTTGGGATTTCTCAACAACACAGACACAACCATCCAGTTGTTAATGAGTCAGTTCAACTGATTGTTTAACTATCCATTGCTAGGAATCAATATGGTGAATAATTTGGACTTCACCTGCCGTAGATATCTCAGAAAATCTAATTGATTCTTCCAACTACTATCAGTAATTTTAGAGACATTCAACAATGCTTACAGACCCATAAGTGTATTGGCATAATAAAATTCCATTCACTTCATAATAAAGGGTATGAGCAATAATGATTAGTTATAATAACAATAATGGTAACAAAAATGACTACAGTTTGAGAACTTATTGTAGTTCTCAATACAATTGTCATTAATGTGCTGACAATGCTTCTTTATGGCACTTTTTTACTGACTTATTTTAAAGAGGGAGGAAGGGAAAGAGAGAGAGAAAGACATAGATTGGTTACACTACTTATTTATACATTCATTGATGTATTCCTATAAGAGCCCTGACCTGTGATTGAACCTCAACCTTGGTGCACCGGGAGGATGCTCCAACCAATTGAATTACCCAGCCAGAGCCTATAT
Source organism: Pipistrellus kuhlii (assembly GCF_014108245.1). NCBI lineage: Eukaryota > Metazoa > Chordata > Mammalia > Chiroptera > Vespertilionidae > Pipistrellus > Pipistrellus kuhlii. Next base: position 3,146,362 of record NW_023425416.1, on the reverse strand, counting down.
GACTTTTAAAATTCAATTCTTTATCCCTGGTTTTGCTCTCCAAGCTTTCAGTTCCCCCAGTCAACTGTGGTATGGAAATATTATTTGGAAAATTCCAGCAATAAACAATTCATGAGTTTTAATTTGCAAGCCATTCTGAATGGAGAGAGACAGGGCAAGATTTCATCACTGTTGATGAAATCTTGCCCTGTCTCTCTCCATTCTGGGTGAAATGTGACTCATCCTTCTGTCCAGTACATCTATGCTATGCTCACATTATATTCAGTAAAATGTGTTTTGAAAAAAGAGAGACCACATTCATAGAGCTTTTATTAGATTATATTGTTGTAATTTTTCAATTTTATTATTAGTCACTATTCTTAATATCTTACTGTGACTAATGTACAGATTAAATGCTATCATAGTTATATAGGTACAGGGGGAAACATGGTGTATACTAGGTCTGGTACTATCTGAGGTTTTAGGCATCCGTGGGGGTCTTGTAATGCATCTCCCACCGATGAAGGGCACTACTATGCAATGTTAGAACACTACAGCTTCATTCCTATTGTATCATAGAAAAATGTTTGGTCTTTGTCCCTGATTCCTGGCACAAAACTACTAAAATTCTTGTACTCTCTGAAGTGATAAGAGTATATTGTCTGTGCCAATGAAGTGACTGGTGGCCAGAGGTTCATAGAGAGCATCAGGATAGGAGCTGGTCACCAGCAAGACCAAGGCATAATTAGAAGTTGGAACCATCATCCTCGCTTGCCCCCCTCTGGAGAGGGGTTAATCACCAATGATTCAATCAATCCTGCTTACTAATGAAACCTCCATAACAATAGGGTTTGGAGAGCTGGAGAGCTGCTGGGCAGGTGCATTGTGGAGCTGGGAGGGTGGCAGTACCTGGAGAGACTATGGAGGCTGCACTTACTGCCCCTCCCACTGCCAAGCCCTGTCCCATGTATCTCTGCCATTGACTAGACCCAAGTTGTATCCTTTGTAATTAAGCAGAAACATAAATAAACTTCCCATCTGAATTCTGTGAGCCATTCAAGGGATGGTTGATCCTGAGGAGGGCTTATGAGAACCCCAAGTTTATCACCAACTCAGATGGAGGTGTGGGTAGTTTGAGCACCCTGTTTGCAGCTGGCTTCTGAGGTGAGGTCAGTGTTGTGCCTAACTCCAGGTGCAAGTACCAGAATGGAAGCGATATTTTGGATGCCAGTTGGTGTCAAGGAGTCGGAGAATGGCGTGAGAAGAGAGCCACGGACCTCTAAGTGGCTAAAGCAAACACAATCAATGGAACAGAATGCACTGACACCCTCAAATAAGAGTTCAGAGGTATGGCCGGCCAGCAGTGTTAGAGCTGTCAGCTCACATGTGTCAGGAGGGCTTTCTACTTTGAAGTATTAATTTTTTTTCTCTCTCTCTGTCTTAACTCTCTGTCTATATATTTGAAGCCAAGGACACTTCCTCCCTTTTGTTTATTCATACATTTTAAAAGTATTTACTGAATGTGTAACGTGTACCAATATATCCGGACTGCTAGGAACAGAAACTGCAAGTGAATGGTGAGTTAAACAGATGGGCAGGCAGGTGTTTTTGTGTCTCACACACAAATAAGTTTGGAAGTGTAGGTTGGGTGACTTTGACTCAGTGGCCCAACACTCTTAGATAGAGGGTGCTATGAGCCTCTTAGCCCTTTTCTTTGACCTGCTTTTCTCTCATTGGCACAAGATGGCTACTGTGGTTCCAGCCACCATGCCCACAGGTGAGGCAGGAAGAAGCAGGGCATGGTGAATAGGAAGGTGCTGCTATTATGTAGGAAAGCAAAGTCTTCCTAGACAGCCTCAGTGGACTTCCATTCATGTCTCATGGACAAGCAGCATGTGTCCATCTGTGGCTATAAGGGAACAGAAAGCTATTTTGAATGTGTGAACATATGGCCACTCTGATCAAACAATTGTTCTGGATCTAGGAAAAAGGAAGAAGATAAGAACTGAGTTGGCAGAATTCATCCCCAAGTTAGGCACTGCACTCGGCAGTCAGGATAGCACGGTCATTACAAGCAGATACAGTGCCTGCCTCATAGAGCTTTTTACTTAGTAGAAGAGGTAGACAATAATAAAAAATATTCTACAAATACATGTAAAATTACAGTCATTAATGTGCTGAGGTGGAGAAGGCTCTGAAAGTCTAAAATGAGAAGGAGAAGTGAGTGATATAATAAGGGAAGTGAAGGAGGCCTCCAGGGAAGGGTGGTACGTAGACAGGTATATCTGATTCAATTTTGGCACCTCCCATAGGGCCCTGCCTATAACACAATTCATAGAACAAAAGGAAAGATAATCACAGAGAATCTTCTTGAAATCTTAGTGTAAGTGTACTGTATGATTCTTTTTATTTCAAGTGCAAGAAATATAATTTAAAGTCAATTAAAAAACAAAGACAGGTGCTGGCTAAAGTTCCGGGCCAGCTTCAGTGAAGCGGCATCAAGTAGCCCCACTAATGATACCAGAACGTGCTGCCCGTCTCCACTGGCTTCTGTTTGTGCTGACGCTGTTCATTTGTAGCTTTTCTGTCCTGATGCTGTGATAATGGCAAGTTTCAGATTTATCTATTTTCATTAGAAACACTTCTACAAAAGTTACATTTTCCAAATAACAAATGTTTTACAAGGAGATCTCATTGTGCCTGACATGAGCCAGATACCAGCCCCTGTAGCAATCACGTGGTCACTGGAGAATGCATGATCCATTTAGCTAGTCGAGTCTTGTGTCCTCTCCTGTATCCAAACGCCATGAGCTCAGAATAGGGAAGAAGGTTCCCCAAAGGAATCCACGGAACAGTCGCCAGGAGAAGTGGGAGTGCTTGCTAGGAGGCAGAAAGAACAGGAGCCTCCTACAGAGTGGAAATGATTAATGGCATTAATGACTGCCTCAGCCAACAATAGAATAGTAACCACAATAAGAACTCACACTTATAAGTGTTTCTTACTATTCTTAAAAATTCTTATTCTCCATTCATGGCATGCTGAAAATGTATCCAGTCTGCTTTATCGAGCCCAGAAGGTTGAATAGCACTTTGGTTTGAAATGAGTGAACATGAGATTCCCAGAGAGCAGTGATTCTAGGAGGACAAACACCCCTCCCTCAGTCACCAAGTCCAAACAGAATGCCCAGTGCTCCTGCACTCATGCAAACACACCTCCACTGTGGTGGCCGGCGAGGGCCTGTCCGTTAAGTGAGGCTCATGAAAGCACAGATGGTCCTGGGTGGCTCAGCGTCTGCTGGTGGCCAGACTAAGTGATTTTGGTGGCCTTACACTTCTGATCACATCCAGGCAGCCAGGGAGAAAATGAAACCTTGTTTATCATCTTGACAAACAGCCCCTTTCAGTGCCTCCGGACGCTTTATGTTACTTGGTCGAGCCAAATACTATTAAATTGTCATCACTGTCAAAAAGAGAACTAATAAGTTTTCTGCCTGAGTCATAGTTAATGACTTCTACAGTGTGCAACACAAATCAGTTTCTGCTCGCATTCTTTCCCCCTAACTGTGTGTTTCTGATCTCCCTGGCTATGAGGCATAATCTCATGACATAAATAAATATATATTTTCATTATGTCCTCTGTTAAACCGATAAGATGCCAAGATGACAAGAGCCAGATACTTGGCTCAGTGGGTGAGGTATATGCATGAAGGAGGACATTAAGCGGCTTCATTTTGTTCTACATTTTCACGGAAGGCGTAGATTGGAAAAACTGCATGTCATAGCTCTGGAGATGGTTATTAAATATATTAACAGAAGTTACTTAGGAGGTAATATACCTCTTTTGTTCTCATCATCTTAAAGAGTAATATGTTAGTCAGATTAGACTGTGTTAAGCTGCAACAACAAACCACCCCAAATTTAGTTGGTTTAAAACAACAAAGGTCTATTTTTTTGAACATGCACCATGCCCATTCTGGTTCAACAGTGGGGCTGTGTTTGTAGGAGTTAGTCTAGAACTGCTGGGGCAGATGGCCCTAACATGGGGGTGGGCAAACGAGGGCCCATTTGCTTTATTGCTCCTGAGCTAAGAATGGTCTTTATTTTTTCAATGGCTGGCAAAATCTAAAGGACAATATCTGTGACACATAATTACTTCAAGTTTCAGTTTCCATAAATAAAGTTTTATTGGCATACAGGCACACTCAGTTGTTTACATATTTTTTTATGTTTGCTTTTAAGTTACAAATTCAGAGTTTGGTAGTTGCCACAGAGACTACATGGCCGGCAAAACTAAAAATACTTTCTGTCTGGACTTTTATAGAAAAAATTTGCTGACCCCTGATCTAAAGTATGACCAGTTGCCACACCAGCAGGAAGAGAGCCCTACAGGGTCCGTGCACAGAGAATTCAAAGCTCAGCAAGGGAGTGATATGTTACTGCTGTTAACAATAACCATGTGGCCCAACAACCCTTAAGAGAACTAGGAAGTGCCACAAGCCCAGGAGGAGGAGAACCAGAGATATAATTTAGAAGCCCTAACTCTACTACAGCTAAAATTAATAATAACATGAAGAGCAAACATACTTCAGGAATGGGTCTAGGGGTTTTGCCAGTGTTCACTCATTGATCCCCATAACAACCTGATCATGAAAGTATTATTATTTTCCCATTTCCCAGATGAGCAAACTAAGAAATGAAAACTTAAATGATTTTCATGAAGGATAGAGTAAGTATTTAACCCCAGTCAATATGACTCCAAAATCCACTCTCAAACACTATACTCAAACATTCTACCATATGTGAATTCTCTGGAACTTAGAAAACTCCAACCACCAATACTGTAGAGACTTTTTTTTCCACAAAACCCTTAATTATAGAATTCAGCAGCTATAAGCAAGATACTAATTTTAGTGTTTGCATAACCTATTTCCATATTGCTTAACAATTCACTTAGAAATTTGCAAATAATTTAGCCCATAGATAGAAGGAAACTAACATCTGTAAATTTTCATGTGGTTTGCCTGCAAGCAAAACCAAACGATTTATAATTTGAGGTTAGTTTATGAATCAGCAATAGAAGATAATAGAATAATCTCATTTTAAAAGAATTTTTAAAAATTTATAATTACTGTTGGGCTTCCTTCTTTTAGTGTATCCCTGCTCATATGCCATTACATAGATGTCATCAAGAAACAGAACAAAAATGAATAAAGACATAGAGCAGATAAGGCAAGGATGCAATGTAGAAAGCATAGTAGATGTCCCATCATTGCAGGAATACTTCAGACATTCCACAGGTCCTGAGGCCTTATAGCAAACTCCTCCATTGTCCAAGCTTTCAAAATCCAGTCCCTCCATCAAAATTCATGTCAGACTGTAACCACCTCCAGTGTTGTCTTTGAAATTGGATTTCATTTTTATGTTAATAAGAATGTCAGTTATTATTTATAGTGTACCTACTGTGTACTACTTGATGTATTAATTATGTTTAATCACAATATCTAATGCTCCAAACATCCCTTAAGTTAGGCATTTTACTCACAAGGGACCAGGGATCAGAAATTACAAATTTCTCCAAGTCACCCAGGTAGCAACTCAAATGATATTTAACCTTTCATGGCAGTGTTTCAGATAATTTTAGGAAAATTAATCTAACCTGAGGAGTGGCTTATATAAAATATGACAGCCTGCCTCTTTTCTAGAAAACGTTTCCACATTGTTCCCAGCCTTAAAGGGAACTTTCATCAGAAGTAAAGCTTGATGTTGGTTGAAGCATGGAGTTGGGCGAGATCCAGAAGGGATGTACAATAGAATGAGAATCTTGCACCTAGGGGAATAATGGACCCAGATATTTTGTTAGCTTTATTTCATTCCAACTTTTTCCATAATTACAATAAGAGAATACAGACTTACTTATTTCAGACCATGGCCACAGAAGCTGGAGGAGCTGCTGTGACTTAGTTTTCAGGTCTTACATCCAGGTAAATACTCCACTTTGAGGTAGAAGCTCCCCCTTCCATTGTTTCAGCCACCACCAAGCCTGAGTGGCTTTTCTTACTGGGAAATAAGTCACTTTTGTGGTTGCATTGATTTGTAGTGTATTGAAGGCAAGTCTAGATCAGGCAAGCAAATTTGTGTGCAGAAATAGCCAGATGAAGATGTTATATTGTTATTTTAACAAAATTCTCAGGCAGAGCTAAGAATAGCACAAAAGTAGTCTGATACTCAAACCACTACTTGGGTTCCCCTCCCTAATACTATCCAAGGCATCCTTACTGGAAAAGAACAAATGTTCCAAAGTATTTAAAGACCAGAAAAACATCAAGGATATTCTTTTTGTAACCTCATTAGTGCATCTTTGAGTAAAAATTGTTTCTATATTGTTAGTGTGGTTACTAAAGAGTTTCTGCAGTAAAGCTTAAGATATCCAAAGTGTAAGCCATTTTCTTCTTTTTTTTAAATATAAAGGAGAGACTTAGGCATCATGTTTTGAGTGTATTATGGTTTATATTACTTTTAGCAATCTTATTTTAGAGGAATAGTGAGGTCTAAATACAATTCCCCAGCCATCGGCCTGGTGTGAGCGTAGGGAAATGGGCATGAGAAAAAGTTCGTGATCTAGTCAAAATGATGTTTCCAGTATTATTACTAACAGCAGAATATATTTTAGTACCTATTATGAAGCAGGTATTATTATAATCATTGCCTATAGTTATTTAATTGTCATAGATATTTAGTCCTCAAAACAACTCTGTGAAGTTAATGTTATCATCACCCATATTTTACCAACTGAGGCAAACAATGGAAAACAGTAGGAAGCAGCAGATCCAGTACTTGAATCTTGATGATCTTGCTCTAGAACCTGTTATTTTTTTATTTTCTTTATTGATTAAGGTATTACATATTGGGTCACAGGCAAAGTCTCTTCAAATTCAAGAAGACTGAAATCATATCAAGCATCTTCTCAGACCACAATGGCTTCATATTGGAAATAAACTAGAAAAATAAAATAAAAAATAAAAAATAAAAAAATTCAAACACTTGAAAGCTGGATAGCATGTTATTGAACAATGGTTGGGTTACCAAAGAGATCACAGAACCTGTTATCGTATTCATTATGCTGTGCTGCCTCTCATGTGGCTGTCCGACCCAGAATTTGTTCCTATTTTTTTTTTTACATTTGTCTGTCTTCTATGTACCCCAGAAACCTGGAAAGGAGAAGATGGTGATTTGTTTAATCTAGAGCATAAACAAGTCAAGCAGCCATTTTTGCCCCCCTCGACCAAAACATGCTTAAATATTCATTAGTGTCTCTCCTGCCAATGATTTACAAAGACACTTGGAGCTGCCTTCTAGTCCATTGTGTCAATAAAGCATTTTTAACACAGTCTTAAATATGCATTTCTGACATCTGCTAGAATAGATTCTAAGAGAGCTATTTATAAGGCCTTGATCCAGAAATCCCATAAAAGTGAATCTCAGAAATCTGTGCTTTGTCTCACAAGTAGTAGCTTTTAAAAGAAGGAACCATAGCAATAAAATGAAAATGCAAGGGTCTGAATAATCATGTCAGACTTAACATCCTTAGTCAATTTTATGCACTTTTTAAAAAGTTGATCTGTGAGTAGATATGGTCTGGCTTAACTATTAATTAGGACTGAAAGGACTGAAGTATCTTTATAAATTCTCTTAATTGCTGTTTCATTTTCTAGCTTTTTTTTTTTTAATAAAATGCTTTTATTTGTATCTTTTGGCTCTACTCAAACCCATGTTCAAGTTGTTTTCTTGAAGGTACAAAAAGGTCATTTCATTCTAAAAACTACATTTATTATTCGTTTGTTTTCTGAAGACTACATATGGATACTCAGAGAAAATTCCACCTAAATAATTAATTGATGTTTAATATTTATTCTTTTTTTTAATTTTTATTGTTGAAAATATTACTTACCCCCTTTCCCCACACTGATTCATTCTAGCCTGGCCCTACCCCCATCTCAGGCCTTCACCACCCTATTATCTGTGTCCATGTGTTATGCATTCATGGACACAATTTATTTATTTGGTTGATCTCTTCCCAGAATTTTTTTCCCTTTTCTTATTTTCCTTGTTTTCCTCTTTCTCCCCTCACACTCCTTTCCTTCCTTCTTTTTTTCTTTAAATATTTTTTAAATTGATTTTTAGAGAAAGAGGAAGGAAGAGGGAGAGGGAGAGAAACAACCATGTGAGAGTAAACATCCATCAGCTGCCTCTTGCACTGGGGATTAAGCCTGCCACCCAGCCATATGCTCTGATGGGAATCAAACCTGCAGCCTTTTGGTGCATAGGACAACACCCAACCAACTGAGCCACACTGCCCAGGGCCTCTTCCACCTCTTTTTTCCTTCTTTCCTCCCTCCCTCCCTCCCTCCCTTCCTTCCTTCCTTCCTTCCTTCCTTCCTTCCTTCCTTCCTTCCTTCCTTCCTTCCTTTCTTCCTTCTTCCATTCCTTCATTCCTTCTCTCTTTCTCTCTTTCTCTCTCTCTCTCTCTCTCTCTCTCTCTCTCTCTCTCTCTCTCTCTCTCTCTCTCTCTCTCTATCAATCAGTCATTTATTCATTTACAAATATGTGCCTGTCTACTATTATGCCAGTCATTAGGGATAAAGAAGTAAACAGGATGCAGTCTCTACTATCATGAAGAGTCCAGCCAGAGGACAGACAGACAGTGAACTGGTTATTCCAGGAGGCACACAACAAAAGGTCAGCTTGTTAAAAGCATACAATAGGGGTCAAGAGATACTCTTTAAGAAATGGGTTCATTCAACAAAATGTACAGAACAGAACTGGGCCCAGTACTTGGGATAAAGTGATGAAACAGAACAATTGCTGGCCTTACCCCCTATAAGAAAAGTAAAACACTATTAAAAATGCATAAATAATGCATTGTGATTATTATTGTGGTATAATTATGAGAAGTTATAGGGTCATATAATGTGGGTTCAAGGAGACCACCTAAAGAAAACCTATATAGTGAATACAGGAGCCAAAAAATGTACAAACTTATGCTATTCCTTTTTTAAAAGATAATTTTCTCTGATTCAAACTTTACATTCTTCTCTAGCATCTTCTTTCCCAGAAAAGCTAGTGTTGTAATAATTTTGAATTGCTGGGCTATGCTCAGTCATGGACATGAAATGAGCAACACCAAAATATACTACTGAATGTCAACTTCTCTGGCAGATGAAAAGGATTAGACATTAGCAATTTCCCACAAGTGTTCATTCTTCAATGGCTGATGCAGTTTGTTACTCAGAGTAATTCAGTTGGCTGATATAAGCTATTTCTATTAGATGTTTATTCTCGGGGCAAACTGTTTCATGATGCCAACCTTCAAGTTTTTAGCCATCTACCTGCCAATTTCTAACCTCATCTTTCCTTTCCATTATCATATACTAGAGGCCTGTTGTATGGCATTCGTGCACTTGGGAGGGGGAGTGTCCCCTCAGCCCAGCCTGAACCTTCTGGCAGTCTGGGACCCCTCTGGGGATGCCTTGGGAGCAAGCCTAAGCAGGCAGGCAGACATCCCCCAGGGGTCCTTAGTGAGAGAAATTCCTGCCACCACTGCTGTGCTCCTCAAACATGAGCCTGTCTTCTGGCTGAGGGGTATTACCCTTGTGGGAATGCACTGACCATCAGGGGGCAGCTCCTGTATTGAGCATCTGCCCCCTGGTGGTCAGTGTGCTTCATAGTGACTGTTCCACTGTTTGATATATTTGCATATTAGCCTTTTATTATATAGGATAACAAAAATTAATATGTTAAGTGTTTGACTGTTCAACCGTTCAATCAGTCACTCTGATACACACTGACCATCAGGGGGCAGACACCCTGACAGGTAGGTTAGCTTGCTGCTGGGGTCCAGTTAATCAGGACTGGGCCAGATGGGCCAGACACACCATGGAACCCTCCCATTGTTCCTCCCCAGCACCAGTTGTGCATCAGTGCAGTCCCTCAGCCTGGCCTACACCCTCTCACAATCTGGGACCCCTTAGGAGATGTTGGAGAGCTGGTTTTGGCCCTATCCCCACAAGCCAGGCTGAGGGACCCCACTGGTGCACAAACCCATAAACTAGGGCTCTTGTGATATATTATATAATTTTCATCAGTGATAACTCTTTTTAAAGAGAATGGTATCCTATTGAAACCAGTTTGACTAAGTGGATAGAGCATCGGCCTGCGGACTGAAAGGTCACAGGTTCAATTCTGGTCAATTCTGGTCATGTACCTTGGTTGCAGGCACATCCCCAGTAGGGGTTGTGCAAGACACAGCTGATTTTTCTAACTCTCTGTCACTCTCTCTTCCTTTCTGTAAAAAAATCAATAAAATATATTTTAAAAAGAAAATGATATTCTTATTAATTCATCTTCTTTATGTTTCCTCACTTAAATAGGGCAAGACAATGATACATTGAGCTGGGAAGGAGTTATCAGTGTTAGAAGTATATTGGGGTTGGCATTTTTTTTTAACTTTTCCAGCTCTGAATGAGTTGATGCTGCCAGGAATAATCTTGAAATGCTGTCTTCCTTCCCCTTTTTGGATATTAGAACCTTTCTTTCCTGTTAAAAATAGGTATTCATAGTGTACTATGAGCTCTGACAAACAAAAGAGAAAGAAAGAAGGGGAAGTGGACAGATGCCTAGCAGAGCTTCCCTGCAGGGGACCTTTTTATCCCTGCCTGGGGAAACATGGACAAAGGAGAAGCAAGACAATCATTCTTAAAATGTGTGGTGGAGGGTTAGGGTTAGAACTTGGAAACTGATGTCCATCTAACACATCTAATTTTTTTCAGATTAGCCTACACTGGCCAGATAATTACTATACTTACCTTCTAATATGAAAGAACAATGGGACCCCTTATAAGGTTAGTTTTAGGATTTAAAGCTAATTTCTCATATTTTATCTGATATGTGTTTACTATAGACAGAGGACAGAAACAATGATCTGAAAACTCTGAATAGTATGGACAATCACCATACTAGCTTGTTTTTTGCACACATTCTCTGCCATTAGCTTGTAGATTATCTCACTGTCTTATTTTCTGGATCTTTGGATGCTGGGTAAAATCCAGAAGGGAAGCCATTTTACTGATAATCCATAAGCAAAAACAGGAAGCTCAATTCCCTGAGCACTTAAATGATTTTTGCTTTGATGGTCACAGATCATCTTGAAATCATTTTATTTTTAGATTGAAATAAAATTTGGGAATGAACTGACATTGGTGCCAAAGAAAAGTCTGGAAGGATTCTACATGACAAATAGCTTTATGATTTTACAATGATCTTTACAGTTAGGTTCCAAAGAACAGTTACCTAGGTAACTCTTAAAATGCAGATAAAATATGTTTAAGGGACATTTTTCTAGTTCTCAGAAAGAGCTATGACAAACCTAACTTTACTTGGCTTTTATTGGGGACAGATCTACAGAATCCTTTTCAAACAGCCAGCAAATGAGGACAGTGGGTAAGTAAGACTTAAAAGTCTGTTCCACCCCTAGCTGGTTTGGCTCAGTGGATAGAGCATCAACATGTGGACTGAAGGGTCCTGGATTTAATTCTTGTCAAAGGCATATGTCTGATTTCTGGGCTCAATCCCCAAGACGGGGGGTGGGGAGGGGGGCATGCAGGAGGCAGCCGATCAATGATTCTCTTTCACCAATGATGTTCATTCTCTCTCCCCTTCTCTCTTCCTCTCTGAAGGCCCTAGCCAGCAGCTGGAAGGCCTAGATCGACCCTGATGGCCGACCAGGATTAGGGACCTACCCATGCATGAATTTTGTGCACCAGGCCTCTAGTAAAAATATATTTTAAAAAATTAAAAAAATTGTTCCAGAGTGTCTTTGAGGAATTATATCCCTGTGATTATAATAGAAGTCCAGTCCGCAAGCCGATGCTCTATCCACTGAGCCAAATTTAAGTCTATTAGTTTTTTGATGGAGTCTTTCCAGTATTTTATGTACAATATCATATCATCTGCAAATAAGGACAGCTTTACTTCTTTTCCAGTTTATATGCCTTTTATTTCTTCTTCTTGTCTAATTGCAATTGCTAATACTTCCAGTACTATATCAAACAGAAGTGGTGAGAGTGGGCATCCCTATCTTGTTCCTTTTCTTAAGGAAAATGGTTTTAGTTTTTGCCCATTGAGTATGATGTTTGCTGTGGGTTTATCAAGAACATACAGTATTTATAATTTATTTTTCATGTTGTTCAATTATCCATCCATCCATTGATTCATCCATCTATCCAACAAATACTTGTCAGTGTGTTAGGGGCTGAAATCAGCTGCGTACAGTTGTTTTCACTTTCCTTTGCAAAGAAATCACAGAAGAATAGACTATTTATTCTACTGAAGGTCAACAAAAAAATAACTAGAACTGCTTTGTTCTTTCCTCCAGTGAATGTAACTGAATCTCCTCAGATAATCTGTAGACCCCCACAACCATAACTTGAAAACTTTTGATCAAAGACCAAAGATGTGAGTCTTGCCCTATTGAAATCTGGTGTTTTTGTTTTGTCAACACAAATCAGTAGCACTGGATTTCACCATCAGAATAGACTAAAAGGTTAAATTTCTCTGATCACCTATGGCTATGTCAGTCACAAATGTAAACCTTGGGAATCAGGAGATTTGAGTATGATGGCTCTAATCAGACTTTCTAAATGTGAGGGTCCCATGGGCCTCTGGGACCTGTTCTGGACTCCACATTGGCATACCTGAGCCACAGGTATAATTGAAGCCATGGTTCAACTTGGCATGACTACATGAGCTTATTAGAGCAATACCTTTCTAACTTCCAGTGGGCAGATCCATCATTCATGAGCCTGAGGAAAATGTGGTCTGGCGTCATTGATTTTATATACAAGGTTTTAATGAAAATGGAGTACTTGTCAGTTCCCAGTCACTGAGCTATCCTTCCCTTTTCAGAGAAATGGCAGTATGAGTGCCAGGGTGGAACTGGGAAAGAGCACCGTTTATGCAGTCAGAGGATCTGGGTTTTGGTCTGGATGTGGCTAGGTACTCACCAGGTATAATGTGGGCAAATGATTAAGCTATTCTTGACCTCAGTTGCCTCCTCTGTAAAATGAGGGTAATCATAACCTCATTGGGCTTATGTGATCAAAAAATGCATTAAAGGTTTGTAACATACCTACCATGATGTCAGACACATAGTAAATATTCGATGAATGTTTAGTTCCTATAATATTATTATTGTCATAATTACTTATATGGCCATGCCATTTGGCTGTTCTTAGCCTACATCTTCACTAGAAAATGGGGATAACAATAGTCCAATTTATGTCTTTGAACTATTTTGAAGATTAACTGAAATATGTATTAGAGGCACTTTTCAAACCCTATTAATGACATGCCAGACAATGTTTAACAAAGAAAGCAGCAGTATCCTTAAGAAGATTATATTCCAGGGAAAACATACACAGACAATAAGTATAATTAATTAATAAATTATACACTATATTTGAGAGTTACGGGAAACCTGGAGGGAAGATGAGGCATAGTACAACATGCTGAGGAGGAGAATTATGATTTCATTAGGGTGATCAATGTGCCTTTGATACTAAGGTATTTGGGCAAATATGTAGAAGTGAGAGAATGAGCCAGAGATCTGTGAGAAAGGTGCTTCAAGAGGTGCAGGGTTCAACTTGTCAAGAACAAAATGCCTACTGGAGCAACACCTCATGGGTTTAAAGCAACCCTAAAAAGAGATCATGCCCATCATGTTTAGGCCATAGCCTTCCAACAGCCCATGTCCCTGGAGCAGAGAGAAGGATGGTAGCAAATGAGGTCAAAACTTGATTGGGGGGTTGAGAAAGGCAGGTTGGTTAGTTAACCTTGAGCACCATTCTAAACAAAGTGCAAACTTCCTTTTGGAATGTTTCATCAACAAAGACTGATTAGTTGAGTTTTAGAGTCAAACACACTTGAGTCATACGTGTGTGATACAGAGCAGGTCTTTCAACCTCTTTGAGTATCAAGTTTTTAGCTGTAAAATGGGACAATAGCTGTACAATTGTTGTGAGGTTTATAAATAATGTAGGTCAAGTGCCAATTGCAGTGCCCAGCACCCTCTTCTGTGAGCTCCCTGAATGGCAGTGAGCACTGCGATGAACAGAGCTGCCCCTTTTCTCATTCACAACTGTGCTGGGAGGGACTGACTATGGGCTTCCTGACCCACCTTGTTCTTCATATTATTTAACTCAGTGCAGTAACTCAGTCTTGCATGTCTATCACTGGGTCTGCTGGACTGACTGTAAATCAAATAAGATTCAAGATATGACCTGGATCTTTCATACCCTTTGTGCTGTTTTCAGTCATAAACATTGTTTAGTCTTGTATTAAAGTCAAATGGTTACTTTTAAATTAGTGGTATTTTCATGAAGTAGAGAACCAGCTATTACTTACTTGACTGAGGGAACTTGAAGCTGACAATAACAAGCTAAGGTGACCTAATTGTAGGTGTCTATGTTAAAGAGTGTAATGTGTGATTAACACTGTTGTTTTATTAACTCTAATCCCAATGATGGGCATGTGGTGAGACTGAGATTCTCTTTCAACTGTCCAGTTCAAGCTTCTTTACTTCCTGCTCACAATCTTGCATTGATTGGTCTTTTGTTCCCTCTGTTTGGCACTTTGCACTTCTCTAACCACTACTGAAAACAGCAGCCTAGTTGGTCATGCTAGAGCAATATTCATATTGCATTAATTACCAGCTTTAAAATACCCATTTGTGCTGCATTGCAACATAGAATAAGATCTCTCTCTGGAGATTAAAACCTGCTCAAATTAAATGCTATTTCAGATATTCTAATGTGTGTTTTGTTGTTGTTGTTGTTGTTGTTGTTTAAAAATACCCTGACTGGGACTTCTGGTCAAGATGGCATACTACATAAACACTGGGTTCACCTCCTCCCATGACCACATCCAAATCATAACTAAACTAGAGGCCCTATGCACAAAGATTCATGAATGGGTCTTCCTTCTTCTGGCTGATGGCACTGCCTTTGCTCCATCCAGAGCCACCTTTCTGCCTTTGCTGGGCCTGGAGCTACCTTTCTGCCTTCCCATGCTGCCCAGAGGACCAGAGCTGCTGGGGTGGTATGGAACACCTGACCCACCCCCAGCCCATTGGCACTTGCATATACAAATTAGCCTGCCATCTTTGTTGAGTTAATTTGTATACTTACTCCTGATTGGCTGGTGGGCATCATGAAGGTACAGTAAATTTGCATCTTCCTCTTTTATTAGTGTAGATTATAGAACAACCACTTGAATACTAGCTGAACAGAAGTTCTATAAGTAAGCATATAAAGAGGAAGCAACGTGGAGACAGTTTTGCTCAGTAGTTAAGCATCAACCCATGAATCCAGAGATCATAGTTCAATTCCCAGTTAGGACACATGCCAGGGTTACAGGTTCCATCTCTAGTAGAGGGTATGCAGGAGGAGCCAATCAATGATGTTTCTCATCATTGATGTTTTCATCCCTCCTTTCCTCTGCCTTAAATCAATAAAAACATTATTTTTAAATGGCAAATGTAAGAAGATCACATATAATTTTAACAGTAAATTAAAGAATTCACAAATACACACACACAAAAGAAGTAAAAAAATAATGACATAAACATGGAGGGGGTGAATAAAAGTGGTAGTAATTTTAGAGTGATGATCAACTTAAAAGAGACTATTATAGATGTAGCATGGTATATATGAAGTACATGGGAATCAAAAACCAAAAATCTACAAAAGATATACAAGAAATAATGAGAAAGGAATCCAAATACAACACTACAAAAAGTCATCAACATGCAAGAGCAGAGAATCTATAATAATAAAAGCATAATATGCTAATTAGAGCGGACATTCTTCCAGACATCCTTCAGTCCTTCCAGACAAAGCAAGGGAAGCCAGATCTGGGTGCCAGAGGAAAGCCAGTGCCAGCAGCAGGGGGAAGGAAGGCCTACTCTTGCAGAGACTTCTTGCATTAGGCCTCTAGTAAGCAATGGGGAAGATCTATAAAAACAATCAGAAAACAATTAATAAGCAGTAACTACATACCTATACATTACTTTAAGTGTAAATGAATTAGACATATCTCTATATAATTATGTATTACCTTAAATATAAATGGATTAAATGTTCCAATTGAAAAAAGATTGGATAAGAAGATATGATACATAGAGACAATGGAATTTATTCAGTAATAAAAAAGAATGAAATCTCACTATGTGCCAACATAAATGGGTATAATGAGATAAGTCAGAGCAAGACAGCTACCATATGATTTCACTTAATGTGGAATCTATCAAACAAAACAAACAAAACAGAAACTAATGCATAGTTAGAATGAATGAACAGATGGTTGCCAGATGGGAAAGGGTTTGGGGAGGCTGGGTGAAAAAGGTGAAGTGTTTAAAAATAAAAATTGGCAGTTACAGAACAGTCACGGGGATGTAAATCACAGCGTAGGGAATATAATCAGTAGTATCTTAATAACTATGCGTGGTGTCAGATGAGTGCAAGACCTATTGGGGGAGTCACTTTGTAAATTACAATATATAAACTTCTAATCACTGTGCTATACACCTGAAATTAATCATAATACTAAAAGCATAATATGCTAATTAGACCGGACAGCTGAATGACCTTCCGGATGTCCTTCCAGATGATCTTCTGGATGAAGCCAAGGCACTAATTTCATGCATCAGACTTCTAGTAAAATAATAAATGTCAATTTTAATTGAAAAATTATAAATTATTTTAATAATATTAAATAAATAATGTTAAATATCAATATCACATATTAATAATATATTGTTTAATATCAATAATAATAAAAGCATAATATGCTAATTAGACCCGGCAGCTGAATGACCTTCTGGACAGACATCCTTCCAGATGAAGCCTGGGCTGCTAGGGCCAAGACCCTTACACGAATTTTGTGCATCAGGCCCCAAGTTAATAATTTGATAATATAAACAATGTATTTAATATTATTAAATGACAGTCTCCTTAGAGAAATGGCTGATTCTAGGACCAGAATAAGACACAAATAAGGTAAATCTGGAGAGTTTCATAGGACCAGAAAGTAAGGAAGTGCTCAAGAAAGGGGGCAAAAGAATACACAGAAATCACTTGAAAGAGCTCACAATAGCCAAAGTTGGAATATTTTGAGCAACATATTAAATGAAATAGTGATGTGCCCCTGTGGTGAGGCTCAGTTGGTTGGAACATCCACTGATGGGTCATGGTTTGATTTCCAGTCAGGGCATATATCCAGGTTGTGGGTTCGATTCCTGGCCTGGGAATGTACAGGAGGCAACCAATGGAAAGTCTCATCCAACTTTCCAGGCATGGTGATTAAAAGTGTCTCCAGATTTTGTCAAATATCATTAGTGGGTAGGACAAATAGTCAGACCACCTCAGCCAGCACCCTGCACTGAACAACACTGATTGCCCTGTACATTTTAGGACAGGATGGAGCTGCCTTCAGTCCTTTCTTCCTGCCCCCTTCTTTTACCAATTATTTTTTCTTTTCTTTTTTAATTTCTCCCCCGCCCCGCCGCCTTTTTTTAAGTGTTCCCATACAGTTTAAAACACAGTGACTTGTATGTAATGGTTGCTTAGCAAATATGTGATGCATTTCTGCCAACTGAATCCTAAATGCCAAGAATCATAAATGTTATGGCCAATTCTTACCAGAAGAAAAACAGTTTTTCTAAATTCAGAGCTTGACGTTGGGGAAGATAATTTCTGATTCTTGGTCACTTGGAGTGACGTTTATGTCCCCTGGGAACTGGGGGCCCTGCAGGTGGACAGGCCCACACGAAGGCTAGCAAACCCACAGTCACGCAGTGCAGGGCGCAGAGGCCGGGGCAGAGGGACAGATGTGATTAGGCGCCAAGGAACGCTGGTGAATGCATGGCTGAGCTACAGCAGCCAGGGAAGCTAATGCTTCGGGCTATGGTATGAAGTGCCATTCACAGCATGGACCTGTTTTCCCCGGCGATCATTCCTGTGATTTCTGGAGTGAACCTGCATTTGGGAAATGACTCCCAGTTAGGTTCTGTTAACCCCCCTTGAGAGAGGGCAGGCAGTGAAAGGGAGAGACAAATGCTGGGCAGCTCTCCCACCTCCACAGGCTCTAATGCCTGGAGGAGCAGGTGCTGGCCATTACAGGAACTCAGAGAATCGCACAGCAGTCACACAGGAGTGAGCTCTCATCCTGCCCTGCACTCAAGGCAGGCCCCCTCCTCTGGGGCAGCCCAGGCCTTCACTGCACCGGCCTTTCAGCACATCCGCCCAGTCGCCCTCCGCAGGGCCCTGCGTGGTGCCTTTGTTGCATTTGAAGTGTACTGATGCAATGTCGTTGTCCTCGCCAAGATCACACAGACTTTGTACATGATTGTGTCTACATGTCTCTATACCTGTTACATGGAGAGGGTGGAAACTGACCTCTAGGAATTGGATCTCAGGGTACCTATTTCTATCATTTCTCTCCCTTGCATCATTTCCCCAGCCTTCCCCAGGGATCCCCAAGGGCATAAGTGGCCGCTGGAATCCTCTCACCAGGTTCCCTCTTCTTTCTCCCTCGCCAGAAGGAGGGACATGTGAAGTGATCGCCGCCCACAGATGCTGCAATAAGAACCGCATCGAGGAGCGGTCACAAACGGTGAAGTGCTCCTGTCTGCCTGGAAAGGTGGCAGGCACCACCAGAAACCGGCCCTCCTGTGTGGATGGTGAGTCGCTGGGGTCATATCTCTCTCTCTCTCAGTCTCTCTCTCTCTCTCTCTCTCTCTCTCTCTCTCTCTCTCTCTCTCTCTCTCTCTCTCTCTCTCTCTCTCTCTCTCTCTCTCTGTCTCTCTCGTGCTCACCTGGGGTGGGGTCACCAGGCAGAACATATATTTCTCTTTCACATAAGGGTAGATCAGGAAGATCAGAACAGTGAACAAGGCGCGCATCCAGAGTAAATGCCAGCCCTCAGAATAGAGTGTGAATTCTTGCTTCTCAGGCTATCACGTTTTACAATAGCTCTATTTTTTAACAATTTTAGAGAAGATATTTGAGAGTCCAGCTCATTTGGGAAGTGATTTTGGATTGAGATTGCATACAATGATGGGGGTGATAATAGTAGTGAAGAAAACAATACTAACATTCATGTAACACATATTTAGTGAGCATTTACTATATGCTGGGTGCTTCACATACACTCATGATAGAAGTGTGCCAAGCACTGTCCTAAACACTTCTCATGCATTAGTTTATTTGCTCTGCAACAAATTACTCCCAAATTTAGCAGCTTTAACATTATCTCAGTTTCTGGGGGTCAAGAATTCACCTTCGCTGGTTGGTTGTGGCTCATGGTTTCTCATGGAGTTGCAGTCACAGCTGCCTGATACTGGAAGGCGGCTCTAACATGGCTCACTCACCTGACTGTGGACAGGCCACCCCAGCTCCTAGCCAGGGGACCTCTCTGTAGAAGGTTGGCATCTGACACCATGGCACCTGGCCTCCCCCAGAGTGTGTGATCTAAGAGAACAATACAGAAGTTGAAATGACCTTTTCCATGATAACCTATGGGTTATGCACCTCAGCTCTTGCATTCAGTGTGGAATAGACCAGGGCTTGGAGACCAGGAGACGGGGATTCCTGGGCCAGGTACACTTGCCCTCCATGCAATTCATGAAGAAATTCAGGTTTAGAAGAGTTAGGTAATTTGCAGCGTCTCATGGCTGATAAGTCATAGCTCAACTAACTCTTTTTCTTTTAAATATGTTTTTATTGATTTCAAAGGGGAAGGGAGAGGGAAAGAGAGATAAAACTATACAGGATGAGAGAGAATCATGGATAGGCTGCCTTCTACACAATTCCCACTGGGAATGGAACCCGAAACCTGGGCATGTATGCTGACTGGAAATGGAACTGTGACCTCCGGGTTCATAGGTCAGCCCTTAACCACTGATCACACCAATTGGGCTTAACTAACTCTTGATCTCTGAGTAACTGACCTAATAATACTAAGTCTTGAGCACCATATTTAAAGCAATTTTATATGAGCTATCAAACAGTGAGTCCAAGGTTCAAAGGGGCCACACACTTCTTTACCCAGCTTCAGCTTTCATAATTTTAGAGCCATGTGTGAGTTGATCTCCAAACTCTTCAGTCAGACAATCAGGATTAAAGCAGTGAGTCACATGCTCAGGGTCACACAGCAGGAATTTGAACTTGACTTTTCTGGCTTAGGGCTCATTTTTCTACCGCTAGATAGAGGTGGTAAAACACACCTTCCAGATTGGCTCATGTTACGTATTTTCATTATGAATCATGATGTAGTTAGTAGGAGAAACATTTCAAACTGGGCCAAGTAAAGATGAAATTATTTTTTAAGAAAATTTCGGGGGGATCCAGTCACAGGAAATTCAGCCAACCCTCAGCTGCATGAAGAATTCAAAAGCTCTCCATCTGGTTTGCTTTGTTTCTGAGCCCCTTCCTCCATTCTCCTTTGTGTGGTCAGGTTCCCTCTTCAAGGATTTTAACTTTTGCCTCCCCATCACTCAAGGACAGTGAGAGGTTCTTATTCCATTGTGTCTACTCAGATCTCCCTCAGTGTCATGGTATATCTCAAATATATTTGACTCAGTTTATGTCTTAAATGCATTCTCTAAAACCACTTAATATGATTGGCCCGGTGCGGGTCACATGCCAACCTGTGTCCAATCAGCCAAATGAACAAACTTCTGTGGCATGCACAGTTGCCCATTCTCTTCCATGGGAAGGTAGAGCTTTTTATTTATTTATTTTTAAGGATGTAAAGAAGTGAGGAGAGGAAACACACTGTGAACTAGTCTTCTCCATCAGGTGATCCTCAGGGTTTATTTGTCAATGACTGGAGAAATTTCAGTCCAGACTTTGTTGTAACTAAGGGGCTGCTGCTGGCATCTGGGGGGAGAGGACATAGATGCTGCTAAGCATCCTATCTGCAGAGGACAGCCTCCCACAGACTGCCAGCCCCAAATGCAGGTGGCGCTGCGGTTGAGGAACCTGCTCTATGGTTATTTCCAACTCCCAGTCAGCACTCTGAGGACCTCCAGGACTGAGAAGGCAGATGGCTAGACCAGAAAAGCTGTCTCTCCCTCTCACCACAGGAAACTCCTGGTCCTAGAAGCCAATAAACATAAAACCACGATGGTTTCTCCTGTTCTTGCCAAAGAAAGCCCTGAGACTGTTAACGATAAATCCCATTTTGTTTCAGTTCATTTTTATCCCTAATGATCGAGGGCTCTAACTGCCTTCAGGGTTTGGATGCCAGGCACCGAGAGGGAAGCCTGTGTCTGCTGGCAGAGAGGGTGGCAGCTGGCCCTCATCCTGTGAAAGCTAAGCCATGTCATGGTAACATTGTCTCCCAGAGCAGGTCATTTGACTTGGGAAACTCTGAACCCTTTGGGCACGAGGGCTATTAGTCTCTATCGTCCAAGTGAAAGTCAAAGAATAAAGAGTTCCGAAGCCTCCAGCTGGCTGCTTTCCTGGAACCCACTGACATGTATGGCAAGTCTGTGTGTTGCTGTGATCAAAATGGACTTAACAGCCTAGATCTCTACATGCAGGTTAAATCTGAAGTGTGTGTGTAAATTAATATTTCCAGTACAGTAATTAAGATCATGAACTGTGAAAATAAACAGCCATGACCATGGGCAAGTTACATTTCTTTTCTCACCTGCTTCCTAGTCTGTAAAATGGGGATAATAACTGTTCCTACTTCACTCGATTAAGGGAGTCATGTGCACATGGTGTTCTGCATGATGGCCAGTTCCATCCAGTGCTCGCTAAGTGATGGTCTCTTATATTCTGATTTCACAAATGCATGCTGTTCACACTTAGGAAGAGGCACTGCTTCACGAAGTCCTGTTTTTATGTTAATTCAACATAGTGGCATTTTAGTCACCATCTTTTCTTGGAACTGCTTCTAACCATTTACCCTGGATATAGCGAATGCTATATTCAGAAATATATGCATGTTCATTTTAGGAATCTTGGAAACTAAAAAAAATGCATCTGTACATTAAAATCACCCATAACACTGTTGCTCAAAGATTCTCATTGTTTTATAAGGTGACATGTGCACCTTTTTCCAGGCTTAACCCCTTATTAAAGAGAAATGACATACTATGTATTTTATTAAACTAAAATATTGTGGTACTGTTTTATCAACAGCTTGTTTCAGCTACTATATGATGAAACTTACCACACACTCCTGGACATTATTGTTAGCAGCCACATGGATTCAGGGAGGATCACTGCAGTTTATCTATGTCCCACTTTGGTGGGTAGACAGGGCTCTGAGTGCTTCCCTTCCTCAGCCCAGGAAGCATAGACCCAGCCCCTGCTCTTGACAGCCGCTGTGGGCCCGTGAAGCACATTTGTCCAGAACATAATCTGTTACACCTGGTGCCTTTCCCATGGCAAGGGTTCTGATTGCTGTTACTCACTTTCCTCTGAAATCGTACGTCAGTGGCAATTTCTACAGTATTTTCAAAAGCTGAGGAACAGCCAAGATTTTAAAATAGGAATATATTGGATTAAGATTCCAAACCTGAAAACAGATTATTTTAAATGGGACATAAATTCTGCAATACAATCTTACCAACTTATTTAAAAGTGTGATTTATAATATTTGGAGAAAATTATAAGTAGTGAATTTTAGTTTTAAAATGGTATTCTATTGGCTAGTGACTGAAAATAGCAAAAAGCATACTCAACAAGTTAAATTTTGGGGTACTCGTTGTAAATATTATAAAAAGCAGTATACCTTGGACTTGTGTCTAGTACGATACTGAAGGAATATGTCTTTATAGTTTAACTAGAGGCCCAGTGCACAAAATTCATATGGTGGGGGGGGGTGTCCTTCAGCCCACCTTCACCCTCTCCAATCTCGGACCTCTCCAGGGATGTCTGACTGCCTGTTTACCAGGGTCAGGCCTAAACAGGCAGTTGGACATCCCTCTCACAATCCAGGACTTCTGACTCCCAACTGCTTACCTGCCTGTGTGCCTAATTGCCACTAACTGCTTCTGCCTGCCAGCCTGATCACCCCCTAAAGACTCCCCTGCCAGCCTGATCAATGCCTAACTGCTCCCTTGTTGGCCCAATTGCCCCTAACTGCCCTCCCCTGCCAGCCTGGTCTCCCTTAACTGCCCTCCCCTTTAGGCCTTGGTCCCCTCTAACTGTCCTCCCCTGTAGGCCTGATTGTCCCCAACTGCCCTCCCTTGCAGGCCTGGTCCCTCCCAATTGCCCTCCCTTGCTGACCATCTTGTGGTGGTCATCTTATGTCCACATGAGGGTGGGCATCTTGTGTGTTGGAGTGACAGTCAATTTGTATATTACCTCTTTATTACATAGAATTCACACCCTGTTGTGTTCTAATTATTCTGTAACCCAAAATGAGGGTGGGGACACACCTTACTCAATATCTTTGATTGAACCAGCTCAAACTATAATGTACAGCCTTGTATTAATCTCCAATTACAGGTGACCCATGAACAATGCTGGAGTTAAGGGTGCCACCCCCACCTCCCCACCCCAGCCCGAAGTAGCTGAAAATCTGAGTATAACTTCTGACTCTACAATGTGCCCTTCACTACTGTGGATTCAACCAACCAAGAACCAAATGCTGTATTTTAGATTCATTGTTGCAAACCATGGTTGGATATGCAAAACTACTCTCCAATCTGTGGTTAGTTGAATCCATAGATATGATATGTGACACCGACAGATATGAAAGGTTCACGTACAAGTGGATACACATTGTTCAAACCCATTTTGTTCTTAGGTCAGTTCCACTTTCCAGGGACTAAACCTAAAATAAAAATAAAAACTCACAAACAAGAGATGGTGTTTCAAAACATAATTATTTACTTTAGGAAAGACCTTTTCCAAGCTGATATGGAAAGCAAACAAACATAAATTTCTAGGAGGCTTTTAAAAATATGTTTTATTATTCTAATTGGTCTGTAATGGCATAGAATATCCATCTAAAAGTTGTAAAAATAATGGAATATAATTAATAAAAATAATGATAACGATAATAAAATAATAGCTAATATTTTCTTAAAGGTTTACCACTTTTCCAAGCCATTCAAGTCTGTACATTTTCTTAATTCTAACTCTAAGCTCATGTAGTATATCATTCCATTATTCGATTTTACCCATCAGGAAGCGAGGCACAGAGATTTGGAGGCTTGCTCAAAACCATGCAGCTGCAGTGGCAGGGCCAGGAGGTCGCCTGGGCTCCCTGACTCCAGGGCCTCCAACTATAAATCACAGCCAGACCTGGATCTAACATACCACAGGTTCTATCCAAGAGGCTCTGAGAAGAGAAAGAAAGTATAACCACATGGATACTTCCGGAACTACCATCCTTTACTTTGGACCGTACCTGCCTTTTCCCTTTCTGTGTTAAGGATGGTTGATTGATTGCTCTACATAAAGTCATTAGAAACACTTTTGTAAATACGATTTCAGTTTTTATGTCTATTTCTAACTTAGAGAAATATGTGAAAAAATGATTATAACTACTGGTTAGTAGAGAAGGTCTTTTTGTTCAATGGTGAATTTTAGTATCAACCTAATTAAGAGAAATCCCCATGATAAGTTCATAGGCTTTTCTTTCCCATTTAGTGTAAATTATGACCATTTTAATGACTCTGATGGCTAGCAAACTTTCCTTGGTGTTCTTGTCCTTTTATACTGGGTAACCAGCCAAAGGCAATAGCAAGAAGAGGACAGCTTACAGCACAGAACTTTCTAATTTTTAGTTGTGGAAACCCCAAATTTCTGATTTTAATTATTAGTGTACAGTTGACATATGAGAAAGTCATCCTACCTATGTCTATGAAGAAACCCCTACACACACACACACACACACACACACACACACACACACACAATATGTCAAGACACTGTTCTCCTTGCTCTTGATACTTAGCCTCCACGGTCAGAGCAAGAAAGGCATAAATGCACAAGGCTTAACCCTGGAAGACAAACAGACACACAAGGAGGAAGACAGACAGGGACACGGGAAGGAAAGATCAGAAAGAAGGATAACAAAAGGGAGAAGTAAGAGACTAGACACTGAGAAGATATATTAAAGCATCTATCCATAAAACTGCCTCATTCATCCTTCCAAACAGCAGTTTGTACTTAGGCTCATAGCTTATAATGAATTTTTATTTAGTAGATTGAGACTGCAACTTTTTTCTTTATACAATTTAAGAACCAGAATCTCTGCAAAAAAAAAAATGCTTCTGGAGATAATTCCTTACCATGGAAATACCATGATAAAAGTTTCTTGACCACATATTCCTTAGAGACAGGGGTGGTGGAGGAAAAGACCTGGGAATCAGAGGAAACTTGAAATTCAGCACCAGTTCTCTGTAGAAGACCGTGGAATGTATTATATATGACCAATAGGTGTGAAATGGCCCCTTCTTAGCTTCCAAACCTGAGAAGTTCTACAGATAAGAAGTTTGAGGAGCTTGAACACAGTATTTTTCAAATGTTTTCTTTTTAATTTTTTTCTTTTTTTCAATTACAGTGTACATTCAATATTATGTTGTATTAGTTTCAGGGGTACAGCATGGTGGTTAGATAATCAGATATTTTACAAAGTGGCCCACGGATATTTTAAGTACACGTATTTGATGATAAAGCCTTTTTCTGCAATGCATCCTGCAGACCCAGTGTCCTGTGCATTAGACTTTGGGCCATGCTGGCATCAACCAGATAGAGGACGTTCTCTTTTCGTCTCTGGAAGTGTTTTGCATGTCTCCCAGGCTGGCTGCTAAGGACTATGCCAAGAGCTCAGTGCTTTTCCCTAAGGCTGGCTGGCCAGACACTGCAGGCAGGCTCATGTCACAGTGACATGGCAAACTCGGCTGTAGTTTGGAATCATCTAGAGATTTTCCTGAGCAAACACAACATGAGAAGCTTAAGGCCTTATTTTTAGTCGTAGATCTGACATGTTTTAGGGGAAGGGAAGAGGGCCTGCTTTGGTACTGCCATTTGTTACTTGCCATCCCTCACAATGAGATACCAGGGAAGGAATTGTGGAGGTGGGTCTGAGACGGGCCACAGCAGTGCTCCTTGCTCCCTTCCTATGGTCTTCATTTGACACTTGCTTTGTTCTATCAAAGAAGGTTCTAGCTTGTTATGAATGCCAAGCTCAGCTGGCTTTATCAGGAGGCATTTCTGAAAGGAGATCCAGTCATTTTTATTATAAGACAGTGACATTTTTCAGGGATAATTTCTGAATTACATATGAATTTTCTTCTGCTCCCCTACTTGACACTTAACACTGCCCAGATAAGAGGGATTAGGAAGCCTGCCTTAGTTAAAGGAATGAGAGGAAGGACATGCAAGGATGGACACAGCTTGTCATACTAACCATCAGTCTCTGTACCTGTTCCTTCGCATCATAAAAGAGTATGAATTCAGTCTTCAGCTGGTCCCCTACTTCTGAGAGTGGATGTCATTTCTTTACAGGGTAGTGAAGCCATTGCCAGCTCACAGCCCGCTGGCAGACACCACCTCAGACCTGTGCCACAGGCCAGCAGAGTGATGGAAATTTGACATTGTGTGCCTCTCAGTTCCCTCAGGCTCACCACTCCTATGACCACACCTGGCTCTGGCACATACATGTTACCTGCCTGATTCCTGAAGACAGCAGGATGGATAGCTCTGGCTCACAGTTCCCCCTACTATTCTCAAGTTAATAAGCAAATTAATTTTTTTGAAAAAAATTCTGTATAGTATAAACATAATACACATAATTGGGTATAAGTAAAAATAAAGCATGTATATAAAAATAGCAAATATAAAAATATTAGTGGCCACCTCTTTTTCCCAACCCCATCAATACTCTCATATCTTAATTTTCAGAAGGAACAACTGTTCCCATATTTCTGTGCATATTACAGAAATATATATATAGCCGAAACCAGTTTGGCTCAATGGATAGAGCATCGGCTTGGGGACTGAAGGGTCCCGGGTTCGATTCCGGTCAAGGGCATGTACCTTGGTTTCGGGCATATCCCCAGTAGGGGGTGTGCAAGAGGCAGCTGGTCGATGGTTCTCTCTCATTGATTTTCTAACTCTCTATCTCTCTCCCTTCCTCTCTGTACAAAATCAATAAAATATTAAAAAAAAAAATATATATATATATATATATATATATATATATATATATTTGCAAACTCAGCTACTTTCCTTTATTTTATTCACTAAAGAAGAGAAGAGAAATACCAAATTTTGTAATGAGACTGGATGTTGGGGGAACATAATACAAATTACATGCATTGTATCTATTGGTAGTAACTTTATTTAGCAGCAGTTATTGGATGTATAATACCCTGCACTTTCTTAACAGCATCAGATTAATTAATCTAGATATTATCTAAGAAATATAAAGATTTTTGTGTTACTTCAGTGAGGAAATTATATAAAAGTATAGTTAGTGCATATACTTGGGCCTAAATACAGTATGTTTCATCATAAGCCCACTTTTGTAGTCACTTAGGAGGTATAAAATTTTCCACACAAATGTTATTTGTCATGATGTGTGTGTGTGTGTGTGTGTGTGTGTGTGTGTGTGTAAGAGAGAAGAACAGAGAAAGAGAAAGATATCATAGTATCATGGCATGGCACACACAAACCCTGTCTTGTATACAGCTGCAATGTATTTGGTTACAATAATTCCAAATTCATCAATAAGGAAACTTCCCTAAAGTAGCCCCTAAGTCATTGGTTTTGATCTAAAGAACTCGGGTGTTTTCAAAGACCTGCTCTTGTCTGATATGAGGGCACTTTATTCTTTTTTTTTTTTCTACTCAGAAAGGGGGGAAATGTTCTAAATCTAAGGAGTCATCTCCCAGCCCTCTAGAAGGGCTCTAGCCTAGACAAGGCAAGATGTCAGCCCTGTGTTACTTATGTGCTTTCCATACGAATAAGAAGTGAGGCTTGTTGTTATTTCACAGTTCTAGGAAAATTTATAGCCCTGTCCTCCTGCAATAGCACTGGAAGCTGCTGAGAATCTCAGTATATATCTATGTGGAAGATGCCGGTCATTTCAGCTAAGGCTGTGTAGACACTCATGAGGATGGATACTATTTTGAAAATTAATGATGTATTCCTCCATCCTTTCCAGCTCCTTTTGTTTTTGAGGGTCTACCCCAAGCCAAAACAATGAAACATTAGTTACCCACTAACCAAAGAACAGAGACCGGAAAATTTGGTTAGACATAAATTGAAGGATTACTTTTTTCCTATCCACAGACTGTTATGGATGCTGTGAGCTGAGGGAGGGGGGACCACAGGAGCAGGAGAAGTGTAGCCCACTGGAGCAAAAGCTCTCTGCCACCACCATCAGAGAGACGTGTCAGCCCTGGTAGACTACCTTTCCAGCTGCCAACCAAGAGAGCACTATGTATGATAGCTTAGCCTCCTTATTCATATCCTTTTGGTTGTCTTCCAATTAGACCATTCATTTAGCATATGGCCCACTCGGAATCATAACCACCAGTGTCCTAAGCCTCCCTTCACATTTCATCCTGAATAGGTGACCCCAGGACACTTACAAAACCAAGGAAGCCAGACGAGAGACCTGTGCTCCTATTGGGTGGGATTTACATCGAAAGGAAATTTCATGTACCAATTACACAAGGCTGGATAGAATTAAGATCTCCAATGGAGTTAGGACATTGGTGGAACATTCTCACTTTCCCCAACGTAACTATTTCACTTATAATTCCTAATGTTATTTGACATATTCATTATTGCATTATTTTAAAAAATTAATGGTAAGATTCAATGAACTTAATTTCAATGTCAACTAATATTAGGGTGGTAAAATGATTGGGGGTTAACCAGCCACTCACTTAAAGGAAGATCATTTTCCTTCAAATGTAGGATTGCCTACCTGTGCCAACTTAGAAGTTTTCATTCATGCTCTCCTTCTTACTATAAGATAATTTTTCTTTATGCTAATGGAAGATCATTTTCCTTCAAATGTAGAATTGCCTACATGTGCCAACTTAGAAGTTGTCATTTATGCTCTCCTTCTTACTATAAGATAATTTTTCTTTATGCTAATGCTGCTCTCATCAACATTCTCAGGGTGTGAGGAACCTAAGCCTTCTCAGTAGTGGCTCAAATGAAAAAATAGTGTTATTGTGAGAATGTATTCGGGCCTCACAATCCAACAGCAGATGTGGCTCATAGCAGACCTCTAGGCAGCTGCAACTGGGTCAGGCATGTGTGTTAACCATGGCTCTGTCTCGCCAATAATGTCACCTTTCCTCTTGGGCTCTCCTTAGTTAACTCCCTCGTTCTCTTTCTCTCTAGAAACTAGGGAGATGAAGTCTGTTCAGGTCAGCTGGTAATGGTCTTCTCAACTATAGTTAAAGTACTAGTTTAAGACTGCTGGTTGTTTTGGGTTATAATTATTGAGCCCTTACTGTGTGCTGGTCCTGTGTATTGCTTGTATTATTACTTCAGGTCATTTCTCACAACAGCAGCCCTATAGATAGGTACTATTAATTCTCTGTTTTATAGAGAAGGAATCTGATGCCTTAGAGAGGTTATGTTATTTCACCCAGGACATGGTAGCAATAGCTTTGGGGCCCCAAAGAGGAACTTCTAGACAAGATGGATAGGAAACAGCATCAGAAGCCTGGCTAGGAAAGGTGCAGAGTGCCTGTTCACTTTATGCATTCCCTTCCTTGCTGAAGGACAGCGCCATTCAGGTATGCTATACTCTCACTTAAGCACCCCCTTCAGCATACACAGCATCATCACCCACGTCCCATATATCTCAAACCTCTCACCATTTCCGAATGTCAATACTGCCATTATCTGGACTCTTATCTAATTAAAATGTGTCCTCAATTGTCTCTGACTTTATTTCCCAACTTGCATCTCCAATGCCAGAGGTCCTCCCTCAACCTACCATGCCTAAAGCTAAAAGATGCTCTCCTCTGCAGAGCAACATCCTGCATTTATCGTAACTTGCCATAAAGTACTACAATAGTCTGTTGACTTGTGATCTTCTCTGCTAAAGACACTCACCTATGTATTCATTTATTCAACTACTAGAGGCCCAGTGCACAAAATTCGTGCATGAGGGTTGGGGGTGTCCCTCAGTCCAGCCTGCACCCTCTCCAACCTGGGACCCCTCGAGGGATGTTCAACTGCCCATTTAGATTTTATCTCACTGGGATCGGGTCTAAACAAACAGTCCGGACATCCCTCTCACAATCCAGGACTGCTGACTCCCAACTGCTCACCTGCCTGCCTTCCTGATTGCCCCCTAACCACTTCCATGCCAGCTTGATTGATGTCTAACTGCTCCCCTGCCAGCCTGTTTCCCTCAACTTCCCTCCTCTGTCGGCCTGGTCACTCCTAACAGCCCTCCCCTGCAGGGTTGATCACCTCCAACTGCCCTCCCTTGCAGACCTGGTCCCTCTCAACTGCTCTCCTTTGCAGGCCTGGTGCCTCCCAACTGCCCTCCCCTGCTAGCCATCTTGTGGTGGCCATCTTGTGTCCACATGGGGGCAGGATCTTTGACCACATGGGGGCAGCTATCTTGTGTGTTGGAGTGATGTTCAATCTGCATATTACTCTTTTATTAGATAGGATAGAGGCCTGGTGCACGGGTGGGGGCCAGCTGGTTTGCCCTAAAAGATCAGGATGGGGGTTCCTTTGGGGCATGGGGAGGCCTGGGTGAGGGGCCTGTGGTGGTTTGCAGGTCAGCCACCACAACCCCACCCCTTTTACCCCCCTCCCCAGGCAACCCAAGCAGAGGCTCTGGTATCTGGAATTTATTTACCTTCTACAATTGAAACTTTGTAGCCTGGAGCGAAGCCAAGCCCCTTATGCACTCTGTGGTGGCAGCCATTTATGTTTAGATTTGTTTACCTTCTATAATTGAAATTTTGTATCCTTGAGTAGAGGCCTAGGCTAGCCAAGGTGTGTGAAAAGCTTGGCTTCCTCTATTGCCTCTGAACTGCTCTCTGTGGCTGCAGCCATCTTGGTTAGGGTTAATTTGCATATTTGCTCTGATTGTCTGGTGGGCGTGGCTGGTGAGTTTGGCTGGAGGGTGTAGCAGAGTGGTGGTTAATTTGCATATTGCTCTTTTATTAGGTAGGATTATCTTCAGGACATTGACTGTGTGCCAGAAGTTATGACAAGCACTTAATCACATAACAATGAGCAGAGATAGCCTCTGGCACCTGTACAGTCTACAGCTCAGCAGGACAGACAGACTTTAATCAAACATAAAGATATACATGTAGAAACCATACTTCAAAAGGAGAAGAACTCGGGCTTTGGAAGGGATGTAATAACAGAATCTGAAGGAGACTGGAAAGCTGAGACTTCTGTGAAGAAGTAACCAAGGTCTGAGATGTAAGGTGTGACTCAAGGTAGCTGGTAAATATTCCAGGAAAGAGAACAGCCTTGGGGAAGTCTTGGGTTTTAATAGAGACTTTGGGAGAAAGCCATTGTGGCTAAAACCCAAAGAACAATAAGATCATATTCAAGATGAGGCTTAAGAGTCTGGGGCCAAGCAGTAGTGTTGTGACTGAGCTGTGTATCTCCAGTTCCTAATATAGTTTTTGAAAGAGAGATATTTCAGTAGAATACTTAGAAATGGCAGCAGGGCTGGGATTACTGTGGGAAATTGGATGGTAAGTCAACTTGGATGAGACAGCAATGAGAGTCCTCTACTGAGAGGAAACTATGTGGAGTCTGAAAGCAGATTTTAAAGCAGGATGCTAGCACTTCAAACAATGCCAATGCAAAGCAAAGTAGGTTGCCTTTTTCCTAACCCTATCTTCTGCACACACTGTTATCCACATGGCTGCTGTCACCTGAGCATCTCACGCTCTCAGTGAGATGCTCTTGCTTTCTATTCAAAAGTGAAGACATTAAAAACAAACATCATCTTCTAATGCCAGTCCAAGGAAGAGAAAACACTCATTTTCCAAGTGCCTCTTGGTGTGCACACAGCATCTCTGAGATTGAAAGATGTCATATGGATGATGAATTTTACAATGGAACAAGAAGGGTATATTTCCTTCAAGATCAGGTGCAAGCTGGCTTATATCTGGCTTTGGTCTTCTCTCAGTCTTCACATAAGGGCTGCCATTTCTCTTCTTATAATAGACTGTCTCTGGAGGTGACTTCATTTATTTATTCTTATAGCTTTGGAGACCCAAACAGCTCCTATCTAACCTAATCCATACTTCCAAACACCAGGCCCTTCCTTCAGGTTATTTATTTATTTTTTTTTTTTGCGGGGGGGGGGGGGGGAGGTGCGGGGCAAAAAAGAAAATGTAATCAGTTTATAACCACAGAGTCCAACTCCAAATAGTTTTATTTGTTTGTTTGTTTGTTTGTTTGTTTTTAAATATATTTTATTGATTTTTCACAGAGAAGAAGGGAGAGGGACCGAGAGTTAGAAACATCGATGAGAGAGAAACATCAATCAGCTGATTCTTGCACACTCCCTACTGGGGATGTCCCTGCAACCAAGGTACATGTCCTTGACAGGAATCAAACCTGGGACCCTTGAGTCTGCAGGCTGACACTCTATCCACTGAGCCAAACTGGTTAGGGCAACTCCAAATAGTTTTTACACTGAATATTAATCTCATCAAAGTTACTTATGCTTGTACTGAGTGAGGGCTCACACATAGTGAAGGTAGAGTGATAGTAGGGACAGAAATAAATCCCATAGCAAGAAGTCAATATCATACCTAAAATTGGGGGGGGGGGATCAAGAAGTATAATATTTTGAGATATGGAAGTGAATTCCACAAGAATAAGCTAGAAGAGGCAAAGGGATTTTTTTTCTGGAGAGGGGAGATAGAATAATAGGGGCTGCTTTATTTTGTAATTACTTGATTCTTTATGTGTAAGAATAAACTTTAGACAAATTTTGTTCAAGTTTACAATTTTTTTTAAATAATGGGTACTTTGTTTTGGTAACATAAAAGACTATATTCACTGAATGGCCATCCTACTATAAAGTGGATACATTTCAACAAAAGTACTTTTTTTTTCTTCTTAGCATTATCTCTTTTTGTCTTCAATTTTTATTTATTTATGATTTTCTTTTATTTGGGAGCATAAGCAAGGTGGGTTGGAATTACAGCTCTTTCTGGAAATGGAATTATTTTTGGTCTTTTAATTTTCCATTTATAAACATTTCATAAATGCTGGCTTACATGGATACATCCCACACAACAAGATAAAGATAATATGTAATAAAGACAAAAAGGGAATTTAGCTTTTATCTGCCATTAGTTTCCTCATCTGTAAAATGAGAAAAATAATAATATCTAGCTGATAAAATCAGTGCAAGTAAAGGGATTTACAATACCTGGCAGACCAAAGCTCCGAAAAATGTAAGCTATTGTTCTTAACACAGATGCCGTTCACAAGAGAAACAAGCAGAGAGATAAAAACCATAATGCATGTTTCAAGGGCACCAATTAGTTTGGCTGGTGCTTCGGGGAATAATGGGGAAAAACATTTAGAAAGACAAGTTGGGGCCAAATTGCTGTCTTGCCTTCCAGGCTAATGTTAAAATTTGAGCCAAGTTTTCATTAATTGATGATCTAATAGCATAGTCTCCAAATGTGAGGCAAGCAGGTGTTTAGTGTACAATATAGAATAAATTACAGAATTGCTCAGAGTACATTCCAAATTCGGGTTCTGGTTTGAATTGAACACAAAGATTGGAACAAATAGATCTCTATTTGAAAAATTGAAATTAAATAATCATAGAGCTTCGACAATGAACAGCAAAGCACTGTGTGCTACTAAACGCTGGGGTTCAGTGAGACTGATGCTTGTCTTTGCAATACTTGACCCCATGGCTCATTCACAGAGAGAGCCAAGACCACTTCATCAGAAAACTCTAAATAGTGCTGAAAATTGTGTTTTGTTTTGTTTTTTATTTCATTTTCCCCTTATAAATATTCCAGAACAGATTAAAGGTAACTTACAAGGATGCAACCCTCCCAGTAAGGAAAGATGAAATGTTTCTGATTGTTCAACTGGCCAGTAGGTATGATGTGCACTGACCACCAAGGGGCAGATGCTCAATGCCAGGGCTGCTGAGCTGTGGTGACTTGGTAGCAATGGTTCTCTTGTGGAGTACCCCGGAACCAGAGAGGAGGGAGCATGATTCCTCGCAGGGCTGTGCAATTCCACCTTCGGCCATGGGTTATGTTGTTACTAGGGCACTGTCTTCCCTGAATCTGGTTTACTGCTGAGTTGTGCCCCAGGTGCAGCTGCCCAGGGAGGGAGCAGGGGAGGTTGGCTCCAAGGCCTGCTCAGCATGTCTTGCCCAGTCCTGTCCCACTGGCCATCTTCTAATTAATTTCCTTTCAATGTGCATGAATTCATGTATGGGGCCACTAGTATAGATCTGAAAGGAGTGAGTACAGAGAAAATAGGGGAGGAGACAGAAGAAGAGGCTGGATGGATGCAAACACACAGAGACTGTGAATATGCCAGCATTGAGCCACAGGTTGGATTTAAGCCTTGTAGTAAACAATACAGATGGAAACAAGTTGGTTACAAGATTTAGAAGGTTCTCAGCTTAATTCTGGCAACTGGTGAGGAGAGAGAGAATGCCAGAGAGAAGTCTCCCATGTTGAAATAAAAAGGGAACTGTGTGAAATAGTAGCATCTTCATCACATCCCAGCACGCATGATATTAGTACAGCTAATATATCCTATCTAATAAAAGAGTAATATGGTAATTGACCATTACTCCATGACACCTACAGCCAATCAGGAGGGAATATGCAAATTAGCAGGACAAAGATGGCGGCAGCCATGGAGCCAGCCAGAACAGGCAGGAGGCTTGGGTCACCCCCTTGGCCAGCTGCTGAAGGAGGGAGCTGTGGGCAGTGGCCACAGAGCAGGCCAGAGGGAGTGGGAAGCATGGGTTACTGGGGGCCAGACACCACAGGAGGGACCAGAAAACAGCCCTCAGCCTCTCACCCAGGCTGGCCATGCCACCATCAGGGTGAGGATCTTCACTGGGGGGAGTGGCCAGCCTGAAAACTGACTGGCCAGGCACCCCAAACAGGGACCCCCAGAAGGGGGGGGGGGGGCTTGGGGATAATCAAGGCTTGCAGGGGGTGCAATTGGGGGTGATCAGCCTGGCAGGGGGGCAGTTGGGGGTGAGCAGGCTGGCGAGGAGGCAGTTAGGGGTGAGCAGGCTGGCACACAGAATGGTTAGGGGGCAATCATGCAGGCAGGCAGATGAGCAGTTAGGAGCCAGCAGTCCAGGTTGCAAGAGGGATGTTTAGGCCGATCCCACAGGAATCAGGCCTAAACCAGCAGTCAGACATCCCCTGAGGGGTTCCAATTTGGAGAGGGTGCAGGCCAGGCTGAGGGATGACAACCCCTCCCCCGGATGAATTTTGTGCATGGGGCCACTAATATTTAATGAGTGAAGAAAGGAAGAAAGATGGGGGAGGGGAACCTGTCTCACAAAATTCATAGGATACTTTGCCAGCATTCCTTACAGTGGGCTGATGGCCTTCCACAATTCAGTAAAAGTAATTCTATAGGTGGTGTATGCAGAATGACTTGGTGCAGCTAGTCTGAATAAAACCAGCAATGGATTTTAGTGCCTATAGAAGGGAACAGATTAGATATTTTACAGGCAATCTTTCCTAAAGTTTTTCTCTCCACCAGACATCTGCTAAGGATAGAGGAGCAGTAATTTGATGATATACCCCTGTAAACCCCAGCTGCTTGATTCAGTTACTGAACATAATAGAAATGTACTTCTTGCTCTGGGAACTGGTTATGAGAACTGCTTCGCACATACTGAATGGCAGGTGGCTCTCCTCCAGGTGATGCTCTGGGAACCATGATCCTTCTGTGTTGTGACTATACGGCTACTGAGGCATCCACAGCACATGGCAGGGAGGGAGAAGGCCCATCTCCCTTTACCCACATGGGCCCGGGAATGACCCACATCACTCTATTCACATCCCAGTGGTGAGTGGCCCCACCTTGCTGCGAGGGAGAAAACAGTCTGTGCAAGGCAGCTGCTTCCCTGCCACATCCTTCCTCTGTGAAATGTGAGCACCGCCTCTTCCATAGGACTTATCTCCAGCCACCAAATATCTCGCCTGCACAGAACACACCTTCCCCTTCCCCCAAAGCCCAGGCTTTCCAGGTGGCAGACGTTTCTCCATCCAGTGCAGATGAGACTCCTCCTCATCACCTGGCCTCCACAGTGTAAGCCTTACACTGTAAGGAATCACCCCTCACCTCCCACATACTAGCACTAACTAGACAGGTGTTGGAGCAGGGCAGGATCAAGTTTAAAACCCCCCATTCAGCCGAGACCGGTTTGGCTCAATGGATATAGCATCAGCTTGGGGACTGAGGGGACCCGGGTTCGATTCCGGTCAAGGGCATGTGCCTTGGTTCCTGGCATATCCCCAGTAGAGGGTGTGCAAGAGGCAGCTGATCGATGACTCTCTCTCATCGATGTTTCTAGCTCTCTATCTCTCTCCCTTCCTCTCTGTACAAAATCAATAAAATATATTTTAAAAAAATAAAATAAAATAAAATAAAATAAAACCCCCCATTCAGAGCAGGAAAGAACAGAAAAGAAACAGTGGTCACCACTTCTTAACATTCTGAAATCCTGCCCCAAGGACACTGCGGGGACCCCTGCCCTGTGTGTGGAGGGAAGTCCGGGTCCATGGCACTGCCTCTGTCCTCCGATAGGTTTTCCTGGTCCATCACCTCCTAACTTCACCTGCACGGAGGCTCAGGCCTGTGCCCTCCTCGGGGAGCCGCACCTTTCACAGAGAACCTTTCCCTCATACTGACCTGGGAGCACCAGGGTAGATTTAGCTCTGACAGCTAAATCCTTTTTTTTTTTTTTTTTTTTTTTTTAATCTGAGCTTGTTGTCTTTGGGGCAATATAGTTTCCCAAAACACCAAAGGCTCTTGATCTATTTTTCCTCATAATGTTTACCCACCACTAATCTAGTTCAGTGTTATTTCCTAGAAGCTATTCTCAAGTCTGCTTTATTTCTTTGCTTTCACCCTCATATGAAACATCATTTCAGCTCACAAGGCATAAACCATAACTAGTCACATGACCGCCCAAAACCAAGGGAGCCTAGGGAATATGGTCCTTGTCTGGGCTTTCCAGTAACAATGCCACGCCATGGAAGGGAGTACTGATCTTCAGTGAGGAGCTGACATCTCCTTTGAGAATATTTGGAAGAATATAAATATTTTGCTATCTCTAAAATGCTATTGCTGTCAGCTCTTCTTTTTAATTAAGATGAATCTGGTTTCAGATTTTACCTTTATTATTTGCAGCTCCAATAATCTCAAATATTATTTTGCTTCTTCTCAGTTTGTTATGTTTAAGATATTGAGAGAGCACCTATTTAACAAAGTTGTTATATTGAATGATATATTTAAATAATGTATTTATCTAGCCAATAACTGTGCAGTAATTTAAAATGAGAGTTAAAATTTATTTTGATAATTTTAGTCATTATCTAGTTTTTTTAAATCATTGAGTGATAATTAGACAAGACTTGGACATGTTGATATTTATATCTTTAAGGCATTTTATGCTTTATAAACTTTGCATTTGAGTATTTTATTTCCTTTACTGTAAAAGTAGTTGATTTTCTAAAATATATGTATAATACATCATCTCTTCCTGTCATTTTTAATTGTGCCTTTTGTGAAAGTAATAGCAAGCACCCCAATACATTTGGAAGAAAGCCTGACTGCACCAAACAGTGCATAATTTGACCTAAATTTATGTGCACCTTTGTAGGATTTAGCACTGAAGGATTATCTGCTTTACAAGATTATTGTTTTAATTAGTCAACAAATGAACAAGTGATCTGTGCAATGAAGTATGGGCAAACTAATTTTCTCTGAGGAATTATCCATGGATAATTTATATTGAACAAATATATAAATGCTGATGCAGTTGCAGACATTAAAATTAGCATTCAGCATGAAAATCCTTTGAAATGAGTTTCAGCTATAAAGTGGGTTTGAAGGAGTTATATTTGGATCCAACATGTGGTCCTACAGGTGTAGCAGTGGGTCTCATGCATCTGACTCCCCTAGCGGGCTCTGAGGACCCCAGCACTGGGCCTCCTTACTAAGGTGTGTGATTCTGTACATGGAGGCTTAGAATGTGCATTTCTATGAAAGTCTCCAAATGAGGCTGCTGCTCTGAGACCCCACCTTGAGATCCACTAGCCTAAAGCAGAGGTAGACAAACTACAGCTTGAACCCCAGTCTGGCTCACCATCTGTTTTTATAAATAAAGTTTTATTGGAACACAGCTACTCTCATTTGTTTAATCAAGGTTTGTGACTGCTTCCACTCTACAGTGGCAGAGATGAAGCATCCCAACAGAGACCATATGGCCTGCGAAGCCAACCACATTTATTATCTTCCTTTACAGGAAAAAATGTCTGCTGACCCCTGACTAAAGAATAGGGAAGTGAATGTGAAATGGAACAGGAAGAGGTCTGGCCCCTTTCTTCCCATCTGCACTTCTCAGAAGCCCCTTTCATTTCCAGGAGTTAGGGATTAGCCATCAGCTCACCAGCAGCACAATTACAAGAACAAATAATTTATATATCCCTGTCATTAAAGATTGAACATTAAAGGGAATTGAATAACACACTTCAGTGTAATTTCCACTAGATGGACAGAAGACTTCTATTTAAAAAAAAAAAAAAATCACAAAGTCAGTTTTTATCTCGAACCTTTTGAAAAGACACAGTGGTTAGCTTTCCCTTTTGCCATGACAAAGGGGCTCCACCAAGGTGAGGAATGGTTCCCTGCTGTGTCCAGTTGGGTAGACATGCCAGCTCATCTGCCTGGGAAGCCCAAGGGAAACGAGCGTCCATGGCACCAAACAGAGTGTCTAGATGCAGTCACTACTCTATGCGGTCCCTCCAGTGGAGGGAAGCCGTCAGGGCGAGTCTGTCTTCCGCTGACTTCTCGGCTTGGTGACTTCACTGCACTCAGGCACTCAGTACAATCTATTGCATCTCTGAGCCACTCCAAAGGAAAGGGTGAGGAACCGGGTTAGATTCTCTTTGGTGGTGCTGGGTCATTTGCTGTCCCATTAAGTGAGACATTTTTAAAGGGTGTGAATGGTATTAGAATAATGCCCCCCCCCTTAAAGGTGAAGTAAAGAAGAAGGGTGAGCATTTGTTGAATATCCCTAAGTGTGACAGTAGAGGGTCTTCTATTGATGTGTGCCACCTCCAGCACACCGTGGCAGCCTGTGACAGCACCATAGGCTAATTTAACTCTATGGGAAAGGAAACTGAGCTTTTGAGAGCTAAGGGGACTCCCGAAGTTCGCCCACTTGTGAACACTTGAGCCAGGACTGAATGTGGACTAAGGACCTAACTGTCAGCTGCTCTGCTCTGCTCTGCCCACCGCGAAGGCCCCCAGAGTTTCCTGGGTGTGACCACTGGACCAAGTCACGGTGCAGCCTGGCTCTGGAGCGCTTGTTCCCGGGAGACTCTGGTCTGCTCTGCTCCTAGTGCCTGCGATCAGCGCTCCTAAGAGCTCTAGTTCTGGTCTGAGCATTAACAGGCCCAAGTCCACTTCAAAGATACAGGCGACAGGTAGGTGAGTATGGGTGGGTGGTTGAGAATAAAAACGTGTGAGTTTGCATAGGGTGGACTTGGGCCTGGAAACCTAGAAGCAGGCCCTGGCAGAAAACTGAACGAAAACAAGACCGAGAACCCTTTTCTCCTCTCCAGCCCCCTCTGTTCAGTGGCTGGTGGCTGTTGCAGGCGGTTTAAGCAGGATTCTGAAGCTGCGCTCAGACTCAGGAGGAAAGAATTTTATAAATAATAATCAGAAGAATCAACATATATAGCACAAGTTGCCAGGCACAGACCTAAACACATTAAATATATTAACTTGGCCAATTCTGCAACAATCCTACGAGACAGGTGCAAATGAGGGAAGGAAATCCACAGCGCTCAGTGATTTGCCCTGCACAGGCACACACATTCAGTGTGAGAATGTAGCCAGGTTGGGCAGGAGCCCATGCAGCCTGCAGCCCATGTGGAGGGCAAGAGACAGCAGGTGAGTGGGACAGGCCGGGCCTCCCTGGGGCAATCTCCTGGTGAAGGCACCGTAACAAGAAGTCTTGGAGCTACAGAGTGTTTTGTGCAGGGGAGCCTTTGCCATCTTGTAACACCCACAGATCCCTTCTCAGAATATAATGTTGTAAATGTATAAACCCAAAGACCCAGGGTAAGTAGGATGTCAAATATATTGAAATCCAGTGTTTAAAATATATTGGTAGTGAATTTTTAAGAGAGTAAGATGCATGCTCCCTCATTAGTGAAGCAAATCGTTTTGAAATAATGAAGAGTGTAAATACTATTTCAAAGACTCTGCATCACTTTTTCCTGGGATACGAAAATCTTTGTGATTTCCATGGTGACAGTCACAGGTTCTATTGATTCTACTGTGGTTTGTTGCCTCCTCACATAATTGGAAGAAATGCTAAATTTTAGTTAAAGGTTAATGAAAGTAAAGATGTAATTTTTCACACTTAAGGTCACAGATCCTCTGAAGTCTACCCACTGAATCTTTGAATTATAGTAAGAGTGGCTCTGATGCTGTAGAGGGAAAAGTGAATGTGAAAGGCAGAAGTAGAATTTATTAACTTCTTTGTAATTTTATAACCTTAACAAGTCTTCTACCCTCCCTGAGTTTTCATTTTCACACTGCAAAATAGAAATAGACCTCTTACAGGGATGATATAAAGCAGCAGGAAAAAAATAACATTGTTGGAAATGATTCCATAAGGTGTAAAAACCATTATTAATTCTAGGAGAACTTGATTATTATTTGAAAACCTGCTACAAAACAGTGTATAAAAATTTAAGTAGCCT
Source organism: Pipistrellus kuhlii (assembly GCF_014108245.1). Lineage (NCBI taxonomy): Eukaryota > Metazoa > Chordata > Mammalia > Chiroptera > Vespertilionidae > Pipistrellus > Pipistrellus kuhlii. Next base: position 3,105,321 of record NW_023425416.1, on the reverse strand, counting down.
ATTATTCAGCTTTCATTCATACTGTTTAAAAACAATATTTTATTGATTGCCTATTATGTGCCTATACTGAGATAGGTTCCATACTAAGGTATAAACATGAATGAGATAGGACCCTACCTTCAAGAAGATTGATATCTACTGTGGGAAAGACAAACACATTACAAAATCATGAGGGAGGCACAGTGAGAGGGAAATGCACAGGGTAGACTCAGGGAAGGCTTTGTGTAGGCCCTTAGCATTGAATAGAAGTTAGTCATGCAAAGAAAGAGTATATGTTCCACGTAGAGTAGACATCATAACAAGTAGCATATAAATAAGACACAGGCTTATGTATGCAGAAAATGACTCATTTTGCCATTGCCAAAGCATGATGTACTAGAGATGAGAGATATTTTTGAGAGATAAGAGGAGAGAGATAGGGGCCAGAACATGAAAATTCTGAACTGAAGTGCTAAAGATCTTGGACCATATTTTATATGAGATGGGAGACTCAAATATCTTCTGATTAGGTGATTTACATGTTCAAATTTATGTTTTAGATAAAGGTTTCAAATTGGTGACCATCTGGAAAAATCTAGGTTACATATGTTTGGCCATTATATTGAAATTTTAAAAATTCTTCCTATATTTAAAAAGCTGGTGACTACCTTTCCAAGAAAGAAAGAAAGAAAGAAAGAAAGAAAGAAAGAAAGAAAGAAAGAAAGAAAGAAAGAAAGAAAGAAAGAAAGAAAGAAAGAAAGAAAGAAAGAAAGGGGGGAAGGGGGGGGGGAGAGAGAGAGAGAGAGAGAGAGAGAGAGAGAGAGAGAGAGAGAGAGAGAAAGAAAGAAAGAAGGAAAGAAAGAGATTCAACATCTTAAAGTTATAGTCCTAGTGGCATCTATTGGACTAACTGACTGATTGGACCTAGCTTTAGTTATGCTAATTTCTGTTTCCCTGCCAATGCCCAATGAATTATAAAAGTGTCCCCATTTATCGTCAGACTTACAGTACATTCTTCTTACAGAAAAGAAACACTTCTCTGTACTCATATTTGTGTCAAAAGTGAGACAGTGGCCTGGCCGGTGAGGCTCAGTGGTTGAGTGTCAACTGATGAACTAGGAGGTCACGGTTTGATTCCCAGCAAGGGCACATACCTGTGTTGTGGCTGGGATCCCCAGTGTAGGAGGTGCAGGAGGCAGCTGATTAATGATTCTCTCTCATCATTGATGCTTCTATCTCTCTCTCCTTCCCCTTTGCAATCAATAAAAATATATATTTTAAAAAGAGGGAAAGTAGAAGACAGAACACATATTTAGAGAAAAATAGGAAAAACAATATTTCACTTCTTATTCTAACCAGCGTCACTCACTCATAGTACTTTCCAAAAGCTTGATATTTGAATGTATAGCTCTTCTTGCCATGGAAAGCATGGACTGGTGGACTCATGGAGATAGATTTCTTGGAGCAAAACTGGAGGAAGGGAGAACAGTTGAGTGACTACTAATTAGAAATAATTAGAAAGTTAAAACTATGATGTCAAAGGAAGGGTGCATTTCCACAGTCAGATGGCGATGCAATAACAGGGTTCATGACTTATTGACTCAGAGGCTAGCAGAGGAAGAGGATGGTGTCCCTGCTTTCTCCTTAGTACTTGGAGGCTGCTGATGGTTCAGTCAGCTAAAGGAATAAGATAGAAATGACATATTTAGAGTACAGAAAATATCAGGTTTAAGCATGTTGAGCTGGAGGAAAATTTGGAATACACAGTAGCAATATTGAGCAGAAAGTTGAGTATGTGAGTGTGAAATCCAGAGATCTGAGTTAAACCTCAGATTTAATGAGTCAGCAGCAGATGTTGGTAGGTGAAGCCATGAGAGTGAATTCCATCACTTGTGGAGAGCCCAAGTTTCAAAAATGACTCATTGGCAAAAGCCCAGGGAATGGCATATTTAAAGAGTAGAGCTCATGAAATGAAGCCAGGATAGAAACACAGAATGAATGGAGAGAGTCCAGAGATGAGAGTAGTATGGAAGTCAAAGAAGTCAATTTTTAAAAAGTATCAAATGCAATAAGAAATGAAGAGAAGAAAGTTTATTTAACTGGGATATTTGGGGTTCATTGTGTTTAATCTTACTGAAAGCAACCCCAGTAAAATTATAAGGACAATGCCAGATAACAATAATAAATCCATAGCACTTACTAAAGTGTTTATATTTTAATTTACTTAAAACAATAACCTTATTAAATAGATACTCCAGCTATTACTAGGTTACAATGGGGAAACTGAGGGATAGAGAGGCTATGTGATTTTCCCAAAGAAACTGTGTGAGTAAATGATGGAGCCACAGTTTGATTTCACTCTAGCTGCAGAGTCCCAGCTCTGGATTTCATTGCTCTGAGACCATCATTCCAGATTCAGTGGGTAGTAAATACCATGACTAAGTTTATACTTCTTATTCCAAATCCTGTCCCAGAAACACTTACTTTCCAGATTGAAATATAAATTATGTCTGATCACTCCATTCATGCAATGAATGGACAGTCGGGAAATACAAGTTGTGAGTCTAAATAGCTCTTTGAGCTACATTGCCTCACTGTTCAGAAGCTCTCAAGAAGCATTGTTTAAATGAATACATTAAAAATGCTATTCATGAAGGGAGACTAGAAACTGACTGGTCCCCACAATGATAAGGACTTGAACATATCAATAAGACTTAATAGCACTACCTTCGGCACACTAAAGGAAGTTTTCTGCAGAGGACAAAAGAGTTGCACACTTTTCACAAGACAGAGGTCAGAGCCAGCTGTCAAGAGAGCTGTGAGGGCTGAAGGAGAGGGAGGTATGGAATATGCAGCAACCACTCCAAAAGGAGGCAGAGGCTGCTAACCAATAGGAGGACTGAAGGGCAGCTCTAACTGGAGTTGAAACAGACATTTTATGGTGAAAAGATGGGCTTAATGCTATTTCTGCATTTAATGCAGCTTTCTGGCCACCCGTGAGGGCCGAGAGAACTGTGAAGGATTCCAGGTGGCCTATGAGAGAGTATTTCAGATGGTCACCCAAGAAAGAATGAGAAGCCAGAGAGTGACTAAGGGCTGGGAAAAAAAATAAAGGGACAAATTGCATGCATGCCTGGATGATGGTGGAGAGTCTGGAGGTGGAAGGAAGAGCAGAGAAAGACAACAGGCTGTGGGCAGAGATTGGTAACTTAACTTCAAGAAGCCAGTTCCTTTCTCTCACCCACTTTTAGTGGGGTGCTCTGCCGCCATCTTTACGCAGCCAGAGGAGTCATCCTCACATGATGCTTATTCAGATCCACAGCACATGGTTTGCTCGATGATGCCCCCATTGTGTGTGAGCAGCCATGTGAGTCTAAAGCCTGGGCCAAAATGAAGGCTTTGTGTTGGTGTGCTCATCAGAAAGGACCTTTTTGTCTTCTATCAGGAGACATTCCTCACAAATGGAAAATTGATTGTAAATCACTTGTGTTTTTTTCTCGTTATTGAACATGTTCATTTAACATATTTAATGTGTTTCTGACATTTACACAGTGTTTCACAAGCTTTAGACAGTCATTATTTAAAGCGTTTTTACTGAAAGTACCCCCTGAGTAGTTCCTACACACTGCATTCTTTTTCAATTGATTCTGAATATCCCTGAGGAGGGAATTGTAAATGTCAAATACTGTAGTTGTCAATCACAGGCTCTGCTGCTTGCCTTTTTGAATAATGTAATTCTTCTGAAATACTACATGTAGCTGGATACTCCTTTCTTTCCCCTTGCAGCTATGGCATTGCTTTTTTCACTATGATTGAAAAATTGCATTCATCTCTAGAGACATAAGTACTTGCTAACCTTGAGAGCTACCGGTCTCAAGATTTTTCAAAATCTTTTTAAGAAAGCTGGGGTTTGAGTGGGCCAGAGGTGATGACCCATGCCCTATGTCTTGACAAGAATGTCCTTGCAGACTCCTCTCAGAATCACAGACCCTCACAGAATTTGTGCCAAGTCCTATATTAGGATGTGAAAATATCTCCAATCAGAAAATACAGCGTTTTTCCAAAATGGCAAAAGAGATGCACATTATACACGCAAGTCTTCTTCACGCCACATTCATTCCCGTCTGATAAAATGCAAGCTGCAAGCCTACTCTCAGAGACAGGTGCATTCTGATTCCCCGTATGAGAGGCAGGGGTGTACATGGGCTGGCTTGAACAGGCAAGTGAATGAAAGTGTGGGGTGGCAACAGGCATTGTGGGTGTAGAGAACACATACACATCTCTTTGTCCTCAATTATACATGATGCATTCTCTGCACAGACTACCAATGCTAACCAGATAGTTAGCAAGAGAAAAATGTGCTGCGAGGCCACTTGGCAATGGGCAACAGATTTTTAGTAAACATCTGGCATAGGAATAATTTTACAAAAAGCAGTATGCCAACATTGCGTTAGATAACATGTAATGATCTAGTTGTCAAACTGAATATTCGTTATTCTTGGGATATTGTTTATCAACACCATGATTTAAATGATAATTAGTTACAAGATTTACATTGCAGTTGAAGTAGTCACATTCCCCATAATCCTCTGGGGCTTATTCTTTATTGATAAAGATTCACTCACTGTGGCTCTTTGCCTTGGCTTTCTGATGGAAACATGAAGTTCACTTTCGGAAGCCTCTGAGTAAATAAAGCTTTAGAAGAAATACTGAAATGAAAAGTTAAGTCTGCACATCTCGTGGAAGTAAAGGCAGGTTAACAGATGTTTGGTACTAATGGGACACTGATAGCAACTTGTAGATTTATAGCAGTGATTGCAATTGTGTTGTTAAATGAATATTCAGCAGCTTCAAAATATGAGATCTTCTGTAGTTGACCCAGGAGTTGCCACAGAATCGTGGCAGCTTTTCTAGGCTTGTAGCATTACATTATCTTTATAAAAAATTGAGTTGCCATATGTATCTTTGTCTCTCAAATGTTCTTGTCTGTCTTTAAACTTTTGTTCCTTTTATCTTCTTTGTCACTTCTACTGAACTTGATTTTACCACCACTGTGACCTCTTTGGTCCCTCCCAATTCCCCTAGTCTATCATCTTCCAACAGGTCTCAGTGCCCTTCCTCCAGCCTTAGATCACAATGTCAGCTGTTTCATTACTGTGAACTTGGCAGCCGATACCTACATTCCTTCACTGGATCCTGTTTGACACAGCCCCAATTCTGAATGAATATATTTTATTATCGCAAAGCCTATTCCTGAGTTTCTAAGTACGGAAATCTTGGGCTGTTCCCATGCTATGTACAACAATTTGATCCATCCTCACAAGGAGCTCTTAGTGGCAATTCTTTGTCATTGCTGGTAATCCAAACAGGTGGTCTTTCATGCCTACTTTTCCCTCCTTGAGCCCTGACACCCAACCTGTTCTGCAACTCTTCTATGCAGGGTGAGTGAGAATTACCAAGAATGTTTGCTGAACATGCTGGGTCCCTACTGCCACCTCGCAGTGATTCAGATTCAGTAGGAACTTTTTAAAAAATATTTTTATTTCAGAAAAAGAGAGAGAGAGAGAGATTGAAACATCAATGATGAGAGAGAATCATTGATCGGCTGCCTCCTGCAAACCCCACACTGGGGGGTTAAGCCCTTTACTGGGGCTTGTACCCTCCCCAGGAATCGAACCATGACCTCTTGGTTCATAGATCAATGTTCAATCATTGAGCCAGGCACTTTTTAACAAACAGGCTGAGTGTTTTCCCAGGAACTGGACTTTAAAGTAATTTTCCCTATCATTCTTGGGTAAGAAGAAGACTCCATGAAGCATTTCATGATCTGGTCTCTTTCTACAATAGCAGCACACTATGTGAATTAATAGATGGTATTTGTTTGCTAAGCCAAAGTTACATATTTGCTTTGCACAGAGATTCACTCATCTGTTCACAGTTTTATCATTTCCAAGATGACTCAGGAAAGTTGACTGGTTTTTCCAAAGTCATTAACTAAGATCCAATATTAGGAATCAGGATTTTGATTCTAGGTTTATCATTCACCCCAGTCTTCCTAAGAAACTCTATAGAGTTTTCAACTGGGAATAAATAATGTAATGGGAACTATTCATGACATTTCCAGATGTCTTATGTACCAACCCTCTGTAGGTAGGTCACTTGAATGAGAATATTATGTAACTGTAGTAGAGACATTTTTAAAGAGTGTTCTTTGCTTTTTAGAAACTTTCACTTCTCCTGCAGGAAAGGGTAAATGCTGATATTTAGTAATATCTTGGGTGTAGTCCCTGGTAAACATACTCTAAAGCAATTTTGCTTTCAGGATGTCCAGTGGGTGATGTCCTCAGGATCAACACCTGTGGGAGAGGTGGGTCCAGGTGAACAGAGGGAGGAGCAGGGCTGTGTACAGAAAGAACAAAACCTTAGCCATTCCACAAGAGGGCCCTTCATGGTTGTTCTCCCTTAGGCAAGGAACCAGGCCCATTCATCCCCACATTTGCCAGACATTGACTTTGGGCAAGGAAACTCTCTTCTGCTGAAGGTAATTCCCAGTAAGTTCCCCATGAGCCCTTGGCCAGCACAGACCTGGGAGTATGAGTATGTTGGTCCTGAGGGGATCTGAGTGGCACATTATATTATAGTATTCACTACAATAAATAAGTCCCCACCCTTTAGGACAACAATCAATAAGAATACATGAAAAATAATAGACATGTTTGAGAATATTAAGAGTACTTGAAATTATTGGAAAATTTATGTATTATTATACTTCAACTTTGGGTTCAGAATCTATATTTTAGAAAGAAATGAGAATTTTTAAACTTGGACTGAATTAAAAGACATTACTTTTTTGTTCTCTTTATTTCTAAATGCATGCAAAAGAAGTAAGCAATGCTCCCCCTTGACTGTTCATTTTTACAAAATGCAAGTTCTGAAAATTGGATAAATATCTCGATTCTGAAGACAAAATAAATGGAACTAATACTGTTTTATGGGAGCTAAATGAAAGTGTTTGCAGTTGATAGAAAGTATTATTTCATCTTTTAAATGAGTGATAAGATCAATACAAAAAAATCTCATTGTTGTTCTTTCTCTAATTCTCTATTTGTTCATATAAGACTTTCATTTTAAGATGCCCCAGTCAAATTCTCAAGAACTAATATAATCTCCAGTAAAATAAAAGAAAATGATAAGAAGGATCTCGTACCCTTTGAGACAGCATGGAGAGTGTTATGCTAAGCAAAGTAAGCCAGTCAGAGAAAGACAAGTATCATGTGATCTCATTCATATGTGAAATCTAATAAGCAAAATGAACTGATGAACAAAATAGATCTAGAGACATACAATAGAAGCATGGAACAGACTGTGGAATCTCAGAGGGAAAGTGGGGGATGGTGGGTGGGTGGAAAGAGATTAACTAAAGAGCTTGTATGCATATAGGCATAACCCATGGACCCAGACAATGGAGTAGTAGAAGCTGGGAGCAGGAGGTGGGGCAGGCTATAAGGAGTCAATGGGGGATGAAAAGGGACATATGTAATACTTTCAACAAGAAATATTTTTTTAAAGAATAAAAGTAAAAGATCATGATAAATGAAGGTGAACTTGTTGTGTATAATTAGAGATACCAAGAATTCTAGAAAGCAAGGAAAAGTGATGTTATCTTTCCATTTGGGCCCCTTTTCCAATATTTGCTTGTTAAGATTCATACAACAATTAACCATAGGTATAAGTAAATGCACTTAAGGCTCTACTTTCTCCCCTTGTGGAAGAACTCAGTGTGTGGTGGCTTTATTTCCCCTCACCACTCTCTTCCTTGGGTATGGTTTCTCCATGAATAAAGGGGTTTTATTTTTCAACTAGAGGCCCAGATCACAAAATTCATGCACAGTAGGGTCCTTAGGCCTGGTCAGTGATCAAGGCCAATCTGAGGGGCAACTGATGGGACAATCAGGGCTCCCCACCCTACCCCAGCTGGCACTCGCCTTGGTCCACCTGAGTCCTGTGTGCTGGGGACAGTTCCTGCAAAAAGCATCTGCCCCCTGGTGGTCAGTAAGCATCATAGTGACTGTTGGTTCTGCCGTTTGGTCAATTTGCATAGTAGGCTTTCATTATATAGGATGCTGTCACCCAAGTCCAGAGAAGACAGAGATCTTTAGCATAATAAGGGACAGGGTAGGTGGCAGCAGGAGCTTACCCAGCCCAGGAAAGGAAGTTGACCTAGAGTTTTAGATATAACATTCAAAGGCAGGATCTCTGGGAGAATGTTTACTTCCTCCTCATGTTCTAGGTTCAAAGCATCCCCTGCTCTTTCCTGACCTAGAGCCCAGAAACAGAGAATGGATACTCACATACACAGATCCCAGGGACAAGAGGAAGCAGCACCTAAGTGGCCTGGAACACACAGGTTGTTGAGTCCACCTCCAGAATCCCTAACTCTATAGAATGGGCTGGCCCTGAGAATGTGCATTTCCAACAAGTTGTCAGATTATGTTGATGCCACAGGTCTGGGAACTACACCTGGAGAACCACCACACCAGAAACTTAACATTTAATATAGACATTTAAAAAGAGGGAGAAATTTTGAGATAAAAATTTTGTCCAATATCCAAGATATAAAACAAAAAGATGAGCTTCCTCAGGGCCCAATATAGAGAAGAGAAAGAGGACAAATATCCCAACCAGGATATCCTGAAGGGGCCCTGTTAGAAATGCTATACTATGTACATGTGCATGTGAAGATAGGAGCTAGGGGCCTGGCTATGACCCAATTTGTTTTCCTATCACTATTAATTAAGTCTGCTCTCAGTTCCCCTGGCTGTTCCCACTCAAGGCAAAGTCTTTGTGGGGGTGGCAACATAAAAAAGGACCGAGGCCTTGACCCCCACATCCCCATTTTGTAACAATGGCCTCTGTGGTTTTGTGGAACTCTAGTGCAAGACAGAGCACACACCTCCCACAGCATGTCATCACAATGTTGTCAGAAACGAAAACCTTTCAGTTGTTCTGCTCACCTGTTCTCAGCAGGAGGCAGTCACCCTTGTGGTCCCATTTGCTTTCCTTCCCCTGAAAACATGGTGATGATTCCAGGGTTTTGTTCTGTGGCTCAGGCAGGACACACGCACCCACTTCTACTGGTTTCCTGGTTAATTTTGCTGTGACAGTCTGTTCTGGGGACACTGATGGCCCTTAATGCATAATGGGCAAGTGCCTTTGGAGAAAAGAAAGAACCACTCATTCCTCAGGCTGTATTTAGGATTGCAACAAGGAGGTTCATGGAGCAAAAGCAGGCAGATCACAGGGGGCAGCAGGAGGAGAGTCTGGGCCGTGAGGCACTAATAGCAGAAGAGGTCTTGGCTGTTAAAGATTCTTGTAAAGATTTGGGAAACACTCCATACATTGGTAGGTAAAAAAGGGAACTTAAGCCAAAACTGGTTTGGCTAGGAGGATAAAGCATCAGCCTGCAGGCTGAAAGGTCCCAGCATCCATTCAGGTCAAGGGCATGTACCTTGGTTGCAAGCACATCCCCAGTAGGGGGTGTGCAAGAGGCAGCCGATCGATGATACTTTCTCATTGACGTTTCTAGCTCTCTATTCCTCTCTGTAAAAAAAATCAATAATATATATATATATATATATATATATATATATATATATATATATATTAAAAAGGAAACTTAACGAAATAGAAGATTCTTGCTTTATTCTTTTCTTGTATTTTGAAATATTAATAAATGCATATACATGCACAGAGTGTCCCAAAAATATGTGTACACATTTTAACAGCTGATAACTCCATTTTGAAAATGAATTTTTTCTTAATAATACTGCCTTTATAATTATTCAAAGTGTGTGTATACATTTTGGGTGACCCCCTATATACATAAATTGAATTTTAATAAAATATAATTTAAAAGAAAAGCTAGATAAACCTAATAGATAACAGATTCCAGATACATTTTGTGAAAAGTAAGATATTCTAATTACTTATACCTAATTACCATTAGTTTTGTCTTGAATTGTATCATGAGAAAAATTTGTTGTCATAGATGGAACTGTTTAAGCTTTGGGCTTATCTAATATGCTAACATCTTAGGGCAAATGAAATAATCTCCTTTTAGAGTAACCATGTATTTTTCAGATTAAATCATGGCATATACCCAGTACTTCTGTTCATTGCCTGACAAGCAAGTTGAAATTGCATAGCACATATATACATTAGCTCTCATGGGTCTAAAAACTTACCTTTTGTTATGAGTGTGGCTTATGTACCATTTAGTGAATTCCAAAATTGGCAAGTACTAAGATAAGCAAAACAACAACGATTTGTAATTTTCCATTTAAGTGGCTTCTTTAAAAATATGGATTAAACTGTTGCAGGCAGTGGGAGTCACTCTCACATCTTTGTATGGTGCCTGCTTCTTAGTTTTTCCATTTCTTGTGATTATTATAATTTTAACTGGAAGGCCATCGTAAAGCTTTCTATCGCATGGAAAGGAGCATAGATTTCCAACCAGGGTGACGCATTGATTGAGACAGCCACTAAATTCACAGCTGCAGAGCACCATTAAATTTTAAACTTAATTGCCTTCTCCTCTTAATTTCTATGGATATAATCAATAAATGCCAGAGAAAAGTTAAAGTTATTTAGCAAGAATCTATTTCCTGGAGCATAATGGAGAAACCACTGTGTCATCCAGGGGTTGATGTGAACAAGTTGTATTTTCAAATGCATACATTTACAAGGTTTCTATCAAAGGTTTCATTTTCCTTAGCTTTTTTAGTAGCACTTTTTCTTGACAAGCAAATGGGAATTTTAGTTGTCTGATGACTTTGGTTTTGTCCCTGGATTTGTCCCTAACAAGTCTTACCAAATAAATTATATTGCTTATCTTCTCCATCTTGGTCACTTGAAAACTCTTTTTCTATTTCCATGTTTGAATCTGCTTGCAGATTTATATAGAAGGAGTTCAATAAAAAATACTGAGCATGTCCTCATACCCAAGAGCAAGCCTTGCCAGGTGATGATGGGTGACATGCTGAGTGAAGTTTAAAATCCAATGACAATTTTTTTGTAGGATTGATATTCAGTTTTTATTTCTTTGAGCCATGTCTGGTGAATTATGGGCCACAGCTTAACAGGCAATTCTATAGCCTCTGGAATAGCCATCATGAATAAGATACATATTGTAAAAAAAAAAAAAAAAAAGGGGGGGGGTAATTGGCTTTAAGACAAATTCAGTGAGCTAAATGGATTTAAAACAGTAAATGGATATGCTTATGCTATTTATTTTATTTTAACAGCAGTGCTTTACCTGACTCATAAATTTGGCCAGCACACTCTGGATGAGGTAGAATGTCATTTCATTCTCATGGGCAAAGGAAATGATTCCATGCCATTTTCTTTAGCCAGGTAGGAATGAGCTTCAAATACCATGCCCATCACCCAACTGTTTGTTCACTTGTTGAGCCCATACCCTGTGCCAGGCACTGGTCTATTTGCAGGAGCTGTGTGGGTAAAGAAATGGACAGTGTCTGGCCGAGCAGCTATGAAGTATCCTTTCTCTCTACCTCCTCATGAGGTTCTATATACAAGAAGTTCTTGACGTGGTTTTGTTCAAAGTCTGTCATTACAGTGCTGAGAGAAGTCTAGGAACTTAGCTCTTGTTGATGTCGATTAGCCTATGGTAAATTGGTTTTGTTATATGTTGTTTCACCCATTTCAAGAACCTATTGATGACAGCCAGTGAGGACTTGCTGTATTTGGAATAAACATGGAGCTACATAACTTGATGAGTGTGGAAGTTGAGTATAAATCAGATTTGTGAGTTTTGAGACAGAATCTGCTTCCCCCCACTCTTCCTTCATCTACAGAAGCCTGGTTTTACTTGGGCAGCAGTCTGCTCAGGTAAGGGCTACTCACTCCCCAGCCCCAGGATGTGAGTAATGAGGCCCTAAGCCATAGTCATTCCTGTCTCTTTGTTAATTATCGGCTTAGTGGAGGTCATGTGGCTTTTTTTTTAGACACTAAAGAAAATTCCTTGTGGAGTGGGATGAGAAGGAAAGGAGCAGAGACCAGTGATAAACTTCTATAAAAGATAATGGTTTCTGGGGGGGGGGAAATAGACCTAACAGGAATCCTATCTCCTCTTTATGCCTTGAGTACCATTAGGGGTAACTGGCATTGCTGCAGCCATCTAGTAACCATACAGTGACCAAATCCAAAATGACGAGGTTATAGATTTTTTTTAAAGGCTTCAAAATTGATGTCTAGACACCTCTAGGAGACTTTTATGTTTAAGTCAATATTAGTTTGAGTGCTCAGTTACTTGCAGCCAAATGCATTATAATTTGATGCACCTGTGTGTAAATTTGCTAAGACTGGTCCAGTTCTTCATAATTGACAGTGAAAGGAACAATGATGTTTCTCTTCCTCTCTTTCCTTCTACCTCTCCCTCTCCCTTCCTCTATCTCTAAAATCAATAAAAGCATATCCATGGGTGAGGATTTAAAAACAGCACAGTTACCTTGTGAGACAGGAAAACAGCTCTAGCTCCAGCCACCAGGGCTATAGTCCACCCAGCAGGAAAGAGGAAAGACCGAGAAGGATATGACCTTTTGTTTTAAAGACAACCATTTCCAACTGTATCCCATTTGCCCTTAATCAGATGAATACCTTTAGCTGCAAAGGAGGCTGGAACATGTCTTTTGGCTAGGAAGCTATGTAGCTGATTAAGACTTGGAGAATTGGTTACCAAAAGAAAAGGAGAATAACCTATTTGGTGGAGGGGGAAATAGCAGGTGGTCTTTCTGCCATAGACAGCTATATCAAAAGACCAGCAATTATTAGTATACTAGAGGCCCAGTGCATGAAATTCTTGCACAGATAGTTTTCCTAGGCTGGGCTGGCAATCAGGGCCAATCTGTGGGGAAATCAGCAAAGTGATCAGGGAGTCCCACTGGCACCACCTTGGTTGGTCTGGCACTGCCCACTCACTAATACCGCCCCCCCCCCATTACCCCATGGCCACTACTGCTTGCCTTCCTCTGTTGGGTGAGTGGTGGGGCAATAAGAGGGCCCCTGCTGGCACCCGCCTTATCTGGCCTGGGACCTTCAGGCTGGGGGAAGCTCCTGCATTGAGCATCTGCCTCCTGGTGGTCAGTGTGCATCATAGTAGTTCCATTGGTTATTTCCCCAATTTGGTCAATTTGCATATTAGGCTTTTATTATATAGGATTAAAATCTGATTATAGTGTGTATTGCTAAGGTAATAGCTACTATTTCTTGAGTGTGTCAAGCTCTCCACTTGAAATGCTGCCAAATATTCCACTTCTTCCTCTGTTTCTGGGTATATAGGAGGCTTATGCACTTCCTGGTACTCTCAAGGTGAGAAAGGTGTGAATGAAGAGGTATGTTTCACTTTTCAGAAAAGCATTATTTACTGATAGGAAACTCTATAGAGAATGTCTTCTCTGCCACTGTGGCTTAGCACTGTCCCAGGTGGTAGCTGCCCTATTGGTCTAATGTCCAGTGAGGTGGAGCAGGTACCTCATCCACCTGCAGTGGACACATGAGGGAGAAAATACACATTTTTTTCAAGACACGGAGATTTGGAGATTGTGTATTTTTATTATGTAACCCAAGAATCCTGACTGATGTAATAAAAAATGTACAGTATCTTAAGTTACAATGCTGAAATGTAAAAATTATCCCTACTTTTCATATGGTTAGAGGAGGTAGATGACATATCAAAGACCATGCCCCTTAAAAAATTGGATCTTATTTAAATACTAGAAGCCCAGTGCACAAACATTTGTGCACTGAAGGGGAGGGGTCCCTCAGTTTGTCCTGTGCCCTCTTGCAGTTCGGGACCCCTCAGGAGATGTCCACCTGCTGGCATAAGCCCACTCCAGGGAGGCAGACATCCTTTGAGGGGTCCTTAGTACTATGCTTGCCAGCCTTGAGCCCGGTTTCTGGTTGTGCAAAGCTCCCCCAGTGTGAGTGCACTGACCACTAGGGGGACAGCTCATGAGGTGATTATCTGCCCACTGGTGGTCAGTGCACATCATAGCAACTAGTTTTCCACTTTTCAGTCAATTTGCATATTAACCTTTTATTATATTGAAGGATAAAAACTTCAGTATTTCCAGTTCTTCAAATTTCAAATCAAAATGTTGAGCTACTTATTTATCCTAATGATAAATACTGATGAACAAATATAGTTATACTTTTTGTCTTACCAAAGCTTCACATATCTTACTTTCAATATTTTTATTTTAACACTACCTGTTTGACCATTAAACAATCATACTAATGCCATGATTATTAATGGGTAAATATTTCAAAATCTAGAGCTGTCCACAAACTTTATATTCATTATAGAAAGACTTAATGGATATCCTCTATCTCTTGAAAAGTAAAAATAACTATATACCTTACTGTGATGTTAAGAAATGATTATCCAGTTCCTCATAAAGTCTCTTACATTTTCTTCTAGCACCACAGGCCACTGCCACTTTTTGATAGCCCTGATACATAAAAAAGTCAGGAGATTCTAAAAGAGGGTTTCAAATATTTGTAATAGCTTAAAGGTATATTTAATAAATTTAAGTGTTTAATGCAAAATGAAAGAAATAGTAAAATTGCATTATTCATACCATAACAATGTGAAATATTAAAAAAAATTTAATGTATGGTATCTAGATTAGGGAGATGGTGATTTAGAAATGGCATAGAAGTGTAATTATTGATATGTATGAACAACATATTTTTCTTTCAATCCTACACTGTGACTCCGTGACTATGTGTACAAAACTTTATTTGGATATGTTTTCATAAGTCTAATTGAGGTTCTTTGTATTTATGAGACAGGAGCCAAATTGCACTCCCATCTTCTCAATGACAGGCTCTGCTTCCTGAATTTTGCATTTTCCCAGGCTGGGTGCCTCAACTGCCAGCTGTGACAAGACAGGAAGAAAGAGATGAAACTCCCATCTCTTAGCATCTATTCCTGTCAAGAGCTTGGCCCAAGAGGGCATTGAAACCGTTGGGTAAAATGAAGTTTTTAGATTATCAGTGGATTTCAATTACAGTATCTGTGCTCTCTAGACCCCTATTACTATCAATAGCTGAGGGTTGGCAATACTGTTTAGATTTATGAGGCCTCTTCACTGGTTAGCTACATCCAGCATGAGACCACATTATCAGCACTTTCCTATTATCTTCAGATCTGGTCTCTAAGAAAGACATATGTTTGCTGCCTACGTGACTTTAAAAACTGCCAACTCATCAACCGCTATATCATTCTAGTAAGAAATTAATTCTACAAAGTGTCAACTTATTGCTTTTCAAGTGGTGGTTCATTAGAAAGCATAGAAGAAACAGGAAGTGAGAAATATGCCACAATGCCTCAAATCAGAGATATTTTCCAAGCAATTGTTAATTAGCCAAGGCTTAAGAAGTCAGAGAGAAGAATGCATTTGGAGTATTGACTTATGTTAGTATTATAGGATGTTGAAAGAAAAAGAAAAAAAGGTAAGACATGGTCAGGAGATTCAATTGCTCTCCAAACAGAAAATAAGCAGATTAACTGTGGTGAAGCATAATTCATCTACAGTTTGTTGGCTGCTTTTGAAGGCTGTTTCTGATATTTTCTGTTTTGAAAAGGCAGACACATTCAGCGAGATACTAGAAGCTTCTCTGGCTGTCTTACAGGGGCAGGTTAGCTCTCCTACTGGGCCAGCTGTTAAAGAACTGGGATTTAAATTCTGGCCCTACTACTTATTGGTTACAAAACCTTGGATCATTGACTTATGCTGCCTAAGCCTCAGTTTTCTTACCTAGAACATGGAGATAATAATAGCACCTTTAGATCCACAGTAAGGATTGAAATTTAAAACTGCATATAAAGTCTATGTGGTGATGGAAATAACTGTTTGGTATCCTGACTGTTGTGGATATATGAGCCTATTTTATGGAAATCAACAACATAAAAATGAGGGGTGGTATATCAATCAAGTTTTGAAAAGAAAAAGAAAAGCCACTCTAGATATTTTGATTAGCTAGTCATTTCATATAGGAATTGCAGGCTTACATAACTGACTAGAGGGTTCCTGGGGGAAAAAGTGAGGAAATGGTTAGGAGACCACTTTCAGGAAATTGTAAAGTAATTAAAAAAAAAAAAAAAAAAATATATATATATATATATATATATATATATATATATATATATATATATATATAGGAGCCCATGATACCAATGCTGCTGAGGTTCAGAAGAATGCACAGATGATAAAGAAACCCACTGTCCATGATCGTGCTGCCTGAGACCCTAGTATCCCAGTGTCCCAGGAAAGCTGTGGATCTAAAATTGCCATCAGAAAACTTTGGCTTCCATTTCTCTCCCACTTTTCCAAACTCTCTCAAATGCTTCTCATTGACTGTAGCTAACCAGGAAACGCATGGGGAATTGGGTTCCAGGAAATACAACTCCCTGCTGCATTTTCTTTATTTCCCCATCTATTTTCATGTAAAGCATTTATCACCTCACACTAATGATCCAGTGACCTATCACTGGGGAGCATTGTTTCCATAATTAAACTTGCCACTAGCTGGCATCAGTCTCACTTGTTTGGTTTGCCTCCTTCTCAACTAGGAGTGACCAAGGTAGAATGGTGAATGGTTACCTAGATCAGGTCTGTGGTCTCTCTGCCTTGGTAGGCTAGGGGAGCAAGTAACACCAAGCAAAGAAAATGTTATTCTAAGTCTTGGTCGCTTGGCTTCCAGTTTGCTACAGGCACAGAACAGACTCTAGAAAGATCTTCCCTTACTTGAGTTAGCATAATTGTTCTTCAACCACAGTTACTCTTATCAAAGAGTTTGCCATTGTTGTTATTTATTTTCTTCCTTGAGTTTATCTAATCTTCAACCATTTTATTTATTTACTTGTGTACTTATTTACTCTTTATCTGCTCTCCACTAGTTTCTCATTTGTTCTACTCTAAACCTCCAGACATAAAGCACCTGAAACATGGAAGGTGTGGGGTAAATATTTGTTGAATGAAGAATGGTTTTATGAAGGAGAAAGTCACCGTGGACAAGTGGGTTAGCTTATATATAGCCGAACATGAAATGGTGCATTTTTAAGAAAATGTATCATCCTAAAGAAAATACTAATTTATCATTACAAGCCTGGACTGCAATTTAAGTGCCAAGCCATTTCCTAGGCACTTGGCATAGGTGTTTTCTAACATAATAATGCTAATATGGAGGTATTAATGATCTGATATATAGACAATGGAACAAAAGCTAATGAGATTAAGTGATAAAATTACGTAGGGTCTATATCTCCATGGTTCCCAAACCTGTATTTTCACCACTTTCCCAAGCTGCTTCACTTCTTGGAAGGGACTAGGAACAGGGATTGTCTGCTCCACCATTTTAGGACCTGAGGCTTTGCCTCATTACTGACAACTATGGCAGGCTGGCTGCACCATCCACAGAATTGAGACAGAGCTCTTCAGCAGTCAGAAGGCTATCCACATCCAGATGCTCTATTTGGCAGGAACCACCAGAGTCACACTAAGTAAGGTTTGGACTCATTGTGAAGACTTGGTCTCTAGAACTAGAAATAGTTCAAGGCAGATTTTGGAAAGCAATGGTTGTCAAGAGAACCAAGTTTACATCTATATAATTGCAGCTTTGGCATTTGGTTTCATAAATCCTTGAAACTTATTGCCCTAACTATATTTCCAATCATTACTATGACTTTTTTATGGGAAATTTTTTAGAAAGAGGTCATAAATAGAAAGGCATGCAAGAGATAAAGACACAGGGAGCCAAATAAATCATCACTAAGATACTGTCTCCAGCAGAGGGAGAGATAGTACAAGAAAGAGAAGCATTGAAAGTAACAAAGGTAACTGACTCCTCAGACAAAGTTCTTGTTTATCACATTAGTGTGGCTCTGTTTTGTCAATATGACTATCTTTGTCCTATTGAATATTAGGAATGTGGAGAGTTTCTCGCAGCTGGGAGGAGCTCTGCTGAACTGACTAGCCAAGGCCCTATTTGTATCAAAACTCTGTTCCTCTGAGTTTACCATCGATGTTTTCATTGAAAACCCTCTAAGTCAGAGTCAAATGTGTAGAGGTTCTAGGTAACACTCTAGAGCAGGGGTGTCGAACTCAATCAGAGAAGGGGCCAAAATCCAAAATCCAGCCTAAATCGCGGGCCGAATGGTTTACTGAACAGTCATAAACTGTCATTGTGATGGAAACGCAGCGGAGTGCAGTGATGACAGCGCGGTGCGGGCCACATTACAAGGCCTGGCGGGACGGATTTGGCCCGCGGGCCTTGTGTTTGACACATGTGCCCTAGAGCAACTTTTTAAGTTTGGCTTGTCATTTTTTATTTGTTTATTTTTTTTAATTTTAATAACCACTTGAGAGCATGCTTAGAGAAAGGAAGAGAGAGAGAAACATTGATCAGTTTCCTTCCATAAATGCCCCAACCAGGGGTCAAACCCACAACCCAGGTATGTGCTCTGACTCGGAATTGAACCAGCAACCTTTCGTTATACAGGACAATGCTCAACCAACTGAGTCACTTGGGCTGCACAACTGGCTCATAATTTTGAAGGATCTGGCCTTAAGCTGTTCAGTCTGAGATCCATGGGCTTCAGAAACCAATAGCCATTCCACACAGTGAGAAAGTGCTTGGAACTGGTCCTATTGGCACAAAAGTTACAAAAAGGGAACATGTAACTCAAATAGACTTTAAAAAAACAGAGACCAGGCACTGGAGAAGTTGAAGTGGTGTGCAAATGTATGATAACTCAGGTTTAACCATTTTAAATTTTACATTTATTCCCCATTCATTACATATCTGAAAGGGTGGAATAAGAATGAATATTTTCAAATTATTAATGAAACCCAATAAATGCAATTTTTCTAAGTTAGCTTAGGATAGCTTACATGCCTGATGTCCATTGGATAGTTAAGGCTATAAAAATGGTATAACCTGGGGCCCCACGTAAATTAGCTTTGAGTAAATTATTTCCTATTACCTGTCTTTCCAAATTCATAGGGTTTTATTGGGAGGATCAGCATGTTTGCAAAAGAGGTGTAAAACATTTCTAACCTGGAAATTGTTATAGCTATTAGAATAGTTATAATTTTTAGAATTTTAAATATTGGAAATATGGTGAAATGAATAAATTCTATCACAATAGCTACTGTTTTATTGCTGTTTTGTGTTGTGTTGTTGTCATCAGTGTATAGCATACATACTAAAAGGCTTCTGGCATTTACAAAGTGAACACACCCACTTATACAGCACTCACAGCAACATTATCGGCATCCCAGATCCCTCTCTGCGTCCTTTCAATTTCTACTTGTCCTCAATTGTTTTCAATTGACTATTCTGAATGCTAACACCATATATTAGTTTTTTACTTTTTTGAATTTTGTATTAATGAATATGTATAGTATACACTTTTCTATGTCTGCATTTTAAACTTAATTTGTTTGTGAGATCCATCCCTAGTGTTATGCATAATATTTTTTTCTTTATTCTTATTTATGCAGAGTATTCCACAGGTAAAAGCATAGCATATTTTGACTTATTATAAGTTGGATGGGCACTCAAGTAGTTTCTAGTTTGGGACTATTACAAATCATACATTTATAGACATTCTTATATATGTATTTTGGCAAACATATGTGATTATTTTTTTTTTTTGGATATAAATCTAAAAGTGAAATTTCTGAGTAAAAGAATATGCATATTTTTAACTTCAGAAGACACTACCAGATAATTTTACAAAGAGGTTATACCAACTTATTTTCCTACCAGCAATGAACGAGAATTCAAATTGCTCCACATAATTTGCCAATACAAGGTATTATTAGGTTTGGGATTTGTTTTTTAATCCTATTTATATATGATGGTCTCTATGTCTCATTTTATTTTGAGTTTTAACAGTTCTGCCTGTGGCTTGGGGATTGTCTATTCATGAGCTTTGGATCTTATGCTTTATTCACCAGAAAAGGGTTGGGGGAGGGAGGTGGTTCAATCATAGAATGGAATTTAGATCTAGAAGATTCTCTGAGAGAAAGCAAGACTGAAGCTGGTCCTTGAGGTTTGAGCACATTCTTTTTGATTCTTGAATTCCCATAGACAAAAATGGCAGCAGTTGGTAATTCCATATATATGCCCCACTTTGTTGTTGTCTTGGTTTAACAAATCAGAATGCAGTGTGGTAAGTTGGCAGAGGAGTGTAGGCAAATTCTCAGCAATGCATATAATGAGGTCAGGACACTTGCGAATATTTTCTTGGTGCTCTCGCACTTTTCAATCAGAAAGTCAGCAGTCTCTTCCTAAAGGACAGATTGGCAAGGCAGTAATCTGTTTGAGGGGAAAAAATTCTAGTAATGTCTATAACATGAATGGAAGGCAAGTAAAAAATATTTTCAGTAAGGTTTAGAGGCTGAGAAACATGGAATTTTTTCTCAATGAATATTTAATCACCTCCTATAAAATGCTGAAAGCTGAAAAAGTAATTCTTCTTTCAAATTCTGTTATCGTCTTTTACCATGGTAGTTTATAAGCTAAAATAAATGATCGATAAATATAAGTTTACATAGATTGTTCCTATCATTCTAAGAGATTTTTACAAGTGGTCCTCAACTTCTGTTCCACTTTGAAGCAACTAGACTTTTTGAGCCCAGAAGGACAACCTGTAAGTATAATATGTACGAATAGAGTAGTTTAAACATATCATTTAGGTGAGTGAATGATTTCTGAAGAATACATACATGTCATATATGCAAATACCAAAATCTGTATTTCTATATTATAAGCTAGTCCAAAAAAATAGTTTTATGAAGTATTTAAATATGCAACCATATACATTGTGTATGTATGTTTATATGTATATAATACATATATAGAGAGAAAGATCTATATTACTAAACCCTACAAGGACACAGTGCAATACACATATGTATGCTTGTGTTATGTATATACTTATGTGAATACAATTATTGCTGTACTCTAAATAAATGGCAGTTCTATGCATTGTGTTATATCTTGCTTTTTCTCACTTAGATATTATAGCTCTTTCAGCATCTGCAAGATTTTCAGGACTCAATGTCAGTTAATCCCTTGTTATTTTTTTTTTAAAAGCTCCATAAAATTCCATCAGGAGCATCAACCATAATTCAGCAAAACACTCTCTTCTTGATGAACATTTTGGTTCTTTGCTGTCTTTTTCTTATTAAAACAATGCTGGAATAAACATCCTTACCCAATATCTTTACTATATAACATGAGATTACATTTGTAGGATAGATTCTGAAAAATGTACATGCTTAGAGGGGTTACATAAACTCTGAAAATATTTCCAGGCTTTTTTACATGATTGTCTCTGCAGGTGGGCATGATATCAACTCCACTCAAATCATGGGGACTAAGAGGAGGGGAAGCATTGTGATGAAAACAAGGAGTAAAGGATGCTTCACAGGCCAAAAACAAATAAGAAAATGCATACTTACGAGCATACATGGACATTCACACACGTGCACATACACACGAGCTCATACAGACTCATGTCCACTTTAAAGAGGAACCCACAGATTATCATGTGCCTCATTTTCAGCTGTGACATTAGTTAACATGGTTTAGGACAAGTTTTTTATTTCTCATTTGTGAAAAGATACTCAAACTGTGTTCTGTATACCAGTGACAGCAGCATCACCTGGAAAGTAGTTATACATGCAAATTCTCAGGGTCTGCTCAGGATCAACTGAGTCAGAAACTCTAGAGTTAGGGTCCAGTAAACTATGTTTCAGCAAAGTCCTTAACTTACCTGGAATGCCCCTTCCAGCTCTTACATTCTATGAACTTGTGAAATCCTCAAGATCCCAGATATCTCTTTTCTTCCTTTTACATTGTGAACTTTTTGAGAACTATAAATGAGTCAGAAATCCAATCAATGGACAGTAGCTATTATGTCCTATCACAAATAATGAGGACATAAGTATTACTAGTATAAGAATTCCTTATAAGCTTATCTACCTCACAAACAGTTATGTTTTTGAATCTTCATGATTGAGTTCTAATATCTCTTTGATTGCTGGACCTAATACTTCTTTTCATGTCCTATGACAATGAAGTAATGAGTTTTTTACTCAAGTCATGACCATTATCTGAATTTGATTTTACTGATTGCCATCAGGGAGATCTCCTGAGACCTTAATATGACAACCTACCTTTTGGAGTCTATAAACAGTGTGTGTCTTAGTCAGTTGGTTTTTCTGAAAAATATTAGCAGAAACCAGTGATGTCTTGTTCAAATGGTTAAAAATAGTATGGATCCTTAATCCCATAATCACTCATTTTGGGACCTAAAAGGGTTAAGAAGAACTGGGTGACTACATATATACACTTATTTTGGATTTATCAACAGTGTAACCTTTGGAGACAGATATTCATTCAGATCTAGATTCTATTCGAACTCACTGCATGACTTTGGACAGCTTGCTTAATGCTGCTGAAACTCTTTATCTCTTAAATTAGAATAACATTTACCTCAAGGGTATCAAGAGACTTTAATTTGTTAATTTATATAAAGCATATATCATAGTGGCTAGCCCATAGACAAATTATCAATAAACAGTATCATTTTACATTTAGTCTAAGCTTTTGATCAATGATTTAGAAGATGTCTAGAAAATCTCTCTGTGTAATCACTGATCTAGAAATTAACTTCTAAATTTATAGACATCAAATTTATTCATCTCTTTTCCTATTGCCATAATCCAATACCTGCTCTCATCCTCTTCATTTCACACCAGAACATAGTAATGGCCTTGTAGCTGCAATCTTCCCATATTTACCCTACACATCACTACCATAATAACCCTCCTAAAATAACATCTTTGCGTTATTCCTTATTCAAGAAAAGAGTGGATAAAGTACAGATTTATAAACATTTGTTCAGCATTTTTCAGACTCCTTTTAACCAAGCACTGTGTTTGGATATTGTGAATACAAAAAGCAAGGTACTGTTTCAAGAAGCTGGAAGTTTGTGCAGGAGAGAATCAAGTCGGCCCGTTATTAGCATGTAGTGTGAGCTGTCCTGATGTAGAGGAAGGTCCAGGGCCAAGGGAGACAAGAATTCCTTCAGCTGCAATAGTGGTGAAGGAATCAGTGAAACCCAAAGATGATGACCTTTCCACTAAGAATTAGAGGACAAGGGAGTAGGTATCCATGATTCTTGCCACACACTTTTCATTTCCTGATTCTCCTGGTTACAAAGTTCTGACTTTCGTCAGGAAGATCACCTTCCCTACTCTCTGCCTTCTGGTGGAAATGTCTACACTCAGCTGGTTGACATTTAACCTATTTCTGAGCCAGTTAACCTAGTTCTTGGCCAGGGTGATGGGTTCAGGTATGGACATATAATCCAACTGGAACCAATAAGTACAGTTTCCTTGGACTTCTAGAACCTCACAGCTTTGGGATCTCTTTGAAGCCTTTTTCCTACACAAGTGGAAAATCTACTTGAGGTTGGAATCAACACAGAGGAAGAACACAGCAATAGAAAGAAAGAAACCAGATCTTGTTGACATAATTTGAACCCTGGTCCTGGTGGTACCAAATATTAGTCCTATTTACAAAGTTTTCGTTAACAGAATCACTGAATTCAACTTTTTTATAAACTAGTCAGGTTCATTGCTGTTGTCTCTTGCAATGAGCCTAGGATTCATTGCAAGATGTAGGAAAGAAAATCATTTCTAGTGAATGGAACATGGGAGAAGAAGGTGAGTGCAGTCCTCAGCCTAGGACATGGCTTGGCTGTAGCACAGAATGGGACAGAGGAAGTGACTTAAGCAGATATTGTTGAGACAATGTCCAGCTCATAAAGGATCTTGTATAACTTTATATATATATATATATACACATACACACACACACACACACACACACACACACATACACACACACACTAATAAAAAAGAAAAATGCTAATTGACCATACCTTTACTATGCCCAAAGCCAACCAGAGCAAATTTGCAAATTAACCCAACAAAGATGGCTGTTAATTTGCATATGCTGAGGGAGGAAGGAGTGAAAACTAAACACAACATAGAAGGAAGAGAGAGGAAAATCAGAAAGCAAGACAGCTGCCAGAGGGAGAGCGAGGGTGGGGTGGGGAGAGTGGCTCTGGCAGCACAGGTGGCAATGGTGGCCACTTGCAGGAATCTTCCTGCAATGGGATCATAATATATATATATATGGAGAGAGAGAGAAAGAGAGAGAGAGAGAGAGAGAGAGAGAGAGAGAGAGAGAGAGAGTCCAAACATTTTTTTAAAGGGCAAGACAGTAAATACAGTAAATATTTTCAGCTTTATCAACCAAGAGGCCACATATGGTCTCTCTCATAAATATTCAACTCCACCTTTGTAAGATAGAAATAACCAATAAACAATATGTAAACAAATAAGCATGTCTGTGTGGGGAAGCCATACAAAATGGGAAGGTGGGGACGGACCATAGCTGGTCAACACCTGGTCTATGAGGCTTCTGGGGCACAGACCTTTCTCACAGATTGGCCATTAATCTGTTCAACTAGTGCCTGTTGATCACTTGCCACACAACAGGCTCTGGTGTAGCCTCTGGATATGAAGCTAAGTTAGCACACACTGCCTTGCTTTCTGACTCAGTTGAGGTGGAGTGTGACCAGATGGAGAAAGAATACATAAAACAAATGATCAACAAGATAATGTGGGTTGTCATGAAGAAAGGGTAAGCAGGGTGGTGAGATTGGAGGAGTCAGGGGTTACTGTAGCTGGGATGGAAAATACCTCTCTAAAGAAGGTTCTTTGGGCCAGAGAGAAGTGAATGCCTGGGAGAGATGCCTTTTAAGAAGAAGGGACAGCAAGAGCAAAGAGATTAAAAAAGCATGTTTTTCACAAACTGAAAACCCAAGTCAGAGGCCAGTGTGACTAGAGCCTAGCACTTGTGGAGGAGAACAGGATGAGGGGATGGGTCACTTATGGTCTATGGGTTGTGGTATGAAGCTTGGATTCCATGCCATGGAAAGCCATTAAAGGATTTTTAAATAACATGATCTGACATATTTTATAATAATGTTGTCCAATGGAAATATGTGAGTCATACCCAAGATCTTCAATTTTCTAGTAGCCAAAGAAATAATTGAATAATATGCACGGTAAGGCAAGAGTGGTTTATGGTTCAGAGTATGCAAAACACAGTTTATTATTGTATTATTATGTATTAATTATTATTTTTTCCATATAAATAATTGTAAACCTACTTTTGCTGCACCTTATATTTTCTTTCATCCAAACTCATACATAATATTATGTCAATGTATAATTTGTATAGAAATTATTAATGAGACATTTCACATTACTTTTTCTTTGCACTAAGTCTCTGAAATACAGTAGATAGTTGATACTTATGAGCAAGCACTTCTCATTTGGAACTAACCATGTTTTCATCGCTTATGATTAGTGGCCACCATGCTGGACAGCACAGTTTTAGAGAGAGCCTCTGACTACTGGGTAGGGAATGACTGGTCAAAAGTAAGAGTGGAAGCAAGGGGACCAGGCAGCAGGCCATTGCAGGGATCTGGATGGAAGGGCATGGCTCAGGGTCACAGCAGCAGCGAGATGACTCTAGGGCAGGGGTTGGCAACCTTTAAGACATAAAGAGCCACTTGGACCTGTTTTCAAAGGAAAAAAAAAAAAACCTGAGAGCCGCAAAACCATTGCGACATTTAAAACAAATATAACACTGCATATATTGTTTCTTACTTTAATGCTATATACCGGATTGTGCAGAAAAAGGAATTTTTTCACTTAACAAAAAGAGCCGCATGCGGCTCTGGAGCCGCAGGTTGCTGACACCTGCTCTAGGGTGTGTGGTGGAGCAGAGGACTACTGGATTGGGTAGGGGTTGGTAAAACAACCAGGTTATTGGTTTCATTTCCTGAGTGAGCAAAGCTGAGGAAAGAATGAAGCTGGGCAGAAGCAGGAGGAGGGATTTGGGGGTTAGACATATTAAGTTCGAGATGCCTATTAGACATCCAGGAAATAAGCTAAGTAGCGCGGGTCTGTCCTGATGAACGATCATTAATCTTAAAGGCAGAGATAGTTTTTCATATTTCAAAATCTTTGAAGAAACAAGTTTTAATCTACATATACTTGGCCCCGTTCTCCCCTTCTCCCTTGTCCTCCTTCTGTTTCTAAAGAGATTGATTTCACTTTTCAAGAGATGCTACAGGATTTTCAATTTAAATAGAAACCACAAATAAAATTGGATTTAAAATCTTCTCAGGGAAAGAGAAACAATTTGTTTGCTGGGGTTTCATTACAAGGCAGAAATTATATCCCGGGTCACTTTAACCCCTCCTTCCATTCCTTTTCCTGAGAGCACATGCTCTTGCAAAGAACCGGGGATTGTGGGAATTTCCAGGTGAAGGAGGCTCTCTCTGCATATGGAAGAAGCAGCAGTGAAAGGCTCACTGTTTGCAGCCCCAGCCTTGAGGGCTTCTATTCCACCCAGAACCAATAACTGTCCTTTCTTAACGATTTCCACAAGCTACAAAAGCTCTCTTGATAGTCAACTCCACTACCTTATCACACAGAAGCCAGCTGGAGAAGAACGTAAATGTTGTAACTCGCCAGCTGGCTCTACCAGATGTTTAACTTAATTCTAGACAGTTTTTTGTGTTTTTTTTTTTTAAGAAATAACCACTTGTCTGAATTAAGTTGCTCTCTCCCAAACCACACTACATATGTAACAGTGGCCTCAGTAAATGTGAATGTTTTTTCTACTTTGCCACTAGCTTCCTTAGAGAATTAGAAAAAGTCAGTTGATTCATTTCCCCCTACTGACAAAGTCAGGGTCTAAATAATAAAACTGGTTACCTGGTGAAAATTACTGGACCACTCGTGGTGGTTCTATGTTGAACCCAGTCTGGACTCACCACATTTACCAGTTAATGTCTAAGATATTTTTATTCTTTTCTGTCTCTTGACACTCCAATAAATGTAGGCAAATGATAGCTATTGTAAAAGGCCTTTGTGTCTATCTCACAAAGAATTGTATATCAAGTCAATTAAATTTTAATGCCCAATTGTTCATTCATTAGATGATTCAGACCTCCACCTTGGCCGCTTGCCTGAGGGCACTTCTCCACTGGTTAGCACCTTGGACTATAATTTCTGGAAAACTTTAAATACTGAGATGTGCATGTTCAGACAGTGCAAAGCTAGTGTAAGAATTTAAGAGGAGATTCTACTGATTTCACTCTAGGCACTGTTTTAAAAAGTTGAGCCTGTATTTCATTCCCAGTCAGTAACCAGAAACCCTCCCTTCCTTCTTTTACTAAGTTCTTATTGACACAGATTTCATTGCCTAAACAACTAGATGAAAAGAGAAACATATTCATGGCATATTTTTTGCTCTGTTTTTATTTATATCAGAACAGCAAAGTAAAAAACTGGGGACAATAGGAGATTCTGTTTTGTTTTGGGGAATTGTTTTAAAAAGAATTCTAATTCTTTTTAGAATTTTGGATTTGAAAGCTGTCAGCCAAGGCACGCAAACTCCATTTTCTCATAAGTCTGGCCTCTCCCTGTGGTTTGAGACAGAACGCAGTTCACAAACACAAGCCATCGGCCTCACCCCTGGAAGTGTTCCCATTTACAGCCCCTAAGCCACACCAGGCCTGGGCTTGGAAATTGAATAGACATAGGCTCAAATCTCAGCCTTGCCATTTACTAGCTCAGTGATTTGCAGAAACTTTCTTAATCCTTCTAAGCTCAGTTTTCTCCTATATCAAATGAGGATAGTAACTCACCTTTTTACAGGCTGTTTGTATGGTAGTTGTTGTCAGAGACAATGCAGGGCACATAGCAAAGCACTTAACAATGGTGACCTCTCAAATCTGTGCAATGAACCTTGTTTAATGTTGTCAACATAGCAGCAACCCTTAAGGTAAGGTGCCCAGGAGTCTTGACGCCTGGGCATTCGGACAACTGAGTTACCTGTGTCTCATCCGACTGCCACTGGGCATCATAGCCCATGCGTCACACAGCTTTGCAGAGGCAGTTTGGCATTACCTTATGTGTTGTTGGTCTGTTTATTTTTGAAGCCATTTACTAGTAAAACTAAATATGAGGTTATTGTGGTGCTTTATTTCCAATAACTTTTGACAATAAGCCAGGGACGTAATGGTTTAATACCAGAAATCACAGCCCTTTGGGATCCAATTAACCCAACCAAGGTCATTCTTAAACTTATGAAAAGATGGAAATGTTATGAAGACACTAGAGTGTTTGAAAACTTCAGAATTTAACTGCAAATAAGAGAGAATGTCAATTGCCCAGAAATGTGACCTAAATCCGAAACATTATAATGTCAGGGAAGATTTTGGAAGCTTGATAGTGCTTTATAGCAAAGTTCAGGTTATTCTAATTACAGTCAGAAACCAGCAAGATTTTTTTTAACACACTGTGAATTTCTTTTATTATTTAAAACCTCTAAATTTGACAAAAGGAACATAATTATGTCCATGATTTAAATTTTTCACAGGCAATTAGCTATGCTTTCTTATAAAAGATTCACAAATCATGGCATATTTGTGAAGGTAGAAGTTTATGTTTATTCCTTTATTTGTTGAAACTTTTGTCAATGTCAAACTATTCTCTTTCTCCTCCAAAAAGGGTGTCATTAGCTACAGAACTAATATGTAGTGTGCACTACAGATTTGATAGACTCAGAAAATTCTTTACTTTCCTAATCTACTTTAATCTTCACAACTTTCATGTTATATTATCAACCCCATTTAGATGATAAGAAAACTGAGACTAAGAAAGACTGAGCTAACTTCACAAGTCACATGGCTAGTATGTAGAAAAGTTGAATTTTTAATTCTTGTATATCTAACCTCAAAGCCTTTGTTTTTTGCCATGTTATCATAATACCAGATTTACAGACTCAGATTGTGTTGCACCTGGAGAGGTGAATGCAATATATGAAGTGGAAACAATGCCACCTGGGAAGAGCCTGCCTCATGAAAAGGGGTAGCCAACACTCATATCACCATAAAGGAACTGGGAACCAATGGTATCAGCTGTGTTATCTATGAAGATAGGAAGCTTCCTGATTAGTAAATGTCTATAGCTAATTCAGTTTATTTTTAATACCACGATAGCCAAAGAAAATGTCTACAGGCCAAGTTCAATTTACAATGCCACCTCACTATTATTCTCTAGATTAGTGGTTGTTGGAGTGTGATCTGTAGATCCTTGATGTCTCCTAAGACCCTTTCATGGTGACTATGTGTTTCTGCGTGTTCAAAACTATTTTCACAATAACAATAAGATATGTTTTATATTGTGTTGACATTTGCAGCAATGATGCAAAAGCAATGTTGGGAAGAAATGCTGATGCTTTAGCATGAATTCAGGTAGTTTTTTCCAAAATATATCACTAACCTTTGTTTTATTTACTACCATATTCTCACGGTAAAAATAAAACAATGCCAGTTCTATTTAATAATGCTATTAATAAAGCAGTAAAATGTATTCATTTATTTATTCTAAACCTTTGAACATAGATTTTTTAAGTGTGATAAAATGTTAAGTTTATACAAAGTTCTTTCTCTAGGAGAAGGACTGAAGTAATGTCTTTTTTATGGAATGCAATTTTTACTTAAGCAATAAGTTCACAAACCATGCTCACTCTGATTTGGTATTGGGCAAACATTTTCTCAAAAAGAAAGTGAGCCTGCCACATACAAGGAAAACAATTGATAACACCCTGACCATGACAAAGTTCAAGTTTCAAGTGAAAATTTAAAATTTTTAAAGACTTAAACTTGAGAGATTCCCAATACTTAAAAGATTTTATGGTATGCAGCTAGAGGCCCCATGCACAAAATTTGTGCATGGGAGGGGGGGTCTCCTCAGCCCAGTCTGCACCCTCTTCAATCTGGGACCCCTCAGGGGATGTCTGACTGCTGGGGATTGGGCCTAAACTGACAGTTGGACATCCTTCTCACAATCTGGGACTGCTGGCTCCTAATTGTTCACCTGCCTGCCTGCCTGATCACCCCTTACTGCACCCCCTGCTGGCCTAATCATCCCCAACTGCTCCTCTCTGCTGGCCTGATTGCCCATAACTCTACCCCCCTGCAGGCCTGGTCACCTCAAACTGCCTCCTCCCCCCCACACTGACATGATCACACCTAACTGCCCCTGTACCAGTCTGGTCACCCCTAATTGCCCCCCGCCCCCACTCCCCACTCCCACTGGCCTAGTGGCCCCCAACTGCCCCCTGCCAGCCTGGTTGCCCCCAACTGCAGTCATTTGGTTGTCTCTCACTAACTCCCCTGCCAGCCTGGTCACCCCATGCAGCTGCTGTTCTGTCTTTACTGTTACTGTGACAGCATCCCAGACAATTTGCATATTCCTCTATTATTAGTATAGATATTAACTATTGTACTTTTTAATATAGTATAGTAAGTTAACATTTATAAAATCTTCTTAACTCAGTGCACCAATATTTTCCAGTGAATGATTCATGATATTACAGAATTTTTCATGGAGAGGTCATTCTAAGTGAGACATTGAACAAATTCTCAAATTTATTGACATGGTTTCATAGCTACATTGCAATTAAACTTTAAGAAATGACACCCTGTTGAGTTCTGAACATTAAAGAATATCCATAGTCACCTTTAAGGCCCTATGATACTATAATATCATCAGATAATATTCCCTCTTTCCTATTACATATCTATGGGAAGTCAGATTGTCTTCATATACCTTAAGCTAAATGACATATCAAAAGATGTGAGCATTGTGGAAACTGGCTTAGCTCAGTGGACTGAAAGGTCCGGTATTTGATTTCACTCAAGGGCATGTACCTTGGTTGCAGGCACATCCCCAGTAGGGGGTGTGCAGGAGGCAGCTGATTGATGTTTCTAACTCTCTCTCTCCCTTCCTCTCTGTAAAAAATCAATGAAATATATTTTTAAAAAACATCTGAGTATGGAAGCAGATATGAAACAATACTTTTCTTCTATCAAGGCAGACATTAAAAAGATTTACAAGCTTTAAAAGAAGCCACTCTTCTTGCTAATAATTTTGTTTTGGAAAATATTGTTATTTGTCATTTAAAATATGTTATTTATGTTAACATAGGACATTTATTATTGTAATGTTTAAATGAATTAACAAATAAATATATTTTAACTTTCTTAGTTTTAATTTCTAATTCAGTAAGTATCAATAGATTTCAGTAGATAAATAAAGTTTTGGAGTTCCTCAACCAATTTAAAAATAGAAAAGATCCTGAGAATAAATCCTATGGTAAGAACTGATCCACAGTCCTACTATTCAAAGTGTTGTTTATGGTTGAGCAGTGAGAACACCCCTGAGACATTGTTAAAAATATAATTTCATGGGCCTCACCCTAGACCTCTCAAATCAGAATCTCTGGAGGTGAGTCCTAGAGATCTGCATTTTTACAACCTTCCAGGTGATTCAGAAGCTCCTCAAAGATGAAGCATTGTCCTGTAACTAACTGAGTTGATCACCTCCATCACAGTTAGAAAACCTGAGAGCACATTTTCAATTTACATACACTTACTAATTTACTCAGTCTATATTTTATAGACTATATACTTCAATACTAATATTTTATGAACATTAGATTAAAAACAAACAAAAAAGCAGGGACATACACAAAGATAAAATCAGAGAATGACATATTTTCTGTTCTATATAGTGCCTGCTCTGTAGAGCCAGGTCCATGTAGGGCTCCGGTTATAATTGCATTGCTCCTTGGAAAGGTATAAAAGCTCCCTTTCCTCTGGTGACTGAGTCTCCATGAATTAAGCGCTGCCTCTTCCTTTTCGCTTCTGTTCCGACCAGCAGCCTTCTTCTGCATGAAGCCTTTCCCAAAGCACTCAAATCAATAAAGATATATTTAATTTTTTAAAAAAAAAAAGCATGTCAAACTATCAGAACAGTGTCTGGCACATAGAATATGCTTTTAAAATGATAGTTTTTGTTTAAACTGGGCTTGGATTCCACAGGACATCACAAAAGGCCCATTCATGCTGCTTCCTTTCTGGGCTGTGGACACTGTGATTGTCAGTGAGGTTAAGTGGCAGAGTGAAAAGCCAAAGCACAGGGAGCCGGTACTCTCC
This sequence comes from Pipistrellus kuhlii, assembly GCF_014108245.1. Lineage (NCBI taxonomy): Eukaryota > Metazoa > Chordata > Mammalia > Chiroptera > Vespertilionidae > Pipistrellus > Pipistrellus kuhlii. The sequence continues at coordinate 3,073,088 of NW_023425416.1, read as the reverse complement.
TTGCCCTCCATGAGCCCGATGGAGACCAGCCCCACAGAAAGGCCCCTCACAAATAGGCCACTTTCAGTTCAGCTGAGTACTTCTGTTCTCACCAATTGAATTGTATACTTTGCAAGATTGTGTCCAAGCCTGTTGATGCTTGTTGCATGTGTTATTGAAATGCATAATTTCATTGTATATAAAGTGTGTAATTTAATATTTAGAAAAGATTAATAAGAGAGAAGCATTATCTTTTGGCATGTGGGGGAAATCATTTAAAAACTTGGAAGTATTCTGTGTTTTGCCTTAAAATTCTCATTTTACTTTTAAAAAAAAATTGGACATTAAGGATGATGCATAATAAATGTGGCTCATGAAAGATTAACTAATTGGAACCTCAAAATCTGAACTCTTAATCCAGGAAAAGTCCTTGGCCTTACATTTAAAAATTAGCAAATAATTGGACATTTAGTTGTTTTAAGTTTCACTGAAATGTGTTTGAGGTGTGTGTATCGACTTCTCATTTGTTGCTTTCACTGAATTTCTCAACTCACCAACTGCCATCCTCAACTTCTTTGGATTAGAGGGCACATTCTCAATGCCATCCAGAGTCCACATTGCTGCAGGCATAGCCCGAGGACAGATATTTAAAGCAACCCGGGGTTGATTAGGAGGTGCAGAAAGACACATGCTCCCCTAGCTCCCATGTGGATGCAGAAAGAAAGAAAAAGGATAAAGAAATTCACATCAAAACAAGTTAGGTAACTTGGAACTTCCTGCACAGCCTTAAAGGGAAAAATGCTCTCCGTGGACAGTGATTTAAGAGGCACTCTTTGAAGTGCTCCTGTTTGTTCTGCAGGATTTTCCCACTTGCCTCTTGAAATAGAATGAGAGTGAATCTTCTTTCCCTCAAGCAAAAGGAAAAAAAGAAAAAAGAAAAAAAGACAAACAATAGATTTTCTCAAATCAAATATCACTGTGTCTGTGGTTTGTCTAACAGATGCCTGAAGTTGATCTCCCTTGAGTCCTGGAAGGAGGCAGGCAATGTACTGGGCACATTCAGTGTTAAAGATTATCAGCACCAAATGTAAATAAGGAAAATATAGCATGTTGAGGTAGATCGTTGTTGGGCTGACCTTCATCTGGTCCTTCCCTCTCAGTGCACATCTGCTGCTCTCCCTGTTGAGCTTAATTCCTCTCCTCTTCAGCCTGGAGTATCCTTTGTGTTTGCTTGACCAGTAAGTAGTGTGAGAGAAGTCACAGTCAGAACTTCCAAGACCAGGTCAGAAGAAGCCCCGCAGCTTCCATGGTAACATGGAAAGTTCCTGTTGGGATGATTCATCAAAATCCAGCTTCAGTGCTGGGAGAAGCTCAAGTCATGCTGGGAGATTGTGTGTTGGTCCTCAGTCAATGGTCTCAAAGAGCCCCAGACAACAGTTATGTCATCCTTTGTAAGTAATCCATCTTGGATATCCAGCCCAGCAAAATCTCAGATGATTAGAGACCCCAATCAACTGCAATCACTTGGAAAAGCCCACTTGAGAGCTGCACAGCTAAGCCCAGTCACCTCACAAAACTGAGGTGTTTTCTTGTTTTTAGCAACCAAATTTTGAACAATAGGAAACTGGAAAAGATATTATCAAGCACAGTGATCAAGAGTGTGTGTCCATGGATTGATGTGGTAGTGGTGACAGATGGGAACTAGATTTAATGGGGATCACTTTGTAAGTTTCAGAACTGTCTAACTACTGTCCTGTACACCTGAAACTAATATGTTGAATGTCAACTGCGATTGAAAAACAATAAAGAAATTTAAAGAGTGGATTGATGTGAATCCTGACTCTGCTCTTATTATCTAAATAAATGTAAGCAATTGCTTAACCCTTCTGTTACACAGTTTCTTCACTTCTGTGCTATGGGTAACAATGTTAGCTATCTCATAAAGTGGTCCTTAGAACCACATATGATTATGCTGCATCTGAAGGACATAACATACAGTAACCCACCACAACATGCCACTGTCACAATCATCGTCTTCACCATTATCTTTACTATTACCAGTAATAATACTGTCACTACTATTGGTAGCATTGTTGATTCTTACCAGCTTTTAAAGTAGAAAGAGAAAGATCTCTGACTTGTTCATTGTGAAAAAGCCAAAGAAAACTCAAAACAAAAAATGGTCACTTTGTACACTGCTAAGAACAATGGCTCTTACATAGTATATGCTTAGTATATATTAACTATTATTATAAAACCATTTATGAATGTTCTTGGATATTCTAATCCAGTATGCTACCAACTATTTAGATTTTTAAGATATGCTTTAGACTCATTATCAACTCTAAGGTAAAGGTCCTAGAAGTAATAAAAGTTTACTTATTTAACATATTTCCATTAACTCATTTCAGAATTTCTGATAGATGCTGAGAATATGGAGAAGGCAGGCAGATATTCAATGAGTAATTACAAGGGTACAATGGGAGTTTTAAAAAGAGAAAAGCAAGACAAAGCTATGCTGCATAAATTAGAGGTATCTAACATGATCTGAGATTAGAATATACCCAGAAAGTCCTTTAGGGCTAAGCTGAGGCCAAAAGGAAGGATGAGTAGAATATGTCAGCAGGTCAAAGTGACACAGTTGGGCAGTAGAAACGTGGGTGGTAAAAAACTCAGCCTGAGCTAAAAGGAAGTGTGCCTCCTCCAGGAATTGAAAGATTGTTCTGGACACAGGGAAGACACTTGAGAGGAGCCTGGAAACATGAGCAGAGCCACTCACAAAGGACCTTCTACACTCAGAAGGATTTGGACATTTTCCTGAAAGTATGTAGAATACAGTGAAGGTTTTAAAATAAGGAAGCAACATAGAATGGTGTGTTTGTGTGTGTCTTTGTTTAGATGGCTCCAACTACTGCGTATAGAAAGGACTGGAGAGGCATGCACATAAGAAGATTGCCTGTGGTGCAGAAATAGGATAATTGCTTGTCCCAGGGTGTGGTGCATGGGTGGAGAAATACTCAGGAGTCACCCACCATTGTATAGGGATCCTTGATTGGTAGCCAAATACTTTAAGGATCTATTTGGGTCTAATGCTACTCTAGAGAGCATCATCTGTCACTGACTGTGATCACCAATCCATTGCTTGGTAGTTAGTACACTTCCCTAACAGAGATGTGAGGGTAAGTCCTCAATACAGTGAAACAGTTTAGAGATTCAGAGTCAGAATTTGAATCCTGGTTCAGCAATTACTGGTGGTCATTGGACCTTGGAAAAATTAATCCTCTGTGCCTATTCTCTCATCTATAAAATGAGTATATGAATAGGTTTTATTCATGGAGTTTAGAAGTATGCAAAGTACTTGTAACAACACCTACAAGAGAATATTCCATGATATAATAATTCTTATTATTTTATAATCCTTTTTTCCACACATACTGAGCCAGGCACTGAGATTCAAGGATGAATTGGTTAATGTCCCCACTCTCAAGGATATTTGTAATCTACAGGGTTGGATTATAAATCACAGAAATAAACAGGTGCCGGAGCCAACCACAGGTCTGAGGTGTGCAGAATCTGTGCACCAAGTTAGAAAAGGCGCAGTGTGGCTCAGAGTTTCCAGTGGTTGCTTTCCTCTAAAGCAGAGAGTTTATTATTTTTTTAAAAAAAAAGGGGGCCAAGGTGGCCCCTGACTGAAAGAATGGCAGTTGCAGAGCCCAAGATGTCACTGAAAATGCCAGGCAGCTTGAGGGCACCAGAGTTTTCCTTCAGAAGCACAACCCTAAAGGGAAAGGTGACCACTATGGACAGTGATTTAAGAGGCACTTGGTTCAAATGGAGGATTTTCAAAAGACTAGTTGGATCATAGAAAGTGTCTCCAAAGTTTTCTGATGGCTTTGTGTGTGTTTTTTTGTTTGTTTGTTTGTTTTTTGTTTTGTTTTTTTTAGAAAACTCTTCTAGTAGCCACCATGCAGAAGGGGCATTTGAAGCATTGCTTTGTCCTTGGGGCACCACCAGGGTGACTGACTTTGAAATGGGCTTCAGGGACTTTTAAGAGTCCAGGAGGTGTTTTTAACGCTTACTGAGAAACAGAGCTAGGAAGCCTGTCTCCAGCAAACAGCGTTTTTGACATGTACTGGTTGGAGCCCAGAAGTACTTTTCTCTCTGCTTTTGTAACAATCCTTTTCCTTTATCCTGATAGAAACCACAGTGGCCAAGTTCATATCATTAAACTGGAAACTGGAAAATGGAAATCATTGAAGACATATATTTTCTCCCAAAGCTCATAAGGCAGCCTGGGTATTAAAATATCCTTTGAGATTCACGCAGAATTTTCTATTTGTCAGGGTCAAACTGAGAAGAATCAGGACCATCTGGGCAGTATTTTCCATGGAAACTGTATGTTGACTTTAAAAACACTGCTTATTAAAGCATTCATATCATTCTTAGTATATTTTAGGAACAACATGACAGCCAAATCTTGAGTTCTCAAGAGAGAGGGTATTTTTTCATTTTTCCTTTATTACTCAGTTGTTCTTTCTTTTTTAGAATATACACAAACTAAAATTCTTAATTCACATTTTAAATTTAGAACATAAATATATTCAATGTAACCATAAAAACGTGAATGTAATAAAACCATTTAAAGTTCTAATAGAACTAAGATTGGCAAAACCCCATGATTTTTATATTTGGAGAAATGAATATATGAATAAGGGAGGCGACTTTCCCATATCTTACAGTGAGTTAATGGAAGCAAAAAGTAAGAAAGCTGTACTTGTCTGGAATCTCTTAGTCACAAGAGACAGAACAATTCAAACTGGCTTTTTTAAAAAGGGGTAGAAGGCACTTGTTGGCTTATATAAACAAGTAGCGTCAGGTGGTGAAACTTAGTTAGGAAAACAGACAAAACACAAGCAACCAGTAACCAGTAAACTGCAGGCTTTATCAAGGTGGAGCGCCACTGACATCATTGTGCTCAATCCCTGTCCACCGTTGGGTCGTGCCTTCCCATACGCTGTCTGCCTTCCAGGCTCTTTGAGGTGGCTCCGGACAGCACCAGGCTCATATTTCCTGGGTCTCTGTGTGATGGGAGAAAGGAGTCTCTTTATATAATTCTTGGGATCAGGTTGGTTTGGGCTGATGAGTTTGGCTTCTCTTGTTATTTCCTACGCCAGTGCTTTTCAAATTCTCTTTCATGAGGGATTTTTTAATTATTTCTTAAAATAGCCAACCTGTCATGGACCAACAATTCTATAGAATACAATTAAGAATGAATTAGCATAAAAGTGAAAGGGAGTTACACAATACGAGCCTAAATTATGATTACATTTCACAGCATAAAATGACTTGCCAAATTGGCATATAGTTATCTACCCAATGTCTCTCCATCTCTGCACTTACCTTGTGGCTGAGCAATGCCAGTCCAGCCTGTGGAGCAGGGCTCTTAGCCAGGCCAGCACCTCCAGCTCACATAGATGTCCGGTCCACCACCAGGGTCTAGGAAAGCTACCCTGGAACTCAGCCACGCCCACTGTCCACGTATTGTCTGGCGACTTTTGTGATATGATAAAATGGGATAGTTGTATAGAGACTATGTGACCTTTAAGGCAGATATGTTTACTATCTGTCCCTTTACAGAAAAAAAGTTTGCCAATTTTTACTCTGAGCAATCACTGTAACCCCAAGACCATGATTCGTGATTGGCAAGGAAGAGCCACAGGTCCACTCCTGAAGCATATGGGTGAGGAGTAGGCATTGTAAGATTCTCCAAAGGAATTGGGGATTCAGCTATAAAAAGAGAAGGACATTATTGTAGGAAGCTCAGAGCCTTCAAGTGTCTAGTATAGAATTTAGATATTTTACTCTTAATTTCCTCTTTTCTTGACTCTACTAAAAATTAAATTACTATATAAAATAAACACTGCAAAGTAAAAACTCACCTTAAGTGAATTCAGGCCGTAACAGAGATTCAATAGGACTCGACTCATATTCCAAATTGTTTGAAGAAGAAAGAGGAATAAAACATCCAAAGAATACATAATAATTTTACAGTCTATACTAATAAAAGGATAATATGCTAATTAGACTGGGAGACCTTCTAGGAGACCTTCCAGACATCCTTCCAGACAAAAAGCCATGGTTGTGGGGCCAAGGCCAGTGGGGGAGGGCAGTTGGGGTGATCAGGCTGGTGGGTGGGGGTGCAGTTGGGAATGAGCAGAATGGCAGGGGGAACAGTTGGGGGCAAGCAGGCTGGTTGGGGGCAGTTGGAAATGAACAGGCTGAAAGGGGACCAGTGAGGGGGACAGTTGGGGGCAATCAAGTCAGCAAGGGGGTCAGTTGAGGACAAGAAGGCTGGTGGTGGGGGGAGGAAGGGGATAGGTGGCAAGCAGACCAGCAGGCAGAGTGGTTAGGGGCTATTAGGCAGGCAGGCAGGTGAGCAGTTAGGAGCCAGTGGTCCTGGATTATGAGAGGGATGTCCTACTGCTGGTTTAGGCCCAATCCCTTGGGTCCAAACCAGCAGTCAGACATCCCCAGAGGGATCTCAGATTGTAGAGGGTGCAAGCCGGGTTGAGGGGCACTCCCACCCCCTGTGTATAAATTTCATTCAACAGGCCACTAGTGTTACTATAACATGAGTTAATGGCACCTACTGTAATAGTGTATAAAACATAAATGTGAATAATTTAATATATAAAAGGCCAATGTTGTAACAACCAATCGCAATGGAAGGCTGACCAACCCAGAAATCCTTCAGTCAGTACTGGATTGCCAGGGTGACCTAGCACTGACTACCCAAGGGGCTGAGACTCAGAGAGAGAGGCAGGGTCTGATCCACAGCCTCAGTGGCAGTTATTGATGAGTACTTGACTCTCTCTTTCTCTCCCTCTTTCTTTCTGAGCTTCACCAGCAGCCAGGCTTTTCTTTCTCTTCTGGCCCCTGCTGGGGCCACTGTTAAGCCCTGCCTCTCTGATCAGGCCCAGAGATAGGCCCAAATATGCTGACTGGCATAGGAACTGACCAATCAGAACCAAATGTGGGTGCTGTGAAGAACCAATGGCTATCTAGGAGGTGGAGCTTTTGACACTGACTGGCATAGGAACTGGCCAATCAGAACCAAATGTGGGTGCTGTGAAGAATAAATGGCTGCCTAGAAGGCAGAGCTTCTGATGCTGACTGGCATAGACACCAACCAATCAGAACCAAAGCTGGGTGCTGCGGGAAGCCAATGGCTACCTTGGAGGCAGAGCTTTTGATGCTGGCATAGGAACTGACCAATCAAAATCAAATTGGCCAGCAGAGGAGGGCAGTTGGGAGTGAGCTCAGGCTGACAGGGGTGGGAAGTGAGGGATGATCAGGCTGACAGGCAGGTGAGCAGTTAGGAGCCAGCGGTCCCAACTGCCTATTTAGGCTTGATCCCTATGGGGCTAAAACAGCAGTTGGACACCTTTCAAGGGTCCCCAATTGGAGAGGGTGCAGACTGAGCTGAGGGAACCCTCACTCTGTGCATGAAATTCATGCACTGGGTCTCTACTTATATTTATAAATACTTATATAAACTCAACTTTCTAAAAATAAAAATGGATACTATTTGAAGGGTATGTCTATTTAGAAAATATTTAATAAATATATACTATGATAGAAAAACAGTGGGCTAAACATCAGTTCTTTCCAGAGACTGATGGATGAACAAACTGTAGTCCATGGGGAGTTAAATAAGTAAGTGCAAGTTATAATCAGGTAGCATTTCACTGTGTAGCAAAAGGGAGTGGAAATGGAAGTTAATAACAGAGGGTCTCTTATAGCAAGGAAGGCATCCAGAGAAAGTGATGTTGAAGCAAAGTTTCACCCGGAGAGGAGCAAGCAGCCAGGGGAAGTGTGGATACAGTCCCACAGAGGGAAAAACCAGCACCATGATCCAGTGGCAGGGAAATCTTGATCAGTTGTAGGAGAAGAAACCCACATGGTTGAAGCAGAATAAGCAAGAAGAAAAATACTCTGAAAATCTTTAGGAAATCAGAAGGCAAACCAATAAGGCAAGGCCTTTACACATGCCAATTCTTTACTGAGTCAGTAAAGTAGAAAGACTTTACAGAGGATAGCATGGCTTCATTTAATTGTTGAACCATCATTTCTACTGCTGTTCATTAATGAGTAATGATAACAATGAGTGAGAAATATTTAAGACAATGTTCTAAGCAATTTAAACATATTAAGTTACTCAATTCTCCCAGTAACCCTACTATTAACTCCATTTTACAGATAATGATAATAATTATTCCTTTGTCTGCTAAAAAAATAAATTTGGGTCTTCTTGTGGTTTAGAATACACAGAAATAAGAACTGTCTTTGAACACAAAATAGTTCTAATGGAATAGTTCTTACAAGGCAAATGGAGGGGAATGGAAACCCATTGGTACAGGATTTCCTTTTGTGATCATGAAACTGTTAGCTAATCATGATAATTGTACATTGTGAATGCACTAAAATCCACTGATTTGTACATTTTAAATGGCTAATATGGCCCAGCTGGTGTGGCCCAGTGGCTGAGCATCAACCAAAGAACCAACAGGTCACAGGTTCAATTCCCAGTCAGGGCACATGCCTAGATTTAGGGCTCAATCCCCAGTGTGTGGCATGTAGGAGGCAGCTGATCAATATTTTTACCTCATCAATGTTCCTATCTCTCTATCTTTCTCCCTTCCTCTCTCTGAAATATCAATAAAAACATATTTAAAAAATAAAATGGCTAATATGGTATGTCTTAGTTCTGTGAATATTACCATAACAATTTTTTAAAAATCATTCTTCATAGGGAGGCCTTTCTGGCAAAAAGTGAATGTATGTCCATTTCCCCAGAAGGAAGCATCATTTTCTAATAATACATGTTTTGGAAAAGAAGCCAGTGAAGTGGCAATAATGGATTTGTTTTTGTATTTGAACTAAATGTTCAGTGCTGCTAAAATGATTAAATAAATAGTAGATAATGACGATGATGATGATGATGATGATATCATGTCAAAGATAACCATGGTCATTATTATAGCATAACCATCATATAATCTTAATGAACTTGACAATCACAGAAAAAAAAATGTACAGCAAACTGAATTTTAGTGCATACATAATTGATTGCTGTCCCTTTTGAAGGGTTATATATGCATGTTTGTGGTAAGGGGACAAGGAAAAGATTTTAACCTTATTTATGTTTAACCAAGCAAACAGCAGAGGGTAAACCTTTGCAAGTGGAGTTCAACTATGCCCTTATTCTCACAGACATGTTTTTAATTTAGTTATTTTTATTAAATTTATTGGGGTACACTGGTTAATAAGATCATGTAGGTTTCAAGTGTGCATTTCTGTATAAAATCTGTATAATGAACTGTGTGCCCACTACCCAAAGGCAAACCATCTTACATCACCATTTATTAGGCCCTCTCCAACCCCAAACCCCATCCCTTTTCCCTCTGGAAACCACCACACTGTTGTCTGTGTCCATGAGTTTCAGTTTTATATCCCACATAGGAGTGAAGTCATGTGGTTCTTAGCTTTTTCCGCTTGACTTATTTCATTTAGCATGATATTCTCAAGATCCATCCATGTAGTTGCAAATGACAGTTTTTGGTCTTTTCTTATGGTTGAGTAGTATTCCATTGCACCATATCTTCTTTGTCCAATCATCACATCACAGAGCACTTTTGTTGTCTCCATATCTTGGCCTCTGTGAATAGTGCTGCAATGAACACAGGGTGCATATATCTTTATGGAAATATTTTTGAGTTTTTAGGGTAGATACTCAGGAGAAGCATTATTGCTGGGTTGTAAAATTGTAAATTTTTAGATGAATCACCAGACTGCTTTCCATAGTGGTTCCAGTCTACATTCCTACCAGCAGTGAATGAGGGTTCCCTTTTCTCCACAACCTCTCCAATACTTCTTATCACTTGTCTTGTTGGAAACAGCCACTTTAAGAGGTATGAGGTGGTTTTCATTATAAGTTTTCTTTGCATTTCCTTAATAGCTATTGAAGTTGAACAACTTTTCACATAACTTTTGGTCCTTTGTATGTCTTCTTGGGAGAGATTTCTGTTCAGAAGATTTCTGCCCATTTTTCAATTAGGTTGTTTGGTATTAAATTTTATGAGTTATTTATATATTAAGTTAAACTTTTGTTGGAGCTGTCATTTGCAAATGTCATCTCTCATTCAGTGGGTTGCCTTTTGTTTTCTTTCTTTTGCTGTGCAGAAACTTTTTTTTTAATATATATATTTTATTGTTTTTTTTTTTTTTTTTTTTTACAAAGAGGAAGAGAGAGGGACAGAGAGTTAGAAACATCTATGAGAGAGAATCATCGTTCAGCCGCCTCTTGCACACTCCCTACTGGGGATGTACCCGCAACCAAGGTACATGCCCTTGACCGGAATCGAACCCAGGACCTTTCAGTCCGCAGGCCGATGTTCTATCCACTGAGCCAAACCGGTTTCAGCTGTGCAGAAGCTTTTTAGTTTTATATAGTCCCATTCATTTAACGTTGCCTTTACTTCCCTTAGTATGGGCATCCTATTCTATATAAAAAAGTGTAGTCTGGAAATTGTCCCCTCAACCAGGAGCTCATCTGGGAGTTTGACCAGGAGGCAGGCCTGCTGGGGGAAAGGAAGGGAGGGTGACTCTGGCAGGCAGCCGGCAGCCACTAGGGACCATACCAGTGCACAAAAATTTTGTGCACTGAGCCTCTACTTTTTTTCATAGGAATCTTTCCTGTTCACCCATGAGTCCTTGCAGGGCTCACCAGCTGAGCTGGAGGGAAGCTGCTTACTCAACCTTGGTTTTGAACTCGGGCAGGCTCCTGCACTGCCATCCTACCGGTAGCTGCTCTATGCATGAACTGTTCTTAGAGTCCTCCGCAGCCTGCAGCAGCCCTGTGAGGCCATCCCTGCACTAGGGTGCATCTTTGGGCATCTTGGCCAGGATTTTAACCAGATCCAAGCCTGGCACACACACACACTGTACCTGCAGCGCCTGCCACTGGGACTGCCCACAGACTTAAATTCATCTGTTCCACACAAAGCAGTCACAGACCTGCAGCTTTCCCTGGCAGTTCATTATATTCCAAGTGTTCTCCCATCTGAGTCTAAAAGAAGTGAGGGTAAGGAAGCTTCTACCAAATTGGAATTGTTGTTATCCCTTTCTTTACCCTTTTACTACAATTTTCCATCCAATCCTTAACATTTAAGCCAATAAGCTTTAAAATATCCCCCATCAGATCAACAAAACTATCAATGGCCATTTAAAAGTGAGTCTCTGCAAGGGTAGCGGGATAATGGTTTCAGACTTGTGCTACACCACAGGGTCTACACAGTCCCTTCAAAGGATCAAAATGTAACCAAGCAAAAAAAAATGACTCTTGCTAAGACTGAACGTACCTCCTCCAAAGCAAAGGCTACATGAAAAAGCTGTGGGTTATAAAATGTGCGGGCTGGTGGAAAAAGTCAGAGTGCAGTGGATGAAAGTAAAAGAGAAGCAGCACTCACTGCCTTCTGCCAAGCTGGCGGCAAAGGCCAGTGTGTCCCTGAAATACAGCAGAGCTTCCTCCTGCACATGTGTGAGAGCAGAGCCTGGCAGCAAATGATCTACTCAAACAGCCACAGGCTTGGAGGATGCCCAGTGTGCAACGAGATAACTGCAGAAACAAAACAGTTCAGTCCTTTCAAGCATTCAGCCAAAATGTCTAGTGTCTAAAAGTGTTCTGCAAACACAAAACGTTAGAAAGCACTGCCCAGAGGACAGTCACACCTGGCACAGGCTGTATCAGTCCAATGTCTTCTGCTTGTGTCTTTTAACAGGTTCTCTGATGCTTGTTAAAGTTTGTGGATGGCTATAATCTTATGATCACCTTATTCAAAATCAAAGGTCAGGTTTTAAATTCCTCTTGCTTGCCTTACATTCTTTTTCTATTTCTATTTGTGTAATGAATTACACAAACCTAGTAACTAAACAAACACTTGTTCACTCAAAGTCTCTGTGTGTCAGACATTCAGGCTGACTCAGGTGGGTCCTCTGCTCAGTATCTTACCAGGCTGCAATCGAAGAGCCACCTGGGCTGTGTTCTCATCTGGAGTATCGACAGGGAAGAACCCACTTTCAAGCTTATCCAGGCTGTTGGCGCCTTTTATTTTCTGGCAGCTGTCCTGTAAAGGAACCTCACCTCTTGCTGGATGCCAGATGAAAGCCACTTTCAGGTCCTAGGAGCTGCCTGCAGTTCCTGCCACATGTTCCTCCCCACAGGCTGTTCACAAAGTGCTGGCTTGCTTCTTTGAGACAAGCAGGAGACTCTCCCAGTTTATTGGAATGGAGTCTTATATAAAAAAACATCATGTTTCTTTTAATGGGTTCTCGAACCCTTTTTCCATATCCATGTTCTTAAAACCAAGTCACAGTCTTGCTCACACTCAAGCAGAGAGGGCTGTACAAGAACATTAATGACTGGCGGTCACACAGGGTGTGTCCCCACACACCACACACGTAGAAAATATGCTTTCTCAGTTTATACCCCAGTATAATTTCCAGTATCTGAGAGCTCGTGTAAACCATCTTTGGACATAATCAAAGCAATACTGAGAGCCACTGTTCTGTGTTTGGTTGTTATCTGGTTCCTGGTTGGCTTATTTGGGCCCAAAAATTCAGAGTGAAAAACTGTTCTTACGCTAAGAAAATGTTACATATTTTTTAAAATTCTTCATGGAAGTTAATTTTTCAGGGTGCTCTTAGTACCTAACAGTGTCTATTTCATTGAATTTGGCAGATGAAACATTCCTTAAAATGTCCTTACTTTTTAAAAAATATATTTTATTGATGTTTTTACAGATAGGAAGGGAGAGGGATAGAGAGTTAGAAACATCGATGAGAGAGAAACATCGATCAGCTGCCTCCTGCACACCCCCCACTGGCGATATGCTCGAAACCAAGGTATATGCCCTTGACCGGAATTGAACCTGGGATCTGCCAGTCCGCAGGCTGATGTTCTATCCACTGAGCCAAACGAGTTTCGACATGTCCTTACTTTTAAAACAACTGAAAAATACCCATTTATGTCATTTTAATCATTTCTCAAGGCAGCCATACTGAAAATGAATTAGAAACATGTATTGCTATGGTCATAAATACTCTACCTTGTTTTTCTGGACTGACACAGAATTTCCTATGGGCTCATGCAAAGTCTAAGATCCAGGAAGAATCCTGGACATTTGAAGTTCTAGACCATGCACACCAAATCTAGAGCTCTCAGACTACCATCCTGTCCTTCTTATCAATGGAAGACACCGATGATCAGTCACAGTGCTCATTCTCATCAGGGTGAGACTGAGCTTTGAAATCTTAAACTCTATGACCCAGACAGTGACTGGATTAGAAATTGAGTTAAAGCTTGTTGACCATCTTTTGTCTGGACTTACCCTACCATCACTCATCTAATTTGCCTCATGATAGAACCAACTCTGGGTCCCAAAATTGCAATAAGTATGAGATAATCTCCTCAAAAGCAAATAGCAAATATAGGCTGATGGAGCAATGATGAGATAAAATAGGGAAGATTTTGCTACTGGTGTTACTGACATAAAGAAAAAGATTTGTTGAAATAATATTTACATGGAAAAAAAATGTGATCAGTAGTATTCTTTGTAAATTATAATTTATGATTACCAGATAGTCACATCAGAGCAAACACATTTGAGGAAAACTAGTAGCTAGATGCCCTGGCCAGGTTGCTCTATTGTTAGAGCATCATCCTATGAGCCAAAAGGTTTCAGGTTTAATTCACAGTCAAGGCACACTCCTAGGATTCAATTCCTGGTCAGATTTCTTATGGGAGGCAATTGATCAATGTTTTTTCTCTTACATTGATATTTCTCTCTCTTCCTCTCTCTTCCTCTCTTTCTTCCATCCTCTCTCTCTACAATTAACAGATATATCCTCAGGTGAGGATAAAAACAAACAAAAAACTAATAGCTAGAATTTTTCAGCTCTTCTCCCTTTATCATACCCTCTAAACATGCCAATCAGCTGAGCTGCAGTATCTATAATGAGAAACAAATATTGTTAGACTAAATTATTTTGGGCTCGCAAAATCTCTAAACTCTAAAATTGTTATATTTTCTGGAGGGATAGACTCAGCCTGGTGAAGCACTGTGGTGTGATGAAGGCACCTGTGGGTCAGACACCAGTGTCTTAGAATACCTCATTACGTAATCTTATATGAACCTCTTACCCACTTTGAGCCCATTTATCCACATGCAAAATGGCAGTAAATTTAAAATAATGTGTGACCCCTATAGTTCATTTGGAAATGGTGAAGGTACATAATCCAAGTCATGGAAAAGTGCTTTGATCCCACAAGGAACATGATATCATATTATTACAAAGCAATATTTATTCAAAAAGATGTTCTATTTTACAAAAATATACAAAAATGTTAAACATCTATCTATTTATGAGCTCATGCTGCTATAACAAAATATGCAGACAGGGCAGCTTAACCAAAAGAAATGTGGTGTGTTTTTTTTTGGTTTTTTTTTTTACAGTTATAGAGGTTGGGTGTCCACAATCAAGGCTCTGACTTTGGGTAAGGGCTCTCTTCTTGGCTTGTGCCTGCCCCTTCATGAAAGATGTAATGAGCTCTTTGGTGACTCTTCTTGTAAGGACACTAATTCTATCAGATCAGGGCCCCAGTCTCATGACTTCCTTTAGCCTTAATAACTCACTCAAAATACAACCACAGGCTGGCCAGTGTTTCTCAGTGGTTGAACATTGACCCATGAAACAAGAGGTCCCTGCTTCAATTTCTGGTCAGGGCACATGTATGGGTTGCTGGACAGATTCCAGTAGGGGCTGCACAGGAGGCAGCTGGCCAATGTTTCTATCTTTCTATCCCACTCCCTTCCTCTTTCTCTCTGAAAAAATCAATAAAAACATATTTTTTAAAAAAATACAACCACAATAGGGGTTATGGTTTCAACCTATGAATTTTGGGAGTGCACAAACATTCAGTCCATAACAACATGTAAAATTCCAAATTGTTCAGAAAGAAATGGTTTTCCTTTGTATCTTTTATAGCATTTTTTATTTCTTTATTGATTAAGGTGTTACATATGT
This sequence comes from Pipistrellus kuhlii, assembly GCF_014108245.1. NCBI lineage: Eukaryota > Metazoa > Chordata > Mammalia > Chiroptera > Vespertilionidae > Pipistrellus > Pipistrellus kuhlii. The sequence goes on along the minus strand of NW_023425416.1, from coordinate 3,057,965 downwards.
GTCCTTATTCCCCCATTACAGCCCTCCCAACCCCCCACTCATGCTCTCATCCCCCTTTTGTCTATGTCCATTGGTTAGGTTTATATACATGCATACAAGTCCTTTGGTTGATCTCTCCTCCCCACCTCCACCATCTCCTACCTTCCCTCTGAGGTCCGTCAGTCTGACTGATGTTTTTCTGTCTCTGGATCTTTTTTTGTTCATCAGTTTATGTTGTTAATTGCATTCCATAAATGGGTGAGATCATGTGATATTTATCTTTCTCTGACTGGCTTATTTCACTTAGCATAATGCTCTCCAGGTCCATCCATCATACTGTTGCAAATGGTAAGAACTCCATAACATTTCTGAGCTTTCATTGGGTATCAAGATCTTCATTAGATCATTGAATTTTCATGGCATTCAAGAATAAGTTTGTTCCTCTATGCCAGGAACAGACCTAAACACCTGAGATACATCCATAAATAAAATAGAAAAGACCTTCATCCTTGAAATTCTTGGATTGCAATGGGGGAAATCAGACAAAAAAATAAATAAAAATTCCCAGTATTGATAATAATCTATATTAAATTTTGAAATTAAAAGTGAAAAAATAGAATAGCTTATGTTGGAACCCCAATGCTGGGGGAAAGGGAGGTAATTAACAATATTAAATAAAGTAGTACAGAAAAAGCTCATACAGCACCTCCTAGGTGAACACTATGATATGGAGAGTTGGCCAAGCAAAGGCATGGGAGAAGCGAGGGAAGCAGCACAAGGTGCAAGGGCAAAGGTCTGGAGACAGGAGTGCAGTGGGTGTGTTTGAGGATAAGCCCTGAGACCAAAATCAACTCTGATCTGTCTGACCCAAGAGTCAAACATCTTCACTACAGTCACATAGGAGTGTGGGTGGTGATGTGTCACTGTAAGGCTGTGTTCATAAAAGAGAAGAACTAATACTTACTGAGTACCTGGTACATTTCAGATGCAGTTGCATATGTGTCCTTATATCAGGTACTTAATATGTACTCTGTGTTTAACTGACACAAACAAGTTACCAAAGGAGCTGGGAAAGTCTGGTTGTGTGCTCCCATGAGAAAAGAAAGGACACACGTTAAATCAGTAAGATGTCTCCAGTACATGTAATGTTCATTTCATATCCATTCTACTTTCACAAAGGTAGAGGGACAGGCAGCTTTGGACGTAGTTGAAGGACAATGGCCAGATTTCCTTCAGCGTCCAATCCAGGTGTACCTCCCCTGTAGCCCTGTCTCCTGGAATTTCACATTCTCTCACTAGGTAAGCCACTGTAAAGACAAATAAATAAATAAATAAATAAATAAATAAATAAATAAATAAATAAATAAATGCATTCCTAGTTTTTTATGTGAATAAAAAAAGATACCAAGTACTATCTGAATTTCAATTTAACTCATGTAAAAAGTAAATAAGCTTATTAGCAAGGACTAGTAAAGACCATGAAAAAATGGGATACATATTTAAGATCACTATTATAATCATAATTGTTTTTAAAAACAAAGGCCTCTTGAAAAGGTAATACATCTAATCATTACCAGCCATTATTCCATGAAAGTGATTTATCAGTTCATCATTTTCAGAGAAAGATAGAAAGTATACAAGGAAAAGCACAGTAAGGGCCCAGAATGTGGACACCATCTGGGAGGCAGAGGATAGAAGAGACACCAGAGAGAAGGAGAGAGTAAATGAGGATGAAGAGAACTGGACCCATTTTGCCAAAGCATCTGGCTCTTGCGGCTATTACAACTAGTGTATGCCCTTTCTGGATGCATGGTCGGAAAGAGCCATACTGCATGTACCCATGAGTCCCCGTTCTCTGAGAATGAAGTACAATGTGGTTACTGTGCTTATGTGGCCCTTAAGGATCTGTCCCTGTGTGCCTGCTCAGTGCTTCCTCTCATGGTCAGGCATTTGCACAGGTTGGCCCTCTGCCTCCAGCGGTCTTTCCTGTCCTGCTTTGAGTTACTGTCTCTGAACAGAAATCTTCTGAAATCACCCTCCTGGCTGAGTGTGGGCTTCTCACCTGTGCTGCTTTAGTGTCATCACTCACTCTGCAATAGGACTTACTACACTGAACCACAGTTGCTCACTCACTATGTTGTCACTCCCAATAGACTCTGAGCAACATGATGGAGGGAGAGAACAGATAGTGCACTAGCCATCCATGCCCAGAGCTTAGGGCTTTGCCTGGTACCAGTAGGTTTTCAGGTGATGGAGTGATAGAGTGTGCATGTGTGCACACACACACATACACAGACATGTGTGCACACAACAGACAAGACACATGTGCGCACACACTGTGCTTTGATATTTTCCCTTCCCCTCAAAAGTGGAGTTTTCTGAAGTGGAAAATCAGGCTCAGTTATAACTCCTCCAGAAACACAATGCCTTCCTGCCTCCTGAACAACTGCTTGCATCCGTGCTAACCCAGAGACCCACCCATGGTTGACAGGGCACAACATAAAATTTCCCAATTGCATATCTCAGGGCATAAGCCTCCCCCATCTATGCTCCTTACTATCTATAGAATATTACCAAAATTTATATTGCATCTAAAATTTAGAGTTCACACACTCCTTAGAATAAAGAAACTGAGACCCCCCCAAAAATTGAGTAAATCAAATCAGGTGACACTAATTTAACAACAGAGAACATACTTACACTGGAGAATTTGTCTCCCAATTCAATGTTCTTTCTACTGTACCATTTTGCACAGTAAAGGAGAAAATAAAGAAAACAAAAGCAAAAATACAAAAGGTGACAGATTTATTGGGCTCTACTAAAGAGTAAAGGGAAGAAATAGACAAGTTATTCCTTTTTTGGCTACCAGGTAAAAAGTTTAAAATATGTCCCTTGGTCTAAACCAGCTCATTACAGTTCTTAAGATTTTATACCTTTTTATTTCAATCTGTTCTTACTTATTCAGAAGAACAAGAGAAAGGTCAAGTACCAATTGTATTGATTTTCCACAATGTATATTAAGAAGACTCAGATGTAAATGTATCTCTCCACTTTGCCTCTGAAAGGGAAAAAAAAAACTCATTACATCGTTTGCAATCATATTTCATTTGCTTTTCATATTCAAGATTATATCTATTGCTATTTTTTAAATAAACATATAATATAAATATCTGGATAGCAATGAATATGGAAATAAGGCTCAGCCTGTTGAGATGATAAATTTAAACATGAAAACCAATGTGAAAATATTACTATTAGCAAATGCATTTGCCATGTTATTAATGTAATTATCTTCATAGATTTAGTAGATTTCTTATCATATATTTCTACTTGTAGACAAGTTTAAATAACTTATTTATTCTAAATGGATCAATCGAGGGCCAGTGTCTCCTCAGGAGATGGCTCAGGACTCTCAGAGAGGCATCCCAGGAGCCTGGGTGGAAGCTGCAAGGCTTTTCATGACCTACTCTAAGGAAATCTAGATGTCTCTCTGCTGCATACTTTTGGGCAAGCAAAACACCAAGGCCACCGGAGTTTCAGCATGAGGGAAGTGAAACTTTATTTCTCAAGGGGAAGAATAGCTAACTTTTTGCAGCAAACTTCAATCTACATGGAGATGGAGTGACCTGATTGGACAAAGCCTCGTCATGTGCCATCTCTGTTTTATGGGATGGGGTCAGCTCCATTTGAAGTATCTGACTAACATTACGAGACTCTAGTTCCCAAAGAAAAATTAGGGTGTTATTGCCAGAAGACAAGGTAGCAGATAGTTGCTAGGTATATGAAACAATAGCTATGTTATAAATTGATGCTGGTCTGACCAAACCTTTGATTCAAACATGCATGATAGAATAAAATATACATCCAAATGTGTGGCCTGTATTTGTGTTCTAACTCTGCCAATCAGTAACTTGAGCTAATTACATAAATGTGAACATTACCTTCCTTATCAAGGAAGTTTGGAGTAGCCCGGGGAGTTTCAAATGTCGAAACCAAGCATTGTTTACAAGCTACCCTGGCCATTCATTTTCAAAATGTAATTCCCATTATTTACTTAGATCAATAAAAGCAGATAGATATACTTTGGTCTCTGTTCATGTGAGAAAGTACCTCTGCGCATCTTTACCATGATATATTATTTCCTATTTTATCTTCAAAATTCATTTCTCTTGGAATCCTAAGCATTTAAGGCCATCAGTCTTTTAAAGAATATTGGAGGTCACCCAAGCCATCTTAATAATGAAATTTAGGGCTGAAGTTAGCTTTCCTCTTTTATTGGTCATCACTGATAAAACTTGATTGCTTAATATTTTTTCCTGGACATTCCAGTACTGGAAGCTGTCTTCCCAATTCAGTGACTAAGTGTGCCTTAAAATACCAGAAAGATGACTTCTCAGTCTGTGCTTTTTCATCACGGAGGCACAGCTGAAACTGAACTGTCCTTCAAGTAATATTTCCCTTGCTTTATACCTTTTATAATCTGAGTGCCAGCTGGGAAACTTAAGCTACTTATGTTGTAGCTTGTTCATATTTTACAGTTTCACTTATTTACATATTCAATTAATATGTCTAGTTCTTTATTTCTTCAATTAATGTGTCTAGTTATGGAATTGAAGTAAAAGTAGCCTTAGATTGAAAGCAGCCAGGGTATTGTGTGGCTTCTGGGAACATAACTAGCTCTTCTCCCTCCTGCTCCTCAAAGAGACAATCACAGAGAAGGAGAGGAAGAGAACGAGAGCAACTGAGATTATTCCATTGTGTCCCTGTGTAGGAGTCACAGCACTGATCATAAATAAGATCATTTGAGGTGATTACAGACACAGCTCTAAGTAACACTGAATCCTGTAATCAAGTAATCTGCAGTAGGAGGAGTATACAAACACTGAGCAAGCCTCCTCCAAGCTACCTCTGATGGAGATGTAAACTGAAGGAAATGTCTGGTGAGGACAGACTGCTTGCTTCTGCCAAAAGAATTAATTCACTCCCAGAGTCTACTGAATTACACTTTCCAAACACCGAACCATAACTCAGGAGGAGAAATTCATCTGATGGAGAAACAGCATTACTTGACATGACAGAGACCTTGCTCTCCTCAAAAGTGATCATTTCCAGTATTCTCGTTGAATCTTTGATTGGCCACAGCAAGCATGTCAAACTCCAGCCCTTAAGCTACATGCCTTATTTATTTGGCCCGTGTTAGCCTTTGAGTTTGACATGCTTGGTACAACAACTGCATTTAAGAAAAGCCTAGTTAGCCGGGACTGGTTTGGCTCAATGAATAGAGCGTCAGCTTGGGGATTAAAGGGCCCCAGGCTCGATTCCAGTCAAGGGCATGTACCTTGGTTGCAGGCATATCCCCAGTAGGGGGTGTGCAAGAGGCAGCTGATCGATGACTCTCATTGATGTTTCTAACTATCTCTTTCCCTTCCTCTCTGTACAAAAATCAATAAAATATATTTTTAAAAAGAAAAGAAAAGCCTAGTTAATGAAAGAAACTGAAAATTTCCACAGTACCTAAAATATGCCCAGCATCACCTGCCCTCACTCACTCACAAACACACATGCACTTTTGCTCCAGAATCTAAGTCAGTAATAGTTCCCAGAACACAGCATTCCAAGCCACACCTCGAGGGTGTGCACAGCTTTTCTCCACTGAGATCACCCAACTCTACTTTGCATCAGTCACCACTTATTTCAGGCATCAACCTCTAATAAGCTCTGGAGGGAGTTGCTTCTCTGATTCACAATTCTGCCAGTGAGCATGAGCAAGCTGTTCATTTTGTAATTCCCTCCTCTCTAAAATGGGATATTAGTGCTCACATCCCAGGACCATTACAGGATTCAATTATAGAACCAATGCAATTCAAGGAGCACAGTGCCCAGAGCACAATAAGAATTCCATAAATGTTTTATTTGATTATTAACTATTGGAGAATGGTATTTTGTTTGACAGTGTGGACGTCATACATGTCCATTATCAGTGCCATCAAAAACCAACTTTAAAAGTAAGCAACAGCTTCTGCAAGTACTAAATTACACACTCATTTCATGACAGGTGGTATTAAAATTTGTCGAGATATATTATGTAATTCAAAGCATTTTAGATAAAGTAGCAGTCTAATATAAGTTAATAGATTATAATAAAATGGCATGTTCTTTACATCATACAATATAATACTTTATAGCAATATTAACGAACTATTCACATGAAGCATCATGGAGTTAACTAAGGGAAACAGAGAGGAAAATGGTTATTTCTCAACATCTATGTTCTTCTATGCTTCAAACTGGACGGTTGATTTTCTACTCATCAATATGAGAAAAAAAGAAAGGTTCGAGCTATTATTTTGTTAAGTAGAGAAGAAATTTCTTCCCAAAAGGCTGGAGAGCTTCATTCACAGCTCCCCATCAGACAGCTGAGGGTAGGGAAATCTCTGCTGCCTTTACACTGCCTGCTGACACACAGGAGTCTAACTACAGGAGTGGCAGGACACAAGTTGGCATCTACTTCACATCTGTGACTGAGATGGCAGTGCCATGAAGGAGTTCTAAAAGCTAATTATAATCCTTAGGGCAAACAGGGCCATGTGCCCTAGAGGTAGGTATCACCGGTAGCTAATACTGAAAAAAACTGTTCATATCTTACAGAAAACATTACTCCCCCCCCCCCCAACTGAAAAATGCAACACATTAGGACAATATGGAAAGACAGCATGAGAGTTTCTTGGAGGCTCAGAAAAATAATTCAGAATAAGCCAGTTTGTGAGACAAAGGTCGATCTGATGGTGGACTAAAGAGACCCACTGGAGATCTAAGTGACTTCTTATAAGTTAAAATGAAGGAAGATGCAATCCATCCCTGACTCTTACCTTCCATTCTGGCTGGCAAGGTGAGAATTCAGGGGTACCAGTGTAACCTCTAAAGGTGAGAGAGGAGAAATGTCCATAGACATGAAATAAACTATCTGTAAATTATGAATCATTTAAAATGAATGTATGTAGAAACTTCCAGAGGTGAGGAAATCCAAATCCAGTGACAGAGGAGGACCCAACAGCCAAGATGTGTTCTCTCCCTGCTGGTAACCCTACAATCACACAACAGGAACATCCCACTCCTTCCAAACACGTAGGTGGGTAGTGCCATTTTTTCATCTAAACTTTTTTGCCAAATGGTCTCCATAAACAGAATCATTTTGTTGTCCTAAGTATTAGCAATGCTCCCTAGTCCAGGTATTTTATACAAAAAAAAATCATAATAAATTTTATCTTAATGCCATTAGTATTCCAGTGTCTGTTCTTGTAGAAATAAGATTCTTTTGGTTAAATGTCTTTGGTTGAATGTTTGTCCCCAAATCATTAACTACTGTAGACCCTGAGACTGAGCTAGGCGAATCATCCTGAAGCAAAGAGCTGAGTGAGATCTCTCACAGGCAGGTTAGCAGGAGAGCACTCCCACTATTCCCTCCTTCCTCATGTGATTTCATAGGAAACTCAAGGCTGTCTTCCACCATGCTGAGTGGAGAACTACTGTGTTTCTCTGAGTCTTGGCTGGGATAAGAGCTATGCTGCTGGGCTTTCTGCACAGCCCAAGTCCTTCTGTTGCCCTCAAGGGCATGTGTTTCTGTTTCTCTTGCAGTGAGTTGGCTTCTGGAATAACAGAGCATGGGAAGGTCCCTCCATGCTCTTTTTTGAGAAGCTATTTTCTCTTCCTCTAATCTGGATGCCTGTGCTTTCTTTTTGAGGGACCAGTTTTCCAAACTAGCTAACCTATTTCTCAACCATGTGATGGCTCAGAATAGCAAAATGCATTGTTGAGTGACTCTCTATGGTGTCATTTTGTGTACGAGCCAGGTGGCTGCTGGCCTGCCTGCCCAGAGGAGGCACTAGGCATTCCAGAAATGAGACTGAAGCTGCAAAACTCAGAAGAAAGTTCTGAAAAGTGCAATCAAGGTCTTAAAAATGGTAGCATTAAGTGGAAGCCACACTGACACTCTCCCAGGACCAAACTGGAAATACAACTAATATACAGAAAAACCATCCTGAAAAATCAACTCAAGACCAGCTGGAGAGAACCCCAATAACCAAGGATGGAAAGTAGACACCGCATAGAGACTGGTAGGAAGTGTGAAGACGTGAAAGGGTTGGCCAAGCTTCCACAGACAGCAGCTGATGATCCAGAGGGGTAGCTCAGCTTTGGGGCCGTGCCACTGAGAACTCTGGAATTGAAACCCCAAAATGAATTCCCAGCTCAGAGAATCAGAACTGAGAAAGATAGCCACAAAATATCTGGTTATGAGAAGCAGTAGGGGTGCTGTCTATAAGCAAGAGATGTCTGGAAAGCAGGCACCCACTTAAAGGGCCAGTGCATAAAATGGCATTTGCAGCCCCTCACCTTAGACTCTGAGAGATGAAGGGGAGAGTGACCTGGAGCTGTGTGAGGAGAGCCCAGGGTTGGGGTTTCTGGACTTGGAGTTTGGAGGGCAGTCATTCCCTCATGCTGGGGAGGACATCTTTCTCCTGCTGACTCTTGCTAGCCAAGTGATTTTTGTCTGGGGGTTCATTCTGCATCAGATAGTCCTTATCTTTTTGGGGAGGGAGAGAATGGACTTGCATGGCTTTTTCTTGTGAAACTGCCCGAGAAAGGAAAACATGGAGTCCAGATAGTTGGTGTTGGGCTCCAAACAGCACCTGCATCACCTGGGGCTTTTCGGAGCGCCTTCTGCAGCTGTGGTCAGAGAGCTGGTGTGGCCAGAGAGCGGGTGTGATCAGAGAGTGGGTGTGGTCAGAGAGCAGGTGTGGTCGGAGAGCTGGAGTGGGCATGCCAGGCGGGGCCCAGGGCTCCTTCAGTGGCCTCTCTGTGCCCTGCCATAATGGTGGCTGGCCTGGATTCCGGAGGCCATTCCATTTGAATGTCTGCATGTTCAGAAAGGCCCAAGTCAAAGTTCTCAGGGTTAAGACCACCCACCTCAGGTTAGTCAGTCATTGTCACTGAGGGCGAAGAGGGAGTCCAGGCTTCTGCTCCCCTGACCAAGGTTCTTCACCAAGTCCCTGCATGGAGTGCCACTGCCCACCTTCAGCTCACTTGCCAACCTGGTGGGAGAGAAGTCAGCCACCCTGAGCAAGAGATCCTGCAGACATTCTTGCTAGGACACATCTCCTAAAATCTCTCCAAAAAGGAAAGTGGTTCCTTCTCCAAATATTTGGCAGCAGTTTTTAAGTTGAATAAGCAGAATATGCTTTTGTATAACTTAGATTTCTAGACCTGGGCTGGAGGAGTAGGAGGCTGCAGAATGCTTTCAGCGATGTACGGTGCTGAGTTAAATTTGGGCATCTGATTGGCTGAGGGGGTTGATCAATCTGTGTACTACCCTAGAAAGGTGCCTCGAAAGCTGGTCTAATAGCCTCTGAATTGCATTTATTTTCTCCTCATCTTGTCTTTGACCCATTGCACAGCCCCTTTGATGACAGAGATCTGATAACAACATACCTCTAGGAGTGTTCATAAAACAGCCTTTCCAACAGCTGCTGTCACAGATACGGAGTCACAGTCCAGGTCATTCAACCTGGGGATTCAGTTTCCCCTTCACTCCCTGCAAGATTTCACATGGGCTGGCTGTCAGAAGACGCCTTTTGTGAGGGTCCTTTCTGATTAGGGAAAGAACACATTCCCAGACAGGTTTGGGCAGATGGTCATTCTCACAGTTTCTTGGCAGAGACACTCCACAGAACTGTCCTGGCACAGGAGCGGGTGGTGACGTGGACAAGTTACCCAGGTGAGCGCTAGAACCCTGCCATAGGCCGGCTTTCTGACAGGCTTTCTACTGGTCTGAGTCGCTCAGCTGCCGGGCCACCACGGGGCAGCTGGGCTGCAGGGTGAGCTGGCACTGCATGTGCCTGGGCCGCTGTTGGGAGAGAAAGGGCTGCTGAAGGTGGAAGGGCTAGGAGAGGGTGGAAGGGGATTGATCTAACAACTTTTGACATATGTGTACCCCTTCTATAATTTTCGTAACGCTGAGTACCCCTCATACTCATAAGAATGTAGAATTAGGCTCAGTTAAGCACAGTGCAGTGCATATCCCCACCAAACTCCGGTGCAACATGTACCCCCACCAAACTCTTCCCATACCCCTGAAAGTACGCATACCACACTGCATACCACACTTTGGGAAATACTGATAGGAGATGGTGGTGCCTCTGGTCTGGTCATGAGGGAGGGTAAGGAGGAAGTTCTAGAATTAGAACTAACACAGGGCCTGGGCCTCTAGCATTCAATCCCTGCTATGATCAGTTGGCGTGCCCCCAAGAGGCGGGCAGGGAGGACTCAGGGGAGCAGCCATGGTGGTGTGGTTCCTGGGAGGGTTGGGGAGGAGGGCTCAATGTCCTCTCCTCCTTGGTGCCCAGGCCTCCCTGCTGTAGACACCTGTCGGGGTGGAGAATGATCCCAGCTGCTTTAGAGTCTCCTCCTTGTGGGCAGATGTTCAGGGACTCTAGGCTGCGGCCATCTCCACAAGTCCCCAGGTCCCAGCCATTAATCCCATATGGACCGCTCTTCACTTGTGAGGCAGAGGACAGGGCCCTGCCCAGCCAGCTCAGCAGTGCAAGCAGCAAAAATATAAATGTTATGATTTCAAAATATTAACCACTGCACTGACCACATAGATGGCAAGTACATTATAATCACTTTTATTCTGTCTAGGAGTCTAGGAGATTCTGAGGGGATGGACTGAAATGTATTCAATTGGTCCTTCGCCCAGCACCGTACCAGGAATGAACACAGTTTTGTTTAGTTGAATTATATCTGGATGTGGTCAGCTGATACTTACTTGTATAATAGCAACAAAAGTTAAGGTTTCTGTACTGAGCATTGGTCTGGGGCTTTATCTGTGTTAATTCCTCCAATTGTATTGATACAATCCTTTAAGCTAGGTCCTAGCATTATTATCATCTTAAAGATCAGAAAACAGGTAGAAAGATATTAATCCTTTTTCCAAGGTCAAGCAGTATCTGGCTATGAATTTGAAGCAAGGGAATCTGACTCCAGAGAGTTCCCTCTTAACATCACTGTAATGAATCACTGCTCTAGAAATCCATATAATAGGTGTATGTCTGGGTGAATATATATAACAGATTGTTGCCAATTTATTTCTTTTAATAAGCTTTTAAATAAGGCTCACAATACTCCTATTTTCTTCAACACCATGTGTAATTATGTTAATCTGGGTTCTTTTTAAAACAAAACATATTTTATTGATTTTTTTTCATACTAAGTCATATTTCATTGGTGATTTTTTTTTTTTGAGAAAAGCTGTCATCTGGAAAGTGAACTAAAATGGTTTTTGAACTTGGGCACTTGGGCTATGTCAACTTAAAAACTCAGAACAGAATTTTCTATAAAGAAAAAAAATGTTCTTTAGACTAGTCTTCTTCCTAAATATTACCAACTTAAAAAAGATTTTCAGAATTTCCCTATGTCTCATACTCAGGAAGAGAGAGATTTTTTGGTTTCTACATGTAGAGCAGAAAATAATAGTAAATAAAAAATAAATAAATAAGTAGTAAAAGCATTTACTTTACTTGCTATACATTCCTTTGATGGCCGATTTTTAGTCCTCTCCAGATTTCTTTCTTGTGCTACAGCAAGTCTCAGAAGACACTTCACCATGAGAGAGATTTCTACATGCTCTCCTCTTTGGACCCAACAGCATCAGATCTAAATGAATCTCAATAGTTTGTAAAATGGAATTCAGTTTCTCTAGACCATAACAGTTAGTTACTGTCACTCCATTGTGAGCATATCTGGATTGTAACTAAGGAACTCAGCATTACCTCTGGCACTGAAGCACTCCGGAGATGACTAATTCACATACAGCTGTGCCAGTTCTGTACCTTCTGCATCTGTGCGTTGTAAAGGATAGTGTGATCGTGCATGCAAAGCAGAGAGACACAGAATGAGAGTAGAAAGCCACTCTCAGGATGATCTATAGGCCAGAGGCAATCTGAATTTTTTAATTCAAATGCAAAAAAAATAAGCATAAACCATTCTTTAGTCATAGTGAATATTTACAGAAGTGGAAAGAAATGTCAGTGATCTAGCCTTGGGGCAGTCACATATCTAAATCTATTCCCATTCAGTTAGCTCACAAATACACACTAGTACACCCGAGCTCCCTTGGTCTTACTTAGGTGGCAAGTTAGGCAAGCATCCGGGCTGCAGTACTTTGATTAGTAGTAATTATTTTTCCTTGGATATAAGAAGTCTGGAGGTATTGGCTATTGACATAGGTTCAATCACATAAGTGCCAGCATTACAGCAATTTTCCTGAACTTTCCTTTATGATAGTCAGTGAAAGTGCAGCTATCATTTAAGTATTTGAGTATTTGAGACAGGAAGTGGGAGGATTGATTGAAGATCAGGCCAACATCGACTTTGTGGAGCTGGAGCCTCAGATGACCCCAGGTACATGTCTGATGATTGGCAGGTTATTAGTCCAGGAGAGCTTCAAATGGGATGGCTACTCTGTGCTCCATGCGTCCTTCCATGGCAGCCAGTCAGGGTTCCAAAGAGCAGCAAGCCCCCAGCACATGTTTGCTAATGACTAATTGGCCAAACTACATGGCCAAACCTAGATAAAAGAGGGGGAAATAGAGTTCACTTCTTGATGGGGGAAAGACAAAGTCACTGTGCAAAGAGGTGGGGAGAGAGAAAGAAAGAGTTTGTGGCCATTTATACAGTCAAAAGTGGGAAATTAGTATTACTGACATAAATAAAAGGTAAATACTAAAAATAAAAAATGAATCAGCATAACTAAGTCACTATTGCTATAGCAGGAAGTTTTTCAAACCATCACAACTACAACTCTCCTCACCTGTTCAGAGGTCCTCAGGCCTCAGATTGAGAAGTTCCTGCCAGTGTTGCTCATAGGTTGAGCATCGAGCTCTGAACTAAAAGGTCACCATTCAATTCCCTTTGGGGCACATGCTCTGGTTTCAGACTCGATCCCAGAGTAAGGCATGCAGGGGATGGCCAATGGGTGACTCTCTCTTATCATTGATGTTTCTGTTTCTCCCTCTCCCTTCCTCTCTGAAATAATTATATGTAATTTTTTAAAGAAAAATATTGTTCAGGCAGAAAAGTAGAGGATGTGTAACTCGAGGCAGTAGAACTAGAATTCTGAACTTTCTGCAAATGGATACATCTGAAACCTTACTGTGTTTATGTTCCTTGTCTCCTTTGGTTCTCTCGCTCTCCAGATACCATTATTGACATGAACAAAATAACTTTCAAAATGCCACTATTATGAATTTTCTTTTCATATCTATGTTGGCAGGTGTTTTTTCTTTCTGTATTTTAATTGCTGTTGACATTTTATAGTAACTTCAAGTTGACTGCATAGTGGTTATACATTTGCATAATTTACAAAGTGATCCCCCAATATGTCTTGTACCCCCCTGGCACCACACATAGTTATTACAATATTATTGACTGTATTTTCTATGCTGTACTTTATATCTTCATTACTGTTTTGTCACTGTCAATTTTTACTTTTTTTTTATAATCCTCATCTGAGTGTATGTTTTTACTGATTTCTTTAAAGAGAGAGGAAGGGAGAGGGAAGAAGAAAAAGAAACATCCATATGAGAGAGAAACATCTATCAGTTGCTTGCTGTACACACTCCAACTGGCGATTGAACCTGCAACTTGGATATGTGCCCTGACCTGAAATCAAACCTATGACCTTTTGGTTAGGAGACAATGCTCCAACTGAACCACACTGACCAGAGCCCAAATTTTAGTTCTTATACCTTCATCTTTTTCACCCAATCCCAGCTTCTAACTTGGCATCTATCAGTCTGTTCCTTGCATCTATTTATATTTTGTTTGTTCATCTAATACTTTATATTCCACATATAAGTGAAGTACTTAAAAATAAGAATCTTACATTATTTCTCATTTATTTATATACTTTGAAATTCATATGTAAAAGCCCTGCCTGGCATGCTTTTATGTAGTTCATGCTACCTAAGTGATGCTAAACACAGAGCAGATAGTCTATTAATATTTTCTGTTAAATAAAGCTAAACTCTTCTAAAATATATAGACAATTCCACAAAAAATAACCATGCTAGTTGTGTTCCATTGTGTGAGGGAAAATAGAGAAAGCAGTATTCTGTCATTTTCTATTTCTCAGGTCATTGGTAAGTGAAGAAATATGCCAAAAGCTATTGGGCAGTTCTTCTGAAATTACAAAAATAACAAATTATAAAGTTATCTTGCCATTTCAAACCTGTACACAAATAAATTAGATCCAAACATGCTCTATGCTCAAGATTTACACATTTCATCCTCACACGATAGTCAGGTTATGCATTCTGAAGTTCAATCCTATATAATAAAGAGGTAATATGCAAATTGACCCTCAAGCCCTTGTGTCACAAGATGGCCACCCCATATTGTCACAAGATGGCCACCCCTACATTATCACAAGATGGCCTGCAGGGGAGGGTAGTTGGGGATGATAAGGCCAGCACAGAAGGAAAGTTGGGGGTGACTGAGCTAGCAGGGAAGCAGGTAGGCATCAATCAGACCTGCAGGGGAGTGGTTAGTGGGCTATCAGGCTGGCAGGCAGGCAAGTTGTTAGGAGCCAGCAGTCCTGGATTGTGAGAGGAATGTCTGACTGCCAGTTTAGGTCTGATATGGGATCGGGCCTACACCAGCAGTCAGACATCCCCTGAGGGGTCCCAGATTGGAGAGAGTGCAGGCTGGGCTGAGGGACTCCCACCTCCTAGTGCAAAGTTTTATGCACCTGGCCTCTAATTATTATAACAAACCTGAAGGCATCAAAGTCTCTCCAGAGACTGCATGAGTGCAATGGCTTTAGAGCTGATTGATCTCTTAACAAGCACCTATGAGAGAGGCAGACAAAGCAGTGAGAGCCATAAGCTTACACCCAGGCCTCACCTCTACTAAGATGCCCATGTTCTCAGTTATACTTCAGCCAACCACCCATGATATCCTAATAAAATAAGAGAAACAATTCTCTGGGATATGGCTTCTAAGACAATAGGTGAGCTCAGGGTTAGCAATATTTTTATCCTACTTGCTAACAGTTTTTATAGATCTGAAGGGACGTAAGAGGTTTCACAGATCGTGTTCTTTCTCCCTGGTCTAAAGTCTCCATCAGTGCCAAGAGCATCTCATGGGGAGTCTGAACTTTTCTTTAATCTAATCCATTTAGAAAATGACTCACAATTTATTGAATAAAGTAGAGAAAATTGACACCTCTTCATTAGGCAGAAAAAGTCTTTTTCACAGCTGGCATCTGAAATGCATTTTCTATTCAAATGTTATTAATGTCAATCTTCTTTAGCAGAAATGAGGTTAAAATAAAAGACCTTACAATCATTGTACAACATTCCCATTGCTGCTAGGACTGTGTAAGCCCTGGTTTCTCAAAGGAATCTGATGCCAAGTAATTTAATTTGGGATCAGTTTAAAAATGAGATCAATAAAAAGTGATATTTCAACATATCAATAACTATAAAAGTTATTAATTTATATATGAAAAAAGAGAAGGGTACTTACCTGACAACTGATTATAGAAAACCTCAAGCAATTATAGCAACAATTATATTATGGAACCTAATGACCTTAGAAAGTAGTTTTTTTTTTTCAAATTGAGGAAATACTTGGATATAAATATATGCCTCTAAATTTGTAAGACACAGAGAGCTTAGCACCAAAACATATACCAATGTTCATGGGGGCTCATATCTTCCTTGTAAATATCATTTTTTAAATCTTCCCTTCTATTTAAAATGCAAATCCATTTGGAAGCTCTTTTTTATACCCATAATCAAATTAGAGTAGCTGTGAGGGCTGCCACAGCTATGAGGGCCAACCCCTTTGCACAAATTTTGTGCACAGGCCTTTAGTATACTATATTCATGGATTGATAGAATTAGCATCATTAAAACATCTATATTACCCAAATAAATCTACAGATTCAATGCAATCCCTATTAAAATACCAACAGCATATTTCACAGATCTAGAACAAATACTCCAAAAATTTATATGGAACCAAAAAAGACCCCAAATAGCTGCAACAGTCTTAAGAAGAACAAAGAGGGATCCCAATACCAGATGTCAAGTTTTACTACAAAGCCACCATAATCAAAACAGTCTGGTACTGGCACAAGAACAGGCATATAGATCAATGGAACAGAACAGAGACCAGAAATTGACCCAAGCCATTATGTTCAATTCATATTTGACAAAGGAGGCAAGAATATACAAAGGAGTCAAGACAGTCTCTTCAAAAAATGGTGTTGGGAAAATTGTACAGATACATGCAACAAAATGAAACTAGACCACCAATTTACACCATACTCAAAAGTACATTCAAAGTGGATAAAAGATTTAAATGTAAATTACGAAACCATAAAAAGCCTGGAAGAAACTATTGGCAGCAAAATCTCAGACATCTTTGTATTTACCAATACATCTCCTAGGGCAAAGGAAACTAAGGAGAAAATAAACAAATGGGAAGACATCAAAATAAAAAGCTTCTGCACTGCCAAAGGAATCATCAACAGAATGAAAAGAGAGCCCACTATATGGGAGAACATATTTGGCAATGATACATCTGATAAAGGATTAATATCCAAAATATATAAGGAACTCATACAACTTAACAGAAGGAAAACAAACAATGCAATTAAAAATAGGCAAAGGACCTATCAGGCATCCTCAAACTTTTTAAAGTGGGGGCCAGATCACAGTCCCTCAGAGAGCTGGAGGACCGGACTATATGAACTACTAATTCCTACTGTAACACCTCGGCTGCGCTCACTGCCCAAAAAACCTGGCGGGCCGGATCAGACTCCTCTGCGGGCCGCATGTGGCCCGCGGGCCGTAGTTTGAAGACCCCTGATAGACACTTCTCCAAAGTGGACATTCAGATGGCCAAAAGGCATATGAAAAAATGCTCAGTGTCACTGATCATCAGAAAGATTAAAATTAAAATGACAATGAAGTATCTCCTCACAGCTGCCAGAATGGCTATCATCAACAAATAACAAGTGCTGGCAAGGTTGTAGAGAAAAAGGAACCCTGGTACCCTGCTGGTGGGAATGCAGACTGGTACAGCCATTATGGAAACCAGTAAGGAGTGTCTTCACAAAACTAAATATGGAACTGCCATTTGACCCAGTTATCCTACTTCTAGGAATATATCTAGATGACCCGAAATGCCAATCAAAAAGCACAATTTACAACAGCTAAGATCTGGAAACAGCCCAAGTGCCCATCAGTAAATGAGTGGATAAGAAATACCTGGTACATTTACACCAGGGAATACTATGTAGCAGTAAAAAAGGAAGCATCTCTTACCCTTTAAGACAGTATGGAAGGACCAGGAAAGTATTGTGCTAAGCGAAATAAGCCTTTCTGAGAAAGACAAGTGTCACATGATCTTACTCATATGTGTGGAACCTAATGAACAAAATAAACTGATGAACAGAGTGGATCCAGAGACATGAAACAGAGTGCAGACTCTCAGAGGGAAGGTGGGAGAGGGTGGGTGGATGGGAAGTAATCAACCAAGGACCTTGTATGCAAATATGCATGGCTCATGGACACAGACAATGGAGCAGTGAGGGCCTAAGTGGAGGGAGTGTCTTGCAGGACTGGGTCAGTGGGGCAAAATACTTTCAACAATAAAGATTAAAAAAAAAAAAAAAAAAAAAAGAGTGACAACCACAATGATAGGAATTCCAGTTCTGTTCTGAAATTGAAAGATTCTCCACACTGAGCTAGCTAAACTTAAAAGATAGAAATGCTGTCAGGAACATCCATTTACACAACGGCATCAGATATAGCATGTTTTAGTTAGTTGGTTGGGTTGTTGGTTTTGGTTTAGACTTGAAGTCGGGAAGGTCTGCCTGACAGGCTGTTTAAGACCCACAAAATCAATTGGTCTGGCCCTGCCAAAGAATTAGGGGTGATTTAATTACATGTATTAACAAATATAGCTGGCTACTTTTTAAGTTATAATTTTGTATGGCTGGCAAATTACATTATAAATATCCAAATGGCCCTTGGCAGAGAGAAGGTTCCCCACCCTTGGCTTAGAGCCTCCACTAGGCTTGACCTCTTCATTCTCTCTTCATGTCAGTTGAATTTCTTCGAGAAGAAATTATTCACAAAGAAATTGAGATTTCATTGCTATATTAGATTTGTTCTATATATACACAAGATGAACTCTGAATGCTGGCAGTTGGCTGGGTTCACAAGCTGGCTAAGCCACATGTTTCCATATCCCCAAAAGAAAAAGAAAAATGCATGCCTCACTGATATTAGGAATTCAGTGTTGATGAAGCTGTGCAGAGAAGTTGGTATTTTTGGTGGAAATGGCAGTTAGTACAATTTTTCTGGAGGATAATATGACCATATATAACATATATGGGCATGTTATATATGGATAATTATATGTATATTATATATACACGTGTTATATATTATATAACATATATGTTACTAAATACTAAACCCTTTTTACCCTTGAAGAAATTTTATTCCTTGTAATTCATTCTGAGAAAAATAATTAAATACACTTGCAAAGAGTATATGTTCAAGGGTTCATTCTTTCTACCAACAAACCACCAACCATACCCACAAAAATGACAACTTAAATTTCAATAGGAAAGGAGTGTTTAATAAATTAAGTGGTTAAATAAATAAATCCAGAGTCCTGCTATGGATATTATTCAGGTGTTAAAATAATGATGCATTTAATTCATTTATAGTCAAGGAAAAATGTTTATGATTCTGTGGTTAGGTTTTAAATTAGAGTACAGTATGCTATATAATCTTACTTTTACACAAACATTATATTACAAATTGTGTTCATCTATGCATTTATTCAACTGTTTTAAGAATAAATATTGATCACCTACTACGTGCCAGCACTGTTATAGATGTAGGAAAATAATGTTCAAGCCTTAGGAAGCTTACAATCAAGTGGGAGGGAAGGAAAAATACACAAGTAAACTGAAAATGTGTGAATTCAGGTAGTAATACTGTTATGAAGAAAGTCATAGCAGGGTGGAAAGGGCAAGTAGCAGGGTGAGGTGAGTGTCAATTACTTTAGGTAAATGATCAAGAAAGAACACTCTAAACAGGCACAACTGAATATAGGCTTGGTCAATGTCAACTCTGGGAGAACACACCCAAAACAGAGCATGAGCCAAATAAGAGATCAGCAAACCTCTTTATCAAACAAAAAGTGATTTTGATTTTGTAATATTCTGCTTTTATTGTTCAGAAATTTAACAAGGAAATGTAGAAAAGGGGACAGGTTACTAGATCTTATGAATTTAAAATTTACAAATTTTTAAAAAGTTCCTCTTTCCAAGGGGTGGAGAGATTGGGGAAAAATGTGGAGTGGAGTGGGGATGGTAGAAAACATGACCAAAGAGATGGGAGGGTTCAAATAGCATGGATCTTTGAAGGATATGTAATAAGGTGCTTGTAATTTAGTCTATGTGATGGAACCCATTGGACAGTTTTAGGCAGAGAAGTGATATGAAATTATTTGCATTTTAAAGGATCATTCTGGATGCTATGTTAAGAATAATCAGAGAGCCGAAACTGGTTTGGCTCAGTGGATAGAGTGTCAGCCTGCAGACCGAAAGGTCCCAGGTTTGATTCCAATCAAGGGCATGTACCTTGGTTGCAGGCATATCCCCAGTAGGGGGTGTGCAAGAGGCAGCTGATCGATGATTCTCTCTCATCAATGTTTCTAACTCTCTATCCCTCTCTCTTCCTCTCTGTAAAAAAAATCAATAAAATGTAAAAAAAAAAAAAAAGAATAGTCAGAGAGAAAGTCTGAGGCAAAACATATGTAACAGTCTACCTCCAGCTAATGAGATTATGGGTGATGTATATTTCCTTTTAACAATCAGTATGCTTTGAATTCTAGAAAAGAATATATACTACATTTAAACTATGCAGGAAAATATAAAGATTTCTTTGGTTGAGAACATCAAAATGTATCTCAACAACAACAAAAAACTACTATCTATTATGAACTTCAAGTTCACACTTAAATATTTTAAATACAGAAAAAAATGTTAAATATGAAAATAAAGGGAATGTGAAACAGGGTACTTACTTAATATGCGGAGTTTTTGTTTGTTTTTAACCGTATGTTAAAGTTATGTACCTATACAAATACAAGAAAACGTGCTGAATTTAATTCTAAAATA
The DNA here is from genome assembly GCF_014108245.1 of Pipistrellus kuhlii. Taxonomy (NCBI): domain Eukaryota; kingdom Metazoa; phylum Chordata; class Mammalia; order Chiroptera; family Vespertilionidae; genus Pipistrellus; species Pipistrellus kuhlii. The sequence continues at coordinate 3,037,720 of NW_023425416.1, read as the reverse complement.
AAATCGTCAATTTAGTGAAAGCAAGACAAGCATCCAGTGTTTGACTTATGAGTGGATGGAGGGAAAGCATTTGCATGTATAGACATCTCCCTTCCCCACAGGAATGCACTCCAAGACCCCCAGTGGATTCTTGCCACCACTATTAGTACCAAACCCTCATATTCTGTGTTTCCTGTACATACATGCCTTTAATAAGTGGAATTTATAAATCAGGCACAGTAAGAGATTAACAAAAATAACTAATAATTAAATACAGCAATTATAAGAATACACATTTGACCCTGGAACAACATGGATTTGAACTGTGCAGGCTCACTTATACGTGTATTTTTCAATAAATATCATTCATGTATTTTCAACCACAGTTGACCCCAGGTAATTGAAACTACAGAAAGCAAAATCATGGGTAAGGAGGGACTACTGCATTGACAATGCAGAATAAGCCAGGACTCCAGCCCTGGTGTTCAGTTTGAGAAGAAGAGTATTGTTACTGGCAGGAATTAAGAATACTTCCCTGATTTTGGAAAAAGTCTCTAAAAATTCCTTCTCACCAGAGTGGACAGCTTTTGTCAAAGAAGAGGAACTATACCCCTGCCTTCTGATAAGGCAGGTTGGCACAACCCATGACAATTAAAAGATTTATTTTATGTTTTGCATATTACTTTCAATTCCTGTGAAGTTAGTCTTATCCTTATTAATATGCATATATGCTTTAATATAGGAATTATTTTGTTGATTACTTAGTTGTGAAATTATTTTATCAATGAGAGCTTCTCTTACCACAATCACCTGACAACCTAAATCACATCCGCTTTTTAGTTTCTATTATAGCACATTGTAATTTTTTGTGTATCTCTATTATTTAGTATATATTATCACATCAGTACATTTAGTGTAATAAGAGACTGCATTCCACTTTAGAGTATAAACTGTCTTTATTCCCAGCACAGCAGCTAGCAAATAACTTTTGAATGAATAAAAGATAACTTTTATCTTTAAATACATTTAAGAAAAACTACCATTCAAGAAAATTGTATCATACTTATCTTCTGGTTTTAAATACTGCCCAGTTTGCAACCCACACCCTCACCTGCAATCTCACCAACATAAAATTGCCCCAGTTTGAAAAGCATTGACTTTGTATTGGAGAGCAATGCCAATAACCCCATCATCCGCTGTTATGACTTGGGATATATTGTAGGCAAAAGGGGAATAAGTGATGATGGAAGGAGACTAAACTTGGTATAGCAAACACACAATACAATATGCAGATAATGTAGAGTTGTACATAATTTTATTAACTAATGTCACCCCAATAAATTCAATAAAAAACAAATATATTGTAAATCATATAAGGAAATACAGTCTAATCAGTAAAAAAATAATATATACACCCAAGAATTAGTATAAGCTTCCATTAAAGATAAGGCATTAGCTCTCTAAAAAAGTAATTGTATGGATGTATACATAGCTGGATAGAGAGTGCACAGATAAATAATAGTAATAATTGCCATGTGTCGAGTATCAAGCTTATTAGGCATATGCTAAGTACTTTACCTCATCTACAATTCACTATAAGCCATTGTAATTTCCAACTCCTTTTATAACTCTGGAACCTAAGACTAGAAATGAGGAATTTTCCCAAGACATACCGCCAGGAAGTTGTAGGGTTAACATCCAAACCCAGGTTCTTCTATCACGTGCCCAAGAGCTTAACTTTAATCTTTACACGTGCCCCTGTATAAATCCTGTCCTGGAATGTGTGCTCAGAGCAAAGAGGGAGTTTGGAATGACTGCAGGCATAGCATTCAATGCCTTTGATTTTCTGATTTCTTTGATGAAGAAGTAACACACAGAGAGCCACTGCAGTTCTTTTGAAAAAGAGCATCCATCATAACACCTGTTCCAACCACCTGTGCAAAGGGGAGGCTACAGAGCTAGCGGCCCAGCCCCTGCTGGTGGAGTTCCAGCCGCTGCTTTAAATTGCATGACAGGTTGCACAAAAATGAGCCTAAACTTGTTCTTGATTGATGTACTTATAACCTACTTCTGGGAACATGAATGAAATGATATGTTCAACCGTTTAATTTATGCTGAAACTTTCATCAGTCATGGAAGTGAGCTCAGAGTTTGGCACAATATCGAAGAACAGCGGTTTACTCTCTAACTTTGTGATGAATGCCTTCTCCGCTTTGGAGTGATTTGGTTCTTTAGAGTAATAACGAGGCCGCCGCTGCCGCTGCTGTTGATGATGGTGCTGATAGCTAAAATTTATTGTACATTTACTAATGCCAGATGCTCCGCCGCTGCTTTGCGATGCATTTTTCATGTGGTCCTCACCATCCTTTGATACAGGCATTATGTTTTCTTTCTCGTTTTGTTTCATTTTTTAATCATTTATAAGTTGCAAACCAGTTTTGACATATTCGATGCCATCCGAAGATGAATGCAGCATGATCCTCAAGGCGTTCACTGCCTGGCGAGTAGGCAGGAGCATGAGCGAATGGCTGAGTCCAACGCGGTTGGGGGTTTGAGTTACTGGGCATCATGTTCCCTCGGTTGTAACTCAGCCATTCTTCACAACCACAGAGCAGGCATCCAAAAGCCAAGCCCTTGTCCCTTCTCGGTTTGAGGCTGTGGTGCTTACTGACACTTCAGTGGCTTGCTTCTGTTTGCTTCCATCTTGCACGTCACTGCCAAGGTGATGATGATAGGTAATATTAGTATATCAATGCCAGATGCTCTGCTGGTACTTCCCCTGTAATCGGATCTTCCCTTTGCTCACCAATAGGAATCTTTAGTGACTTACCATTCCTTTAAAAATTAAAATTAAAAAATTAAAAAAGCTCAAGCTCCTTGCTTTTGGGAGCTCCCTTGTTTAGTTTTCCTCTGGCTGCTGTCCACTGGAGTCAGCTCTTCTGGCACAATGCAGGGCTTGCTGCTGGCCCAGAACCTGGCTGGTCTGTGCTTCCTGTGGTAATGCAGGCCTCAACGCTTATGTGCCCATGTGGAGATGCTGAGCTGAAGTGTGAGCTCTGAGGGCAGGGCTAGGTTATGTTCTTTATTTTATAGTCTCTACAAATTGGGGAGTGCTTTACATAAGGAAAGCACTGAATTAAAACTCAAACATTATTTCTAATGAAATTATAGAAAAGGACTATACTTCTTAAACAATGCAGTGTGTATTTGCTGTGTATATTAAGCCTCTGCTTATTAGTACCCTGCTTTGTTCCCACAGGAAAATGCCTCCAAGCAACTGACAATAAGATAGAAAGGATGTGTGCCTACTTAAGGGTTATCCCTGAAAGACAGATTGATTCTCCGTTAGTCTCTCTTTTTCTCTACAGCAATGTGACCCGGTGTAAGGGTGAAATCGAGACTCATGATGAACGTGGCTTTGGTGGTTTGAGACTCTCTCAAGGAAAGCTGAGCTTTCTTTATAAAGTTGAAGATCAGCTATTTTTCTGAACATGGCACAGTCACCTAGTAAATCCCAGAAGCCCGGGGTTAAAGGCACCTTTCAGACCCTCATTTGTAATCGCCACAGATAAGAGAGAGGGCTTTCCAGCTGATAATTTCACTAACTTGGTTCTTCTCAGGGAGAGTAGTTTTTTGCAGAATTATGCACCCACCTCTGAAGTTTCTCATGGCTTCCAAATGTATTCACTAGTGGGACTTTTATTAAAATTCTGTAACTAATGACATTATACCTTGTGTGGTTCAGACTAGGAAGAACTAAGCATAATATAAACTGCCTTCTTGCCTGAATTATTTTTAAATTAACTTAATTTTACAAGAAACCAAATGTATTTCTTTTTCCACAAGTGTGTTGAGGTGAAATTTATTTTCCACAGTAATAGAGAAGAGAGCGCTCATTCAACCACTCAGCAGTCAATAAATGCTGTTAATTCTGTGAACCCTGGACACAAAACTAGGATGAACGAGCCTCAGAAGAATGAAACCAGGAGCGCTGTGGTCTGGCCCGCCTGGGTGCTAGTGTTGACAGCACTTCCTCCCTGTCAGCTGGGACACGGTTTCAGCTTCCTCGCCTGCAGAATGGATTCAGAGTATTCCCCACTTTCGGAGGTTGCTGTGAAGACTGAAATGATTCTTTTAAAACACCTAACACAGAAACATATAAAAAGATTACAAAAAGCCAGTTATCATTTTTATTATAATTCAAGGCAGCTAAGACTTTTTAATATTAAAGTTTTATTATGATAAATATATTCATAAGAAAAATATTACAAAAATGGTTAAAGACCATGAATATTAGCTCCTTTTTGTTAACCAAAGATTTTATGTAGCTTCCAGTTTGAGCGAAGAGGAGGAATTTTGAAATTCTCTCTTTGTGAAGCTTTTTAGAGACAGTGCAGGGTATACGAGTTATGAAAATAACTAGGATTGAAGACCACAGCTTGACCTGGAGCATGATGAGACACATTCAAATGACCCTACCATGAACAAATCAGACATGAAAGTGTCGAAGGCATCTTGAGGGAAACCAGAATGAGCTGAATGCTGGCAGGCCAGAGGCAGGGCCAAAGCAGTGCTCTGTGCAGAGCAAGGTAAGGGGGTTTTGGAGTGAACGGCAGGCCTGCAGGCGTTTTTCCTCTTAGAAAGCCCTTTCTTCCCCCCAGAGCCAGGAGGTCTCCACAGTCTTAAGGTGAAGGGGATATGTGTGCTTTGCGTATTCTTTTCCCATGGTCTACGTTCTCAGTGAGAAGATATGTGTGCTTCAGAGAAAGAGGAGCAGTTTGGTTAGCTTGCAACGAAGCAGGTCAGCTCAGAGGGGGCAGAGGGCAGCCTGGAAGGGAGCAGGGCCCTGCAAGCAGGCGGGCAGCCTCTGACCAGTGTCCCTGCGCCTCTGCAGGGAGGAGGTGACGAAGGCTCCCCAAGGTGCTTGGAGAGGCAGTAAGATCAGGGGGTTTTGTTCTCCATGGCGAGGATGCAGGGCAGGGATGCTGACATATCAGGTGAGCTTTCCGTGGGCACCGTGAAGGTGACAGCCTGTGTGACCCAACGCAGCGAGGGGGGCTCAGATGTGGGCGCTCGGGAACACTACCGGCAGGAATTCTAGCTGTACCTGGGGATTGGGCCTAAACTGGCAGTCAGACATCCCTTTCATAATCCTAGACCACTGGCTCTTAACCATTCACCTGCTGGTTGGCCTGATAGCCCCTCACTGCCTCCCCTGCAGGCCTGGTTGCCCCCAAATGCCCCCCCTGCCTGCCTGATCACCTGATCATCCCTAACTGCCTATGCCTGCTGGCCTGATTGCCCTCAACTTCCCCCCCCCACCAGCCTGGTTGCCCCCTAATGCCCCCCCTGCCCGCCCGATCACCCCAAGCAGCCTCCTGCTCAGTCATTTGGTCACTCCTTGCTAACCCCCCTCCCGGCCAGGTCAACCCACACAGCCTGTCCAGTTGTGATGGTCTTAGGCTTTTATATAGATAGATTGTCACCTTGTAAGTCACACCAATAAGAACTCTTTCCCCATGACCAGGTCATCCCTGAGCCTTGTCCTGATGCAGGGGGTCCTGAATTCACATCCTGCTGTTGCTCGAGTTTCCCAGAAACACGCAGTGGATGTGGGTGAATAGGGTTGTTAGGCGGGTCTGACTTCCTGGACTGCCATGTCTAATGGGTCACATTTTACATGGTTTGGGTCTAACCCACAGATAAAGCATAAATCAAATACAAACAAACTACCCTTGGAAAGAGCCCTAGCTTTCCATGTAAGAGAGTAGACAGGTGATCCTGCAGCGATTTTCACCCAAAGACTGAGGAAGCCTGGACTCGGAGAAAGGGAGACTGAAGGAGGGGACCGGAGTGCTTGCAGGGAGGAGGACGCAGCCACAGCGGGAGATGATGACCTTAGGGAGAGGGGTCAAGTGCCTGGTCCTCCCTGCAGGCTCTTCTCTGCTCATCCTATTACTGCTCTGCAACCTTAACAGAGGGCCTGGTTTCTCTGTTTTTGTGAAAAGGAAGCGTCATGATGGAGATTCCCAAGCGAGGAGTGAGTAGTGACGGTTAGGCCCCTGCCCAAAAGAGCCAGGCCAAGAGATGTTATGAGAGTTTAAGAAATGTTATTATACTCTCTCACGGTGGGCGGAGACCAGGGTGTGGTGTCAGTGGGCAGAGGAGGGGGAGCAGGATACTGTGTCTCTTCTAAGGTCCCTCAGAGTAGCCAGTGAGACCAGGTGCAGGTGGGGGCCATGTGTGGATGGTCACTGGAAACTGGGTGAGGCCGTTTCCTGGAAGCCCAGCCCCCTTCATCGGAAAACCTACAATGAGAATAACAGGAAAACCCCGGGGAGGGGCAAGAATGTGCCTCACAGGGATGATGTAAAGCACTACACTTCAGTCCTGCAAATCAGCCAGTCAGATTTTTAGAAGATTTTGAATGGAAAAGCTAAGCAGGCCCTGGCCAGTTTGGCTCAGTGGAGACACCATTGGCCCGTGGACTCTAGGGTCCTGGGTTTGATTCTGGTCAAGGGCACATGCCTGGGTTGTGGGCTTGATTCCCAATGAGGAGCATGCAGGAGGCAGCCAGTCAATGGTTCTCTCTCATCATTGATTCACTGATGTTTCTATCTCTCTCTTCCTCTCCCTTCCTTTCTGAAATCAATATATATATATATATATATATATATATATATATATATATATATATGTATATAGTGTGTGTGTGTGTGTGTGTGTGTGTGTGTGTGTGTGTTTTAAAGAAAGGAAGAAAAGCTGAGCAGGATTTGGGACAGCCAGCACCTCGGGGAGCTAAGAAAAACGTGGAGCTTCCTCACTTGTGCTGAGTGATCAGCCAGCGCTTGTGTAAACCTCATCATCTAAAAGAGTGGGCTGTCAACATCCCCTACATCCCTGCCAGCTTCCCCCTGGGCCCACCAGGATGTGGCTGGGAATGCAGGGCTGTTCCATCAGGGACTCAGCTTTTGAAAGTTTCACCCACATCAAGTCAAACATCCTCAATGGAAAACACAGCCTGCATCAAACATACTTTTGACAGTAAACAATATTTTCACTTATTATTACTCCTTTTTCTGCAGGTTTTCTTTTGTACTTTCTGTCTATTCATTTTTTCCTTTTCATAGGCTGTTAAAATTCTCACAGGCCCTAGGCCTGGGAATAAACCCTAAAGCTGGATGAATAAACTGGTCTTTCTGGGGGAAAAAGTGGCTGTCATTCTGAACAGCAATGAGCAATTTGTCCCCTTCACTAGAAAGAAATAGTACACAATTTTGATTTTACAAAAAAAATAACAAGATAAAACTTCTTCCAAAAATTAAGTTTTTCCAGTCCATATCATCTCATCATACTGGGGAATTTTTGACAAAATGCTGTTTAATGAAACCATAATTATATTTGCATTGTAAGGCATAAATTTAAATCTTATCTTCTAAATAGAGTATTGTTAGCCAGCTGTGGAAGGGTAAGGAAGACCTGGTTGCTTCAGAGAGCACTACATCTGCCAGCGAGCCCCAGCAGTGCCCAGGCTGTCTGAGTGAATTGCAAACACTTGTTTCCTGTTTTTGAACAGCCTCCATAGTGATTGGGAAATGGTGGTGTGAGATGGAGCCTTGTCTTGAGGGAGAAGAATGTAAGACACTCCCCGATAATTCCGGATGGATGTGCGCTACAGGCAATAAAATTAAGACCACAAGAGTAAGTTCATTAATTTCAAATGTCTCATGCATGTTACTAAAGATACTGTTTTCCTTTGTGTGTACAAATATCATCCAGAGAAGGTTTGAACAGGGGAGCGGGGGAAACCTTTTCCTCAACAGAAACTATGCTTTACCGTTCTGACTAGTGTCCAGCCATCAGCAAGAAGCTACAGATTGAACTTAACTTTTCTATACTGAACAGTTTAGTGTTTCTGCTACTGGCTCATAAATAAAGTTAGGTTGCAGTGAGGTCGTTATTTGGACAATTCATCCAACATCTATGGTGCTCAGATAATGAAATGAGGATGTTTAATTTGTCCACATAGTTTGTTGAAAAGGTCTACATTTAAGTACATATTGTTTAAAGGAATTCTATGATGATTTTATAGGGAAATGAAAGGTTTTTGTGATGTGAATAATCATTCCTTGATCTCTCCAGTTAAATCAGAAGTTATCTTCAAAATATGTGACAACCTGTGTTGAGGGGCTTACTCCACCGGTGAGAATCGGTGTCACGATGCGGGAGCAGGAGGAAGAGGCCCAGGAGGCCAGCTGTTGACCTTCTATAACCTGGACCAGAAGAAGATCTGGGTGTCCTGAAAGGAGTGAGGGGAGGGTGGGTACTCAAAACATTTAAGGTAGCATCTATTTATTTACAGTACAAAGGAACGTTACTATTTTAACAGCCATGGTCACATATATCTGTACCATGTGGATATCAGCCCTGGTAGTTAGATGTTTGTGTATTTTATGCATTGGATACTTTTTAAAGGAAACTCCACCAATTACAAATCCCAAGATGCTGACCTTGTAATCTTCCAAAAGGGTGACTCAAATTTTGAAAAGCATCTCTGATTCTAATTCCCATATTATGAGTTTACCTGATCTTTCTTCTCAGCATTATCTTTTCAAAAAATAAAATTGGTTCTTGCAGCTTTGTGATGCAGAAAACAAAAGTAATTCTACCTGATGCTATTTTAAACACATTTTTTTTCATATATAAAATAAGTGGAGATGCTTTGCCTGTCAAATTTGGTTGCCTGGACTGATCACATTAGCTAGTAAATGGCCATACCTCCCTGGCTTGCAGCCAGGAGATATTTCTGAACCATCTTAGCTTTTTGACATACATTTCTGAGCACCAAAAAGCTCAGTTTGAATTCTTGTATTTCACGTCAGTGAAACACCTACAGAAAGAAACCCGGTTCATGCAAATTATCTGTGGAAGCCATTTTAATTACCTGGTGGAGAGGTCTTTCAGGGTTTCCTTTGGTTACATTTTGCCTAAAAAAAAATTATTTTACCAAATAATTTGAAGATGTCCTTACAGGTTAGTGTTAAGCTACTCTGCATATGGCCAGTGTAATTCCAGAATTATGACCATTATTTTTTAACACTTAAAAATAATGGTCATAAACCATTTAAAAAATAAGCCATTATTTTTTAAATGTTGCTGGTATACAGTGGTGGCAAAAAGGAGGTTTACAGTTGTGAGTACACAAAACACAGAGTTTATTCTTGTATTATTATTTATTAATTATTGTGTTCATTGTTTTTATTACAACTGTAAACCTACCTTTGCCCACCCTGTATTTTCTGCAAATCTCTAGTCCCTATCCCAAATGATAACAGGTGACCCTTTACTGAAGCTAAGCCCTGCTCTCATGATGCCTCCAGACTTGGAACTCAGGAAAAGAACAATAATGCAAGTCAAGTTATTTCAGGATTTAAATATGGGAAATTCTAAGAGTGCCAAGTAGGAGACTCTTTGGAAGCTAGAACGTGAACAACAAACAAAACAGAACTTGTGAATGCCACCTTGCTGTGCCCACTTCTGCAGATTATGTTGGAGAAGCACCAGGCATGTTGTAAATACATCCTAGACATTCCGGGCATCAGGGTACAAAGCACAGAATCTTCACGGTAACAATGGAGGCTGGAGCGCGCTGTGCCTGCTCCCGTCTGGGTGGGCGCAGTGCAGCCAGACAGCGGAATGTACTGGAGAAACAGCTGACCTCGCCATGGCTTTGAAAGCAGAGTCACGACATGAATCCATCTCCAGTGAGGAAATAAAATGCTGTTCTGCAGCCCTGTGAGTGGCACGCCACTAAGCCACTCAGCTCAGAATTCTCAGGTCTGTCTGGAGACAAGGAAAAAGAAGACACTAATAAAAGGCTGCACATTTTTTTCATTTATTTTAAAGAGAAAGGGAGAGGGAGAGAGAGACAGAAGATCAGCGATGAGTGAATCACTGTTTGGCTGCCTTCCACATGTCCCCCACTGTGGATCGAGCCCACAACCTGGGCATGTGCCCTGTCCAGGAATCTGTGACCTCCTGGTTCTTAGGGTAGATACTCAACCACTAAGCCACGCCAGCCAGGCAAGACTGCACTTTTAAACATTGAGAGGATTAAGACATTACTACTGAGTCACAGTTTCTCTCCCTTCCTGATCAAGAAATTCACAATGAAAAACAACACTTTTAAACACAAAAGCACCGGGTAAGCAGGAGCTCTCCATTCTGTCTAAATGCCATGCCAACAAGAGTCTTCAGATCATCTGCTCTGGAAATAGGTTTTGTACCAATTTTTCTAGTGGGTATTGTTCCCCATTAGAGAATGATATGTCCACAGACTTCAGGTATGGACTCTAGCAAGCTAGCTTTTGAAAGAGGTAAATTCACAGATGTACTTTAATTTGAATCATGTGTTTTATTTTCTGTTGTTAACTAAGAAGTGATCTTTAGTACAAAAAAATTAGTCAAGTTTTCATTAAACTGAAAAGGAAAACAAAGAAAAATCACCATTTTTATTCTTATGTGTAGGACTGGTTCAAAAAGGGTGCTCTTATGGGGGAAAAAATGAAGAAACATACCCAAATTGTTAATGATAACTGATAGTTTACTTTATATGTAATTTTAAAAAGTAACTCCAATGTAAAGATATCTGCAAAAAAGATTGCTGGCACCTCATTGTTTTTTCCTACATAGTTTTATTTTGGTCAGTCTTCCTATTAGAGGGTTTACTTCCCAAATAAGCATCTAAGTCAAAATTCTCAGCAGTATTTTAAATGCAGATAGATGCTTCAGAGTGTAATCTAATGTATATGTTTATGATGATTCTTTTTTAAAAGGGTAGAGAGTAGAAATTCACTGTTTCATTTAAACCCCTAGACCAGTGGTCAGCAAACTCATTAGTCAACAGAGCCAAATACTAACAGTACAATGATTGAAATTTCTTTTGAGAGCCAAATTTTTTAAACTTAAACTTCTTCTAACACCACTTCTTCAAAATAGAGTCACCCAGACTGTGGTATTTTGTGGAAGAGCCACCTCAAGGGGCCAAAGAGCTGCTTGTGGCTCCAGAGCCCCAGTGTGCTGACTATGGCCCTAGACCCCTGATTGAGAATAGCCTGGATAACAGGCCAGAAGCTAAAGGAAACCTTGGGGAAATTAGATCAGGGTGACAATATAATGCAGAAAGAAGATGGGTAGAATTAGGTAAGGGAGTTGCTGTTGGGAGATTTGAAAGAATAAATCTTAAGGAAGAGGAAGCTCCCTGAGTGAATGCCGCCTATAGATAGCGTCCAGTAGAAGAAGGCTGGTGACAGACAAACTCCTCAAGAGGCGGGTGGAGTCTCAGGGTAGAATTTTAACCCTGTCTCTGCTTGACAATTGCTTAACTTGTTGGTAGTTTACTTAATATTTAAGTAGAATACTCAACTTAAATATTAACTAGAGATTTTTCCTATGGTTTCTGGCTTATTTCTTTTCTTTAAATTCATATATCAAAATATAAGTTTGAAAGTTGGAAAGGCAATAGCTCATACATTGAGGAACAAATCTCTATGCTGTGTATGCAGAAACAATGGCTTAATTTAGAAAGACAGACCTCTCCATGGAGGAAATAAGTTGTTTGGCAATGCTGCAATAATTCACAGGTGAAGAGTGAGCACTGGGTGTTTGGGGATAGAAAAGGGAAGGAAAAGAAATGGGGAGAAAATCAAAGTCACTTGGAAAGAAAAATAAGCAGATTAGAACAGCAAAATATAATCTGGCATAATACCTGGGAAAGTGTCATGCAACTTTGGGCTTCCTACAATCCCATATGCTAATGTCTTTCAAACAGTGAGAAAATCAATCTAGAGCACAAAGCAGAATCAAATTTCCTCTCCTAAAGGGGCAAGTGAACAGAACTCAGATTGCACACCTAACTACAATCACCATCTGGCCAAATGCCTGTTTTATGTGATCAGCCCAACACAAATCTGGCCCATCCTCCTAATGGTGACTCTCCCACGGCATGCAGAGCTCCATGATGTTTGTTATATTATTGAGAAGATAAAGTAGTAGCTTTGATGTAGTTCATCTTCCTCACTCAGAATTCCACCTGGTCTGAAATGCTCTGAGTGCCTTTACAATCCTGATCTCCATTTCATTTTGTATTAAATGTTTTAAAATTGAAGTATCAAAAGAAGGGGGAGAAAGGAGAGAGAGAGAGAGAGAGAGAGAGAGAGAGAGAGAGAGAGAGAGAGAGAGAGAGAGAGAGAGAGAGAGATGTTTGGAAATTGCAGAAAGGAAAAATGAACCAACTCATCCTAACACAGTATCCCAATAACCCCTAGGTCCAAGTGAACTCATTCATTTCTTTAGCCAATAAGTATATTTAAGCCTCCACTATCTGAAGTTTGTGTATAACGGTCTTGAGGATGTAATGGTGGACATGGCAGAGCCCCTGGTCTTCCATGGAGGATAGGACCAAGTTTGGGTGGTGGAGGTAAGGGTGATGGGTTTGTAAAAAAACAAACAAAAAGACTATTTTGGTGAATGTCACTTTCTCTCTCCTTTGATTTAAAAAAAAAAAAAAAAAGACAGTGAAAACAGAAAGTGATAAATGACCCCTGAATGTAGGAAACCAAGCTTTGGGAGGATCTTTTATTTCTATGGAGAAGATGAGAAAAATAAATGTGTGATTTCTTATAGATTTCACATTTGAATACAGTCTTTTATTACTATCCCTATCTAACTCAAATCTTCAAGTGTACTCCCAAATATACTCCCTGTACTCAGACACTAGATTTCTAATACTATAGAGAATTAAGAGATGATGAAGAAAAATATATTATGTCTTAGAACCTTGACAATGACTTCATCTTATGCCGGCCCTCTACACTTCCAACAGGCCTACATGACAAGGACAATGACCTACTCAGTTCAAATTCTGATCAGACACAGATTGACTGCACAGGGTGCAGAGTCCAGTCCAAAACGGGAACATAGGGCCCCTTTTCTAAAATTAATAATTTCAAGATGGCAGCAGAGGTCATCAAACCAAATGCAGAGCAAGCCCTTTCAGCACAGGGCTCTGCGTTACTTCGCAGCCTCACGGCCATGAAGCCAGGCCTGGCTCAGAGAGTCTGTCTCCTTAGCTGTGGCAAAATCAATTTTATAAATTAGTTTTTGAAAAAACGGTGGCTTGTCAATGTACTGGGATCACCATTTGAGAACTACTGCTCTAAACATTAACATTTTGTACATCAGATCACCTGAAAGAATCGACCTCCTAAAAACTCAAGTTGTTCTAAATCTTCTGCTCTGTCACCTTTCTTTGTATCTTCATTTTGTTCTTTTCTTCCTGAAATGTCTGTCTTTCTTTGGTTTCAGATTCACCCAAGAACCTAACAGAAGCATTTGTTATAATAATAAAGGAAAACTGACTCTGTGGAAAATACATTTTAAGAATTTAAAACATCTAGCACATTACAAGCCAAATGGATTTCTTACTTGCACTTTGGCTACCAGATAATCACAGTGCTTTTACTGCGTGTCATGAAGGATCCTGGAATGGGAAGACCTGGAGATTTGGCCAACATCATGGAAAGTGGGTTCCAGAAAAAAAAAAAAAAAAAAAAAGGTTTTCTCAATGAAAATTATGGGGATTAAGAAAAATGAGCAACTGTCTTCTAATATGGATCTATAGTTACTTTGTACCATTTGAAATATATGTATATATATAATATTTTGAAATATTATATATTCTCTTCAAGAAATGAACAGTGCCACAGTTTGAGACAGCTGGTATATCACCTTGAGTTTTAGATGCTTTGCTTTGTTGCTTTTTGTTGTCATTTCTTTTCTGTTGGCGAGGAAGGTGTGCCCTTTTGAGAGGTCAGCAGGGCACTCACACTGCAAGGCCAGCTCCCCGTGGACTCCTGGAATCTGAGGCATCATGATACTGAATCAAGAGCTTCCTTCTGTTCGTACCAGATGCCCAAGGAAGCACGTGTCCTGCTTTACTGCTTTCTGCTCTGTGCAATAGTAGCATGCAAGCTTGGCTTACATAACCATACTTTATATTCAATTGATATATAATAACAGTTTTATCCTCTTCCAGGAAAATATTTTTAGAATACTAGCTTTTACACAGATAGAAAGAAAAGATGCTGAGGTTGCTGCTCCTCCACGCTGTTCTGACTGGAGGAGCTGTGGTGGAATCTGGATCCCTGTATCAGTAAGTCCTGTAAATACAGTGTCCTGAGGCTTTGTACAGCTGTCCTAGACTGCAGAAATGCCCTCGATTAAGTCCAAAGTCTAGCATCATTAAGTATACAGTGCTCTAGCAACAAGTCTCATCATGGCATCTTTTTTCTATGTTTGATTTGCTTTTTCTAAGAGTATTCAGGTCTCTCTGGTTAGATAGGATGACCATGAAAACAATTGGGTTTCAGAATAATCTATGTGACCAAATGTTGGACAACCCTATTAAATTATAAATAATTTCTTTCTAAACCTACTTGTCCTCTTTATTTGCCATTTAATTTTCCTGAATCCATTTCAACCAAATCCAGACAACATGCCACTTAGAGACTTGAAGTCGGTCAGAATTTTTCCCATGAAAATTGTCAGCCATAAAAGCCATGCTTTCCAACCCTAACATTGGAAAAACCAGAATCGCATTATTATAATGGCAGTGTCTTCAGCCAGCAAGATTAAAAGTCAAATACCATTTGGGGCTTTCCAAGTGAGCAATTGAATGGTACATATGGGTCTCACTCCAAAAAAAGCAATTATTGCCCATCAGAGTTACTCAGCTAATGCTTATATGAAGGAAAAACTATTTAAGTTCTAGTTTACAGGGTTAGCATTATAGTACTTATCATACACATATGGTATTACTTACCATATACATATGCAAGTATATCTGGTTTTTTCTCCAAAGCCTTTTCTACAATGCATGTTGTGAGAGCCTCGTATTAGATCAGCAGCACAGTGGGTCCCCTCATCCGGATGTTTTAAGGTTGAACCTCAGGTTAAATGCAGAAGCTCCTTCATCTCTGCCATGTAGCTTGAGATCTGATTGAATGTGTAAACATTCTAACTAGACAGGTTGATTCTACACCTTGAATGCTTACAAAATCGTCCAAAAATGCAAATGAAATCTTCGTTGCAAATTTTAAGTTTTCCAATTGCTTTCACAAATATTTTTCAGAAGGTAGGATAAAACTGATACAAGAAAATAAGAATTATTTGTATTTAAGTACCAAGTAAAATAGTAAAAATTGACTTTCAGCTGGACACTTTAAAGTATAAATTGAAACTGAAAACTCCAAGAATTGTCTAGAGCACAGACATTCCAAAAAATTACATAATCAAATGTACTTTGGGAAAACTGTACACAATACAAAATAGACATGTTTACTGAGGGAATTTTCAGAGCCTGTAATGCACAGAAGACATTTTGTGTCCTCAGGAAAGTGTGGACCAGAGGAGCCAAGCACAAATCTTCCAGAAGTGCCGAGTGGCCACTTGATGAATGGAGAGCTCATTTTCTGCCTAATGAGAAGCTACAAGAAATTATTTCTGTGTGAGGCTAGATTAGCTGTATTATCATGGCTTTAATTTTTCAAGAGAACTATCAATGTGAATTTTTACATAAAATCTCTTAACCTTCTTAAGTAAGATTAACTGCTCCACCATGAAGAATATTTCTACTAAATAAAAACTCTGCAAGCTTTATTATTACCCTGAAACCCCTGATCAATTGGCCTTTCCTATGCTATCAGTTTCCTGGAATGCCCTTATAGAAGTGTTGGTCCTGAATGAGCATCCAAGGAGAAGGAAAAAGACTGTTCTTTTCTCTATGGCCTCACTCATACAGACCCTCCTAAAAACTTACAATTCACGGCGTTCGAAGCTTTTCCTATTCTGTAACCAGAGCCTGTAAGTCAATCTAGAGGTCCAGGACTGTTAGCTCATTTCCTGTTGGTCACTTGTGCAGTGTCACCCTTGGAAAGACCTTCAAGAAGGGAGAAGCATAAAAAAGAGCACAGCAGGATCAGGCAACCATCCAATAAAACAATTCAAATATAACTGTCATCAAATTCAATTCAGATTTACCCAAGTTTCTTACACAAATGTGTGAACCATCAACTTGTGTTTAAATTTAACTTGCGTCAGTTTAGGGAATTCAGTAGCTACCATCTGCCTATTGAATCTGAACATTTATGGTTTAAAAATAAAGAGCTCAGTGTGGTATGACTGATGTTGATGGTGAGCTTGTGCATCAACTACTATGAATAATGTTCTGGCAAAATTAGAGCAAATGCAAAGGGTTTCACCCAGAGCCCTTCTCTTGGGTAAAAGGAAAAGATGGCTTATTTTCATAAGACAAAGACTTTGAGTAAGATAAAGGTTATTTTTTTACTTTTGTGTGTGATTAGATTTATGTATTAATGGACTTGGCAAGCACGTTGGGAAGTTTTACTGCTTGGCTTTTTTCCGTGATAGAAGGATGAAGAATGTTTTCACTGCTACACAATTCAACATCTTTTTCTGATCAAATCTAATGTAACTTTCAGAAAGCAATATGGTGATTTTATAGTGCAGTATATTACACCACCTTGCCATTGTCACTGGTGGATTAAGTTATGGAAGTTATAAAAAAATGTTTATATGATGATGCACATCCCTCACCTTCCTGGCATATGCACTCCTTCCTGGAAAGTTAAATATCATGTCAAAATCTGAGTTTCTATTTCAGTTCACAGCACTGTTTCGGGATCTCTTAGGGTCTGATGGATAAAGAAGTGTTTCATGTCTCCTTTTGTGAGCTTCCAACCTTCTAAATAAATGAGTTATTAGTGTCTAGAAAATCCTAGGTCTCAAACCACATCCATCTAGTTTATAAATATCAGAAATCAGGAGAAAAGACACTACTAAGGAATGTGGGGACTTGGGACTAGTATCTGATCCTAGCAGCCATGGGCACACGCAAAAGTGAAGAACAGAATCATGTTCACTCTTCAAGTGAAAGGGGGGCTATTAGTTGCATGCTAGGAATGGGGTTGAGAGGCCAGGACTTTTTCCTCATAGGCGATCTCAGGGGAATATCACTGGATGCTGTGGCATACTCACCTCAGTGGCACACTGGTGGTTCTCATTTATTTTACTTACCCGTATTTTCCGGTGTATAAGACGACCCCCTAATTTTACAGTTAAAACATAGGTTTAAGCCTATATTCGCTGAATAAGACTACCCCCCACTTCAAAGAAAAGACTTACTTTGCCGTCAAGATCTGCAGATAATTTTTGTGCAATTTTTGTCTTTTGCCCCCGATTTTTGGTTGACTTTTTTTTTCCGTTTCAAAACTCGTCTTATATGCTGGAAAATACGGTATGTAGGTCTTTTTATGTCAAAAATGTTAAGCTCCCACTTCTTTATTTTGTAGTTAGTCACATTACTAAAAATAAGTGGTTACCAAATATGAAAGCCAGGACCCTTACCATAACCAGGTTATGTTTATCCCATCCTCTTTCCCAACTTCTTAGAGAGGCTGTAACCCACTAGTTCCATAAGCATGCCATGAGGGAGATCTGAGGCCGTCCTGAAGGCAGTCATTCTCAATGAGTAGGCCGTGATACATGGATGTGTGCCAAACACCATGGAGTGGGTTGGAAGGGTTTTTGAAGGGCTTGTACTCTGGTAAGGGAAGCTCTCAAAC
Source organism: Pipistrellus kuhlii (assembly GCF_014108245.1). Taxonomy (NCBI): domain Eukaryota; kingdom Metazoa; phylum Chordata; class Mammalia; order Chiroptera; family Vespertilionidae; genus Pipistrellus; species Pipistrellus kuhlii. Next base: position 3,020,039 of record NW_023425416.1, on the reverse strand, counting down.
AAAGCCTAAAAGGCTTACATGCCTACAGGAGCTCGCCAGGCGACAGTTAGTGAGATTCCCCGGCAATGCCTCAGCACAGTGTGAGGGGAGAGACCACGCTCCCCGCAGGGTTCTAGCTGGCCTGTCTGGCCGGGCCCATGTTGCCATGCAGCCTTAGGGAGCCGGTGTGGCCCAATGCTTCTGGGCCTGTTTCTGTTTGTTTTTTCTTTGAAAACCAGAAACTTATACATTCATATGAAATATATAACTTTTACATTTTATAACCCATTGCACTTTTATTAAAAGATATGGCTGAACACTCAATTCTGCTTACTAGACACCAGTTTGCAAATCTGGCCTAAAATTACATTATTCTCATGGATTTCATTCTCACATGCTTCCTCTGGTAGGGGAAAAAAAAAAAAAAAACAGTGATGGAAATTAAGCTAGATTGCAGGTCACTGAGAATGCTATGGAGCAGCAGCGGACATCAGCTGTCCTCAAATGGGGGCATGGTAAGTTTGCAATAAAATGTCAACCACTGGGCTGCAAAAGAGTACAGTATATGGATTAAACTCAGAGGACTTTAACTCTGGGATCACCAAGCTAGTGTGGGAGCAAATTGTAGGGAATGAAAGGAAGGGGGCCCCACAGCAGGTATTGAAACATATGAGAAGTGTGTACATTTAGTTAAAAGAACGTTTGGGGGGAAAAAAAAAAAAAAAAAAAAAAAAAAAGAACGTTTGGTACTGGCTGCCCAATCAAGATAGTCTCTTCTCTCTACTCCCACCTCTCTCTTCCTCTCTCTCTCTCTCTCTCTCTCTGTCTCTCTCTCTCTCTCTCTCTCTCTCTCTCTCTCTCTCTCACACACACACACACACACACACACACACACACACACACAGCACATACTGCACACACCCTTCCACAAGTGTAAATTGCTGACTTCTCAGTCCCTGACCTGGCTCCTTTTCAAGATGGCCAGATTGAGAAGCTTGTGTGGTTTCTCTGAGTCACCCCTGCTACTCACCCCACCTTCACATTTCCTCTCTTCCTCTCAGAGCTCTGTGTATAAGCTCTGTGGAAAAGAGCCCTACAATTATAAGCCAAAGAGCCCCCTAAGCATGTCCCAGTCTTTGCCCTCCACTTACAACCTAGGCCGGCTTGTGGCCTCTCTCCATGTCTGTAAAATAGAGATCATCGTACAAAGTTTAAGATTATGGGAGGACTAGGAAAAATGAAAATGTTTTATAAATAGAAAGCAATGGGTAAACTATTACTATTATTACAATTGTCAGATTACTCCTACTGTATGTCACTTAAAGCTCCCTGTGTCATTGCTAGCCCACTCGAGGCAAACAGAAAAACAAACTTGGGAGGGAGCCAAAATATTATTTTATTGCCTCTTTTTAGAAAGCTCAAAGACCAAACAGATCCTTGTTCAACTGTGTAGAAATCCCCAATTACCATCACCATCGCTGATGTTTTTAAGGCACTGGAAAATGCCAACATAACCCAGATTTCAGCAATGCCTTTGACACAGCAAGTAACTGCATGTTGGAGAAGGCACCCCACCCTGCTGGTGTCCAAATGTTTATCTGGAACCTGCGTTGCTAATAGCTTGAGCCAGCTGGTGTGTAAGACAATTTTCAGCAACTCCACACGATGCCATCACCAGCCCACTCTTTCCCCACATTCAGCTCCTTGTCCTCCAGGCTAATCTTCAGCCAAACTCACAGGGAACCCTGTCACTGCAGAGTTACCACCTTCCATGCCCCCTTTTACATCCAACTCACTGGCAAAGTGGCCAAGTATATTGCCATTGTTAAGGAAGAGGAAGTGGAGCCTAAAAATTGTGGACCAGCCACCCTGAAGCCAGCCCAGAGCAGACTGTTTAAGGAAATGTGTGTAAATACTGAGGGAAACAGTAATCACCAGGAGCCCACCTGTGTTCACTGGGGGGAAATCATCTCGGGCACCTTTCTCATTAGCCTCAGTGTCTTCTTTAATTGGTTTGAAAAAAAATTTTTAAAGTTGATTCATGTAAAATGTCTAGGCTTCAGCAATGTATTGACAAACTGTGGCCTTTACACTAAATCTGGCCTGTGGCTTGTTTTTGTAAATGAGTAAAGTGCTATTGTTTACAGGCTGGCCACAGCTGCTTTTACACACAACAATGTTTAATAGCTCAACAGAAATGTTATGCTCACAAACCCCAACTGTTTACTCTGCCCTTTGTAAAGCTTGTTGACCCCTGGTCTATTATGGAGAAGATTGGATGATACTAAAAAGTTATTTGAGTTGGTTAGGCTCATAATCATAATGAATAGCAGCATTCAAATGTTTCTAATGTGTGGAACAATGGCATCCTGGAGAAAGATTTCTAGTAGCAGAATCTTGGGTTCTACCCCAGCCATGTCCTGTGCATTGTTTTATTATCAACCATATGAGAGAGATATGGTATGCAGACCAATTTTTCAGATCTACAGTCAAATTGATCAGCAACTACCTAGCAAGGTTAAATCAAGTTCAAACAAATAGGCAGTAGAACCCAGTTATGAGTGTTAGAAACGGTTGAAGGACATGATGTTTAGATTCATGCAAAAAGAATAAATGGATCAAGAATAAAAAGCTCCATTTAAATTAGTTTCTGAAGAGTGCATGCAACAACTAAACATATTTCAATTTGATACAAAAACAATTTGCCCAGTAGGCTTTTGTATTAGTGAGTTTTTGTTATGAATGGTGTTTAAAGATAGACCAGAACGCTTAGTCGTGCTGTATGTAGAAGGATTCATGCCTAAGATTCTCAGAATGTGTGATTATCTGAGTCTGATTCCTTCTCAGTACAGAGAAAATAGAATTAGAAATACTCTGTAATGTCAGCTGCTTGTGATGCAACAAATTCCTAAATTCTAAAAAGCAACTCAAACTTCCTATATCCAGACCAGACATAGAGATGTCCCTTAAATGCCCCAGAAGTATTGATCATCAGCAAAAATAGGTCTTCCTTACCAATGTCAGCAGCATTTATGCCTTCAAAGTAAGTAGGCCACACCTGGAGCAAGCCAGCTCCATCGCTCATCAGCCAGGGAGGGCAGTCCTGGCAGGAAGATGGGAATGACTTGGAGTCTCAGGAAGTTTAGAGTAAGTGTCAGCTTTTCATCATGGAGACTGGCAAAGACTTCAGGATGTTCAGGCAGGAATTAACTGCAAGAATTAACCAGCTGGAAGTTTGCTAACAAGAAAGCAGATCAAAAACAAATAGGTGAAAACAAAAAGATTGAAGGTAGGAATTGGCTCAAATTGTAACATTGAGCAAGTCACTGAGTATTTTAGCCAGGATGTCTCCACCTTCTTTACAATATTTTACCACATTATATGCCATTTAATTATATACTAGATTTTAAAAGGCAATAACACATATGGGTAGTGGAATAATCAATAAATGAAAATTTATCTAGACAAAAGTTTCTCAACTATATTTCACATTTCAGTTTTAACTTGCTGCTTCTGATCTCAACACACCTTGCAAGGATGTCTGAATAACAGACTGTCAGATGTTCCTTGGCTCTGTTACAAGTTTTATTTTCTTCCTGTGGGTGAAAATCTTTAAATGAGAGCAGTCCTGGCTAACCGAAAGGTTCCATGTCCTTTGGTAGTTAATGTATGGTTGCAGGATATTTGTTTGGGCCAACCGCCCCAAATAAAGTAAGGTTCTGAACAATGCCTGTATGGACACCAAATCTATTTTTTAAAAAAGGTGTGACCTTCGTAGAGGCTCATCACTCCCCAACATAATCCCGTCCCTAAGACAGTGATTACCAACCCTGGGAGATTCAATACCCTCTTGGACAACATGTTACCCTTCTGAAACAAAATTCGTAAATGATATAACCTCTCCATACATGTAATTCCAAAACATAGACATAATTCACAAATAAACAGATAAAATAAATTTATAATAAAATAATATTTATGAATTTTAAATAAGTAAGTATCCTGGCACATGTCAGAAGATAAAATGAAATACTTAAAGGTTTGAGCATACTTATAATGACTAAGTTTAGATTTAATAAAAGTGAAATTTACCCCAATGATGACAAATTGTGTCTTGAAATATGGACTATGTAAAAGAATAGGCAAGTATATTTAAAACAAAGGATGCAACATCTGTAAATAAAAACTGAAATGTACAAGTTTTTTTGTTGACTCTAGTCCACAATCATGTGATTTTTCTATAATGGTGACATGTTCTTTGTAAAACTCAGAACAAAACAAAACAGGACACTCTTTCCCCCATTCACACTTTAGTTGCACTGCTGAGTGATTTAAGTACATATCCAAGTCATACCAACACAAAATGGCTTGGCCAATGGATGAAACAAAGTGTGGCTTATCCACCCCATAGAATATTCTATTTTTAACCGCATAAAGGAATGAAGTACTGATAGGGGCTGCAACATTGGGAACATCATGATGATGGAAGAAACCAGAGGGAAAAGGGTATACATTATATGATCCCTCTATATAAATTTTTGAAATAGGCAAATCTATAGAGACAGAAAGTGAGTTTCCAGGGTTAGAGGAAAAGGACTGGGGTGGAAGAAAATGGTCCGGAGTTAGATAGTGAGATGGTTATACAACCTTGTGAATATTCTAAAACCCTTTGATTTCTACACTACTTTAAAGGGGTGAATTTTATTGAATTTTAATTATGCCCCAATTAAAAAAAAATACAAGGATTTATTTTTGTATCAGTGTTTAGTTCTGGGCTCAGGTCATTTTAAACAGTTTTTTGGCTTATATTAATATTCAGCACATCATTAATAACTCATTTTAAACAGTTTTTTTTACTTATATTAATATTTAGCACACCATTAATAATTCTCCCTAGAACAGAACTATTTCACACATCCCAGGAAATATGGCATTGCTTGCAGCCCACCACCTGGGCGGAGCATCCTGCAAGCCCATCACAGCAGGCAGTCACTCCACACGTTCCCATATGGCCCTGGAGAGGGAGGCCTGGCCCCTGGAGAGCTGTAGTTGTAAGTGAAAGAAAAAATAACCTAAACCTATAAATGCTTCACACCACAGCTTTACTATTTCCCACCTGACAATCAGCCACCGCTTACGCAGTTCAAGGCTGATTCAAGCTCTTTCAGTTGGTTCTCCCTCTCCTGGTCCATGACTTTTCCGACAGCAGTGCACACTGCTCTCCTGTCCATGGACCCAGGAAATATTGGAGGGATCCTGTTTGGGGTTTTTCTAAATAAATATAAAAATATTCAGTATTATTAAGAATCTGCAGCAGCCTTACAGTTCAATAATGAGGTTTCTCAAGGACTTCAATGATGTTTTGAGGTAGAGGGTGAAAACAAACAAACAAAAAACTTCCAACCTATTTAGGATGTTTCCTGTCTCTAAAAGGATTTTTATCCTTATTTATTTTTTATCAAAAGCAGCAGGTAAGGGAGCCTCACTACAAGGGAAGGCTTCAAAGGCGATGCTGGGAGGCTGACTGCAGAGCTGAGGAGGCACCATGGGCTGCTGGTGCCACCAAAACGGCAAAGAATTCTCCCAATTTTTCTTTCCATGAGCTAACCCCTCCCAAACTCCAGGCTTAAAACCAGGATCAAGTCAGTAATTTCTAACCCAAGTTTTGGCTCACACAAAGCTAACTCCAATGGTTCCAAGGAGAATCTGGAAGTCTCAAAATACTCCATTTCTATTTGCAATTTTTTTCAAAATAAAATATATTCACAGAATAATTTAGAAAAACTGTGCAACCCAACCTTTCTCAGCAGTGGTATTCCAGCCGCTAGTCATGGCGGACTCAGGGTGAGAACGTATTTTTAGTCCACTGGAGCCATAGCCAATTGTGGGGTGGGATTTTGATAAAACAACTATATATTTAGTTTAAATATTGACTCTAAGTACAAAGAGAGGAGAAAAGAAGGCATTTTATTGAAAAACTAGAGGCCCGATGCACAGATTAGTGCAAGAATGGGCCTTCCTTCCCCTGGCTGTCACCACCACCTTCGCTCCAGCCCAGAGCCACCTTTCTGCCTACCCACACTGCCCAGAGGCCCCGAGTGGCTGGGGCAGTGCAAAAACCAAAAGCGCCTGCGTCCTGCCCTGCCCCTGGTTGTTCAGTGCCAGTATATGCAAATTAACCCACCATCTCTGTTGGGTTAATTTGCATACTTACTCCTGATCTGGCTGGTGGGCATCAGGAAGATAAAGTCAATTAGCATGTTACTCTTTTATTAGGTAGACTAGAAGCCCAGTGCACAAATTCATACACCAGTGGAGTCCCTCAGCCTGGCCTGTGGGATCAGGTGAAACTGGCTGTCTGATATCCCCCTAGGGATCCGGGATTTCGAGAGGGAGCAGGCCAGGCTGAGGGACCCCACTGGAGCACAATCAGGGCTAGGGAGAGACACTGGAGGTTGGCTAACTGGGGAGAGAACATGGGAGGGCTCCAGGGCATATCTAGCCCATCTAGCTCAGTCCTGATTGGCCAGACCCCTGCAGCAAGCTAACCTACCAGTTGGAGCTTCTGCTCCCTGGTGGTCAGTACACATCATAGTGAGCAGTTGAGCTGCCTTAGTATATCATTAGCATATTACGCTTTGATTGGTTGAATGCCTGACTTGTCGAATAGACACTTAGCATATTAGGCTATTATTATATAGGATGCCATTCTCTTTCTAAACACCATGGAAAACTTTAAATCCCATTAGTAGGCTTAGAGACATGCCCTGTATTTTTCAATAATAATAATTCCATTTGACTCCTAACATAAAGACTGCAAAGTCTGCACTGGAAATAAAACTCTTTTTGTGAAATGTTTCAATCTGAACAAACAGTTAATCTCTTGAATAAAGTGAAATCTGGTTTTCTAACTGACCACTCAGGATTTCACATTTGTTTAAAATTGCATTTAAAAGAATAAATGTGGGTCAGATCAAACACTATTAGAGAAGTTCGAGGAAGGCTAACAGTACATCAGGAAGAGTTTTTCTATTTTAAGGCAACAGTGGTCATTATGTTTTATATCTTCTTAGACACTTAACAGATTGTACTGACATTGGAGATATGGGTGTATGATATATGGGAGACACAGGGATTTCACAGGGGGGGTGAAGTTATATGGGTTTCAGAGTTGGCTTCTCAAAATCTAATTTAAATCTAATTTAATCACTTGATAGGAAAGTGAGTCTTTCAGGCCCTCACCCTGCCCTGTCTGCTCTTACAACTACCATCTCTGAGGCCAAAGCTCCTGATCACACATGAAGATTCCTAAGTCTGTTCTTGTTCCAGGCTGCAGTTATTTTTCTTCTTTTTTATTTCTTAAGTTTTTTAATTCTTTTTTTAAAATTTCTTTATTGATTAAAGTATTACATATGTGTCCTCATCCCTCCATTAACCCCCATATAGAAAATTTGAAGCGTGAACAAAAGAAGATACAACAGTGTAATAATTCTCATTTAGGCATCACCTAGCTCTGACAAATAGAATTACACAGCCCATCTTGCTTCATCCATATCCTCAGCTACCCCTACCCCATATTATTTTGAAGAAAATATTCTCACTTTATCTGTTGAAATATCAGACTGTAAAAGATATTGCATATTTTAAAAACATAATCATAATATGATTACCAAAAACAATAAACAATTAACAATTCACTGATATCAAGTTAGTAATATTTGTGTTCTTTTGATCATCTTAAAATTTCTCAGTAAATTTCCTCAGTTAAAATCCAAATAAATTCTATACATGACAATTTATTGATATGTCTCCTATGTTTCTTTCCACCTAAAGGTTTAATTTCTTTCCTTGAAAATTTGTTGAAGAAGTGGATGTCTCTGTCCTTTAGAATTTTCCCAGTCATCGACTTATGGATTACACCACTGTGGTATTTTTTTTTAAATGTTTCTCTGTCTCTTGAATTTCCTATGTTAGTAGTTAGATCAAAAGGCTTGATGAAGTTCATGCTGCATTTTGCCATTAAGAGACATATAATGTCTGCTTGTGTGTTTTTATAATGTTACTGATCATCAATGATTGATTATCAGTTGTTGATGATCAATGCTCAGATTCATTAATTTATTAGCAGTTAAAATAGTGATATTTTAAATTCCACCATTCCCTTTTTATTTATTAGCTAGAATACTTCTCTAAAGAGGAATTTTCCTCCTCATTATCCAGAGGAACAGATTTTATAAGAAGGTGTGATAAATGCTTGTTTTTATTAGTTTATCAGCTTTCATAATATTGAGGTGTTTAGCCAGCATCCTCCAAAATGAACAATGAGTTTTTATTATGACTTTGTGAAAGTAAATACATTTGATGTGTTTTAATTCTTTGCATGTATTTTCTGATTTAAGCTCAAACTGCCTTCCAGCCAATTAAAATTTACTGAGGTCTTGCCAGGGACTTTTAATGGCAAACTGGAGAGGAACTTCAGTAGGAATTCCAAGAGCTGCCTAAGAACTTCTCTCTCTTGTAGATTGCTTCACAAAGGTCTAACACTCTTGCTTCTCATTTAGGCTCATCCAAAGTCACAGCAATGTTGGAGGTGAGCTCTCAGACAGCACAGTAGAGGACACACAACCCAGCTAAGTAAAGCATCTGCCAGGCCACCAGGGCTTCTTGGTGGTAGAGCTGGTCTTCTGACTTCATGGTTCCTAATACTGAGGCTTAATAAAGCTAAGCCTTATCATTATTATTATTATGATTATGATTATTATTATTATTTATTATCATTACTCACATCACAGCCTTGAGAACAATCTTAGGCATCTTCTAGGTATAACTGAAAACACAAATGTGGGATGGAATCAACAGAATATTTGCACAAAATATTTTCATGGCATGAATGGTCATGGATTATAGCTTGGTATATTTTCTCTTGATTAGAACTACAGTTCATGAAGCTCACCAAAATTTCAATTCCCTGGGATGGAGGAAGTTTGTAAGGCATTACAGAGTAAATGAAAACCTTATAAAAAACAAATCTTGTTGTAACAAGCCCTTTTAGGTTGAGCAGAGGTAGAGGTGAGGATAAATGGAGACTTTTAAAAAGTTTTTTCAGGAGAAACCAAGATGGTGGCATAAGGTAGACACCCGAATGCAGCCTACCACAACAAATTTGAATTTAGAACTGAAAAACAGGGGAAACATCACCCTGAAGCGCTGGACGGCTGGCTGAGAGTAGGCTCTACCATCTGGGAAGGAGAAAGAAGGCACGCCTGAACCTCAGGAACTGTGAAGGTGCAGAAAACTGTGCGCACAAAAAGGCAGCCACCAAGTTCGCTGCGGCTTGCTTGCGGAGTGTGGAGAGGGCAGGATGAGTTCACTACCAGCTTACTCCCTGCGCCAAGAGAGGGCAGACAGCTAATGCTTGGCTGGCTTTCTTGTTCGGGAGGAAAACAGAACCACCATATTGCACTGATGGATGGCTCCAGACAGGGAGAGGCCAGACTGTCAGACAGTGGGGAGAGATCTCTTGGAGGTGTGTGAAGCCAGCGGCCATTACTGCAGGCCTCAGAAACCAGACCCTCATGGGGATGGGGCAGAGTCTCTGCACCACCTGAGACTCCGCCCCATCCAAGCGGTGCATAGAAGTCATTCCAGAGGCTAGCTTCCTCGTTCGCTGCCAATAAGACTCTCCTAGGGAGGGGCAGACAGGAATCTAAAGCTTGTCTGCAACCAATTGTGTGGGATTCAACAAAGCTTGTCTGTGCCACCCCGAGACTCCGCCCCATTCAAGCAGAATACAGAAACCCTCCTAGCTGAGACACTTCTGATCCTCATAGCCAATTGGCTTGGAGATCAATGCTTCCCAGTGATACCAACAAGCAAGGCTTAACAGCAAGACTGTGCACACAGCCCACAAAGGGCTATACCAAGACTGTCCACCTCAGGTAACTGGGAGGCTGACTCACTGAACCATATAGGACACCTTAGCACACAAAGCCACCCTACCAACTCAGGGAAGCTGTGAAAATGCCGAGACAAGGAAATAGATCACAAACAAAAGAAATGGAGGAAAAGAAGAGACTGGATATAGAGTTCAAAACCACGCTTATAAGGTTTTTCAGAAATTTCTTAGAAAAGGTCAATGAGACCTATGAGGAGATGAAAAGAAATCAACAAGAACTAATAAGGGATCAACAAGAAATAATAAGGGATCAACAAGAAATAAAGAATACATTGTCTGAAATAAAAAATATTATACAGAGTCCTAAAAACAGAATGGAAGATCGCAAGAATCAAGTCAAAGATTTGGAACATAAAGAGCCAAAAAACATTCTTCCACAGAAGCAAGAAGACAAGAGAATCCAGAAAGTTGAAGATAATGTAAGAAACCTCTGGGACAACTTCAAGCGAACCAACATCAGAATTATGGGGGTCCCAGAAGATGAGAGAGAGCAAGATATCGAAAACATACTGAAAGAAATAGTGACAGGAAAAAGTCCCCCACCTGGTGAAAGAATTAGACTTACAAGTCCAGGAAGATCACAGAACTCCAAACAAAAGGAATCCAAAGAAGATCACACCAAGACACATCATAATTAAAATTCCAAGAGCAAATGACAAAGAGAGAATATTAAAAGCAGCAAGAGAAAAGCAGGTAGTTACCTATAAAGGAGCACCCATATGATTGTTAGCTGATTTCTCAACAGAAACCATGCAGGCCAGACAGGAATGGCAAGAAATATTCAAGTTGATGAATAGCAAGAACCTACAGCCAAAAATAATCTACCCAGCAAAGCTATCACTCAGAATCAAAGGACAGATAAAGAGCTTCACTAATAAAAAAAAAAGCTAAAAGAGTTTATCGCCGCCAAACCAGAATTATATGAATTGCTGAAGGGGGTTCTTTCGGAAGAGAAAGTAAATAAAGATAAAAACTATGAACAACAAATACATAACTATCAACAAGTGAATCTAAAAACCAAGGGAATTAAAAAAAAATCTGATGAACAACTGGTGAATATAATAGAATCAGAGGTATGGAAGGGGAGTGAACTGATGATTCTCGGGGAAAAGGGGAGGGGGGGTGTGGGAAGAGACTGAACATAAACTGTGCACCTATGGATAAGTACAATGGGGGGTGGGGAAAGGGCAGAGGGTGGGGTGGGAACCTGGTGGAGGGGAGCAATGGAGGGGAGAGGGGGAAATGAGGAACATTTGTAATAATATGAACAATAAAGATTTTTTTTAAGTTTTTCAGGTCAGTCTAGCTTTTCCAAGATACCACATCTTGCCACTGTCAAGCATTTTGCACTAACCCAATAAGCTAAATCTCTTTCCTGCTGACTGAAGACATAAAATAAGCATAGTATCTTAATCATGTTCCATATTAGCTGCAATCATAGTGTTTGTGGTCCCCTTCAGCCATTAACTATTTTCATCTATCTCAGTGCCTATTATACATATGGTTCCAGGAAGTTGGGGATGAATAGGAATTTGCTGAAAACTCAAGCAATTATTTCATTCTTTGACTAAGGTAACATTTACATAATAAGAGGAAGTAAAATGTTTCTTTAATTACCCTTTGAAGAAACAATTGACTGGAAAAATGGCTATGACTCGAATTAATAAAAAGGAAAAGATATTTCATTAAAAGAATAGCAATAGACGCTAGCAACTCACCACTGCATGTGTTCCCCATTCCTGAGGCTGCAACTCCCGACAGACAAGCAGGACCCTCTGGATTGCTGCAGGCTGGGTTGCTAATGGGCTGCCACAATAGTATGAAACATCGGAATGAAAAGCTGAAAGTGCAATCAGCCAGGTTTTGACAGATGTATAAGTATACAAGTTTCTTACACCAAACAGGCAACAAACCTTTGCCTGCAAAGTCAACCATTAAACTCTCCCATCACAGAATGAAAGAAGACAGAGACAGCACATGAACAGAGGTTTAGGGTGTAACCCAATGGAATGTACTTGCAAAGGAACAGAAGTCGTGGACCTGCTGTGGCATGTGAGCTGCAGTTCACAGGCCCTGACACAGGGTGGCAGACTCTCACTCTCATGTGGGGAGCTGTCCCTTAATTGTAGCTGTGAGAGGACAAGTGCAGATTATAGACTAATTTTCTTAAAAAGTGACTTGGGTAGGAGGTCAAAGCTCAAATGTCTACCTGGTGAAAACCTTTGGAAGTGGCACGAATGCAGCTGAGCAGAAAGAACGTGTCTCCCAATGTGAGGGACCTTACTCAGCTCTACCCGGCTGTACTCACGTGGAGATGCCTGGTAACTCTTCTAGGCTCAGTGAAATCTCCCTTTTTCAACTTTGAAAAATAATTGAAACATTTTAAGACAACACACAAGCAAAATAAAACAAACCTCAGGACATGGAGAAAAATCCTAGTAGGAACACAGATTGTGGACAAATATAGGTTGGGCAAAGTAGGTTTACAGTTGGTCTATGAAAAAGACACCCAGGCTGTGATGATGACAATGGCTTTATTAACTCTGTGTTTCATGTACTCTCAACTGTAAACCTATTTTTGTCCCCTCCCCCCGTATATGTAGGAAGAGAATGAGGAAAGAAGGATGGAGGCAGAAGCTGAGAGAGAAGGAAAAATGAAACAGGAAAAGGCAGAAAAAAATGAAAAAGACAAATGGCCAAACCATTTCTTAAACCACCAGTTTTCAAACTTCTGGGCAAGAGGCCCCACACATTGCAGTCATTCATATTTGGTATCACTGGCCCGGTGATGTGTGTTAGAAGAGAGATGCTTTATATTTATTTAACCAAAATGACATGTGCTATTTTAAACCTAAGAGAAATGAAATAAAGTGAAGACCAAGACCCTGGAGTGTTGTTCTCCCTTCCCTTCCCGCCCCCCAGTCACACTCCACTCATCCTACTGTGGGACACACTGCATGATCAGCTTTAGCTTCAGCACCTGGCACTAGCATCCTGTCCTCTCGCTGGCTGTGCATGAAATCAGTAGGGAGCTTTGTAAAGGTCGCAGTGTGCAGACTCAGAGCCCAGAGATTCTGACTTAATGGGCTCCATGTGAGGCCCAACTGTGGCATGTTTTTTAGTGCCCCCATACTATTTAGAAAAACATGTAGAATAAGCACACCCAAGGTAGAGAGCCACTCATCTAAACATTAAGGGTGTGTGGCATTAGGATTGTGTTTAGATTTATGAAGAGTAAACAATGCAGAATAGCTTCAGATTGCCTGCCGTTTAGGGATGTCTCCAGCGAGGCACACATTGTTGAAGTGATCCAGCTAGTTCAACAGTTAGCACAATTATACTTCCTAATCCTTCCAAAGGTAGCGTGTGCCCCAGGCTTGGGATCCAGGTTGGCAAACGACAGCCCACTGCCTGCTTTTGTATGGCCCATGAGCGAAGAATGGTGTTTACATATTTAAATGGTTGAAAAAAGTTTTAAAGAACCATGTTAGTGACATATCAAACTTATAAGAAATTCAAATTCTATAAATAAATTTTAGTGGAACCCAGCCAGCCCGTTTATTTACAATCTCTGGTTCCTTTCTCACAAGGACCGAGTTGAATAATTGTGACAGGTGCTGTGCGGCCTGCAAAGCCCGAATATTTACTCACCAACCCTTTCCACAAAGCCTTTGCGCGTTCAGGTCTTGGACAGTGTAGACCCTTTTCTTTGCAAAGACTAACAGATATAACCAACACCTCAAAATCTCCAAAGGTAACCCAAAGAATGTTTCCTCACCCCTCATGCCACAGGCTCCTTCCCGGTGGCACTGAGACTTTTCTGTGCCTTGGACCCTGTGGGCATTCTGGGGACATCTGTCAACACTTTTTCAGGATAATACATTTCAAACACATGCAATAAAAAACAAAAAAATTAAAGAAAGTTATATTAAAATTCACTAATCAAAATATTTTACATGTGATGTAGTAATATATGTGCCACTTTATTAAAGCATTAATTCACAAAATTTAGCAGCAGGTTTAATAACTATTGTAATTTTAAAGCAATGTTAGGTGTGAAATATTTTAAATATGTGCAACAACTGTAATGTGATTTGAAATATCTGTAATTTCTTTAGGAGAGAAAGTCATAGGTAGTGCTTATATTATTGTGGCTATTTGACTACATTCATAACACAAAGCAATGCTAAATTTAAGTTTGAGTTTCATGAAAATGTAGAGGTAAGGTTTTTCTAACCAGATTCATGGACTCCATGAGTTTTATCCATAGACCAAGGGTTTGGGGACTTGAGAGGCCATCCCAAATGAAACCTTCCATTTGAGCCTCTAGCCCCGCCAGCAGGCAGGGAAGAGAGAGTAAGCACAGAGGTCTGGGCTGGAAGTGTTATAGGAAGTGACAGAAAATACAACAGCCCATATTCCATGTAGCAAAGTGCTGTTTATGTACACACCTAATTGCAAGGGAGGCTGGGAAATGCAGTCCAGCTGGGTGCCTAGAAAGGAGAAAAGACCCACTTGGTGAGCCCCCATTGGTCTCCACCACAGCCTCCTCTCCAGAGCTCTACACAGAATGCCTTCGTATTTGTCAGCATGGGCTGCCATAACCAAATACCACAGACTGAGAAGATTCAATGACGGAACTTTATTTCTCACAGTTCTGGAGGCTGGAAGCCCAAGATCAAAGTTTTCCCGCTGCAGTTCCTGGTGAAAGCCGACCTCCTAGGTTGTAGACAGTCATCTTCTCATTGTGTCCTCACATGGCAAAGAGGGAGAGTGAGCTCTCTCATGTCATTTCTCATGATCAGGGACACACTCTTAAGACTTTACTAGAGGCCTGGTACACGAATTTGTGCGCAGGTGGGGTCCCTATGCCTGGCCGGTGTTTGGGGCTGGCCAGGGGGAAGGGACCTTGGCTGGCTGGGGGTAGGGACCAGGGAAGGTTGGCCGGAAGCAGGAGGTTGGCTATGGGAGTGCACTGACCACCAGGGGGCAGCTCCTGCATTGAGCGTTTGCCCCCTGGTGGTCAGTGCACATGTATAGTGAGTAGTTGACGGTTAGTCCCAGTCATTCTGGTCATTTCAGTCATTCAGTCCTAACGGTCAGTTAGGCCTATAGTCCTTACCTCCAGATGAAGCCCTTTCACAATTAACTCCAGGAAGAACACTTTATTCCATAGCAGAAGCCATGCTGAGTTCTTCTTTAAGACTAAGACAAAGAAGGATGTCTTGTTCAGTCTCCTTGGCTGCTTGATCCCAATTCAGTAAAGAGCTCCACATTTTTCCATTTTGTGTTTTATCCTGAAGCAACAGAGCATTGTATTAATTGACTTGTCCTATAAATTCAATAAGCTCCTTCCAAGATGAAATGCTCAGCTTGTTTTGGGAGAAAGCTTTAAGGTTCAAGCCATTCTTTTGCTTTTCACAATCACGGAAAATTTTTATGCACTGAAGATTTGCCACATTTGGAATTCCTACAAACTGCTAGTTTCTCATTATAATTTAATTCACTCTTTTTGGTATGATCAGAAGTAATGATAGGTGCTGCAACATTGAAAACTCCATACTGTTTTCCAGAATGGCTGCACCAGTCTGCATTTCTACCAGCAGTGTACTAGGATTCCCTTTTCTCCACATCCTTGCCTGCACTTACATGTGTTGATTTGTTGATTTGTTGATTTGTTGAATCTATAAATATGAAACTTTTCTAAAATAAAAAGCTAATCTTGTTCTGACAGGCATTCTGACAGGTTTCAGGTGATACCTCATTGTCATTTTAATTTGCATCTATCTGATGATTAGTGACTTTGAGCATTTATTCATATGTGTCTTGGCCATCTGTACGTCACTTTGGAGAAATGTCTATTTAGATCCTTTGCCCATTTTTCAATTGGATTGTTTGTCTTCCTTTTGTTAAGTGATATGAGTTCCTTACATATTTTGGATATTAACTCTTCATCAGATGTATCATTGCCAAATACGTTCTCCCATGCAGTGAGCTCACATTTCTTTCATTGATGGTTTCTTTTGTTGTGCAGAAGCTTTTTATTCTGATATAGTCCCATTTGTTTATTTTCCCTTTAGTTTCCTTTGCCCTAGGAGATGTATCCATAAACATATTGCTATGAGAAATGTGCTACCTACAGTTTCTTCTAGGATTTTAATGGTTTCATGACTTACATTTAAGTATTTTATCCATTTTGAGTTTATTCTTGTGTATGGTGTAAGTTGGTGGTCTAGTTTTATTATTTTGCATGTACCTGCTCAATTTTCCCAACACCATTTATTAAAGAGACTGTCTTAATGCCATTGTATGTTCTTGCCTCCTTTATCAAATATTAAATGAACATAATGGCTTGGGTCAATTTCTGGAGTCTCTGTTCTGTTCCATTGATTTATATGCATGTTCTTAAGGCAGTACTAGGCTGTTTTAATCACAGTGGCTTTGTAATCTGTCCCAGCAAGAGGGGCTTAAGGAGACAGAAAGGTAAATGTATTATGGCATCCTGAGACAGAAAAGTAATGTCAGAATAAAATAAAGGACAAGTGAGTAAAGTTAATAAGGTGACCAGATTTTAACATTGGTAAAGCGGGACACCATTGCCGGAGGAGAGAGGGTTCTTGATTAAAAATTTGGTCTATATGGAGCAACAAAAATTTCCATAGAACACAAAAATAGTATTGTAATATTTTTAAAACACACGGGATGTGGGACAAATTGTTAAAAATCGGACTGTCTGGTCACCTTAGTAAAGTATATCATTTAATAATGATGTGTTGATTTGGTTCGTCAATTATTACAAATGTACCATACTAATTACTAAGATGAGAGCTGTCATTAATAGGAGGAACTGGACATGAATATATGGGAAATCTCTCAGTATCTTTGAAATCTATAAATATGAAACTTTTCTAAAATAAAAAGCTAATCTTGTTCCCGAATATTGCCAGTGTCCCAAGGGAACAAAACTGTCCCAGCTGAGACCCACTGCTGAGGAGCATCTGGACCCACGTCCTACCTCTACCACTTCCAGCTGTGTGGCCTTGGGACAATGCCTCCCATCTCAGAGTCTCTGGAAATTGGAGATAATAATAATCTATTATACATTAGGAGACTGAAGTGAGGATGAAGGGAAGTGATATAAAGCACACACTGGCATCTAATGAGCATTGGGTAGAGGTCAGCAGTGATTATTATCAATTCACCTTGCTCCTGACACAATCCTGTTTGTTCCTTGCTCAACAGGATCCAGACAGACTATCTCAAGGGTTATCTGGGTTCAGACAAATCCCCCTTCCTGCCTTGAGAAGCAGACTGTGCCTTTTAGAAAATGCCAGACGTCACCTGAACCTGCAGCCTTCCTCAGCAAAAGCCCAATGGTAATGGACAGCAGCTTCCCTGGCCCAGGACTGAGCCAGCCTGGCAGCCACCTCTGACCTACTTTGCTTAGACTCATTGGTTGAAACTGGGGTGAGACAGGCACCGGGGCCAGAAGTGGAGAAGAAGTCATCGTCTGAGGGGACAGCACAGGGGAGTGAGAACATTTCCAAATGACCATCTGACTATTCAATAGTAGGGGAGCTTGTTCATCATCTAACCCCCACTTCACAATGTCCTGGCCTCAAAACTAGTTAGATATAATGACTGTGCTGTTAAGGAGCTTACAGCTAAAGGAAAAGGCAGAGATTACTGTGATGACAGGGTTAAAAGGACAGACTGAACAGGCTGGAAGCCACCCCTGCCCCTAGGCACACCTGGGGCTGGAGTAAGAGCTCAGCACCCAGCAGTGCAGCAGCTCATGGATGTGTCCACTTGGAGAAAGATGATCCTTGACGTCAGATGGACTTGCATTCAAATTCCTCCACTGCCGCTTCCGGCAGGGTGACCCTGAGCCAGGCTCTCCCACCTCTCTGGGACTCCATGTTTTCTCTCTGTAAAATGGGGGTGATTGTGAGGATTTTACTAAAGGACACTGAAAGGCTCAGAATGGTAGCCATGGTCAGAGAGAAGATTATGATGGTGGGTGCACTGATTCAAAGAACAACTCAGGAGCAATGTTGTATCACCCAGAGGCTCAGTTCTCTCCAGCCAGGGTCAGCAGAGGTCAATGTTGTTGAATCTGTTCCACATACCCCTGTGTTCAATTAGGGGTTAATAATTTGAAAGGCTAAGGGATAGAAATAGTCCCATCCAAGCCATCTTGTGGGGAGGAGACACTGAAGCTGTAAAAGAGGGTTTGGGAATGAGATACAGGACCCCAACTCCAAGTGGGATGGGTATAGTGTCCTAGGGGATCCACTGTGTGCTGTTGCATTACTTAACCTTCAGCTTCTTAGACCTTGCCCCTCCTCTTAGATTCTGACCTCTGAATTCCTGATTGGAACCCATTTTCCAGTCTTGTTGTATTTGACTCAAGATATAATTTAGTGCCTAAGCTGTGCCTAGGCCCTTCAGACAGTGATGAAAACAAGCAAGGTGTCAGCTGGTTTTCTAAAGGTGAAAAACAATACATAAGGAAGGAAATGAATGAGTAATCAGGACAGCCTAGCTGATGAGCTCTATATACCCTAATAAAAGAGAAACATGCTAATTGACCATCACTTCATGCTATTCACCAGCCAATCAGGAGTGATTATGCAGATTAACATGTCCAAGATGGTGGCAGCCTTGCCCCCCTTCCTCCCCCCCAGCCACTCTGGGCCTCTGGACAACATGCATGCAGGTGTGGAGCAGCCAGGTGGGGTGGGATGCCTGCTATTAGGGGCAGGGTAGGGGGTGGAAGAAGCCACAGGAGCAGCACTCCAACTGGAGCAAAAACTGAAGGCTCCAGCAGGAGCGAAGGCCAGGGTCCCTGGTGCTGGAGGAAAACTGGTGCTGGCAGCCAGTGAAAGGAAGGCCTATTGCATGAATCTTCATGCAACGGGCCTCTAGTAAAAAAATAAATCAGGATCAAGGGACAAAAAGTGACCATATATGAGACAGACTCTAGGCAGGGTTGACAAAAGCATCTCTGAGGAAGTGGGCATTGGAAATGAACTCTAAAGGGAAAGAATGAGCCAAATATGCAAAGATTTGTAGAATTACTAAAGCAGAGACAATAACCTGAACTAACAGTATTCTTGCTTTTGACTTTTATGTGCCTCAAAACTGATCATCTGACTTCTTCTTACAGAGGAGAGTATTTCAGACTACTTGTGTGAGCCATTTGCTTGTTTCTTCATTCATTCACTTATGCTACCAATTATGTATCAAACACCTAATACTTGCCATATGCTGGGAATAACTTGGTAAATAAAATAGACATGAGTATCCTGAGGGGCATTAAGATGTCCCTCAGAGTATTTTGGTCCCCACTGCACCAAGCAGTAGTTCCTGAGAAGGGTACTGCAGGAATACACAGTAATGGCTTCTCTATTCAGGGAGCCAGCCCATTGCTGGTGGATAGGATCCCAGAACTTGACTGCAAATGGATGTCAGGAAAACAATTGACTTCAGAGTCAGAAAGAACTTGGCTTCAAGTCTTAGTGCTGCTCCTGCCAGCAGCCGGACATGGGAAACAGCACTCAGCTGTCTCATTTCTTAAAAGACTTGACTTTGTGAGACTTCCCTATAATACCTAGTGCAGGACCCAGCACATGACAGACTCATCATAAATGATTAGAGTAACATTTTGCTCCATTTTTGCAGTCTTTTTGATTAAGTAAACTGTAGTTGTTTTCCTGGAAGAGTAAACTACATAATCTATATCAGGAAGAAACAGAGCTTTGTAATTAATATACTTAATCTGATTTATACAAAGAATATCATCTCTCCTAAAATCTAAAGAGGATATTTTGCCCAAAGTTAGTTATTCCACTTTCTAAATTGGCACATTCATTATCAACAAAGATCTGGATTCTCCAGTTGCTTATGCAATAACGTTAGTAAATAATGATCTCTAACATTTACTTGGATAGTATAGAAAAAAAGCTATTCTTCCCATGCTCTGGATGTGACAGCAATGGGTTGTTGAAGTCAAGTCCATGCAAATATCCTAAAAAAGTAAAATAAAAGCAGTGCCTTATCCTTTGGCAGTAACCAGCTCACCTGGGAAAAATGGAAGTGATCAGGGTGAATTATACCTTACCCAATATGCTCTACCCAATATGGAAACCAGAAACTACTGCATAATGTTACCCCGAAGCATTAAATGACTTCTTACAGCTGTCTAGCTCTAATTATAAAAGGAAACAGATGTTTCCAGTTCCCATCTGTCACACATCCTACCTCTGCCAAGATCTTCCCTCCATGAGCTACGGGAGCAGACCCTCGGGGAAGAGTTAACTGTTGGGTTTCCTGATCACCTCTGGAATAAGGATCAGTGGTAGAAGTGGAGAAGTGTGTACGAAGGTCAGTTTCCAGCTACATCATACACAGCCCAGCACTAGCAGCAGGGAGCAGCACTGATGATTTGTACCACAGCCCTGGGAGTTACTCAGCTGTATTAAACCATCAGGAGGAAGAATGAGCATTGAAATAGAGCACATCCATTCAAGGTGGGCTACTCAAAATGCGTTTAGTGGGAGTGTTAAATTCAATATAAATGACGAAGTCAGATGAGATCCCACTCACATTTCATTAGATTTACTTCTAACCCAAAACAATAACTGTTAAATCCCAAACTACATCTGAATCTTGGAGATTGTGCTGCAGAGATACATTAACCTTGGGGTGAGTAGCTGAATGGGAATTGATTTGTCATCTTCTAAAACTTTAGAAGTGGGTTTACAAGTTGACACTCAGAAGACATTCTGAATTCTGTGGTGGCTTGAACTTAGCTAGAGACTATATAGTTCTGTGTCTGGCCAAAATTTTTGGAGCCCTTTAAGATATTTTATTGGCATCACATTCACAAATAAGATACTGCCCTTGCTATAAAAGGTTGTTTACATGAAAATTATGTCTGCCTTGTGACCCTGTGGCAAAATTTATCAGCTAACTTTGACCAAAATTCATTTTTACCAGCACCATTTTGAGATCATGAAGTTTAACCCAACCAGCAGGAATATAACCACAAATTTTCAGCCCTCTCAATTCTGTTTCAACGTCATCTTTTTGCTCTCTTATTTTTACAGGCTGGGGTGTTATATTCCTTGATCAATCTTGTGCTTTCTTAAAGTAACAACATTTTATTTTTCACCTCCTTAACCCTTCAAAGTATAATCTATCTTCTAGACAAAAGAAATATTTTTAGGATTACAACCAGCACTCAGTCTTTGCTTCAGGGAATGAATTCATTTTTTAAAAAATTAATTGACTTCCTACTATGTGTCAGGCATTATTGTAGAACCTAGGGCTGCAGTGATAAAACTGGGGAAATCTAAAGCTCTCATAGTACTGGGAGTGAGAAACAATAAACAACTAACAAAAAACAAATTTCATATAGTGACTAACAGTAAGGCAAAGAAAATAAAACATACAATCAGATATGGTGTCCACTAAATACCTTTATAAGAGGTGGCATTTGTGCATAAAATTGGAAAAATTTGAGCATAGAATATTCCAGACAGATGGCACAGCAAATGCAAGCATGGGGCAGGAACAGGCTTGGTTGGTTAGAAAAACAGAAAGAGGCCAAAGCAAGAAAAGATAAGGACCCAGAGGTGGGCAGGGGCCAGATCATGTGGAACTTTCTTGGCATTGCTCAGTAGTTTGGATATTATTATATGAATGATGAGAAAACCATCTTAGGACTTTAGTGGTAGAATGGCATGACCAGGTTTAACTTTTCCAAAGGTTAAATTTTGGCTTGATAGAATAGGTTTAGATGATTGGGTATAATTTACTATCTTACCTTGGACAAGTTACTTAATTTCTGGCTTTATATCCTTAATGGCAAAATGGCCATAATAATACCTGCTTTCTTAAGTAAGATTATATACATGTATGATACATAATAAATCCACAATATATGGTAAGGGTTATTCATTGACTAATTCATTCATTTGTTTGTCTATTCAACAAATATGTGTTCAACCACTAGTACTCTACCCCTCAAATCTGTGTCTAGCCATTTTGTATTAGCTGCATATTATTCTTTGTTATTTTAGCACATTTGATGTCTTATCACCTTTTAATATAAGGAAGTTCCAAACTTGCCACTCTTTAGATATATTTTTTTGCTTCATCAAATTGCAAAGCTCTCCTGAGAATCTGGCCCATTCCATATGTAAGTGCGTAGGTCCTAGACTCCATTCACGGGGTAAACACTGAGTTTCTTTCCCTCCAGCATTTAAAATACCAGGTTTTGTGGTGCTAGTGTAGTGATTCACAACCTTTAAAGTATCAGAAATTTTAGCCACATATGAAAGCATTAAGAGATTCAAAGCAACAATAGATAAGCCTGTAATAAGAGCACAATTCTATTAAAATAGGATAATGCTTCACAGTGTCTACAGAAATAACATTGGTTGTCCTTCAATCCCATGCTGACTGGTTTAGAGCAGTTTACTTCCCTGACTAAGGTTGCAAAGTATCCACACGGCAAAGTTCTTGAGTCGAGAAGACCTTGCTTTTCCTTGATGCTGACTTGCCACCATGATCAGCCTCTCCTCAGTGTCAGCAGGTTTTCTCCGCTCCCCAGGCTCATCTCTAAGTCTGTCAGCACAGACTCACATCTGGCAGAAATCACCATCATGTCATGGACCCGCCTCTGTGGCAACAATTAATCATACACACTGACCAAAATGTGAAGGGAAACATGTGAAGAACTCACAGTACACTAGGAATATTGTGACATCCCTTCCGAGAACAGCTGAAATAAAGAGTGTCACCGGCTTGTTTTTATTCCAAGCAACAGTAATTGCTCCTGGGTGTTGACATTGTCATGTACAAAACTCCCCATCTAGCATGTGATCAAAATTTTGCAGTCAAAGAAACTCTGATAGCTCCTGAGAGCTGTGTATGTCCTAACTTACTGCATCCAGACAGGTTTAGGACTCACAAAAGATTTCCCGGAATGATACTTCTTACCAATCCAGACTAATGAGCACCTCCAGGTCCTCGTGCTTGGAGCATGGCCAAGTCAAGTATGAGCTGGGAGGTCCTGTGAACAGAACTCCCGGAGGGCACTTTGTTCCTCCAGTGACACCGTGATGGCCCATTCACTGTTTCTTAAAGTGACCATGAGACCAACATGTGACCAAACAGTGCACAGCAGAATTGAGGAGCAGCCACAATGAACTGAGCCCCTAGAGTTTGATATCATTTTGTTCTGTTTTCAAACAATATCACTTAAAAGCACTAGAGAACTTGATACAACCTGCTCTGATGTGCCGTCTTTTATCCATCTGGACGGTAATTGTTCTAACATTAATAGCAAGAAAAGCATTTATTGAAAAATTATTGTAATAAGTGCTTTACTGCATCATCTTATTATTTCTTTTCAACAATCCTATTAAGTAGGTGCCATTATCATACCTGTTTCCCATTGTTATATATTTCTGTTACATAACTTTGAGTAAATCACCTAACGTCTCTTTACCTCCACTTCCTCTCCTAGGATAATTGCACATGGTTTTGGTAAGCAATAAGCAAGTTGTTGTATATGACTGACCTTCTATAGTAGCCAACACCTACTAGGCACTCAATTATAATGTAGTCACTTTGTTATTGGCATTGCTTCTATTTTTGCTGCTGTTCTTACTAGTAAAATATCTGGTCCTACCAGTCCCTAGTAAAATACTAGTTGTTATTTCCATGTCCCTTTACATAGCACCTTTCCCTTTTCTCATTTCCAGCCCACTCTGTGAGGCAACCAGCAAGTTTCCCTGTGCAATATAGAAATAGTGACTATTGGAACCAGAGTGTTACTTAGCTTAGTCTTTGTTCCAGCTTTTCCACTGGCCTGCATTCTAGATGGATGAACTGGAGCAGAAATAGGAGACAATTTTCATTCATTATATCATATACCTAAGGTGTTTTTTAGTCTTTTGAGAACATTGAAATCCACCTCAAACTCAAAATAATTCTCAATGAGAGAAATTATTCATGGAAAACATGGATATTCTATGGGTTATCAAACCAGATCAAACTATGGTGGGTCCCCCTACAACTCTTTAGAGAATGTAAAAGCAAAAGTTGAAAAAAACTAGAGTGCTAGGATAGGGGTGGGGACCAAAGCAAACCACCACCCTGATATTTAAATAATAATAATAATAATAATAATAATAACAATAATAATAATAATAATAATAATAATAATTTTTGCAGGTTGAAACCAAGCCACCATTTTACAGAAATTCCAACCAAATACAAGTACTCTGCAACAGAGGCAACTTTTTATATTTTAAACTACTTGTCATTCTTATATCAAACCTGCAAGTCCATGTTAGGAGGCCGTTGCCTGGAAATTGGAAGTATTAAAGATGATGAATAAAGTTACCTTCCAAGGAAGTCTGAGCCAACGCTGGCTTTGTTTCTGTTTCGTTTATCTTGCTGGCTCTTAAATGTAGCTTATTATTTGGCTGGTTATGCAGAAGCTGCTATTTTGGACTCCCTCTGAGTTTCTGGGTTTCTGATGGGGAGTTTAATAGCTCATTAACTGGCATGCCTACTTATTTTTTCTAGCCTTACTTTCTGCTGTTGTAATGCATGCTGAGGAATTTGGAGACATACCCTTATTTTAACAAATAATGCTGGATAAAGAGCCATATTCAGCCCACAACACAAGAAAGCTCATATATATGTATACACACACACACACACACACATACATATATATATATATATACACATATATATATATATATATATATCTTATATAATATGCAAAATTGACCCTCATGCCCTTGCACAAGATGGCCGCCCCCATGTGGTCAAAGATGGCTGCCACAGAATGGCCAGCAGGAGAGGTTAGTTGTGGGTGATCAGGCCAGCAGGGGAGGGCAGTTAGGGGTGACCAGGCCAGCAGGGAGGGGCAGTTGGGGGCAATAAGGCTGACAGGGGAGCAGTTAGGCATTAATCAGACTGGCAGGGGAGTGGTTATGGGGTGATCAGACTGGCAGGCAGCAGTCCCAGATTGTGAAAGGTATGTCCAACTACTGGCAGTTGGACATCCCCCAAGGGGTCCCAGATTGAAGAGGGTACATATTGGGGTGAGGGACACCCCCCCTCAGTGCATGAATTTGTGCACCAGGCCTCTAATATATATATATATATACTTAAATTAATATATATTAATTTACATTAATAATAAGTATATGTACTATTACTGAAGCAGTGCTATATAGTTTCCAAATTTCTTATGGCTGATCTCATTTAATTTTCATAAGATAGAAAGTAGTCATCCATTGAAAAAATAGCTTTAAATTCTTCCTAAATTCCAGGCATTGTTCTAGGTATGCAATTCTAGAGGGTATCACTTATCACTGTGCTTTCAGTTGAGGAAACTGGTCTCAGGTTAGTGAGCAGAAGTATCAGGTCCTCTGGTTCCAAATCCCAGGTTGATTTCCACAGAAAAAACTTACAGGTGAGTGGGACTCTGGAGATTACACAATTTAATGTTTTTACCTTATACATGAGAAAAATAAGCATGCTACCCAAGGTTACAATTTACAAATAGTGAAAGGTAATGGGAACTCAAATCCCCCAACACCTAGTATGTTGCCCTTGTCCAAAAGGATAATAAGATTTATTGCATATATTTGGTAATTTCTAAATGCCATGCTCTTCACTGGAGGACATGCTTTAAAATTCTTTCTCTAACTCACATCCACTCAGAAGACCTGATCATAGAGCATGGAGGGAAGCAGGGAATTGGTAATAATTAATAGTAATAATAAACATTTATAGGAAGTAACATTTATATCCCAGTGTAGTTGTTAATGACTAATGGATTTGATTCACCATGGGTTTGTATAGTTAAGAAATCATCATGCAAAGAAGTATTCACAAGTTCTTAATAGGCTGTGTAGCACACAGAACCACTGAGCATTGTAGGAAAGGAGGGAGGGAGGGAGGGAAGGAAGGAAGGAAGGAAAGAAGGAAGGAAGGAAGGAAGGAAAGAAGGAAGAAAGAAAGGAAAAAAGGAAATGAGAGGAGGGGTTAGAAATTTTTGTCTGTTTTATTCACTTCTGTTTCCTTGGTGCCCAGCATATGAGATACTTAGTACATAACTAGAGGCCTGGTGCATAGATTCATGCACCAGTGGGGCCTCTTTGCCTGGCTTGCAGAGATTGAGCCAAAACCGGCTCTACAACATCCCCCAAGGGGTCCCAGATTGCAAAAGAGCACAGGCCAGGCCAAGGGACCTCACTGGTGCACAATTGGGGCCAGGAGGGACTGCAGGAGGGCTTCAGGGCATGTCCGGCCAAACTCACCCAGTCTCAATTGGCCAGATCCCAGCAAAAAACTCATCTACTGGTTGGAGCATCTGTCCCCTAGTGGTCAGTTTGTGTCATAGCTACCAGTCGAACTGTCAAATGGTTGCTTGGGCTTTTATAGAGAGAGATTATCAAATAAATGAATGAAACATTCTGACCCCACTTGTGTCCAAGTTGACTTGTAGTACTTCAATGTTGAAACTTCTTGAGGAAGATGAACATTACCCTGTTGACAATTCCTACGGGCCCCTCAGTCTTGCCTCTTTCCTGTGATCACAGTCAGCATCTTCAGATACAGAATGAATCGTGTGGTTCTTCACTGCACCTAGAAGAAAGTGCTGACTCATAGAAGGCCCTACAGGCACTGGATGCAAGCTGCCTCTGCCTATTTGTCCAACCTCATCTCATTGCTCTCTTCCTCTACCTCGCAGCCCCTGGTCCTCTGGCCTGCCTTCAGTTCTAAGATGAGACAGGTGTGCTCCTGCCTGGGGGCCTCAGTACCTTCTCTCCTTTCTTCCTGGACTGCTCTTGCCCTCTCTTTGCCTAACAAACCCCTCACCCTGCGGAGTCTCCGGAGAAAGAAGTGTCCCTTCCTCAAAGCAACTTCTTGTGCCCCATCCTCTTTTTTCTTCCTTGTAGCCCATCTACCCTTCATGACATGTGAATTTGCCATCACATGTTCATTCCATATCACATGATGGTTACCTAATATGCTAACTGAAGGAGGGAGTATATTTATTGTTTTCACAATTTTAGCCTAGCACACGGTAGTGGCTTAATAAATACTTATTAGATTAATACATTAAAGGCCAACTAAATTGTTTAAAATCTCGTTGCATTAATGAGTTAGTTCTGGCCTGCCTTAGATTTCTAGACAGTAGGCACTTGTCTTATTTATCTTTGTTACTTCCTGTGGGGTCTCTGATATGAAGCAACTCTTCAGTAATGTTCATAGAAGAACTATTCTGTAACAAAATAGAACTCAGCACTATTACTGGTATCAAAGAACAGGTACTCAAGAGAGGCTAACATTCTCAGCCCAAGAGAAATAATCCTCCATCCCCTGCTTGCCAGTGTAAGCAGGCGAATGTGCCTCTGTAGTTTTGCTGAGTTCCCACTTGTATTTAAAGCTATGTTTGTGAACGTCGTTCTAATTCAGGTGCCATTAGTTTGAAAAAGCTCTTACCAGTCTGCACAGGAAGCTCCAAAAATATCAGCAACTGAATGATAATGGCCTCCATGGAGACTGGATGTCTTCAGAAACTTAAGCATAACTCAAGAAAAAGAAGAAAAAGCAGAAAAGTTACAGTAACACCTTTCTGGCCACTGGCCATCATCCTCTGGAGAGTAAGTACTGCAGTTTTAAATCTAGAATATCAAATGGAATAGTGGAATACACGAAGAGCGGTAACATCAGAAGGTATCAGTGTGGTATTTACAAGGAGACCATACCTACTTCTCCAATCTACCCTCCCCAAAACAAGCTTAAGGGAGTTATATATACAAAAGATGGAAGTGGAAGAAAGCAAAACACCAATTGGCTGTTAGGTGGATCTGTGCCTGAGCTCCTGGCAAGGCCTGCACCCTTGGGGACTGAGCTGAAACCCAGAGCTGCCTGTGTAGAGGCCACAGACATGAGATCGAGTGAGAAACACAGTCTCAAAAAAAAAACAAAAAAACTACTGAGTGAGAATATACATTTTAACAGATTCCTCCAGTGATGGAGCGTGCTCATCTTGGAAGTAAGATGAAGAAGAAAAGCAGAGAGAGAACTGCACCCACCTGTTATGGCTAATGAAAAGTATGTGCCCCTGTCTCCTAGTCAGTGTCCTTCAGAAAGAGGCCACTGGGGGGAGGGGGAGGGAGAATTTGGCATTTTCTCTTCTCATGTGGCATAGAGTCCCAATTGCAATCCAGCTCAGAGAGAAGGGCTTTCACAAGGGTTTTATAAAGTCCAAAATAAGTAACAGACTCACACCCACTAATTCCTTCAGCCAAAGACTGCAAATACTCCACAACACAGTGGGAGAGGTTATCACTTCGTACTTTAAACCTTTTCACCTGTACCCTGCTTCCTGAGGGCTGCAACTGATCCTCAGAACTCAAAGTATGAACAAAGGAGAAACTCAAACCCAGCATGGGGGCAGTGAACCAATAGAATGTATTATGCCATCATCTGACTAGTAGAGGGAACCTAGTTTTATAGATGCAAGACAGATATTAGAGGGAAATTCTAGAGTAAGAATCTGCTTTAGTTCTAAGTCCATTTTAATATTAAACTTCCTGAGCCGGATACTGTAGTCAATAACCTGTGTAAAACCTCTGAATTCGCAGTGGCTCCATCCACCGGTAAATTTGTCCTAGAGTATCCTAGGATCTGACAATAAAATGAGTGTTCCTTTTTCTCAGGAGGAGCAACAAAAGGGTGATAAAGAGGGCTGGGAAGCTCCGTCTGACAGGCAGGGCCATGCCCACGCAAACACGCTTAAAGGGGAAATGTGTCCCAAAGGGCATTGCAGAGGTGTGTGTGTGTGTGTGTGTGTGTGTGTGTGTGTGTGTGTGTGTGTTCACACACATGAAAAGAAACAGTGACACAGAGACTGAAGGGTAGGGGACTGTCTCTTGATATTAGTCCCTGATAAATCCTTCAGAGTCCTCAGCACAGCTTTCCATCTTCCCCAAGCAGAGGAGAAAACCTTTATCACTTCCACGGTGCATTCTTCACTCCCTCCTGAGGGAGGAGCTGTCCCAGGAAGCCTTTTCTCTCCCCCAAGATCCTACACTGAGATACATGAATCCCCATTATTCTAATTAACTTTCACTTTCACTTTCTAGTCAGGTTTTCGAGGCAGGGTCTTAAATGCTGACTTGAGAAGTAGTCACATTAAACATGGAGTCGTTTTTCCTCTCAATTCACCTAAAAAAAAAAAAAACCTTTATAAATTTTATTCTCATAGTATTGCCAATATAAAGTAATCAGAAATAAGACAATGACTTATTTAAAAGAATTCTGATTTATGGTAAATTTAAATAGCCTCTGCCCACACAATTACAGTTGTCTAATGAGCTGGTTGGTCAGTCCATGCTGGGTTTTACAGGATCGAGATTGTTATAACAATAGTTTTGTTACTTTTTCAAAAAAAAGTTTAAACTATACTTATACAGTAATCATACATAATATGCTTATTATATTACTAGGGGCTCAGTGCACAAATTTGAGCACCTTGAAAGGAATCATGTGCCAAAAGCTGAAGTGGGCACCTGGCCTCTCCAACTGTGGACCCTGACCCCTGACTGCTGGTAATCCCACTTCCACTGCCACTACTCCCATGCACTGATAGCACTGGTTGTGCTTGCACCCGTTGATAGGATAGAGCAATCAGGGTGGAGCAATTGGGGCCAGCGCCATCAGTGGGTGCAAGTGGCAGCTGCTGCCCCAATCACCCCCCAGGAGCAGGGGTAGGTGGAGAAGTCCTCAGGGGTGATCAGGGCTGGCAGCCACTGCTCGAACCCTCTGATGGTGCTGAGCAATCTGGATCAGCACTGGGCACCCAAGGTGGGTGCAAGCAGCAGCTCCAGTACCAGCAGCGGATGTGGGTGGGACCTGCTCCAGCAGCAGGTGTGAGCACAGGGCAGAGCCACAGCGTGCAGGAGCAAAGAATTTTCAGTAACCCACCAGAGTGTCTCCCCAGCACCCCCACTCACCTGTTCCACCACAGCCGATGCCCACCATGTTCCGTGCTCTGCTGCCGACTCCTGCCATGTTCCCATGAGTCTCCTGTTGGTCAGCACACATCATAGCAGTCAGTTGTTTGGTTATTCAGTTGTTCCACCACCATTCGGTCTATTTGCATATTAGGGTTTTATATATATAGATTGCCAGAATAACCCTCCAAAGTAGGCAAAGAA
The DNA here is from genome assembly GCF_014108245.1 of Pipistrellus kuhlii. Lineage (NCBI taxonomy): Eukaryota > Metazoa > Chordata > Mammalia > Chiroptera > Vespertilionidae > Pipistrellus > Pipistrellus kuhlii. Next base: position 2,989,838 of record NW_023425416.1, on the reverse strand, counting down.
AATATGGTTATTTTACACACAAGGAAACTGAGCCCAGGGAAGGACATTGACTGTGCCGAACAGCATAACTGGGACTACAACCCCGAACCCCTAACTGACGCCTGTGTGATTTCACTTCTACAAAGCTGCCTCCTGTGCTGTGTGGAGAGGGCGTTTCTCTGAATTCCATGTCAGGTGTTGATGTGAGCTGTGACAGCCAAAGCATTGCTCAGTGCATCTGATATTCTCAGTGGACAAAAATCCCCAGCCTTGTCCATTATCTCTTATATTTTACCTGTACTTTCTTGTAACAAGTGAAATCGTTTTTTTCAGAAGGGCATACTCAGTTGTCAAAGGGAAGAAGCCCAGGCTCACACACGGTGAAGGTTCTTAGCAGGTCTGGCCACTCTCCGTGGTGCTGATCTGGGTGCTTGTTGATGCCCACAGAGCTGCTCTGGCTCCTGTTTGTTCTAGCGCATAAGGTTGCAATCTACTTTCATAAATTTATTTTAAAGCCAGATGTATACTGTGCATTATAACAGTAAGTCATAAAGAACCCTGGTTCCCAATGGCATGTATAAAGAGGTAAGTACCTAATTTTCTGAGTAAAAATAGGATGGCCTTAAAGAGGAACTTGTGCAGGTGTTGAAAAATAGGTAGGATTCATATTAAATGTCCATGCAAAGAATGGAGAGAAAGAACATTCAGCTAGAGAGGTAAATAAAATAGAACACGTTGTTTCAATAAAGAAGTATAAAACTATTACTTGGTAGAATTTATCCAGAACCTCTTTGGAAACTTTTTTTCTGGGAATGGCATTATTATACAATGAGTTTTACAATGTGCTATATTCTGTGTAATAACTTATTACTTTGAGATGCTATAAATTTACTCTCCTCATGCTGCCAGTGGGGAAGTGGGGTGTAATGACAAGGACTTGGGAAGAGAAAGAGCCAGGCTCACATGATGGCTCTGTCATTTCCAATTGTTTGACTTTGCACAGCTATCTAAATTCACTACAAATGTTTCCCAACTGGTAAAAATAAAATTATACTAATTAATTCATTATATTAACCTTCTGATACTTTTCAACATATTGGGATAATATTACCTGCCTAATGAGGTTGCAATGAGAATTACACTAGAAATGTGCCTAAGGCACCTTGCCCACACATTGCCAATATTCAATGTATGTAAGGGACTGCACTTTTCTGAATTCCAGAGAAATCGCCTATCTGCACCCAGGATTTTCCCTTTGGATACTACATCCCTAATAATTGTATACATCTTCATTTTGGTTATTCACAATGACTTTAGTGTGAGTTCTCTTTAGCCCACCAATTTGGTTTACCCGATTTCAGTATTCTTTAATCCCAATATTTAAGAAAACTTATATAAGGAACAATAAAGATGAAACTGATACCTCAGCCCCCTTCACTTCTCCTACCCTGACCCAAGATAGAAGACCCTGGAAGTAGACAAGACTTTGAGCCTCCTTCCCACAGGGCTTGTTTGACCTGTGGAGAATGCTATGTTCATTGCACTCTCTGAACCACTTGGGCCCCCATCTTTTCCATCCAGGGAGAGCCAAAGAGGTAACACTGGTTCTTAGATCCTTGCTCTAATGGCAGGTTAGACTGGCAAAAAAGCAGCCACAATCTCTTCCAAAGCTCAGAACATTTAGGGTATCTCTTTCTACTTCTTTGTACAAGAAAAATTGAGTTTTTTCAAGTCCCTTTCCCAAGGCAATGTATTGGAATGGAGGTAAAAAGGGCTTATCTCTCGCAGGGTATCTTCTTAAGACTCAGGCAGCAGGCAGGAAAAGTTCTAATACATCCACTATTTTATCTTAAAGATACACATTTAATAAATCATAAAATTCACCCTGGCCAGTGTAGCTCAATGGTTAGAGAGTCCGTCCATGCACCAAAGGGTTATGAGTTCAATTGCCAGTAAAGGGCATTTTGGAAACCTGGTTGGATGTGGGAGGCCACCTATAGATGTGAGACACATCGATGTTTCTCTTTCTCATTCTTCCCCATCTCCCCTCTCTAAAAATCAACAGGGGAAAAATATCCTTGGGTGAGAATTAACTAAATAAATAAGTCACAATTGGCTGTTTTCTTGATCAGTACAAAGTTGTAGACAGATGTGCAATATTGAGCTAAAACACATGTGCTGCCTCTACGCTGCACATTGGCACCGAGTAGGTTATTATTCTGGCTGTCAGGTTCCAGCCTCACAAACAACTGGAGGACTTACTGCTGCGTACCTTCCACCCGGTTAAGCCTAGTTGCTTTCAGTGAGCTTTGCAGAGACGTCCTGGTCCTGCGCGGGGACGAGGGAACTCATTGCTGAGGCACATTCTTTGTTTATGAAATCATCCACTGTGTGGCACAAACAGCTTCTCTCTCTGTCGCTCGTTTAACAAACATTTAAACATTATCTCTACCCGGCACTGTTTCAGCGTAAAGCAATAAACAAAAAAATATAAATATTGTTATTGGGGGTGTTTACAGCCTAGCTAGAGAGAGAGAGATGAATATATCAATGTTTGTTGTCATATTGGGTAAGAACAATGACAATTTATTAATAAATAAATACAGCAGTAAATGGAAGAGAGGTGATGGGGAGTGAGGGAGGCAGTTGCAGTATTATATATGGTGGTGACTACAGGAGGCCAAATCAACAGGGGAACCTGAATATAGACCTCAAGGAAGTGGAGAATGAGCTAGAGAGATATCCCAGGGATGAGCAACAGGGTAGAGTTGTGAAATGCAAAGGTTCTGGGGCAGAAGCAAGTTTGGTGAGTTTGAGAAACAGGGGGAAGATGTGCGACTGGGGAAGACTGAGTGATTTGTAAAGTAAAAGTAGATGACTTTTGAGTGGGAGTTCAGGGTCAGACTATGTCAAGTTTGAAAATCATCAAAGGGAATTTAAATTTATCTTTGGCTTAAGTGGGAGCAGAGGGGTGACATAAGAGGTCTTATATTTTAAGAAGTTAACTCTGGCTCTGTGTGTCCATTTATCACTTAGGGACCATATGCTCCAGTATCAAGCTTGAGGCCAAGTATTTGGAACACAAAGTTGAACAGAATCTGGTCCTTTCTTTCAGTGCACAGACTTTGCAGTAGCTATTTATACAGGTTGCTATGAAAATGCATAAATGTCTTATTTAATTCAGTCCCTGGGCAACGACCATGGGTTGTAAGTGAGGCTGTAATTTTGTTCCCACTGCTGAGTGCCTCTACCATTCCTATATATTATTGCCTTGTGTTTGCTTGGTGGCAAACACATTTTTCACAGTCTTATCCATTACTTTCCCTAATCTGACTAATAACTCCTTTCTTATGGCTGAATCAAGGCTGGTATATATTCAACTAAAAGTGTGTCGTGGCAAGATACATTTAATCAGATCTCCAAAAGTCAGTTTCTCTCTAAAGAAAAATGCAAATTATCCAAAAGAGCTATACCACTACTTTCAACTATAGGTTGCTTTATTGAGAAGCGAGCATGTAAGGAGAGCAAAAATCACTTCCTCTGCCCCCAAACTCCAAAATGGCAGAATAAATGTTCTCAGGACAACTTGGGGGTAAATTATCTGGCACAGGAGCCAAAATCCAGCCTCCCTAATAACTTTCAGGACACAAGTCACTTCTTATTGTTTCTGTGTCTGTGACATAGTTTACAAATTCCCTTTCTCCAAAAGTAAAATAAGTGGGTGCATGTTTCATACCTGGTGAATTAGTCAGCCTTTGCTGCATAACAAGCTACCATAAATTCTCAGTGGCACACAAGAACCAGCATTACCTCTTATTTGGGTTTCTGTAGATCGGCTGGTGTGCTCTTATTCATGTTGTGAGTTGTGCCCATGTGTGGAGAACAGGGCATGTACTTCTCACCAGAAGCTCTCAGAATATAGTGAGTTGAATATGACCCTCAACCCCCAATGACATGTGCATGTCCTAACCCCCTGCATCTAGGAAAGTAACCTTATTTGGAAAAAGGGTCTTTGCTGATATAATTAAGGTGTTCCAGATGAGGTTCTGATTTGTAGTTCCGAAGTGCCTTAAGCCCAGTGACCAAAGGTCCTTATAATTATGAGACAGAAGAAAAGAAGACACAAAGAGGATGAGGTCATGTGCAGGTGAGAGAGATTAGGGTGATGCACCTGCAAGTCAAGAAGCACTGGGGCCACAAGACTGGGAGAGGCAGGAAGAGTTCTCCCTTAGAAACTTGAGACGGAGTATAGCCCTGCTGACGCCACCTTGATTCTAGACTTCTGGCCTCTGGCTCAGGGAAAGGACATGTTGCTGTTTTAAGCCATTCATTTTGTGGTAATTTGTTACAGCAACCACAGAAAACTAATCATGGAGTGATAAGTAGGAATGTACAGGATCTGAGGGTGTAGGCTTAGAATTCACATGCTGACACATCTTTCCACCTTACATAAGCTAAAAAAGGTCACCAGGTCAAACCCAACTTTCATATGGCTGGGAAAATATACCATTTCCAAGGAGGGGTGAAAACAAATGATTTTTACTTAATAATATTCTAATCTACCACACTCTGATTTGTTTCTTTGCTAGCATTTGCACACTAGATTACAAGATTAGAATCCTTCTAATTCCAGAATTCCAAGAGACAACTCGGTACTCACCTGTGGATTACTGGATAGAGCAAACTGTGTTCCAAGATACAAAGGACTATGGATTAATCATGGAACATGCAGTGATCTGAGCTAGGCTCCCGGGAGGAGATGGTAAAGATCTCTAAACCTTAACTAGCCTCCCATCACTACACAGGTTTCCAGTGCTGGAGACACAAAAGATATGCCATGGGAATGCATATCTTTATTGTTACCTCTGGAGTTTGCACTAAATCCCAGTGATCTCTGGTCCAGGAGAATTCAGCTAAGAGACCTGATTTTTAACTTTTTTCCTTTCACTCCATCTTTTTTAAAATGGGCCTTGGACCACTTGTATCAGAATCCCTTAGTATGCTTACTACATCAACAGATTCTAGGGTCTCACTTCTCACCCACTGAGTCAAAATCTCTGGGCATTTCAGCACACGTTGCAGAAAAATTTGATGTCCAGTTAACTGTAAGTAGAACTGTTACTTCTCCACTTATATAAAATTTCACCTTTCAACACCACCCATCAGCAGCCATGAGCAGTCCTCTTCCAGGTCAAAGCCAGGTCAAGGGACATGGGCACATCATTCTAAGCCTTCATGGCAGGACATTTCTTTGAACTCTAGTGTTTTCTTTCTAAATTTTATGAATAGTTAAATTCTATGTATTCTATTCTATAATATATTTGACCCAGTGTGGACAAATATCATCCCCTAATCTGTCAGTGAAATTGACAATTCTCTACTGTGCTGAGCCTCAGCTATGTGCCTGTTTTACCACCCAAGACCCTACAGGCCTTTGCTCTTCACCTTGATAACTGAAGATGAGAAGTTTATCACACTCTTCTTTCTAGAGAAATTTAAATATGTTCATGCTGAAAGTATTTGGCCTTCACAACCCTCATGAAGACTTTTGCAGGCTCCTGGTCTAAAGCTTACAACAAAGTAGATAAATGATTCATTTCTAAAATAAAAACAATAACATCTAATCTTTTTCTAAGCATTTGCCACATGCCAGGCCCTGAGCTACACTTCCTATGTGCCTTATTTCATTTTACTCTTGAGCAGCCCTGAGGATTAGGTAATGTTATTGTCCCCTTTTTGTAGCTGAGAAACATGAGCCTATAAGATTATATAGCTCATCCCAGCTCAAAAATTTCAGGACTCATTCTCCAAAGCTACATGCTCCTTTTGCTCATACCTCCCAGAATCCCCCTTGCTGAGGACCAAGGTAAAATTACCTGACTTATTGTCAGATCACCGAAGTTTTCCTGCTGGGAAGAGGAGACTTTGGCAACATAGTAAGACTCATTCCCTTGGCCCCTCGGCATCCCATTGCTTTGTCTTACCTGTGCATTTTCCTCACATTATTTACCCATCCATTATATTGACACATTATTTACCCATCCATTATATTGACACATTATTTACCCATCCATTATATTGACACAACTTGAGTTTCTGGAGTCCTGAGGGGGAGCTCAACAGTATATAACATGCTGCTGGTGGTAAAATAATGAGGAAAGTTAGGTAGAATGAGAGTGGTGTGCATCAACTGTAATTAAAAAATTAAAGAATATATAATTAATTGTTAAAAATGAGGGTAAAGGGGTGAGATCAACCAAAGAACTTGTATGCATGCATATAAGCATAACCAGTAGAGACAGACACTAGGCGGGTGAGGGCATGAGCAAGAGGGGACTTGGGGAATAAGGACACATATGTAATACCTTAATCAATAAAGAAAAATGGGGTTGGAGATGTTATTTTAAATAAGGTAGTCAGAGAAGGACCCCCTGATAAAGATGTATTTGAGCAAAGACCTGAAGAAAATAGGAAGGGCATCATGAAATAACGAGGGGATAAATTTCCACCTCAAGGAAAGAGCCAGCACAAAGCAGAACTGAGAGATCTGTGTGAAGATCTCAGAAACAGCTGTTGAAAAAAAATACATATATATATACATATGTGTGTGTATGTGTGTGTGTGTGTATCTTATATCATAAAACCCTAATATGCAAATTGAATGAACAGCAGAACGACTGGTCGTTATGACACCCACTGACCCCCAGGAATTAGACAATCAGGAGATTCCTCTGGTGGTCAGTGCACTCCCACAGGGGGAGCACTACTCAGCCAGAAGCCAGGCTTGCTGCTCCTTAGCGCTACCTTAGAGACAGGAGAGGTTCCTGATACCACCTCTGCGCTCACCACAGTTGGCGGGCTCACGGTTGGTGAGCACAGCAGTGATGACAAGAGCCTCTCCCGCCTTCGTGGCAGTGCTAAGGAACCCTTAAAGTAGGGGTGTCGAACTCAATCAGAGAAGGGGCCAAAATCTAAAATCCAGCCTAAATCGCGGGCCGAATGGTTTACTGAACAGTCATAAACTGTCATTGTGATGGAAACGCAGCGGAGTGCAGTGATGACAGCGCGGTGCGAGCCACATTGCAAGGCCTGGCGGGACGGATTTGGCCCGCGGGCCTTGTGTTTGACCCATGTGCCTTAAAGGATGTCTGACTGCAGGGAGTAGGCTTAAGCCAGCAGGTGAACATTCCCCGAGGGGTCCCGATCTGTGAGAGCGCACAGGCCGGGCTGAGGAGCCAACCCCCACACACACAGTGCACGAATTGTGCACTGAACCTCTAATATATATGTATATGACATTAAATAACTGAATTTCGTGGGGTCCACTTTAATTTCAAAGATGTGATAAGCAAAAAGATTACTTCAAGATATTTTCAACATCTGCAATGTGTGAAGAGTTCTGTGATTTTTGTTGGGAACAAGTTACAGATTCTGCCTGAAGTATTGTGGTTTGCTACATACAGACATAATTGAAGGAAATGATCAAGTTCAATTAAAGGTTAGTAAAAATGGTCCACCCAGTTGGCTCAGTGGTTGAGTGACAACCCATGAACCGAGAAGTCCTCAGTTTAATTCATTGATGTTGTCATCTCTTCCTCTCTCTTTAAAATCAATAAAAACATACTTTTTTATATAAAAAGGTTAGTAAAAGTGAAGGTGTATATTTTTCCATCAAAGTTTATGGACGAACCCTTCGCCTCTACCCCTGATTTCTGTGCACGAACCCACATTAAGAATTCATGAGTTAGGATGCTATTTTCTTATCCAGGTAGGAGATGATGATGGTTTAGAGGGACACAGTGAGGAAAACTCAAGTAATTCTGATGTAATCTAGCTACTTTTTAAAATCAAAATCCCAGGGCATAGCTTGTCTGTCCAAATCCTATTTCTTTCCTACAATTCACTGAGCATTTTTAAAGTTTGTGAACTAGGCACTGTCCTCTAAAAAGGCAGGAGAACTAGTCTAGTGAGCTAATTAAGCACTGGGGTACTGACTTGATCTTCCTCACTACTTCCACAGCGTCTAGGACAGTTTTGAAACTTATTTGAAGTAGAATTTAGACCTTGATTCCAGTCCTGGTCATGTAACTTTAAAAAAAAAAAATGGCTTGCCCTTCCTATAAAATGGAAGTAGCTGAGTGCATCCTCAAAGAACATCAATGCAAGACAACTAATAAGGGGTGCTTATGTTTTGACCAAGCCAGGATCAGCAGCAAAGAGGGCACTGCGGTTGACAAATGCTGCCTAATAATAGTCAGCCCAGGGTGTTGGTAAAGGGGATGTTAGGAAATTCTCCTTAGAGAGAGTTTAAAGGGTAGATTGACTCTGACATGGACAATGATCCCTATAAATGTGCAAAGGATGGTGAAAGTGTAAGCTTGCTCAGGATTTTATTTGTGCATTCACTTACCTTAAATCTTGTAGGAAAATATATTGTATCATTCTCCTTGGTAATAAATTATCTTGGTTTTATTTTGAGAAAATATATGCTTATCCCAACTCCTTTGCCTCCAAATTTTGTGTGCCTGGGAATTTACACATGACTTGGGAGAGGACAATTTTCTTTGCTATCTATGAGACATTGGTAATTTTTTTTTATAAAATGTCATTCTTATCACCAAGTTTGCACTTATTATAATTTAAAATGGGCAAGTCATCCACACTCAGAAAGGAAAAAGGATAAAATCTATTGGAAAAGATGATAGACCCTTAACAATAGCATTGCTGCCAGACATTAGTGCTGTAGTTTATAAATAATTCATCAATCACATTGCCTTGAATAGTTCTATCAAACTCCACTAGAAGAGGTGGCAAATTATTCTTCAGCACAATCATTTGTTTCCTCCATGGAAAAGAATATGCATCAGTACCATGGCAAATAAGAATTGAAACTACAGCCAGGCAATCTGTTAGCAAAGTTTTGTAGATCAAAATCTGAGGCATATTTTGTGAAATTGCTTCTTATGCCACCACTGCATGGAGGCTCTGTCCTTGTTTTGTTTTTTGCTTTTTGCTTTTTGTTTTTTATAATTTTTAGTTTTGGCAATCAAGCTCAGATGTGGTTATGAAATTCTACATCAGACTCAGTGAAATGTTTTAACAAAAGCCTAACAAAAACATAGTTGAATCACCCCTTGCCAATTTGACTCAGTGGATAGAGCATCAGCCAACTGACTGAAGGGTCCTGGGTTTGATTCTGGTCAAGGGCACGTACCTCGATTGCAAGTTCCTCCCCAGCCCAGGCCCTGGTCAGGGCTCATCTAGGAGGCAACCAATAGATGTGTTTCTTTCACATAGATAGTTCTCTGTGGCTTTCCCTATCTCTTCCACTCTCTAAAAAAAAAAAAAAAAAAAAAAAAAAAAAAGGAAAAACATCATTGGGTGGGAAAAAAAATGTAGTTCAATCAAAATGCACAGAAAGTCAATTATCTGTATATATGAAAAGCTAATATGCAAAGTGTCTCCTCGGGAGCTCCACCAGGATACCGGGAGTTTGACTGCTCACTATGATGTGCACTGACCACCAGGGAGCAAAACATGGCAAACGACCAGTGGCAGCAGCGGGGCACTGAGGGAGTAAGGGAAAGAGGAGGAGGGAGAGTAGGAAGGTGGCAGATAGGGAAAGCCATGTGGTGGTGGCAAGCAGGTGGCAAGGGAAGGAAGAGGCAGGGAGGCAGGGCAAGGAGGAAAATTCTTGGCTCTGATCATCAGCCAGGCCTAGGGACCCTACCCATGCATGAATTTCATGCACTGGGCCTCTAGTCTATCCTATCTAATAAAGAGGGAATATGCAAATTAACCATCACACCTTCACAAAGATGGCAGTGCCGATAGCCACAAGATAACAGCACTCAGTCCCCTAACCCCCTCTGGAGTCCACCAGTCCTTTCAGCCCTGCAGGGGGTGGCAGGCATGTGGTGCAGCCAGACCTGCCCTCAGCCCTCCAGCCGCCCAGGGCCAGCTCGAGGTGCAGTCAAGTCTCTGATGGTTGCTGTCCAGCCACTACCTGAAGCACAAGCAAGCCTCGGATGGCAGCTTCCCAGCTTCCCAGGGTGGGCCTGAGGTGCAGGCATGCCTCCAATGGTGGCTTCTCAGCCGCCCAGGGCTGCCCAAGGCTCAGGTAACCAGGGCCAGTCAAAGCTTGCACTGTCGGCAGTGGCAACAGCAGAGTTGTGATGGGGCATCACCTTTCCTGGATCACCATGTTGCCTCCTACCCCTGAGGGATCCCAGACTGGGAGAGGGGGCTAGCCCTCCAGTCCATGAATTTTCATGCAATGGACCTCTAGTATATATACAAAAAGCTAATATGCAAAATGTCCCCTCAGGAGTTTGACCAGGAGACTGGGAGTTCAATCACTCACTATGACATGCGCTGACCACCAGGGGGTGACGTGGAAGGAAGGAACACCCTGGCTGGCAGCCGGAAGGGCCCAATCACCCCTGATCACTGGCCAGGCCTAGTTAAGTCTATAAGACAAGCAATTCTTTTATTACACTTGGTTTAGTGTATGAATCTGTTTTCTTACCTGGCCATTACAGAAATGATAGATAGATAGATAGATAGATAGATAGATAGATAGATAGATAAGTAGGTAGATAGATAGATAGATAGATAAGATAATTATATGGAGAACTGATGAAGCTTGGAGGGAGAACATGTCCTATTTATCCTTGAAAAACTAGCATTAAGATGTGACATGCAAAATATGTCAAGAATTCATGTAAGTGACATGGGTCTCTCTTTCTAAGATATGATGGGTAGAGTTAAAGTCAAGTCCTAGAAGATGAGATAAGTGAAATGGATTTCCTCCAAGTCATTCTCAAACATCCACAAAGACACAAAGTCAATGAAAGCATTTGGTATGGGCATCACTGAAAGGTGCCAATTCAGTCTGACAGCAATGAATGAAAAGAACTGGAACTAAACAGTCACTACTTTCTCTCCTGTGTCTGATGTACATAACACTAATACAATTTCAAGTCAGGTTGAATCAAAGCCTTTGTCAGGGATGAGTCTCTTATTTCCTATATAGAATCCTAATTACATTGGAGGCAGCATCATAATGTGCCTGAACCATTGAACTTAAATGCGAAGGATCCAGGCCATGATCCTGGTCAACTATTCTTTAACCTTAGATGCATCATTCTGCCTCCTTGGTCAGCCATTATGTTGTCCTGAAAACAAGGCGCCAGGAAGAGTGAATCTGCTGGGTGTATTTTAGCTCTGAAGCATGAAGAGGTCAAGAGTGTAAATGTGGCAGCTAGGCCAAGGCTTCTATTTACATAGTCTATGAAATTCCTTAACTTTCTTAAGCCTCATTTCTTTATCTTGAAGAAAGGCTTAATTATTGTATCCACTTCACAGAAGTTCATTTAGAGACAGTACCCTGAAGCATGGTATGTAGTCAATAAATAGTTCAGGTTCTTTGGGTTGTTTTGTAATAATGAAAGGAGGGGGGGGGGCTAGTTTTTGAGCCAAAAGATATTAAGGAAGAGCAATAAAGTAGAGAGCAAGTCATGTGACAAGAAGCTGTGGGGTGGTGAGCCCAGGATGCCATGTGCTGGTCCAGGTGCTGGGCCACAGGATCAGGCCATCCTAGAAGATCCTGGAAGAAAAATGAACTATCCTACCAGTTCCCATTTGTGATGCTACTTTCACTTAACCACTCAGGAGGAGGCAGCAGAGTGAACCTGGGGGAAGAGCAGGAAGGAAGCAGAAAACAATACCACTTTTGATACAAAGCTTTAAAGGGTTTAAAATTTTTCATTTTTTGAACATTTAAAAAATAAAACTTACTAATTGGGATAATGCCTACTCTACATGTGCACCTCTCAAGTCTATATTCATATGTTCCTGAGGGTCTGACAAATTATGAGGTACCAGAATGCGGTGGCAGAAATATCCATAACTTACTCTAGAATGCAACCCTGGGAAAGAGGAGAACAGGCCAAGTTTTCTCAGAGCAGGCGGTAAAATGTGAGACTGGTGATGTGGGCCCACATAGTTTAGAACCCTCAAGTCTGTGCCTTGAAATAAGGGTCTGTCACTTATTCCTCAGGTACTTGTTTTCAAGGGGAACTTGATGTGGAAAATGGAATAGAGCTGAAACGGAAATGCAGGATTTTCTCAAGATGCACTGCTTTGAAGCAAAGTGGTTTGTTGTTTGGGCCTGAGAGAAATTGCAGTCAGTATACAGAGTAGGGTTTCCTTCAGTAGCTGTGAAGGATCTTATCTGGTTTGACATAGTCTTGAATAGCATGTGTCTGAATATAAGGCAGGTATTTTTCTCAAAACTCACCATTCTGAAAATAAGGACTCTCTTTATATACATGTCCTTACAAGTTTCTTAATTACTTTATTTTGAACAGCCAAGTATAATTTGGCCAAAACCTAACCTGAAAGATCCTCATTCAATTCTAGTTTGTACTTGTAAAGGCTCCTGTACAGAATTAATATCTTACATTTAATGGCCACTTGCCTGTAGACACGGATTTTTTTTTTTTCTGGACACAGGACCCTTATACCTGCAAAGCTTCTGTGTCATAAATTTAAAAATATCTTTAGAATAAAATAGAGTAGCTAGTGGCAGCAGGGAGATCACAAACACAACCAGTGCAGAGTGAGTGGAGAAAATAGTGTCCTGATGTTATACAAAGAACGCTTGTAGCCTGGGTTAAAGTATCCAAAATCAGCCAAATGCCTGACTCCCCGTGGGCTACATTAAGCTCAGACTCAAAGGTGACATGCTCTAGAAAACTGTCCAGTGACACAAAGTGGTTCTATGGATGACAAAGGTGCTGCGTCCAAGGTACACCACGCTTTAGCGGCTTGCTCAGCCACAGACAGCGGTCTCCTCCCAGAGTGCACCCTTCTGTGATGGCCCCAATCCAGTGACCGATAAAGGCCGGGCCCAAAGCCAGGCAACTCTAATGGGTCATGTGCATTCCAGAAGTCCCCAAGGGGTGTTCTCAATCCTGTTCCTCACTGCACACCCCCTTCCCATCAACACAGGTTTATTCCCAATAAACCCCCTGCTCCCCAAACTCCAGCTCAGCATTTACTTCCAGAGGACCCAGCCTGCCTGAGCAGGTTGGGGGGTAGGGGAGGATTAAGGGTTCTGTTGTAGACAGGTTGGAGGCAGGTATCTGTTAGAGAGCCAAAGGGAGGTGTCAAGGAAGCGATTCTATGTATGAACCTGGAGCTTGGGGAAAGCTCAAGGCTAGGGATGCAGATTTGGGAGAAAACAACTTGCAGATGGAATTTAAAGCCATGGGACTAGATGAGAGCCCAAAGGGGCAAAGTATAAAAGTGAAGAGGAACATTTTAAGGCTTATGCCTTATTTTTTCAAGGTCGGGGGAAAGAGGATTGAAAAGGGGATTGAAAAGAAGCAGCCAATGCACAGAAGAAAAACCAGGGGAGTTGGTGTTCTGGAAACCCAGCAGAGAAAGTGCTTCACAGAAGTGATCGGTCATGGCAATGTGCTGAGAGGTTGAGCAAGATGAAGACAGAGAAGAAATTGTGAGATTTGGCAAGACAGAGTATTGCCAGCTTGACGGGGTAATTCGGTGAAATGGTCTGGATCAAAAGCCAGACTGGAGTGTTTTCAAGATAGATTGGACATAAGGAAATGGGAAAAGGGAGCATGAAGAATTCTTATGCTAAAGGTGGAAAAGAGAAATGGGGTTCTGGCTAGGGGAGGGAGAGGGCTGAAGGAAGGCATTTTAAGGATGACAATATTTCAGTATGGTTATGATCTCGTAAATAATCCTATATAATAAAAGTCTAATATGCTAAGTGTCCAGTCATCCAGCTGGCCATTCAACCAATCAAAGCATAATATGCTATTGATATGCTAAGGCCACTCAACTACTCTCTATAATGTGCACTGACCACCAGGGGGCAGACACTCCTACCGGTAGGTTAACTTGCTGATGGGGTCCAGCCAATCAGGACTGGGTGAGAGCCCTGCCCTGGAGCCCTCCCATGGTCCCTCCTCAGCTAGCCAGCCTCCTGTGTCCCTCCCTGGTTCCAATCGTGCACTGGTAGGGTCCCTCAGCCTAGCCTGTGCTCTCTCGCAATCTGCGCTGAGGAACCTCTCCCCCACCCTACCCCCACCCCAAATGCACGAATTGTGTGCATCGGCCTCTAATGATAATAATAATGACACAAAATGGAAGGAGGAAGGTGACAGGAGGAGAACCCCAGAGTGGGAGTGGGTGAGAAGGAAGGCCTCTGGGGCAGATGGAGGGACCACATGTGAGAGGGCATGGCTCCGCTCCTTCCCCCCATCATGAGAAAAGGCAAAAACAATGGGTGAGTTATAGGCAGGGGTAGCTCTGGGGTGAGACAGGAGGGTTGTTTTCTGGTTGTTACCAGATTCTCAATGAAATAAGCAGCAAAGTCATCATTTGAGAGCAGGAAACTGATCTTGACTTTCTAACACCAACAGCACAATCATTTATTCCTTTGCCATCATTCCCATGAAGGGTGAACTTTGAAATGCTTCTCTCTGGCCATATCTTACTCTTCTTCCCTTTCTCCCTGATTCCTTTTGCGTTGTTCATTTTTTAAAATGAGCTCCCTCTCTGGGCAACATAGTGTGACTCACAATCGTGCCTTTTCTTCACAGCCCAGTCCGTTTCTCCTCAGTTCTCATGGTCCAGTTATTTAGATCCTTCTTCCATTTGCTGGGGCTGGTTTCATTCTTAGGCATATGACAGGCTGTATTTGTCACTAACCAATGTGCCCCCCTGTTCAGAGCTCAAATCCAAATGGGAATATCTAGATATAAAAAAAAACAAAAAAAAAACAAAAAAAAAAAACACTTGTTCAGCCCTCTAAATGTTTGCCCACTGGAGGCCACTGAGAAATTCATTTCCCAGGGCACATGCCAGACTTGAATCCTAACATACTCTCACGTTTGTCCGTTAACAAATCTGCAGTTATTTCCCACTGAGCAGTCCATCCTATGATTCTTCTGCACACAAAACTCTGTCCTTACCTTGGAAGATCACAGAGACCTCCGGGGCTCACTGACAAGCAGGATAGGCCAGACACCTGCCCCAGACTTTGAGTCTTAGCTTCATCACTCCTCACCAGTTATCTACATCATCCAACCATTTTATACCTCAGTTTCATCATCTCTCAAGTGGGGAGAGCAATATAGTCCTAATTCCTAGAGTTGCTGTGTCAGTCGAGTTAATGAGCCTAACCTTTTCTACATACCTTCTGGGAAGAGCGAGTCAGTTGGAGCTGCTAATTTTATGTCAAAAGCCCTAAGAAATGTTATAGAGATTAATCTTTAACTTTGTTCCTTTTTTGTTAGTTATTTGGCCATAATTTTTTTAACCTAATGCATGTTAAAATGTTTTTTAACGGGATCCATGCATGTTGGTTTGCTAAGACTCTAGTGACAAAGTATCACAAACTGGTGTCAAAACAACAGAAATTTATTCTCTGTGGTTCCAGAAGCCAAAAGTGTGGGATCTAGGTGTTGGCAGGACTCCCTCTGGAGGCTCTCGAGGAGGAGGGCCCTGCTCTGCCCCTTCCTGGCCTCTGGAGGTTGCCAGCATCCTTGGCATTCTCTGTCTTGCAGCTCATAACAACAATTTCTGTCTTCTTCGGCCTTCTTCCCTGTGCCTCCTCTGGTCATATCTCTCTCTCTCTCTCTCTCTCTCTCTCTCTCTCTCTCTCTCTCTCTCTCTCTCTTTATGGGGACACAAGTCATTGGATTTAGGGCTCACTCTTATCCAGTATGACCTCATCTTAACTTGATTACACCTGAGAGGACACCCTATTTCCAAATAAGGTTATAGTCATAGGCACCAGGGGGTAGGGCTTGAATATATCTTTCCAGGGATACAATTCAACCCATAATGTGTCCCCAGTATAAATGAGACCAAGAGGTCCACCCATATTTTATTTGGCCCAAACCCTACCCACCACTTTCTGTGATCTAGCTCAATATCATTCAATGTCTGGCATGATGATTGATGTCTTTCGTGAACTGTCTGACCAGGTCTGGGCCATAACCAGTACAGAAGTGGCAGGTATGCTTTCAAAAACTTCCAAAAACTTTCAAAAACTATGACATCTCAGCAGGTATTCACTGGACTTACCTTGTTCTAAAGGAAACAGATAGTGTTGAATGCTGTCTAACCTACATGGTGAGTCACATGTGGCATGAGCTGTACATTGGCCACAACATGGGTAAGAAAGTTTTAAAAGCATTGCTTACTACAGGTCATTTGAGATACACAGATGTGGCTAAAAGGCTGTGAATGGCCACAAATGGGGGTAAAAAGTTGACCATCTTCCACTTTTCCCCATGCATTTTATGTGAAGCCCAATCATGTCTCCAACCCTGGGCTCCCAAACACAGAATTGTTGTCTAGAACTAATTGTTCTAGAAATTTAAATTTTTCTCTTTTTCTTGTTTTAAATATATTTTTATTGATTTCAGAGAGGAATTTAGGGGGAAAGGGAGAAATATCAGCTGCTTTCAATATAGCTCCTATTGGAGATTAAGCCCACAACCTGGCATGTGCCCTAACCGGGAATCAAACCATGACCTTCTGGTTCATAGGTCGACCCTCAATAACTGAGCCACACCAGCTGGGCAAATTTTCCCCTTTTTTCTTCTGAATAACACAATCTACATTAAACTTCCTGTAAAACTTTCCAGGAAACAGTGTGTTCATTGTTTGCAAACAACTTTATGATTTTGTAGACATGGACTGCTTTGTTTCAAGACACAAGCATATCAATTAGGAGCATTTTAAATGGCTTTGGTGACATAAAAGATTGTTTTCTAAAAGTGAGATATGAAGTTCATTATGTTTCTTTGTTATTTCCGCCTGCTGAACACATTTGCTATTGATGATGCTATGGATTTTTCTGAATTTCCAACTTCTACTTCCAAATTTTTGTGCATTACAGCAAAGACAATAACTCCAAGGAAGTTGTCACTTTGAAAAACTGCTTTTTACATAGAAAAATCATACTAGTTAATTCATAGTGAGTTATTAGTCTGAGAGAAAAAAAACAATAACATCAAAACCTAATAATAGCTTGCTTTTTAAAGAATGGTTGTATGTTGAACTTAGGTTTGAATAGCAATTTTTGTTTGCTTTGTTATTTTATTCTGGTACTGTTTGACTTTTTAACAAAAATGTTTTTGCTAAACTTTGGCTACAAATAAATATATAGATCAAACTGTGCAAAAAGATATAAAAGATATTAATCTTCTACCACATACTCCTAGTCCCCCAACAGAGACAGTTTGCTAGGTGTGTGTGTTGAGGGGGGCGGGGGCATTATGTATATGTTACCCACACCACAGCTGAGGGCATCAGACTGTGCCTGCCCTTCACCCCCTACTTGCTCCGAGTTTATCTTGGAGATCATTTCATGCCAGTGTTGGCACTGTCTAAAGTGACCCCAGTGAACCCTCCTATGTGCAATCCCTCTCACATTGATAGGGCTGTCCTGTATACCAACAAGACATTGCAGAAATGAAGTACTATTTCCAAGACTAGCTAATAAAAGCATGGTGGTTTCTCCCTTGATATTTCTCAGATCACTCATCTTAGGAGAAGCCAGCTGCCATATTGGGAGGGCACTCGAGTAGCCCTAAGAAGAGGCCAGGAATGGAAATGTCCTGCCCATCACTATGAGTGAGTCATGTGGAAAGGGATCTTTCAGTCCCAAGAAGGTCTTCAGGTAACTGCAGCCCCAGTCAACATTGTATCTACACCCTCACAAGAGACTTTGAGTCAGAACCATCCTGCTAAGCTACTCCTAAACACTGACCACAGATAATGTAAGGTAATAAATCAATCCTAGCTTTAAGTCACTACATTTGGGTAATTTTATAATATATAAAATAATATATACCATAATATGTCATTTTGTTCGTGATTGCAAAGACTGGTAACAACAACAACAAAAATACCCTAAAGCACAATGACTTAAATAAAGATTGTCTCCTCCCATGAAATTGTTAGTGATGCAATGCAAGGCCCAGGCAGCAGGAAAGCTCTGAGCCACATTCCTTCCTTCTGGCCCAGGTTTCTCTGCCTGTTGTGCCTTCCCCTGGGTACTGTCATCCTCTGTGAGATCAAAGCCAGCTGCTATCCTATCTGTAGCCCAGCTCACAGAAAGGGGAAAACAGGATGTTGAAAGCAAGCAAGCTTCTTCTAAGGAAAAATAACAGGAAAGCTGCACTCATCTCATCTGGAAAGCAGTTTATCACATGGCCACCACACAAGCTGCAAAGAAAGCTGGGGAATTATTTTTAATATATTTTTATTGTTGATAATATTACAGATAACTCCCATTTTCTCCACCTTTTCCCTCCTCCTCCTAGCTGCTAACCGCACCCTTCTCCCCATCTCCCCACCCCACCCCCAGCTCCAGCCAGGTCTTCATAACCCTATTGTCCGTGTTCATGGCTATGCATATCTATACTAATAAAGGGGTAATGTACGAATTAGACTAGATGTCTTTCGGACGTTCTTCCTGACAAAGCTTGGCCTGGAAGAAGCTGCCCAGCCCCAGTCCCAGGTGCCTACAGCTGCCGCCTGGGCAAAGCTGCCCACCCCCCGTCCTGGGTGCCAGTGGCCAGCCCGGGCAAAGCCACCCAGTTCCCAGGTGCCTGTGACCAGATGGAGGAGGGAAGCTTTGGTCCTGTGTTCAGGGCTGAGGCAGAGGCTGTTAGGGGCAATCAGGCAGGCAGATGGGTTAATAGCCAGCGGTCCTGGATTCCAAGAGGCATGTCCAACTGACAGTTTAGGCCCAATTCCACAGGACCCTTCCTTCCCATGCACGAATTTCATGCACCAGGCCTCTAGTCTAGAGTAGCCCCAAGCAATTGTCCACAGGTGGGGTGAGAGATTTTCCAGCAAGGTTTAACAATTGCTTCTGCCTGGAGGTTAGTTGTTATTCTTAGTCTCTTAATGGGTCTTAGAAACTCCAGAGGGTGGGGCAAGGAACTTTCCAATAGAGTGGGTCAACTCTCTTCCCCCCAGGTAAAATGGCAGAATAACAAAAGTTTGCCTGATAAAGATGACCTCCAAAGCATGAGGGCATGACTCAGCACAGGACACTGGGTATCTGCTTTCCAAGCTCTAACCCCAAATCCTCCAGTCCTGGCTTTTACTCACACAGGTCTAGTCCACTCTGCCCTCCCTCTGACAGAGCACAAGGTGAGTGGCTACACATGGAATTTTGTGCATTGGCTCTTTAAGAGGGTCCCTGCATTTCTAGCCATCTCTCTCTGGTTGACAGCAACCCTGCTGCTTTTCACAGCCAGATATATGTTCTCAGTTCTGGTGCTCTCTGCTGGGTGACCAGCTTAGGGATTAGACCCCAGAGTTCTCAGTGGCAACCTCTCCACTCCCCCAGTTGAGATCTCTCTTCAGTGACCCACAGGTTGAGAACCACTAACAGGGTTACCTAAGACCATCGGAAAACACAGATATTTACATTATGATTCATAACAGTAGCAAAATTATAGTTATGAAGTAGCAACGAAAATAATTTTATGGTTGGGGATCACCACAACATAAGGAACTGTATTAAAGGGTCTTGGCATTAGAAAGGTTGAGAACCACTGCTCTATACGGTCTCTAATTTCTGTCCTTGGTTTTCAGGGTTTTCTCTAGCCTGTCCTCAGTTGATTTTTCAGGGCAGATCTTCTGTATTTTAGTTGTAATTCCGTTTTGGTTCTGGGAGCATGTCTGTGAGTTTCCATTTACTCCACCACCATTTTTAAGCCCCTGCTGGGAAAGTTTTTATCTAACTGACCAGCCATACAGCCAACAAAAAGTAGAAGGCAGATTTCAGAGGACCACCATCCTTCCCCAGTTTGTGTGGTCTTCGTTTAGCTGCATGTACTTCTACTTAAGCAGTCATGATTGATGACCACCAGAGATAGGTCTCCTAGGTTTCTGTAACAAATTACTCTTGGAATGAATAATCTAGAAAGAAGTCAGCATTGCATTATAGCTGTGAGAAATCTACACAAAGTGATCAGGTAGTGCACAAATTTGAATGCTTGTGGTCTTGGAAGTAAGAGAGAAAATGGCCTATACCTGGGCACAAGCATGGGTTTTATGCCATCAGTGAAAAGTGTAAAATTCAAACCAATACATGTCACAATTTCTCAATGAATATTCTTTTCACCTCAAATTTGTTAAGTGTGTAAACTCCAGAGTCTTTCTACCTATGACCATGGTTCTCAAAGTGTGGCGCTTGGAAATCCATCATCCCTGCCTGTAAATTTAGAGATACAAATCTTCATGTCCCATCCCAGGCCTACATGATCAGAGACATGAGGACAGGAACTAAGCATCTGTGTGGTTAACAAACAAGCGGGGGGAATCTGTTGTCTGCTAAAGTTTGAGAACTGCCAATGTGAGATGAAAGCAGCATATGCCACTTACTAGCTCTAGCTATGAGGCTGTAGGCAAATCACCAAAACTCTGCTTAATTGTTCATCCATGACATAGGAATAGGAATATTATTTATCATTGTTATGATGAACACTCAAAGTGCTAAAATGTATAAAGTATATAATCAGCATAAAAAATACTAAATATCATTGTTGTTGTTATCTTTATTTTGCTAAATTTTAATTTCACCAGTTTGTGGTCCAAAGTGAGGTCATGACTTTTATTATTCAAATGAAATGACTCTGAAACAATGTCTTTCTTCCTTCCTTGGGGCCATTCCATCCTCCAGTCACTCGAATGTCCCCAAAATGCTTTCTGACATTTGGTGGTCAATGACTCATCAGCTGCCAAATAGCTGGCAAATGAGCACTTTATGCAAAGAAATGAATGAATAACAAGCCTACCAGAGTGTCAAGTAGAAACCCAAGTCCAACCACAATGGACAAATATTCTAAAAGTGTTTGTTTGTGTGTTTTGTTTTGTGTGTGTGTGTTTTTCATTTGGACTCTCACTTTTATCAAGCAATATGTTAGGTCCTGGAGAATTAGGAATGATATCAAGAATTCCCAGTACTGGCATGGGTCCGCCTAAGAGACCTGGAAACTGGAAGACATTATAGACAGGAATGTTCTGCCCTTCTGTAAAAAGCTACATATATAACCCTTCCTAGCTGCCTCCTAAGAAGGTGACCTCAGGCACAATAAACAGTGGAGGCTGGTTGCAATCTTCCCTTTACCAAAGCACTGTCTACAGTGAAGCATTTGTCCTTCTTGCTTTGACAGTGGGTTAGAGGTCTGCAGGTCCTTCAGTGCTGCATGATAATAAAGATACCTGTTGCCAAAATTATTACCTGGATTTGAGAAATGAGTTATCTTTACACCCAGTCATATTAGGGCTATGGCTACTGCTTTAAGACTTTGAGTTTTGTATAGGCAATAAAATCTCTGGCATTTTTCTTTAGCATTATTTTTTCTAATATATTTCCTCAGGCAAGGAAAACAAATAAGAAATAAATAAAGGGACTACTTCAAACTAAAAAGTTTTTGTATAGCAAAGGAAACTATCAACAAAACAAAAGGAGAACCTACTGAATCGAAGAAAATATTCACCAATGACACCAATGATAAGGGGTAAGAATTCAATTTTTTTAAAGAACTCATAAAACTCAACATCAACAAAAAAGAACAATCCAATTAAAAATTGAGCAGAAAATCCACGTGGATACTTCTCCAAAGAGGACATATAAATGGCCAATAAGCATATGAAAAGTCACCAATCATCAGGGCAATGCAAATTAAAACCACAATGAGATATCAGCTAGCATCCATCATGTTATGGGTTCGAACCCTGGGTTCAAAATAAGACCACCAGAGGCTGATGATTTATTTAAAAAAGCAGGCAAAGATTTATTGAAATATCTGGCCAGGACAGCCGCAAGAGCACCACACACAGGTGGACTCCACAGGACTGCACTGCTTCAGGGGCAGGTAGTTCTTTTTTAAAGGTTCTGAGAAGGAAAAGCCCTATTTTGCAACAAACTGTTGTTTGGAATTTTCTGCTATTCTTCCTAGATAAAATGTTGCTTTAGCCCGTTTGAAGAATGATGAAGATAAACTTTTTTTTTGCAGGCTTATAGATTGGTTGAACTGCCAGTTTTTAACTTATTTTTCTTATTGAGATACAGTTTTGTACAAATTTTAGGTGATGAGTTCATAATGTATATATTGTAAAATAGTTACCAGAATAAGTGTAGTTACTCCATCACTGCACGTAATTACAGGTTTTTTTTTCTTGTGATGAGAAATATTAAGATCTACTTTCTTAGCAACTTTCAAATATGCAATACAGTATTATTAACTATAGTCACCATACTGTACACAGCATCCCCAGGACTTATAACTGGAAGTTTGTACCTTTTGACCGTAAGGTCTCTTTCTATCTTAGTGCTTAGGGAGCCATGGCAGCAGGAAGAGGTAAAAATTATCTTGAGCATAGGACACCCACTTCATAAGTGAGGCAGAGAGAGCAGAGGGCACACACACACAGCTGGGTTATCAGGGGAGGAAGGTGGGTCTCCCATAGGAATTTCTATTAAAAGTCACCTGTAGGGCAAGGGCTAGCGCTGGTCCCCGGCCAGCTTTTCAGAGGACCTCAACCATGTTTCAAAAGTGCGGGAATGTGTTAATTATCTCTTGAATACCTATCTCCACTGCACCCCCCAAAAACCTGATTTTTCTTTGGAGAATTCATCCCTCAGCCCTCTTCAGTCATGTGTTTCACCTCACGCCCTTATTTCCAGAGACTGATTGGCCTGTCAGACTGGCTCAAGGATGAGCATCTGACAAGATGAGAGCCACGGACATACAGGAAACGAGAATGAGCAGCCCTGCTCTCTTAGCCCCTGTAATGTAAAGTGGGGTGGGAGGAAGTGGGGTCCTGGCTGCCATTAGAGAGAGAGGAGCAGCTAACCACAAGGCAGAGCCCAAAGAGGAAGGCAGTTCTGTGGACGGCAGACAGAGGAGACCATGCTGGTTCTGGTGACATGTGTGTGCCTTTCAGCCTCATGGGACAATACCACAGCCTCAAGAGGAGTGGTTTCCCACACCTGGTCCCTGAACAGCAGAGGCCGGATTAGCTGGGAACTAGTTAGACACGCAAAGTGTGGGAATTCTTCCTGAGTCAGAATTCTGCAGGGGCCGCATTTTCCCGAGGCCTCTGGGCGATTCGGTGCCCACTAACGTTGGAGCAGCACTGTTGTTGATGATACAGTAATATGCAGATAGAACATCAGCTGTTGTAACTCGTGTACAATTATTCTAGAACTGTCAGTACCAGAAGCCAATCAATACCTTTCTTAGTAAAGACAGTCTGAATTTGTTTTTAATAGTATTTGTTTCATCTTTAATCTTTTCAGTCAAGTAGTTGAGAAATCAGAGGAGTTGCTTTAATGGGAATTCTTCCTTACATTTCCAACATAGTGACTTTTATGATGACTCTGCTCCTCAGGACACCTCCATGAAGGACAGACATTACACAAAGATGTTTTCTACACAAACTCCTTGTTGTAGGGGTGAGGACACCAAAGTGCCATCCCTTAAACCTCCCCAGCGAGCCAACATCCTCTGATCTGGTCCTTTCCACCACGGTTAGCTGCTGCGTCTGAGTAAGTAGGCCAGCGATGATGGAGTTAGGACACTTCATGGAGGTTTTCAAGCTTCTGAGTTAGTTTCCTCATGTGGGAAATGGTGAAAGTGGCTCTAGTTTCTTTAGCTAACTGGTGTGAGGATTCAGTGAGAATTAGTATGGAAAGGGCCACACACTTAGTAAATGCTCGGGGAACGGTATCCATTAAGAATAATATGGTCCAGCTTTTCTGCTCTGGCGCTGGCTACAGCAGCTCTCCACACCAAGCAGACAGCAGGAGTCCCCCCAGCCTCTGAGCTCCAGGAGCCCTGGAATTCCCTCAGCCAATCCCCCAAACAAAGCAGCTCCAGCCAGCAACTGAATCTAATCTCTCACTTCAGCTTCATATAAGAAGCTGTGTTCTCCCCTTAAGACCTTCCTTCTTTTTTTTACTTTATTTTTTCTTTTTGTTTATTTTCAAGAAAAACTATTTTAAATAAAACAATGTTACATGCAATAAACATTAACATTTCAAGAAAAACTTTTAAATATAATAATGTTACATGCAATAAACATTATTTCAAAAAATGATTTTAAATATAATATTACATGCAATAAAAATTAATATATCAAGAAAAAAAGATTTTAATTATAATATTACCAAAACTGTATTAACATAGTATATCACAAAACATGTAGGAAATATTAAAAATCTGCAAATAACAGTATTATTCTATTATATTCTAAAATATTTTTTTCCTCTGGCTCTATTTTGGTTCATCAGTTTTTGTTGTTCTTTATATTCCACAGATGAGTGAGATCACTTGATACTTATCTTTCTCGGACTGGCTTATTTCACTTCGCATAATGCTCTCTGGGTCCATCCATGCTATGGCAAATGGTGAGAGTTCTTTTTTACAGCAGCATAGTATTCCATTGAGTAGATGTACCACTCATCTGATGGACACTTAGGCTGTTTGCAAAACTTAGCTATGGTGAATTGTGCTGCTATGAACATATATCCTTTCTGATTGGTATTTCTGATTTCTTGGGATATATTCCTAAAAGTGGGATTATTGGGTCAAATGGGAGTTCCATTTTTAACTTTTTGAGGAAACTCCATACTGCTCTCCACAGTGGCTGCACCAGTCTGCATTCCCACCAGCAGTGCAAGGAGATTCCTTTTTCTCCACATCGCGCCAGCACTTGTTGTTTGTTGATTTGTTGATGAAAACCATTCTGACAGGTGTGAGATGGTACCACATTGTCCTTTTGATTTGCATCTCTTGATGACTAGTGACTTAGAGCATGTTTTCATGTGTCTCTTGGCCTTGTGTAGTTTCAAAAAGTATCTACAATATTTAAGCCCTTTGCCCATTTTTTATTGGATTATTTATCTTTCTTTTGATAAGTTGTATGAGTAAGACCTTTTTTCTGAAAAGAGTGAGGCTGCAGCTGAATAGAAGTTGTTTAAGTTGCCATAAAAACAATTCAAAGGTTTAGCTATTCTTGTTAAAGGACCAGTTTGCGTGGATCAGTAGGTGTCTCACTCTTTTCCACTGGTGCTTAATGTGCCGCTATTCCAGGCTGAATGAGCCCTTTTATTAAGGATTTTGACTTCCCATCTTCTCTGGGCCATCCAGATGGGGTGCTACCGGGAAGGAAAGGGGCCACATTTAATAATCTTATTATCTTGCCTGGCTCTAGCTAACTTCATTTCAGCATGGCCAGTGACACACCAAAGGCATTTTCATGATAGATCTTAGCAGGAGGAGAATCTTGTGGTCAAATGGACAAAATGACCTCTGGTTAGCCCTGGCCAGTGAGATCAGTGGTTAGAGCATCTGCCTGCACACAAGGGTCCTGGATTCCATTCCTGGATTCCATACCTGGGTTGCAGATTTAATCCCTGATCCCAGTCAAAGTACATGTGGGAGGCAATTGATGTATCTCTCTTACATTGATTTCTCTCTCTCTCTCTCTCTCTCTCTCTCTCTCTCTCTCTCTCTCTCTCTCTCCACCAGAACTCCCTTCCTTCCACTCTCTCTAAAAAAAAGGAAAAACTAACCTCAGGTGAGGATTAACAACAACAACAAAATGACCACTGTTTAATAACTACCTGTTCAAATCCCAAGTTTACCACACTTGAGGATATTTTTCCATTGATTTTTAGAGAGAGTGGAAGAGAGAGGGAAAGACTGAGAGAAACACATCAATTGTTTGACTCCTGCATAAGCCCTGACCAGAGTCCAGGCCAGGAAGGAGCCTACAAAGGAGGTCCATGCCCTTGACCGTAATTGAATCTGAGACCCTCTGTCCACAGGCTGATGCTCTATCCAACTGAGCCAAACCAGGTAGACTGTAAGGAGACCAGACATCCCACTTTTGGCGGGACAGTCCCAATTTTTAACAATTTGAACCGGATCCCAAAGCATTTTAAAATCTTTCCAAAAATTGGGACATGGGAAAAATTTTAAAAATCGGACTGTACTGCCAAAAGCCGGACATCTAGTCACCTTACTCTAAACCCAGACCACAGTTTTCACTGGAAACTGCACACCCAGGAATTGGTGCAGGGTGGGAGAGCAGACTTGAGGGGTCTGAGGACAGGTTTGGGGGAGGGGGAGGACAGTGCTGGGAGACTTGGAAGAGCAGTGGCCAGGATACCAGCATTGGGTCAGTCATAGGGTTCCAAATCCAAATGGCCATTTTTCCTAGAAGGAGCTATCCGCTCCCAACACCTTCTCTGTGCCTCCTGCCACACCCTGCTCTGTGCCTTCTGCCACATCCTGCTCCCTGCCTTCTGACACACCCTGCCCCCTGACTTCTGTCACACCCTGCTCTGTGCCTAATGCCACACCCTGCCCCCTGCCTTCTGCCACACCCTGCCCCCTGCCTTCTGTCACACCCTGCTATATGCCTTCTGCCACACCCTGCTCCCTGCCTTGTCACACCCTGCTCCCTGCCTTCTGCCACACCCTGCTCCCTGCCTTCTGTCACACCCTGCTCCCTGCCTTCTGCCACCCCCTTCTCTGTGCCTTCTGCCACAACCTGCTCTGTAAGCTTTGCTGAGGAAACTGGAGAGGCCAAGCTTAGTGGTCTGAACAGTCCCAAGGAGCCCTCAGGGACTCGACAGGAGGAGGTGCCATCCAAGCCACTATTCTAGGAGCCACTCTGATGAAAACTCTGGGTCCCAGCTGGCCTCACCAGGCTCATGCAAGGACCTCTGTCCAGCTGAGGGCAGAGTAATATTTGGGCCACTCGTCAACGAATAGCTCTGGGACAGAAAAAGAAAAAAAAAAAAAAAAAAAAAAAAAAAAAAAAAAAAAAAAACTCTCCTATTTCCTGAAAGCAAAACAGCACCACTGGCACCTAAAGCCCGGTCAGAAACAGAAGCTTGAGTGATTGACAGCTGGGGACAGGCAAAGAGGGCAGATGGGCCCGCCTGCTTGAAGCCAAGGCCTGTGGAGGCACACAAGCAGACCAGTGGATTTCCTGGAGCTTCAAGCAGCTGCTAAACTCCAAAAGGCAGTGCCGGGCAGTGGTTGGCACCTAAGAACCTAATAGGAAGCTCAGAGTTGACAGAACAGAAGAGAGGGGTTTTATGCCAGCTCCCATAAGAATTAAAAATCGGCTGGTTTTATTTTTTATTTATTTTTCTTTTGCAACTTTTTCTTTTTTGTTTTCTTTTTTCCTCCTGTTTTCTTCTTCTTCTCCTTCTTCTTCTTCTTCTTCTTCTTCTTCTTCTTCTTCTTCTTCTTCTTCTTCTTCTTCTTCTTCTTCTTCTTCTTCTTCTTCTTCTTCTTCTTCTTCTTCTTCTTGTTTTTGTATTGCAAATCAGTGAGCTGGACAAGATCCCTAATGAGCCAATTAGTTGGGAGTCATCTTTATTGCATGCAGGCTCAGAGCAGATTACCTCTGTCACATTCTGAACAAACACAGAAGGGTTATTTCCTTTCTTTATACTTCTGGTTCTTTGTGTAACACAACTTGTAACCTTCAATACATATCATATCTATCAAACACCTATCATATCTATACAGACGACTTGTACCTTTGAGTACATATTATATCTCATCAAACACCTTTAACCTTGGATGAGCAAACACTGGCAGAATATGTGAATTAATAGAGTGTATTAGCCCCTGTAGATGGCTAGCTTGCAAGGTCGGACAGTTAAGTTTATCTTTTCTATTCAAACAAAAAGCAAAGTTATTTTACGGTCTAAAAATAACAGAGTTGACCTTCGGAATAAGACTGTCTAAGAATAACAGAGTAGTTCAAACCGCAGTTTCAAACAGCATTATTTCCAAAGGAGGAACCACTATGCTTCACTTTCTCCTTTTTAGTTTTTTCTTTCTTTTTTATCTTTTTTTAATTCCTTATGATTTGAAGTATTACATGAGCCTCCTTTTTCCCCCATTGACCTCTCCCCTGCTAACCCACCCCCAAGCACAAGCCCTCACCCCCTACTGTGTCCATTGGTTTTGCTCATAGGCATACATATAAGTCCTTTGGTTAATCTCTTACCCCCTCACTCCATACCTTCCCTCATAAGCTGTATAGTCTGTTCGATTCTTCTATGTCTCTGGTTCTATTTTTTGTTCATCAGTTTATGTTGTTCATTATATCCCACAAATGAGTGACATCATGTGATATTTATCTTTTTCTGACTGGCTTATTTCCCTTAGCATAATGCTCTCTAGTTCCATTCATGCTGTTGCAAATGGTAAAAAGTCCTTCTTTTTTACAGCAGCGTAGTATTCAATTGTGTAGATATACCACCATTTTTTAATCCACTCATCTGCTGATGATGGGCACTTAGGCTGTTACCAAATCTTAGCTATTGTAGATTGTGCTGCTATGAACATAGGGGTGCATATATCCTTTCTGCTGGGTGTTTCTGTTGGGTATAGGTTTGTCATATAAATCTTTGTTGAGGTATGATCCCTCTATTCCCACTTTGTTGAGAGTTTTTATCAGAAAGGGGTGTTGAATTTTGTCAAATGCCTTTTGTGCATCAATTGATGTGATTATGTGATTTTTGTCTTCCTGTTTGTTTATGTGATGTATCACATTTATTGATTGCAGATATTGTAGCAGCCTTGCATCCCTGGAATAAATCCCACTTGGTCATGATGTATGGTCTTTCTAATGTAATGCTGGATCCAGTTTGCTACAATTTTGTTGAGGATTTTAGCACCTATGGTCATCAGGGATATTGGCCTATAATTCTTTTTATTTGTAGTGTCTTTATCTAGTTTGGGGATTTGGGTAATGTTGGCTTCATAGAAAGAGCTTAGAATTGTGCCTTCCTCTTGAATTTTTTGGAATAATCAGATAAGGATAGGTTTTAGTTATTCTTTGAATGTTTGGTAAAACTCCCCTATGAAGCCAACAGGTCCAGGGTTTTTGTTTGCTGGAAGCTTCTTGATTACTGTTTCAATTTCATCAGTAGTAATCAGCCTATTAAGGTTTTTTTATTCTTCCTGATTGAGTTTTGGAAGCTGGAATTTTTCTAGAAATATGTCCATTTCATCGAGGTATTACAGTTTGTTGGAGTTTAGTTGTTTGTAGCATTTTTTTTTACAATTCTTTGTATTGATCTGACAAAACAGACTTCCAACCAAAGGCCATGACAAAAGACAAAGAAGGTCACTATATAATACTAAAGGGATCAATTCAACAAGAGGATATAACTCTAGAAAATATATATTCACCCAATATAGGAGTACATAAATATATTTTTTAAACTCTAGGAGGTCTTTAAGGGAAAGATAGACAGCAGTATAGTCATAATAATGGTCTTTAATACCCCACTGACATCAATGGACAAAAAAACCAACAAGGAAACAGCAACCTTAAATGGCATACTAGATCTGAAGGATTTAATTGACATTTACAGGACATTAGACCCTAAAGCTATAGCATATTCATTTTTCTGCATCATGGAACACTCTTAAAGATAGACCACATGTTAGGACACAAAAGTTCAAGGAGATTGAAATCATAGCATGCATTTTCTCAGATCACAATGGCATGAAACTAGAAATCAACTACAATAAAAAATGTTCAAAAACATTCAAACACACTGAGGCTAAATAACATGTTATTAAACAGTGAATGGCTTAGCAATAAGATTAAGGAAGATAACAAAAACTTCTTGGAAACAAATGAAAATGAATGCACAACAACCCCAAATCTTTGTGATGCAGTGAAAGCAGTCCTAAGAGAGAAGTTGCAGTCCTACCTAAAAAAAAAAAAAAAAAATATGTAATAAACTATCTTACACTACAACCAAAAGATCCAGCAAAGGAACTGCAAGACAAGCCCAAGTAAGTAGAATGAAGGAAATAGTGACAATCAGAGGGGAAATAAATAACATGGAGACTAAAAATAAATAGACAACAACAACAACACAAAAGATCAATAAAACCAAGAGCTGGTTCGTTAAAAGATAAACAAGATTAATGAAACACTAGCCAGACTCATCAAGAAACAGAGACAACCTAAATAAATAGGAGGTGAAAGAGGTGAAGCAACAACTTACACCACAGAAATACAAAAGGCTGTAAAAAAATATATATTATGAACAACTCTGTGCCAATAAATTGTACAACCTGAGTGAAGTGAACAGATTTTTAGAATCTCTATCAGAAAGAATTTGAGAACTGGAACAAGCCAATAACAACTAATGAATTGAAGCAGAAATAAAAATTTAAAAAAATCCCAGCAAACAAAAGTCCTAGACTAGTTAGCTCCACGGGCAAGTTTTCAAAGAAGAATTAAGACCTATCTTCCTCAAACTATTTCAAAAAATTCAAAAGGAAGGAAGACTTTCAAGCTCTTTTAATGAGGCTAGCAATATTTTAATTCTAAAAACCAGACAAAGACACTACAAAGAAAGAAAATAACAGGCCAATATCCCTGATGAACACACATGCTAAAATCCTCAACAAAATATTAACAAATCAAATGTAATATATTAAAAAGGTCATACACTATAGCCACATAGGTTCTATTTCAGGGCTATAAGGCTGATACAATATTCATAAATTAATAAATGGGATGCACCACGTAAACAAAATGAAGGTTAAAATCACATGATCATATCAATATACACAGAAAAAGCATTTGACAAAACCCATTACCCAATTTTCCTAAAACTCGCAGCAAGTAGTCATAGAGACATTATATCTCAACATAATAAATGCCAAATATGACAAACATAAAGCCAATATTATACACCATAGCCAAAAACTAAAAGTGCTTCTATTAAGAATAAGAACAAGACAAGGAAGTTCACTTTCACCACTCTTATTCAGCATTAGAGGACTGGTGCACTAAATTCGTGCATGGGGAGGGGAGTGTCTCTCAGCCCAGCCTGCACCCTCTCCTATATGGGATCCCTCTCACAATCTAGAACTGCTGGCACCAAAATACTCGCCTGTCTACTGACCTAATTGCTCCTAATCACTTCTGCCTACCAGCCTGATCTCCCCCAACTGCCCTCCTCTGCTGGTCTGATGACTCCCAACTGCCCTCTCCTGCCAGCCCCATCACCCACAACTGCCCTCCCCTGCAGACCTGGTCACCCCTAACTGCCCTCCCCTGCAGGTCCAGTTGCCCCCAACTGTTCTCCCTGCCAGCCTGATTGCCCCCAACTTCCCTCCCTTGCTGGCCATCTTGTGACAGCTTTTTTTGTGATGGCTATCTTGTGGTGGCCATATTGTGGTGGCCATCTTGTGATGACATGCGAGGACGAGAGCCTCCTAGGCTTTTATTAGTATAGATAGTATTGAAAGTCCTAGGCAAAGTGATCAGACTAGGAGAAAAAATCAAAAGCATCAAGTTGGAAAGGAGAAAGTAAATTTTTCATTCTTTGAAGATGGCATGATATTATACATAGAAAACCCTAAAGATTATACAAAAAATTACTAGATTTATAAATAAATTAGGAAAAGTAACAGGACATAAAATTAACATCTGAAAATCAATAGCATTTTTATACACCAATAATGAACTCTCAGAGAAATAATGAACTCTAAGAAAACTAATTTACCATTGGAACAACAACAACATAAAAGATATCTTGGAATAAACTTAACCTAGGAAGTAAAAGACCTGTACTTGAAAAAAAGAAATAGAGAAAAATACAAACAAGTGGAATCATATTCCACATTCACGGATTATAAGAATTAACTTCATTAAAATGTCCATGACCCAAAACAATCTATTGATTTAACACAATTCCTATTAAAATACCAATGGCATATTTCACAGATCTAAAACAAATATTACAAATATTTATATGGAACCCAAAAAGACCCTGAATAAACACAGAAATCTTGAGAAGGAGAACAAAATTGGAGGGATCACAGTTCTGGATATCAAACTATACTACAAAGCTATTTTAATCAAAACAGTCTGGTAGTGGCAGACTAACAATTATATAGATCTATGGAACAGAACAGAGACCCCAGAAATTGACCCAAATCAT
This sequence comes from Pipistrellus kuhlii, assembly GCF_014108245.1. Lineage (NCBI taxonomy): Eukaryota > Metazoa > Chordata > Mammalia > Chiroptera > Vespertilionidae > Pipistrellus > Pipistrellus kuhlii. The sequence continues at coordinate 2,957,779 of NW_023425416.1, read as the reverse complement.
TGCACTCAATATTTTATAAGGAGGCAAGAGCATACAATGGAATAAACCATCAACTTACACCATATAAGAATAAACTCAAAATGGATTAAAAGTCTTAATGTAAGGCATGAAACTATAAAAATCCTAGATGAAAACACAGGCAATAAAATCTCACCAATGAATTTATATGCATATATGGATAGCCCATGGACAGACAATAATGTGGGAAAGGCTTGGGGAGGGGCAGGATCTGGATGAAGGAGGTCAATGTGTTTAGGGGGAAGGGCGGGGGAGAACATCTATAATACTTTTAACAATAAAGATTAAAAAAATTAAATCTTAGACATCTTACATGTGAGATTTTGGCTGATACAGCTCCGAGGTCAAGAGAAACAAAATAAATAGTCAAATGGGACTATATCAAACTAAAAAGCTTCAGGACAGCAAAATAAACCATTCTCAAAATGAAAAGGGAGCCCTCAGTATGGGAGAACATATTTGCCAATGATACATTTGATTAGGGATTAATTTCCAAAAGATATAAAGAACTCATACAATTCAACAAAAGGAAGACAATCCAATTTTAAAATGAGTAAAGGACTCACTTCTCCAAAGAGACCATACAGATGGCCAATAGGCATATGAAAAAATTCTCATCACTAATCATCAGAGAGATGCATATTAAAACCTCACAACTGCCAGAATGGCCTCTGCCAGCACTTGTCTTGGAGAAAGCTGCCTCTCCAGGCCTTACCCTGTAGACCGACAATTTAGTTTCTCCCCATATATCCCTGGGGCCATTCAAGCTGCGGCCTGAGCGCTGGAGTTCAGAGTCATGAGTCAGTTTTTGTGTGGGCATTAGAGGAATGCTTGGGATACCCTTTGTCTCACTCAGTAACAGTGCCTGCCGTTTTCGCTGCCAGAAGTTATGGGGACTTCTCTTCCTGGCATTGGGACCCAGGGCTGTGGGGCTTGGTATAGGCCCCTTGCTCCTCAGAGGGGACCCCCACAGCCGAGATGGTTTGCTTGATTTTAACACCACATGGGCGTGTGGAGCCAGCCCATTGCACTTTTCACCCTCCTACCATTCTCAACCTGGCTTCTTCTGTATGTCTTTGTAATAGGACTTCTGTTCAGCTGGATTTGGCTGGTTCTCAGAGATGGTCACTCTGTAGTTTAGTTGTATGTTGATGTGGTCATGGGAGGAGGCGAGCACAGCCTTTACTGGCTCTGCCATCTTGATCAGAAGCCCCCTAGACATCCTTTTAATGGTTGTGTAGCGGTGCGTTGTAAGAGGTTTCATAATCAATTTAACCAGCCCCCTCCTGATGGGTGGGTAAGCAGCAGCCAATGTTTGCTATTATAATCAACACTAGGAGGAATATTCCTGTCATTCACAATTTTGTTCTTCATAGACAGGCTTGATCCTGTTCTTCCTGGCTCTAATCCTCCCTAAGCTTTCTTCCTGAAGGCACATGTTTTTCAACAATGCCTATATTACAGGGGGTTCCTTAGTCATCATTTTTTAAAACTCAAACAAAATGGCCTACTTTATCACCAGCCTTGGTATGGACACTGGGGATCCTGATAGAGTAGCTCATTTTCCTGTGGGCCAGAGAGGACAAATTTAATTAGCAACTGTTGGCTTGAGCCATAGCTATAGCCAGTTGTCCCCATGTAAACCCAGAGATGACATTTGAACATTCAGTTAATGTCACTCTGGAATACCATGCTGCACAGAGCTCACATCATGCACTGAAAGAGTGGGTCTGAGAAGGAATAGAGGGAACTGCTTACACATCATCTGATTGTCTTCTGCACTCAGTAAACAGAGATCAAGTTGCACAAAGGTGATGCCCTAGTGATGTATAGCAGCACATCCTTGAACTGGAGATCCAGAATCACACCCTGAGTGGACTACGTGGGACCCTCAATAACTGCATTCAATGAGCACACCAGTCAAACTCTACTAGTGAGCCTCAGTTTTGGGAAATGGAGTTATAATGTCTACCTCATTAGGATTATTTAATGTAGCGGTTTCTCAATACAGTCTTTCAACAGTAGTAGAAGAATAGTAGAAATAATAGTAGAGTTGTTACTGTCCTTGTAGCTATTGCTATTGTGTCTGTGCAGTAGTAATAGTGCTTATTGTGTATGTGTAATAATAGCACTTTAGAGAAGTTGTTTTTTTGTGTTTTGTTTTGTTTTGTTTTGTTTTTTGTAGCGATCATTATTGCAGTAGAGATGGGTGTTTTGTGGTCTTGCGACTGTTATTGATGTTAACTGCTATTAATGCTGTTACTTTAGGGGTCATTGCGGTGATAGAATTAGGAAAAAACTCAAGTTAGATTCTCTATTTAGTATTTCTTTATAACTATCATACTAAAGTCCCCAACTCATCATTTTGAACACCAGGTAAAAGTCAGAATTCTGCTTTAGAATTTGAACTGGGGATCCATGTGCTTCTATGAGGATACTAATCCTCACTTTTCCTATGAAGGAGAGGAGTACAAAGTCACATTTACTTGTAGTTCAAATCATAGCTTTTGCTGTCAGTTGCTTTTGACCTCAGAGAAAGTCTAATGTTAGGTAGAAACTATAGAAGTGACCATTTGTTTAAAGAATGAAGTGAAAATAAAGTTTATAACACTAATGCTTTATATTTCATTTTGAAATTTGCTTTCTTTTTTAATATATTTTATTGATTTTTTTACAGAGAGGAAGGGAGAGGGATAGAGTTAGAAATATTGATGAGAGAGAAACATCATCAGCTGCCTCCTGCACACTCCCTACTGGGGATGTGCCCGCAACCAAGGTATATGCCCTTGACCAGAATCAAACCTGGGACCCTTCAGTCCGCAGGCTGATGCTCTATCCACTGAGCCAAACCAGTTAGGGCTGCTATTTGCTTTCTTGAAAAGTGATTTCCTTTTGCAAAACATGTGTGACTAACTTTTTAAAGAAGAGGGAGGAGAAGTTTATGTGTGCATACACAAGCAATCAATTCTAATTCTCACGAATATAATAAGTGGATCACATCCGAGGTTACGTTTTCAAGTCCTGTGTATGGATTTATTCATTGACTCCCCCACTGACTTAATAGGAATCACACTGATAAATTACAACACATACCATTTTTTTAATTAAGGACCAGACACCCACTAGAGATGCTCAAAATTAAATTACTTTTTATGACCATTCTCAGATAACCATTCTGAAGGAGAAAATAATTATCAAGCCTTACAAGAAGGTTTGCAGAACTACCACATAACCCTTTCATTTGGAAAGTTTAAATATGAGCTTCCTCCAATTTATCTGTAGTGACTCAACATCCAAAATAGTACTAAGCAATGGCACCAGTGTTTGTTCAATGCATTAAGTGTCACATATTGTGCAAGGGCCCCAAGGAGATATATGGCAATTCCCGGTGACATTTTTGGTTGTTACAACTGGAGGGGGTCAAAGATATTTAGTGGATATAAGTCATAGATATTCCTAAGCACCCTACTATGCTCAAGACAAGCATCACTACAAAGAATTATGAGACTCAAGATGTCAATATGTCAATACCACTGAGGCTGAGAGCTCTGATTTGGATTAATATTCCTTTTCACTCAACTGTTCATCCTTTGAGTCAATCATCAAATGTTTACTGAGCAACTGCTCTGTGGCATGCTCTACACTAGCCACTGAGGCTATCCACACTTCATATCCTTTGCAGTAAGAAGTGTGGAGCATATACACTCATTCTCAACAGGCCGCTCAGGCACCATTTATTTTGTAAGTCCGGAGCATTTCCAAAACGCAGTTTTCTCAGGCACATATTGCAACTCCTGATCTAGAATACCTCAGCATAAGGCACGAGAAATTACATTCACTTCTTCCCTTTTTAAATTTTTAAAATATATATTGAAAATGCTACCTATGTATTGCATGTAAGCATTATTAATGTTACAATGAAATATAAATAATGAGATGGGATATTAGAAAATTTTAAAATAAACTTAATACACAAAATCTACCTGACTTTCATTCTATTCCACTTATTTAACATACAATATATAGCACCCTTCTGAGTAAATGTTGCACATATTGACACTGATTTCAGAGAAGCAGTGCTAATAACCAGTTATCTAAGGAACTGACATCCAGAAAGCAGAGGACCTTGTGCAGGGTCACATGGCTGGGATGTGACAGAGTCAGGACTTGAGCCCCCAGAGACTATAGTATTCGCACTTCCCACCGTAAATTGGTCCCATCCAATTTCCCTGACCCCGCCCCCTCTCTCCCTGACCCAGCTGTCCAGTTAATCACACACCTGCATCTCCTCTCTTCTCAACAGCTACTCATCAGAGACCCTTATGCAACTATGCTAAGTGAACAAACCAGAGTTAGGACCTTTATCTGAATAATAGTTTTCAAATTAATTTTTTATAAGTATAGATAAATTAATATTTCTGAGGATAAATTGCTACTATTTACAATTCCTGCTTATCTTCTTAGGACGATATAATTCAAGGAAAGGCTTATACCTGGTTCTGAAGGTGACAAGGCACATAAATAGCTGACAGTTTCCCAAACTACTTCTAGTACATTCCCCAGTTGACTTTAATGCTCTTAAAGCTTAAGGCTCACTTTTACAGGTGGGGAGAGGGGCATGTAACCAGGTAAATTAAGGTGTAACTAGCCAAATGTTAAAATAAGTACATAAAGAAAATGCTTACCTAGATTTTTAGCTTTCAAAGGTCAATTCCTCACACTCTATGAAATAATTTTTTGGTGGCCTAGAATACAATGATATTCTAAAATATTCATAAAACTATTGTTCTCTAATTGTTTCTAAGCATAAAACCTTTCCTTTTTCATCTACATTGAATCCTTTAGGGCAGTGGTCAGCAAAACTCATTAGTCCACAGAGCCAAATATCAACAGTACAACAATTGAAATTTCTTTTGAGAGTTAAATTTTTTAAACTTAAACTTCTTCTAACTCCACTTCTTCAAAATAGACTCTTCCAGGCCATGGTATTTTGTGGAAGAGCCACACTCAAGGGGCCAAAGAGCCACATGTGGCTCGCGAGCTGTAGTTTGACAACCGTAGCTTTAGGGGACCATGATTCTGTATCCGTTGGAGTGACTAAGCTAGTCTACTTAAGGCTCAGTCAGACAGTAATTGGGAACCAGCTGACCATTTAAAAAAGTTTTTGCTTCTGTTAAGGTACAAGCAGGAAAAAAAGACAGAATCACATTGAAACAAAAAAAAAAAGTTTATTTTCTGAACTCCAAGAGAAATGGTAGGTTGATGTTTGTATCTAAAACATTAATACACCTGGTATATTCGCTTTAAGGTGATTAGCCCAAACTCAGTATTTAAGAAGTCCTTTTACTATGATGGATTTTTCTCCTTTTGAGGGTTTCCTAAAGCAAACATAGCAGAATCAATCATCATTTTCTCCAACAGAATTATCACCAATCCATCCATCTTATTCTCATCTGTCATGGTGAAGATCACAGCAGCTCAGAGTGCACCCTCTCTTTCACCATGATCTATGATTGAAGTGTACACCCGAAGCCTATATGATGTTATTAACCAATGTCACTCCAATGCCTTCAATAAAAATTTTAAATGCATACTTAAAAAGGTAATAAAAAGAACGCCAAACCAGTGAACTTTCCTGAGCTGCCCCTGAGAAGCAGAGGAGACCAGGGCCTGCCCCAGGTGACTCAGGTCAGCTCCTTAGGGTAAGTCAATTTCTGATAATTGGCTCTGGTGTTCACAATGTCTCCAGCATTCCCAGAAATACTTTCCCTAACCGCCCACAGCGTGAGGAGCTGGGAGCTGGCAATGCATCTTTACGCCCCTGTAAATGATGGGGGGTAGAGGGAAATTCACTTAGAGGTTGCCAACAGCTGAGACTGACTGAAGCTCATCACTAACATGAAAGTTGGTATAGAAACTAAGAAGGTGCCATGGATTTGAGGTCAAGGAACAGAGACCACGGGAACACATCCATGTCCTGAGTCCCTGCTCCATAATCACTTGGGATTTATAAAAGATTGTTCTAAGTGTAGGTCCACTTATTAGCATACAAGTCAGGGTGAACACTACCCTGAGCCTCAGGACAGCGAATGCCAAAGCTTGTGTTTGGATATGTGGCTGTTTGTTGTGTTAGCAGTCTGCAGGCCTGTCTCATGTAGGAGATAACAGATGGTGTAGATATCGACAGGATAACCTGCACCACAGAAAAACCTTTGTCAAGAAGATACCTTGTACTAAGAGCAAGTTGGGCAAGTGCTGTGGTGGTGAGGGCTCTGACACAGAGAAAAAACCGAACTGTTTTGGAGTTGCCACCATGATTTGCACAGATCAATTTCACCTTTGACAGGTTAGTTTTGCATTTCACACAGACACTTCAAATAGGTGATCAGGCAATGATTCTATCTGATCCACACAGAGAGAATTCACTTGATGCAGCCCTTACAGTGAAGTTTGAAGGTCGATGTCAGAAAAGGACATGTGTGTCACAAGAAAAAAAATTTTTGTCTTTGTGTAGAATGATTAATGTTAACTAGACACTGTGGTGGTCATTGCACAACATATATACATATTAAGCGTTATGTTATACCCATGAAACCAATACAATGTTATAGGTCAATTACATCTCAAAAAAAGAAAAGGATGTGTAAGATAGTGTGTTTAATAATTTAATATTTTTTCATGCTGTAGTTTTTTACCGACTGCATAAGCAATCTCAAATTAACTCTAAAACTATTCCAAAACAACACCTTCCACCACCATCTACTGACACCCCCACTTCCAGCCCAGTGAACAAAAGATTTGAGCACAAAATGTATAGAGTCAGTGCAAATTGAACAATTGTGGGTGTGGTACACATGCAAATAAGGAATCCAACCAGGAAACAATTTGCATTTTATGAACTGTCTATGGCTATAGTTCTTAGACCTTAGACGATGAGGTGTTAGGACTAACATTTTTTTTCTCATAGTTATGAGGCAAACATGGGAAGCAGTACAAAAGGCAGGCTTTTAGTGCAACTTTCCAGAAGTTTGGTCAGGCTTAGAAATGTTTATTACCTGAAACTGGTTTGGCTCAGTGGTAGAGCATCGGTCTGTGGACTGAAAGATCCCAGGTTCGATTCCGGTCAAGGGCATGTACATTGGTTGCGGGCACATCCTCGGCAGGGGGTGTGCAAGAGGCAGCTGGTCGATGTTTCTCTCTCATTGACGTTTCTAGCTCTCTATCTCTCTCCCTTCCTCTCTGTAAAAAATCAATAAAATATATATTTTTTTAAAAAGACTTATAAAAAAAGAAATGTTTTATTAAAAGATGTGCAACCAGTGTCTATAATTTGGAAAAGGGTAGATGATTTTCCAAAGCAAATAACATATGCTACTATTTCCCTTCCTCGACCACCATAGGAATCAAATACCAGCATTTCTGTCCATAGGTAGCAATCAGCACAATGGGCGTGACAAACTGGAAATGACTCCATTTGGTATTTTGTGATTGCTAGTGAGTGGTGTTCGAAGTGGTTGTTTAGACGGCTGAAATAAATGTTTAGGGTGAGCAAGTTAGGAGGGAACATGATACATGCACATGCCAGGCAAAGCCACAGGAGGAACATGGATTTGGACCTTGTTCAGGGTCTCGCTGGGAGAGATTTTGCTAGAAATGCTAAGACGAAGCATAATTTTTTAAGGCAAACTTTTGGTTTAGTGGACAAATGTTTATTTCAATTTTCCAAGTGCTGCCCAGATGTCCATGTTGCCATACTGGCTAAAAACCTTGCTTGAAGCTATCAGGCAGACACATATATCTTCTTGAGGTTCCTTCTGGGGGGTAGGAGGTGAGAGCTCAGGGTGAAGGGCTCAGGAGTGGCTCCTGGGCTTTCGAAGCAGCAAGAAGAACTGAAGTAACCATCACTCAAGCTTGTACAGGAAAGTCCCCTCACCTCGTCTTTGACCTCCTGATATTTCTCAGTTTTACCACATTTTCTTATTTGCTGTTTATACTCACGAGGTTCTAAGTAATCACTGAATAACTGCCACATGAGACAAGATGAACCTTGGAAATGATCGCCTGGGGGCTACCCTGTAAGAATGGTATTTCTGAATAAAATGTGTGAAACTTGCACACAGATGGAACATTACTTTTTATGCATTGAGACATCAACCAAATCAAGAACAAGTGACAGAAAATGTCTTTGAAATAACAGTATTTGTGATTTATCCTCTTCTCCTATATTTCAAGCTAATTGTCTTTGAGATGAAAAACTAAAAAGACTTCATCTGTTTTTGAAGTTCAGCTCTATCAAATTAGGCGAATTATAGATGTCGCTTCTTGCTAATGGAACTGAGATCCAGCAATTATTTAAAAATTAATAGCAACTGCCTTTGTAGTATTTTACTTTTTGACAAACTTTACCATTTACGGATTCCTTAGAGGCTTATAATTGTTCCTCTACGAAACCAACTTTGCACAACACCGAACCAGTCACCTCAGCATAAGATCAGAAAGAAAATTTGAGACTTTTTTAATCTTGTCTTTTTTTATGCTGAAAGTGTAATGTATGCAAAACATCTTACATATGTTGATAATTATTAAGGTATTAAATTATAGAGGCTTAGCCGAAACCGGTTTGGCTCAGTGGATAGAGCGTCGATCTGTGGACTAAAAGGTCCCAGGTTCGATTCCAGTCAAGGGCATGTACCTTGGTTGCAGGCACATCCCCAGTAGGGGGTGTGCAAGAGGCAACTGGTCGATGTTTCTCTCTCATGGACGTTCCCAGCTCTCTATCCCTCTCCCTCCTCTCTGTGAAAAATCAATAAAAAATATTTTTTAAAAAAAAATTATAGAGGCTTAAAGTTGAGCTCTAGAATAAGTTAAACATGAGATATATTAGCAGTTTTGTGCTGCTATTTACTATTTGAGCAAATTTCTTATCTCCTCCAGCATGTTTTCTGATCGATAAATTTAGGATAATAAAACCTAATTCTACCAATCCATGAACACAGTATATGCTTCCATTTGTTTGTATCTGCCTCTATTTTTAAAAAAAATATCCTGTGTTTTTGGAGTCCTGGTATTTTACTCCCTTAATTAAGTTTATCCTTAGGTATCATAATTTATTTGTTGCAAAGGTAAGAGGGATTTTTTATTTTTAGTTTCTCTTTTGAGCATTCATTATTGGTATGTAAAAATGCCATTGATTTGTGGCTGTTAATTTTATGTCGTTATTTTTCCAAATTTATTTATTAAATCTAGAATTTTTTTTTTAGTGGAATCTTTAGGGTTTTCTATATATGCTATCATGTCAACTGTGAATAATGATAGTTTCACTTTCTCCTTTCCAATTTTGATGCCTTTGATTTTTTTCTTCTTGTCTGATCACTATGGCTAAGACTTCCACTACTACCGTGTTTCCCCGAAAATAAGACATCCTCTGAAAATAAGACCTAACGCATGAAAAGATAAGACATCCCCGAAAATAAGACCTAGCACAACTTTGGGAGAAAAAATTAATATAAGACACTGTCTTATTTTCGGAGAAACAGGGTATGTTGAATAAGAGAGATGAAATCAGACTTCCCTGTCTTACTCCCGTTTTTTTCTTTTACTTTAAATTTAAATATTTATTGTTAAGAGTATTATAGACAGCCCCATTGACCCTGAGCCCGCACCAGCCCCCACCCCAGGCCTTCCCCACACTATTGTGGTGTCCATGGTTATGCATATATGCATACAAGTTCTTTGGTTACTCTCTTCTCACCCACCTCTCCTTCCCTCTGAGATTCCATAGACTTTTTTCTTCTTGGTTCTTTGTCTCTTAATCTTTCATTCATCCGTTTATTTTGTTCATTAGATTCTACATATAAGTGAGATCATGTGATATTTGTCTTTCTCTAGCTGGCTTATTTTGCATAGCATAATAATCTCCAGGTCCATTCATGCTGTCACAAGGTAAGAACTCTTTCTTTTTCACAGGCATGTAGTATTACATTTATATATTTTTTTTAAATAAAACTTTATTGTTGAAAAGTATTACATATATCCTTTTTTCCTCTCATTGACCCTCTCCAGCCCACTTCCACCTCTCAGATCCAGGCCCTCACCGACCCATTGCCGTGTCCATGGACCATGCATATATGCATACAAGGTCTTTGGTTATTTATCTACCACCCACCCATCTTCCCCTGACTTCCCTCCGAGATTCAGAACTCTGTTCCATGCTTCCCTGTCTCTGGATCCATTCCATTCATCCATTTAGTTTTACTTCAAATCCACATATGAGTAAGATCATGTGATACTTTTCTTTATTCAACTAACTTATTTCACTCAGTATGATAGGCTCCAGGTCCCTCCATGCTGTCTCAAAGATAAGAGATTCTTTTTTTTATTTTCTTTTTTTTACATTTTTTTATTAAATTATTATCTGTGTACATATTTTAACATTGCCCCCCTCCCATACATACCCTCTCTCCCCAGAGTTTTGTGTCCATTGGTTGTACTTATATGCATGTATACAAGTCCTTCAGTTGATCTATTATCTCCCCCAGATCTCCCTACCCTACCTGCTGTAATTTGACAGTCTGCTTGTTGCTTTACTGTCTCTATATCTATCTTTTGGTTCATCAGTTTATAATGTTCTTTATTATTCATAAATGAGTGGTCATGTGGTGTTTCTCTTTCATTGATTGGCTTATTTCACTCAGCATGATTTCTCCAATTCCATCCAGGTTGCTGCAAATGATGAGAATTCCTTCTTTTTATGGCAGCATAGTATTCCATTATGTAGATGTACCATAGTTTTTTTATCCAATCATCAGCTGACGGGCACCTAGGCTGTTTCCAAATTCTAGCTATTGTAGATTGTGCTGCTATGAACATAGGGGTGCATATATCCTTTCTGATTGGTGTTTCTAGTTTCTTGGGATATATTCCTAGGAGTGGGATTATTGGGTCAAATGGGAGTTCCATTTTCAGTTTTTTGAGGAAACTCCACACTGTTCTCCATAGTGGTTGCACCAGTCTGCATTCCCACCAGCAGTGCACGAGAGATTCTTTTTTTTTAATGCTACATAGTATTCCATGGTATAAATGTACCACAGCTTTTTTATCCACTCATCTACTGGTGGGCACTTGGGCTGTTTCCAGATGTTAGTTATTGTAAATTGTGCTGCTATGAACCTGGGTGTATACATTCTTTCTAATTGATATCTTGGGACACAGTGATCAGCAAACCACGGCTCCCAAGCCACATGCAGCTGTTTGGCCTCTTGAGTGTGGCTCTTCCACAAAATACCGTGGCCTGGGTGAGTCTATTTTGAAGAAGTGGCATTAGAAAAAGTTTACATTTAAAAAACATAATTCTCAAAAGAAATTTCCATCGTTGTTGATATTTGGCTCTGTTGACTAATGAGTTTACCAACCACTGACTTAGGATATATTTGAGAGTTCATTATTGATATATAAAAACCACTGACTGCGCTTTTCACCCCTATAAGTGGGATTACTGGATCAAATGGCAGCTCTATATTTAATTTCTTGCATAAACTCCATACAGTTTTCCATAATGTTGTATCAGTCTGCATTCCCACCAGCAGTGCACTAGGGTTCTTTTTTCTCCACATCCTTGCCTGCACTTTTCATTTGTTGATTTATTGATGGTAGCCATTCTGACAGGTGTGAGGTGATACTTCATTGTCATTTTAATTTGCATCTCTCTGATGATCAGTGACTGAGCATTTTTTCATATGTCTCTTGACCATCTGTATGTCCTCTTTGGAGAAGTGTCTATTTAGGTCCTTTGCCCATTTTTTAATTGGATTGTTTGTCTTCCTCCTATTAAGTTGTATGTGTTCCTTATATATTTTGGATATTAACCCTTGATCAGATGTGTCATTACCAAATATGTTTTCCTATGCAGTGGGCTCTTTTATCATTTTGTTGATGGGTTTGACAGTGCAGAAGCTTTTTATTTTGATGTAGTTCCATTTTTTTATGTTCTCATTGGTTTCCTTTGCTCTCAGACAGTGGTTGGCAAACTCATTAGGCAATAGAGCCAAATATCAATAGTACAATTGAAATTTCTTTGGAGAGCCAAATTTTTTAAACTTAAACTTCTTCTAACACCACTTCTTCAAAATAGACTCTCCCAGGCCATGGTATTTTGTGGAAGAGCCACACTCAAGGGGCCAGAGAGTCGCATGTGGCTCCTGAGCCACAGTTTGCGGACCACGGCCCTAAGAGATGTATTTGTAAATATATTGCTATAAGAGATGTCTGAGATTTTTCTGCCTAGTGTTTCTTCTAGGATTTTTATGGTTTCACAGCTTACAGTTAAATCTTTTATCCGTTTTGAGTTTATTTTTGTGTATGGTGTAAGTTGATGGTGTAGTGTCATTTTGGCATGTATCTGTCCAATTTTCCTTGTGCCACTTACTGAAGAAATAATCTTGACTGCAGTGTATGCTCTTGTCTCCTTTGTCAAATATTAATTAAGCATAATGGCTTGGGTAGATTTCTGGGGTCTATGTTCTGTTCCATTGATATACATGTCTGCTGTTGTGCCAGTACCAGGATGTTTGATTATGATGGCTTTGTAGTACAACTTGAAATCTAGTATTGTGATTCCTCCACCTTTGTTCTTCTTTCTCAAGATTGCTGTGGCTAATTGGGTCTTTTTTTGTTCCATATAAATTTTTGGAGTATTTGCTGTAGATCTGTGAAATATGCCATTGGTATTTTAATAGGGATTGCATTCAATCTGCAGATTGCCTTGGATAGTATGGACATGTTAATGATATTTATTCTACAAATCCATGAACACAGTATATTCTTACACTTATTTATAATATATCTTCTTCTATCTCTTTTTTCAATGTCTTATAGTTTAACAAATACAGGTCTTTTACTTCCTTGGTTAAGATTATTTCCAAATATTTTAATCTTCTTGTTCCAATGGTAAATGGGATTGCTTGTTTTGTTTCTCTTTCGAGAATTCATTATTGATGTATAAAAAAGCCATCAATTTTGTGGTGTTGATTTTGTATCCTGCTACATTGCCAAATTCATATATTAAATCTAGTAGTTTTTTGGTGGAGTCCTTGGATTTTCTATGTACAATATCACATCATCTGTGAATAATGAGAATTTTACATACTCCTTTACAATGTGGATGCATTTTATTTTTTCTTCTTGTCTCATCACTGTGGCTAGGACAGTGGTCAGAAAACTGCAGCTTGCGAGCCACATGCAGCTCTTTGGCCCCTTGAGTGTGGCTCTTCCACAAAATACCACAGCCTGGGCGAGTCTATTTTGAAGAAGTGGCATTAGAAGAAGTTTAAGTTTAAAAAATTTAACTCTCAAAAGAAATTTCCATTGTTGTACTGTTGATATTTGGTTCTATTGACTGAGTATGCCAAACTCTGGGCTGGGACATCCAGTACTATCTATATATGTAAAACCCTAATATGCAAATAGACCAAGCCACAGAACAACCGAACAACTGGTTGCTATGACGTATGTTGACCACCAGGGGGCACGAGCAGAACATATGAGCATCAGCACCAGGTGGAAAAGTGTGGAACATAGCAGGCATTGGCCTCAGCAGGATGGTGGGGCAGGTGAACAGGGGCGCCAGACCAGAGAGGGGTACCAGTCGCTGTCATCAGGGTGAGCCCGTGGTGGTTACTGAAAATTCTTTGTTCTAGCACGCTGCAATTCCAGTGAGCACTCGCACCTGCTGCCAGCATCAGAGCCACCATTCACACCTGCTGCTGGCACCTGGCACTGGCCCCAATCACCCCTCAGAGCTTCTCCAACTCCCCATGCTCCTGAGGGGTGATTGGGGCCAGCAGCCTGGCTCGAACCTGCTGTCAGCAAAGGCCCTGCTTGCACTCACTGCTGGTGCTGTAGCCATTGCTCCTACCCACTGCCAGTGCTGGAGCTGCCACTTGAACCCGCTGCCACTACCCAGCACAGATCCTTATCACTGGCACCATTGTGGGTGCGAGTGGCAACTGGAATTGCAGCGTGCTAGAACAAAGAATTTTCAGTAACCACCATGGGCTCACCCTGATGACAGCGACTGGTACCCCTCTTTGGTCTGGCGCCCCTGGTCACCTGCACCACCATCCTGCTGAGGCCAATGCCTGCTATGTTCCACACTTTTCCACCTGGTGCTGATGCTCATATGTTCTGCTCGTGAGGGCTTCTCCACCTCCCCCCGCTCCTGAGGGGGGATTGTGGAAGCAGCTGCCACTTGTACCTGCTGACAGCACCAGCCCCACTCACACCCACTGCTGGCACTGACCCCAACCATTTAGTGCTGTCAGCAGATGCAAGCAGGGCCAACGCCTTTTGTGCATGAGAGGTGGTGGGAGCATGGCTGCTGGAAAACAAAGAACAGGGCCTGCAGTTGAAGGGACTGGACAGGGGTGCAAAGGATAAGCCAAGACCACCGCTATGTCTGCCGCAGTCTCACAGCCCACAATTTCCTTCAAGATGCACAAATTCATGCACTGGCCCCTAGTGTTGAATTCAAATGATAAAAAACAGACGTCCCTGTCTTGTTCCTGTTCTTAGGGGAAATGGTTTCAGTTTTTCCCCATTGAGTATAAGGTTTGGTGTAGGTTTGTCTTATATGGCCTTTATCATGTTGAGATATGTTCACTCTATTCCTACTTTGCTGGCAGTTTCTATCAAAAAATGGGTGATGGATTTTATCAAATGCTTTTTCTCTATCTATTGATATGACATATGATTTTTGTCTTTCAACTTGTTTATGTGATGTATCATGTTTATTGATTTGTGAATGTTGTACCAGTTTTGCATCTCTGGAATAAATCCCACTTGGTCATGGTGCATCATTGGACATATTGCTGGATCTGATTTGCTAAAATTTTGTTGAGGATTTTAGGATCTATATTCCTCAAGGATATTAGCCTGTAATTCTCTTTCTTTGTAGTGTCTTCATCTGGTGTTGGAATTAGAATAATGCTGGTCTCTTTAAAATAGCTTGGAATTGTTCCTTCCTCTTGGATTTTTTGGAATTGTTTGAGAGGTGTGGGTGTTAGTCCTTCTTTGAATGTTAGGTAAACTCTGTTATGAAGCTGTCCAGATCTGGGCTTTTGTTTGCTGGGAGCTTTTGATTACTGCTTCTGTTCACCAGTTGTTATTGGCCTATTCAGGTTTTCTAGTTTTTCCTGACTGAGTTTTGGAAGATTGTATTTTTCTAGCAATGTATCCATTTCATTCATATTGTTCATAGTATTTCCTTATAATCTATTGTATTTCTCTGATGTCAGTGGTTTTTTGTGGGGTTTTTTCTCTGCTTTCATTTCTTATTTTATTTATTTGGGTCCTCTTTCTTTATTTCTTAATGAGTCTGGATAAAAGTTCATCAATTTTGTTTATCCTTTCAAAGAACCACCTCCAGGTTACATTGATATTTTGTATTTTTGTTGTTTTTTAGTCTCTATGTCATTTATTTCTGCTCTAATGTTTTTTATCTCCTCCCTTCTACTTACTCTCAGCTTTTCTTATTGTTCTCTTTCTAGTCCTTTAAGTTGTAGGATTAAATAATTTATTGTTGATTTTTCCTGATTTTGAGGTAGGCCTGTAGTGCTATGAACTTCCCTCTCACAACTGTTTCTGGTGGTTTCCAGAGATTTGGGGTTGTTGTGTATTCATTTTCATTTGTTTCCAGGATTTTTTTTATTTCTACCTTTACCTCATTGTTAATCCATTCATTGTTTAATAACATGCTATTTAGTCTTCATGTGTTTTAATGTTTTTTGGGTGTTTTTACTGTAGTTGATTTCTAATTTCATTCCACTATGATCCGAGAAGATGCTTGATATGATTTCAACTTTCTTGAACTTTTAAATACTTGTTTTGTGTCCTAACATGTGGTCTATCTTTGTGAATGATTCGTGTGCACTTAGAAGAATGTATATTCTGCAGTATTGGGGTGAAACAATCTATACATGTCCATTAAATCCATCTGATTCAGCGTGTCCTTTAGAGTCACTGTCCCTTGTCAATTTTTTGTTTGGAAGATCTATCCAGTGAAGTCAGAGGGGTATTAAAGTTCCCTACTATGACTGTATTGTCCATATTTCCCTTGAAGTACTCTAAATATCGATATATATATTTAGTTGCTCCTATATTGGATGCATATATGTTTACCAGGATTGTATCCTCTTTTTGCACCTATCCCTTACTATTACGTAGTAACTTTTGTTGTCTCTTGTGATGGCCTACATCTTGAAGTTTCTTTTTGGATAACAGTGTTGCTATTCCAGATTTTTTTCTTTTCTATTTTCATGGAAAAAAATTTTTTATCCCTTTACTCTAATCCTGTGTGTGTCTTTTATTCTGAGGTGGGTCTCTTGTAGCATATAGTTGGGTCATGTTTTTGTAGCCATTCAGCTACCTGTGTCTTTTGATTGGAGCATTTATTCCATTTTACATTTAAGGTTATTACTGATAGGGTACATATTTATTGTCATTTTAATTCTGTATGCCTAGGTTTCTCTCTCTTTTTCTTCTTCTAATTACGTACATCAGTCCCTTTAGCATTTTTTGTAATGCTAGATTAATAG
The DNA here is from genome assembly GCF_014108245.1 of Pipistrellus kuhlii. Lineage (NCBI taxonomy): Eukaryota > Metazoa > Chordata > Mammalia > Chiroptera > Vespertilionidae > Pipistrellus > Pipistrellus kuhlii. Next base: position 2,941,172 of record NW_023425416.1, on the reverse strand, counting down.
CGATGTATTCCTTTAGCCTTTTGTTGTTCAGGAAGGTCTTTATTTGACCATTTATTTTGTATGATAGCCTTGCAGGCTACATTAATCTTGGTTTCAGATCTTTGCTTTCCATTACCTTGAGTACTTCATGCCATTCTTTTCTAGCCTGTAGAGTTTCTGATGAGAAGTCAGCTAGAAGTCTTATGGGAGCTCCTTTGTACACAACAAATTGCTTTTCCCTTGTTGCCTTTAAAATTCTCTCTTTGCCTCTATTCTTGGCATTTTAATTATGATATGTCAGGGTGTGGTCCTGCTTGGGTTCTTCTTGCTTGGGGTTCTCTGTGCCTCCTGAATTTGTGTGACTTGTTCCTTTACCGGGTTAGGGAAGTTTTCTGCCTTTATTTCTTCAAAAACGTTCTCCCTTTCTGCCTCTTCTGGCACACCTGCTATTCAAATATTGTTACATTTCATGTTGTCTCACAGTTCCCTTAAGCTGGCCTCCTGTTTTTTAATTGTGGTTCCCTCTCTCTCTCTCTCTCTCTCTCTCTCTCTCTCTCTCTCTCTCTCTCTCTCTCTCTCTCTCTCTCTCTCTCATTCTCTGATAGAGTAATTTTTTTTCAACCCTGTCTTGTAATTCACTGATTCAATAGTCATCTTTCCCTAATCAGCTGTGTATCCCTTCCAATGTATTTTTTATTTATGTTATGTCATTCTTTATTTCTGTTTTCATAGTACTATTTCTTTTCTCATGCTCTTTGACATCTTTACCATCATTATTCTGAACTCCATTTTATTTATCTCTTCTTCTGGAGAGTTCTCCTGTTCTTTCCTTTGGGGGTTGTTTCTTTATCTCTTCATTTTGGTTGCTTGTTTGTGTTGTGACTATGTATTAGGTAGAAATGCTATGCTTCTCAATATCTAGTGTCAAATGCTGTTTCTCACTAATTAGATCAGGCAAAGATTCAAAGCCTCCAGAGACCCCCTCTTTCTACAGACTACGATTTTGTCTTGAATTGCTCTCAGGTAATCATACACAGATGTGGCAATAGTTTTTTCTCAACAAGGAAGAGCAATTGCTTCTGCCTGGAGGCTAAATGTTGTTATCAGTCTCTCAAAGGGTCTGAAAAACTCCACCCCAGTGGGGCAAAGTGTTTTCCAATAAGGTGGATTAACTGTCTTCCCCCCAGGCAAAGGTCCCTGTATAACAAATGTCTGCATGAGAAAGATGACCTCCGCAGCATGAGGGAATGATTCAGCACAGGAAACTGGGGTGTCTGCTTTCTGAGCTCTAACCCCATTACCCCTGATCCTGGCTTCTGCTCACACAGCTCCAGTCCACTCTGCCCTCCACTACCAGAGCACAAGGTGGGTGGCACCATGGGGAATTTTGTGCATTGGCCCTTTAAGAAGATAACTGATTTTCCAGCCATTTCTCCCTGGCAGATAGCAAACCTGATGTTTTTCACAGCCAGATGTTATGTGGGTACCCTTCTCAGTTCTGGTGCTCTCTGCTGGATGGCCCAGCTTAGGGATTAGACCTCAGAGTTCTCAGTGGCAACCCCCACAGCTGAGATATCTCTATAGAACTTCAGTTGTTTGTAGGAGCCCACTAGCCCTTTTGGGCCTCTGCCTCAACTACCAGTCTCTATGTGGTCTCCACTTTCAGTCCTCAGTTTTTAGGGTTCTGCTCTGAGTCTTCTGTTGATTATTCAGGAAGTTTTCCTGTATTTACTGTAATTCCAGTTTGTTTCTGGTAGTATGTCCATGCAGCATCCACTCTCCACTTACTCCATGGCCATTTCACATTCCATTTACATTTAACATTATTGTTCATTAGTACTTATTGATTGCCATTTTTTTCTTTATACTTCTCTCTCTCTCTCTCTCTCTCTCTCTCTCTCTCTCTCTCTCTCTCTCTCTCTCTCTGTGTGTGTGTGTGTGTGTGTGTGTGTGTGTGTGTGTGTGTCCTGATTTCTTCTTCTTAAAGCAATCTCTTTCACATTTGTTACTATGCTGGTTTGGTAGTAATATACTCCTTTAGCCTTTCTTTTCCTTTGGGAAGGTCTTTATTTTGTCTTCAGGTTTAAATGATTGCCTTGCTGGATATAGTAGTCTTGCCTTCAGACCCTTGCTTTTCATTACTTTGAGTATTTCATGTCAATCCCTTCTGGCCTGAAGTGTTTCTCTTGAGAAATCAGATGGCAGTCTAGTGGGAATTCCCTTGTAGGTAACTCTCTCTCACTGCCTTTAAGATTATTTCTTTGTCTTTAACATTTACCATTTTCATTATAATGTGTCCTGGTGTGAGTCTCTTTGGGTACATCTTGATTTGGACTCTCTATGCTTCCTGAACTTGTGTAACATTTTCCTTTGCCAGGCTATGACAGTTTTCTGTCATCATTTCTTTAAACAGATTCTTGTTTCCTTGTTTTCTTTCTTATCCTTCTGGTTCCCCTGTAATGGAAATGTTGTTATAGTTCTTGTTCTCCCAATATTCCCTTAAACTATTCTCATGCTTTTTAATTCTTTTTCTTTTTGCTGCTGTAACTGGGTGTTTTTCTATCTTGTCTTCCAAGTCATTGATTTGATCCTCTGCTTTGTCAATCTACTTTTAATTCCTTTCAGTGTATTCTTGATGTCAGATATGGTATTCTTTATTTCCAATTGATTTGGGTTCATGGTTCCTATTTCCTTTTTCATGCTGCTGTAGTTCCCACTAAGTTCCTTGTAAGTCTCACTACATTCATTGAGCCTCCTTATAACCATTATTTTGAACTCTATAACTGATAAATTGCTTGCCTCTATTTAATTTAGCTCTTTTTCCAGAGATTCCACCTTTCATTTCATTTGGGAGTTGTTTCTTTATCTCTCAATTTTCTGTCTCTGTGTATTAGATAGAACTTCTATGCCTCCCAGCCTTCATGGGGTGGCCTTATATAGCAAGTGTTCTGTAGGAGCCAGTGGTGCACTCACTTTGATCTGAGCTGAGTGTTCTTGGAATGTCCCTTATGTGAGTTTTTGGGCTCATCTGTTGTAACTGAGTCCTCATACGTTGTCTGATTCATGGATGGGATCTCCTCTCAGGCTGGCTGTCTGTGAGGCTCAACTCCAACCACATCTTGTGAGCTGTTGTGCTACAGCTGACAGAACAAAATAAAACACAACAAAATAAAACAAGAAATAAACAAAAGTTACAAAAGAAAACACCCCAACAATGACAACAACAAAATAAAAGAGAATTAGGAAAGAGAAAAAAAGAGCTAGAATAAATATAAATATAAAAAAATAAAATACAAAATGAAGAAGTGGGAAAAGAAAAAAAAATATGAATGTAAACATGGAAGAGAACAAATAAAAATAAAGAAAAGTAAAATGTATAAAAGAAAAGAGGGAAGAAAAAAGAAGAAATAAGAAAGAAATTAATAAAGGAAAAAGAGCAAAAATAGAGTAAGAAAAGGAAATGGAAAAATAAGAGATATGGAAGAAAAAAAGACAAAAATAATAACAAAGCAATAAAAAGGAGAAAATAATGAAAAGAACAATGAAGTGGAGCTTGTCTTGGCAGAGGTTAGTGCCTGCTGGGAGCTCTCTTTGGATCCTGCCCTTACGCTTCTCACTGTTTCATATGCCAGCTCTAGGACTCTTGGGAGGGACTTCGGTGCTAGCCACTCTCAGAAGCTGTCCACATTTGGCTCTTGGCAGCCGGTTCTAAACTTCAAATGATCCACGGTTTGTGGCTGCCTCCACAGGGCTTGACTGTACATGGGAGGAGCTGAGCTGAGCTGTAAGGCCGGCCTGTTAATAGCATGTGGCCCACAGGCATGGCAGCAAACATCTCATGGCATCTCATGATCTGCCTCTGCCCGCCTCCACCTGCAGGCCAGCTGTCAGACTTAGTCACTAAAAAGGACTTTTTCTAACAGGACTTTTGGCAGAATCAGGAGGATGAGATCACTGGGTCTCCCATGATCAGATGCTGTGGAAGATGCTGTGGAAGATGGGAGATGTGTTCCCCTGTCCCAGAGCCACACGTCTGAGTCTGACGCAGAATACTTCTCTGACTTTGGCAGGGCAGAGCCCCTTATATGCAGTCCAGTGGGGTCTTCTGGAATCTGGGAGATTTTACTAGCTCTCATGTGAGGGGGAAGCATCAGTCAGGTTCACAGAACAGTCCAGGGAAAGGCCCCAAACCAAAGCCACGCACTGACACCCCCTGTGACTGCCCAGTTCAGTAGGCTTGGCCTCTGCTGCTTTCCCCTCAGCAGGGGTGAGATGTATGATTTGGTGAGCAGGATTCCTGAGGGTGAGGTGCCCTGTATCCCTGAAGGTGATATCTTTGTCTTTCCTCAGCTGTTTCTGCTGGAAGCAGCTTGTGCCTCTCAGAAAAGTGGCTACTGCGATAAGGGGATGACCAAGTGCAGGTCTCCCAGCCACTGATGTTCATGTCTCCCCCAACGCCTCCAGCTCCAGACTCTTCTCAGGAGACTCCAGCCTGCACCACCACCCTCCCTCACTGAACCTCAGGTAGGTGCTGCATACAAAAAGCCTGAGCTCTATTTTTGTTGTTTGTTTTGTTTTGGTTTTTTTTAAGTGGCCTTATCTCCATCAGTCTCCTCTCCCTGGCAGGTAGAAGCCCTTTGCCTTCCATGGCGAGATGTTACAGGGGCTGCTGTTCTCAGCTCTGGTGCCAACCTGGGGTCTAGGCCTCACTCCTCTCAGAGAAAACAACCCCCACACATGAGATATCCCTCCTCACCTTCGCCTGCCTCCCACAGGTGCTGATCCAGCCCCTCCTGCCACACCATCCTTCCCACCAGTCTTGAGGTGGTTTCTGCCCTTCCTGATAACTCTCCTCCTCAGTTAGTCTTCAGTTGTCATTCAGGGTGAGTGCTCTCCAATTTAGATTTATTTCCAGTTGGTTCTGGAAGGAGATGCAAGAAAGATCCACCTACTCTGCTGCCATCTCCATAATTGTTTCTCTTATATTATCTTTTTAATGGCTGTGGGTCTTCAGTAATATCTGCCGCTTCATTTTTTATATTCTCCCTGTATCATCTCTCCTTTTACTTTTGTTAATCTTACTAGAGGCTATCAATGACACTATTTTTTTCAAAGAGTCATCTTTTTGTTGCATTGACTTTTTTCTGTTTACTTTTCTCTGTTCTTGTCTTTAGTATTCCCTTTGTTTCTTGCTTTGAGTTTGTCTTGCTCCTCCTCTTCTGGTTTTGAGCTGTAAGGTCAGGTTACCTTGTGAGGTCCTTCTTTGTTACTCCTGTAGACACTCAGTGCTATAAGTGTTCCTTTCAGCACTGCCTTGCCTTTATCCCACATATTTTTATATGTTGCATTTTATATTCATCCATTTCTATGTAATTTTTAATTGCTTTTGAAATTTTCTATTTGATGAATGGATTATTTAATAGTGTTTCTACACTTTTTAGTGTTTATTTACCATTTTCATTCTGTTAATGATTCCATTATGACCAGCTTTTTCAAATTTATAGAGGTTTGTTTATGGCTTAGAACATTGAGTGAGTGCTCCATGGTACTGGGGAAAAAATGTATAGCACGGCCAGCTTGGACCAGTGGTTGCATGTTGACATAAGAACCAGGAGATCACAGTTCGATTCCCGGTCAGGGCACATGCCAGGGTTGCAAGCAGGAAGCAGCCGATCAATGCTTCTATCTCTCTCTCTCTCTCTCTCCCTTCCTCCTCAAAGTCAATACAAATATATTTTAAAATGAATGTATATTCTGCTGATGTTGTGTGCATTTGGTCATTTTGTCGAGTAAACTGTTCAAATGTTCTATATCCTCGCAGATTTCCTGTCTAGTAGTTCTATCAGATGCTTAGAGGGGAGTGCTAACGTCTCCTGTAAATTTCTCTTCCTCAGTCCTGTCGGTTTTGAATCGGGTATTTTGAGGCTCTGGCATCTGATCATACCCATTTAGGATCATTATATCATCCTAATAGACTAATCTTCTTATCATTTTGCAATATCCATTTTGTCTGTAATTTTCTTTGCTCTAAAAATCCACATTCTCTGATATTAATTTAGCCACATGTACTTTTTGTTAAAGTTTTATTTTGGGGTTTTTTTTTGCCATTTTACTTTCAAACAACCTATATCATTGGATTTGAAGTGAGTTTCTTATAAACAGCATATAGTTGAATTGTGTCTCTTGACATGGATGAAGTCTCTAGCACAGTGAGAAGAAGAAGCCATTTCCCTGACCACTTGTTGATAGGGACCCCAGTAGATCTGCCTGACCAGTGAGGTCTGGACTCCTGATGTTGTCAGAGGTATTTACTTCCTTTTGGTCCAGGAGACAGTGAGCCTCCTGGCGGCTCTCCGTGGTTAGGTTGATTGTCACACAGATATTTCATGCTTCAGTGCCAGACAAAGACACACTGCTCTTTGCACTGCTGACTCAATCAGTGCTGGACACTGGGAGCAACTGGTCCACAGCCACCTCCCCAAGGGTTTCTGCGCTGCTTTGGCTTCATCACATGACAAACTTCGAATTCAAAGTGGGAGGTTAAAGACTCCTGTGGTGGGCCACACTGGTCGACCAGCACCCACCACATTGTTTCATAGAATGGTATGAGAGCCATCATTTTCTGTATCCAAATTTAGGAGAACAACATTTGAGTCTTTCACTTTTAGATAAGATGATTTACTGGGGGGGAATATTTATATTTTTTATATTTTATATATATAATTTTATGTTTACAAAATTTATAATTTTAACCATTTAAAGGCATGGCATATCTTTTACCATTTATGTGTATAGTTTAGGGGCATGAGGTGTTTCACAATGTTGTATTTCACCACTCTCTATATGCAGAAATTTTCATCACCCCAAACAGAAACTTTGTACCCATTAAATAACAAGTCCCCATTGTCTCCTCCCTCCAGACCCTGGTATCCTCTCTTCTACTTTCTGTCTCTTTGAATTTGCTTTTCTAAGCACCTGGCATAAGTGAAATCATAAAATACTTGTCCTTTTGTGTCTAGTTTATTTCACTTAGCATAATGCTTCCAAGGTTCATCTGTGTTGTAGTGTATGTCAGAATTTCATTCCTTTCTATGTCTTTCAGTAATGTTTTATAGTTTTTAGTGTGCAAGTTTTTCACTTTCTTGGTGTTAAATTTATTCCTACGTATTTTATTCTCTTTGATGCTATTGTAAAGGAATTGTTAATATACTATTTGGATTGTTTATTTCTGGTGTATAAAAGTGCAACCAATCAATTTTGTGGTTGACTTTGTGACCTGCAAATGTGCTGAATGTATTTATTAGATCTAACAAGTTGTTGGAGAGAGAGAGAGAGAGAGAGAGAGAGAGAGAGAGAGAGAGAGATAGTCAGTCTTTGGAATGGGTTTCCTATATATAAAATCATGTCATCTGAGAGTAGAGATAGTTTTACTTTTTTCTTTCCTGTTTGGATGCCTTTTCTCATCTTGCCTAATTATTCTGGCTAGAACTTCTTGTGCTGAATAGAAATGGTAGACTCAGGCATTCTTGTCTTCTTCCTGATCTTAGAGGGAAAGCTGTGAGGTTTTCTGTTAGAAGTTGCAGACACTGGTAGTTTTTCCACTGTGGAGAGCCATTATCTTGGAGGCACGCTCATCCCTTCTTTTCACATCCCATCGAATCTTGGTTAGTGTACTAGTTATGTTGAATTCACTCTTTTTGTGTCTGATATATTTATATTAGACCTTTTCATATTTGTAATTCCTGAGAGGCTTTAAGTGGATACTGTAACTATTCTCTTGATGCTAAGTGTAATCCCTCATGAACATGTTTTTAAAAAAATGAAGAAAAAGTGCCCATATCTCTTCAGCCCAAAGATAAGTGCAGTGAATATATTAATGCATTTCATGCTGACAGTGCCCTATGCAGGCATATCGATGGGCTGACCAACTCACTATGTTTGGTGGGAATCGTACCGTTATACCTGCACCGTCCAGTGCAATAGCCCCTAGCCACATCTGGCCTCGGCATTTTAAGTGCAGATAGTCTTCTTTTTAAAGATATACTCCAGACTGAGATTTATTATGAAAAATATATTAAGTATCTCGTTTATAATTTTAAAGTTGATTACATGTTTAAAATGAACATATGATGGGTTAAATAAATTATTAAAATTGAGCCTTTTTAACTTTTTTAAAATTAAGCATGGCTTCCAACACATTTAAAATGACTTATGTGACTCAAATCTGTGTCTCATAATATTTCTGTTGAACAGAGCTGATATATGCTCTTTTATATTATTTTCCCCTGAACAATATAGCATAGGCAATTTTGCATGCCATAAAGAGTTGCTCAAGATTATCATTTTTAATAGCAATATAATGTTTTATCGTTTGGATACTATAATTTATACTGTTTTAAAAACCTTTTTTTTCTGTTTTTTCCATTTTCATGATACTTAGTTTCTCTTAGATTCTATTGTTCAGTTCTTAGAAACATTTAATGACAACCTAACTGTTCTTGTTCATTGCTCATTTCTTCATTCCTTCACTTTTTTTCTTCCTTTTTCTTTCTTGTATTCATTTTCCAAATATTGTTGAGAATTCTAATAGGCCTTTTAATGTAATGGTGAAGAGTCATTTTCTCTGGGCTGGACTGCATGGGTTAAATCCTATCCTTGTCACTTAGCCACAGGATAACTTGAAGCAAGTTACTTAACACCTGGCTTCTCCAGTATAGCAGAAAGGTTATAGTTGTACTTACCACATTTATTGTTTTGAGGATTGAATAGGATGCCATTAATTTTTAGGAACTGTTTTGAACAATTTCTAGCACATTTTAAGTACTTGTAAGTATTATGTTATTATTACCAATGTCTTCTACTTAGTACCAGTCTAGCAGGGAAGACAGACCCTGGACAAGTGACTATACTAGTAATTATGCTAAGTGTTATGAAATCTCTGAGAGATAAACTAAATAATAGGATGTGTTCAATGTCCTCAAGTAATTCACCATCAGGTTGTGGAGAAAGATGTGGAAACAAATAATAATAATACCATTGGTTAAATACTAATAAGAGTTCTGTTCAAATAGCTACAGCACAAGGAAGAGTGGATCACTGCCAGGTGGTTTATAGGGGCCATGTTCTCTTCACTAAACCTGGGAGATGGACTAGTTTTAACTGGTCATTTGATCATTGTAAGATTCACATTAACATCAGCCAGCAAAATAAAGCACCCTCCACTGTCCCCAACTTCTTAGCAGCAGCTGAGCGGGACTAGCTGGCTGTGTTTTGTAAGAAGGCAAGTCCATCAGTATCTTCATCGACTGACACTTGGAATAAAGGCATGGGCGATGCTTCAGCAAACAGGGGCATGGCTTTTACAACAGAAGTGTGAGCAGACAGCCAATTTAGTGCAGAATTGCTTGGTGTAGGTGTCTGATTATCAAGCAAAATAATAAAATGCATTAACAAAACAGTCCAAATTTTTATCCACTGAAGTAGAAAGCCTTTCCTTACAACAAAAAAGAACTGGAGACTTCAACTGTGAGCGCAAGAGAGCTGGTGGAAGTTTGCATCTAACTTGGAGAGACAATGACCCTGCGTTAGGATGGGAAAGATAAGTGTAATGATTGAATTTGATAAAAGAATGACTTACTCGGATTCCAATCTAAGTATAATGTTGAGGTGACTGTGAGTTTCTAAGCCTATTTTCCTAGTGATAAGAACTATACTTAAAGCAACCTTTATTCAAGCCCTCGTCTGACAGATTAACAGTCAGTTTACTTGGCAAGAACAATTTGACTAAAGGCTTGTCTTTTGTCAGGAGAAACTGCATCTGTGATTGGGCAGCTTCTTGACAGCTTGGGCCATCTTTGTCCTCCTTTCACATACTGAGTAGCCAACTTGGAAACAAATTGAAGAAATGCCTGGTCATGAAAGGTGTGAAGATTTTGATAGAAAGCTTGTCAAATAGTACATCTTTGACATTGCTTTGTCATTCAATTAATGATGATAAGGATTTCATTTATTTATTTTTTGCTTTTTCATTGGAAAATCAAGATGTTTACAAATCCAGATTAATGAAAATAGCAGTTAGCTACACCTGCTTATAAATTTATTTGTGCTAGTGTATTTTGACAGATGGAATGTATTGAATATCCAACTCCCTCTGTATGCATTTCTCTTTTTTCCAATTTATAATAATAATAAAGGATGTGGGAAGGGACATACTCATTTTATAATTTTTGTGTGTTTTCATTTATTTTGTAGACTCATTTCCAATTTATGCTGCCAGCTTTGCCATGATTTATAGTTATAACTTTGTTGTGTTTGAATACACATTTCTATCTACATGAAAATGCTCTGATTGATGTCAGCTGATATGTTTCAAAATTAAAATCCTTTGTTATTTGCAAGTACTTAATACACTAAAGACATTTTAAATACAAACGTTTGGGACAGATACAAATTTCTCTTAAGGCAATGCCGGAGTGATAAAATACGATGTGTGTAATTTGTCAAGCCATCCTGTGTTGATTTGATGTCTCTCTCACCCCCAGATCAAAGAGAAAGGTCAGGTGCAGCGGTTCAGGCACAGTTATCAATGTCTGGAGACATTTTTGTTTATCAATAGTCAGGGGTGGGTACTGCTGGCATCCGGTGGGTAGAGAGGCCAGGGATGCTCTCAGCATTCTACCTTACACAGGCCAGCCCATTCTCACAGAGTTCTCTGCCCCAGGCTGTTAGCGGTGCCAGGGATGAGAAACCCTGATCTAGTCTGAAGAATGTAAATGCCTGCATGCCCTTAGGAGTGAACATCCACATTTCTCTAGCCATAGGCTGTCAGAGCTGCCCCAGCAGCATCTCTGTCATTAACTTGATGAATGCATCCCTCTCCTGCGTGATCCTGAGAAGATAAGGGGACAGAGCTGATCCCATCTGCACCTTCACTGTACACACACTCACACTCACACTCACACACACTCACACACACTCACACACACTCATGCTCACACACACACACACACTCACACACACTCACACTCACACACTCACACTCACACACTCACACACACTCACACACACTCACACACACTCACACACACTCACACTCACACACTCACACACACACACTCACTCACACTCACAGACACACACACACACACACACACACACACACCCCTTCACTTTGTGAACCCAGCCTAGCGCTTGTCTCTCTCTCACAGACATCTTGCAGCCACAGTTATTCTGACTTGACAGCTTGCCCCTGCCCTGTCGGTTCACCGTGGTTTTTAAGGAAGCTGAGGAGAGAGGATGGGAACAGGGAGGTGAAATGGCACCTGGTGAGGAGTGGCTTGCTTCCCAGGTCCTGCTGGCTGAGCGGAGAGCCGGCTGTCCGCAGCCTTTGCGGTGAGGCCCTGTGGGGTGGGTGATGTGCACTCCCTTCCAGAGGCCTGCCTCTCCCCAGCCTCCGCACCTGCGGCTTTCAGGGTGGGGACCATTGAAGCACAAGGAGACAGACTGAGGAATTCTGTGTTCCGGGGACTAATTCCACAGCCTGCTGCAGACACGTCTTCTCTCCCCACACGGGCCTATGTGTGAGTCTTCCTTTGAAAAGCACCCAGGGAGCTGGGAGGTTTCTGCTCTGCGTGTTTAGAGGGAAAAATTCTAGAGGAAACGACGCATTGTCCTGTGGCTGCCTATACTCAAAACACTTTAATTTCTGCTCTGGGTGCCAATCACTCAACATACAAATATCTCTAGCACATGCAGCATTCCTGTGGAACTGTTCATAAAACAAACAGAATTTTTCAGTGAATTCCTCGGAAAGTCTGAGTGATCGCTGACATGACTTTACACAAGAGCGAACTCCTGAAGGATGGAACTCACAGCTAGTGAATGTGATGACACGGACGGTGACGGCCCAGAGAGGGACAGGGTACCTGGCAATCCTGCTTCTACCCTCCCCCCACACTTCAGACTCAACATGTGCCACGGCTGAGTCCAGACGAGGCCCCAGAAATCTTTTCCACAGAGAAATGCAGGTGGCCGCCACCACTTCAGGGGAGTGAGTGCCTGAGTCAGGCTCTATTTTTCATCCTTGGACTATGTCTGAGAAGTCAGTGATTTGGAGAGAACAGACTAATTTGTAGGTGGGATTTTGATAGCGAGAAGAAAATTTTTTAGGTCCAGCAGTGACACCGTTAAAATCATGGTGATAGGAAAGTACTCTGAGATTTCAAAAGCATGTGAGCAGGACTCTGGGGCCTCGTTAAAGTAAGTGGAACAGTCATTGGAGAAGCTGCAAGAATGTAGTTTTAGAATTACATACCCCCTTCTTTCTCCTTCCCTCCATCTTGGAATTCCCCCTCCATTTCATCTTCTCACTGTTTCGTTTTTTCCACTTTTCCTCCCATGTGTCTTACCCTCTCTCTGACATCACGCATTCCTAACACTGAGACAATTGAAAAGAGAAGTATAATATGAAGAAAGAGGCCTCTCCTTGTCTTCCTGAAAGAGTTTTGTAATTTATTACCAAAATCTGCTTCTGCAAATGTAATTTTTTAAAAATTTCTTTATTGATTAAGGTATGACATATTTGTCCTTATCCCCCCATTCCCATCGCAAAACCCTCCCCATGCATGCCCCCACCACCACCACCACCACCACCCCCCGCCCCCCGTTTTTCGTGACATGCACACAAGTCCTTTGGTTGATCTCTCCACCCTCCCGTACCTTCCCTATAGTATTCCCTCTGAGGTTTGACAGTCTGATCGGTGCTTCCCTGTCTCCAGGTCTGTTTTTGTTCATCAGTCTATGTTGCTCATTACTTCCCTAGATGCATGAGATCATGTGATACTAGAAATAAACTTGTGAGAACTGAAAATGAGACAAGCAATAATGGTTATGCTGAGAGGCAAATGAATCAGTCTGTAGTGAGTTCCTTCTGGGCTAACAGTTCTTTTTAATCCTAATTTCAATGTCGAAAATTCCTTATGTGTACACATCAACAATGATATTTCAGTTCTGGATAGTGGACAAATGGTGGTAATGCAGGTCCGACCCTCTCTGATTTGGTCCTGGGCAACCTGCAGTGGCACACAGCTATTGTAATTTCTTATTAGTTTGAGTGATTTCATGTCTCAGTTCACTGATAATTATAATGATAGTAAGTATTCTTAGCTAATTTTTGATGCCCCCAAAACTCAACTACGAGCAGCTTACTGTTTATTGGAAGCCTTACCAAAAATATAAACACTCAATTAACAGTTGATTTGTATGTTATGTATATTATATGCTGTATTCTTGCAATAAATAAGCTAGAGAAAAGAAAATTTTATTGAGGAAATCTTAAGGATGATGAGATACATTTGTAGTAAGTTACAGTATTCCATATGCTAGACATACATGCATACATAGCTTCATTTCATCTTCAGAACCACTGTTTGAGAAGAGATACTACTGACCGCCCTCCCCTTTTGCAGAAAGGATTTAGTGATGTGACTTACCCAAGGTCACCTCGCTAGGACACACGGGCTTCCTGGCTCTGAGTCCATGCTGTTACTAATAACACTACTCACCCTAATAGAGAAAAATAATTAAAACAATGATTTATCAGAATGGAAAATACAGATGTATTTAAGGAACAGTGAGAAAGTCTGCTGTGTGCTGTGTGTGTGTGTGTGTGTGTGTGTGTGCGCGCGCGCGCGCGCGTTTTCCTGTTCTTATCCTGCTCAGGGTTTGGAAGGAAAAAGGAGGCTATAAATATGCTGGATGAAGGACTGACTTTTGGGTCCGTGTGGGGAAGACCTCACTGACAGGAGGAGAACAAACATCAGAAGTGAGCTTGTGTAGCAGCACAGTCAATCACCTGGTCATATTATCGTTTTTGAAAAATTCTATTTCAGACGTGACCCACTTGACATGGCCTCCCCATCCTTTATCTCCCAAGGATTAGAAAAGTATTCCTGTCTGTTTTTCTATCACAGTTGCGACTCATTAAATCCCTCCTGTGGGAGACATACGCATACCTTCATTTCTTCTGTGAAGGATGAACTCAATAAGGTAGGGTTGACCCTGAAAAACACAGGCTTACACTGCACAGGTCCACTTATATGCAGATTTTTTTCAATAAATATGTGCAATACTTCAAATGTATTTTATCCTCCTTAAGATTTCCTCAATACAATGTGTTTTTCTGTAGCTTATTTATTGCAAGAACACAGCATGTGATACACATAACATGCAAATCAATGTTAATCAAGTGATTGTGTTGTGGGTGAGACTTCCTGTAATAGGTTATTCGTAGTTGTTTTGGGGGAGTCAAAAGTGGTATGTAACTGTGTGGGGAGTTGGTGCTCCTGAACCCCACCACCTATCCCCATAGTACAAGGGTCAACTGTGACATCCTGGGGCCCCTTCCCCAGCAAACGGGGAGCTCTGAGACGTGGCCTCCCTTCGAGTACACACGTCACAGTTGGACTTACTCTGTGAGCCCTCCTGATGCCTGGAAGGGGCCACCCCAACTTTTTACTTTGACAACAGGACAACTACCATATGAAGTCTAGTCACACACACATAAAAAAAAATTGAAAATGTCCACATATCAAACTGAAAATAGAAGTCAAAGTATAATAGAAAAGGGAGGCTTTTAATTAAATGCTGCCAGCTTCCGTTTGCTGTCAGTTCATGGTTTAATTCAAGCGCTCTCATCGTGAGAACCCTGGGTCAAGAATCTTTCCTCTGGAGTCCTGGGGAACACAATCCCTCTTGTCCGGCACCAGTCAGCTTGTGTTTGGGGGCTATTCCTGTTGCTTTAATTAGAAGACAAAATTTAATGCTGTAAATTCATAGAGAGTCACTCTTAATTTCTGTATAATCCATCACATGCTGAGCCAGTGTGTGGCAGCTCTTTTTAATAAAGGATTTTGCAGAGCACCTGCTGTGGCTAAAACACTTTATCATCTTTGCTAGCTCCAAGAGTTCTAGCATGATGTCGTGTTTGACTAAAAAAAAAAAAAATACTATTATAAGCCCTGGAATTAGAAACCCAACAATGGAACTAGCTGATTTCAATTGCCCGTGAAGCTATCATATAACTGAGGAATAAAACTTGGTGAGTTTTCATTTTAATAAAAAAAACTGTAACAGGACCAGGGATGCTTGTCTGAAACGAATAATTCCCACATTTCTGGATGCCATTGAACAATGGTCTCTCATCCATGAATTAATTATAAAACTAGAATACTCTAAGAATATCAAAAAGCATCTCCCACACTCCCTTTTAATAACTTTATGTTTCATCAACTCTGAGCTTAAGGATGGAAGCAAAGAGTGTTCATGAGCCAATTTTTGAAACACCTCACCAGCTGCAGCACCTGTGAAGACCATCGGGGTGTGCTACATCCCAAACATCGTCCTGGTGTGACCAGCTCAATTGAAGAGTCAAGTTTAGGGGTGACTTTTAGAGGGAAGTCTTTTCCTAATAATACTCTTTCAAGGAGCATATGTAAAACTCCTCCACTCATTACCAGCTAAGTAACATTTCTTTGAGTCTCTCAGCACAATTCCATGAGTTTTAGATGTTTTTCTACTTAGTCCAACGGTCATTTTTGGACTTGTATTGCAATTCGGTGCTGGTTGTATTGTTTTTAAATGTCATTCTGATCTTTTTCCCTCTTTGCCCCATTGGTGTCCAGTCCTGAATCTCATCAACATTAAGAGAGCATCTCTTGTCTCCAGCCTGTACCCAACTCATGAACAAAGCAATCCTATCATTCTCAAGCTTTAGAAGTGGCTTTTCTTGACTCCAAGGAGAGGGACTACCTCTCACCACACACCCATGGGGAGATGTTGAGGCCAGAGCTGTTGTTGCTGAACTTCTCTTATTAGGGGGCTGGCAAGGCTGAGTCGGGAGGAGCTGGTTCTTCTGCAGCAGGGTCTTTGTGAAGTGCTGCAGGAAGGTAACACCCTCTTCCCCCTGATTTTAGCACATATTATCCATCCAGATAACGCTTCAGCTGTGGCCTTGGCCACAACTCTTGAACAAGGACAGCTTTCTGTGCACCAAGCATCATTCAGCTTCTTTGCATATGCTCTTCACAGCAAATAGTAAGTCTATCCATACACACAGGGAGGGGATTGTGGTTTGAGAGACATTTTAGAACTCTGCCTGGCACAGCTTTCTTGGTTTTCCAAGCTCATATAGCAGTTAACCTCCCACAAGGATTTCAGTCTATACTCAGGGGTCAGGGGGCAAGAAGCAGGGAGACATTGCACACACACACACACACACACACACACACACACACACCCAACAACCAGTAATTCATGTGGTCAAAGAAGCCACAGTCTCTCATTTTTGGCAACTCAGTGTGATCATCCATCCAGTTCTGAGAACATCATTCAGGCTTCCCAGGTTCCCAAGAGACTGGTCAGTAAGCCAGATGCATCACTAGCATTCGACACACAGTATAACTTCCGGGCAAACCAAACAGTCGTATTGGTGGAGGAAACTGCAAAAAGCACTTAAGGAAGAGTTTTGGAATCAGAGAGAGAATGTTTGATCTGTTCAAGCTCTTTAAGTGCCCAAAGCCTCCATTCCTTAATATTTAAAGCAGGGATCATTTCAATCACTCATGGTATCATTTCTGAGGAATAAGTGCAATAACATATGTCAATCCTTTTGCACAGGACCTGGCACCAGATAAGCTTACAACAATATTTCTTGGTAATTCAACGTCATTGCACAATCTAGCATTCCTTACTTTATCGCTGGGATTTGATTATTTATTCATTTGGACTCTACTACAGACTACTTCATGCCAGGACCAGCAAGTAATCAATTAACACTCAATTTTCTTGTTGTGAGACCTGTGTGTTGGAATGGGCCTAGTTTCCCTGCCCTGCACTCTGAGACCTCAGGAGTAATCTTAGAATCTTGAAAGCTCAATACTTGTCAAATATTTTCTAACACATAGTTTCATGCCTCCTCAGCTAAATATGATACATGTTAGGATGCTCTTTTGTAATTGATTTGCAGGGATTTACTTCATTCATAAATATATGTTTTTGTTTTGTTGGTTAATCCACACCTGAGAATATTTTTTCCATTGATTTTTAAAGAGAATGGAAGGGAGAGAAAGAGAGAGAGAAACATTGATGCAAGAGTGTCACATTGATTGGTTGCCTCCCATGTGCATCCCGACCAGGTATGTGCCCTTAACTGGGAATCATATTCTTTTTTAAAAATATATATTTTATTGATTTTGTACAGAGAGGAAGGGAGAAAGATAGAGAGTTAGAAACATCGATGAGAGAGAGTCATCGATCAGCTGCCTCTTGCACACCCCCTACTGGGGATATGCCCACAACCAAGGTACATGCCCTTGACCGGAATCAAACCGGTGACCTTTCAGTCCCCAAGCCAACGCTCTATCCATTGAGCCAAACCGTTTTCAGCATGGGAATCATTCTTTGGTGTGCGGTTCAAAGCTCCAAACACCAGCTAGGGCTCATAAATATATTTTAATTTGGGATGAGAATATTATATTGTCTTGGATTTATTATCTGTCAAATATCAATATTCAAGTTTCCAATCATGCAGACATGCCTGATGATGAAAATAGGAATCACATCTGTGCTTCAGTGAGGGAAATAATAACCTTTTCACAAAATAGTGCTGAGACAACTGGATATCCACACGCAAAGCCAGTGTTTATCCTACGGTGGTAGCCTGAATAATGTCCTGTTCCCTGGAACCTGTAAATGTTACTTTATTAGGAAAAAGGCTTTTTGCAGATGTGAGTGAGGATTTTGATATGTGGAGATTATTTTGAATGATCAGAGTGGGCCCAAAATGTAATCACAAGTGACTTTATAAGGGGAGGCAGAGGGAGACTTGACACACAGAAGACTTAAGGCATGTGAACACTGAGGTGGAGTGTGAAGTGATGCGATCACAAGCCAAGGAATGCCAGCAGCATTCCAGAAGCTAGAAGATGAAAGAAATGGATTCCCCCTTTGCACCTCCAGAGGGACCACAACCCTGGTCACACCTTGATTGCCTCAGAACAAAAGATTCACACAAGATGAGGGAAAGGATGGAAAAAATATATTTCATGCAAAAGAAACAGAAAAAAAGCTGGAATAGCAAGACTAATATCTGAAAAATAACTTCAAAACAAAGGTCATAACAAAAGACAATAAAGGCCACTTCATAATTCTAAAGTGGTCATCGATATAACAAAAGGATATAACCCTGGTAAACATATACGCACCCAACATAAGATTATCTAAATATATATTTTTTAAAAAACTTCTGGAGAACTTTGATGGAGAGATCAACAGTAATACAGTCATAGTAGGGGACTTTTAACACCCTGCTGACTTCACTGGATAAATATTCCAGATGAAAAATTAACAAGGAAATGGAGACTCTAAGTGATACACTAGACCAGATGGATTTAATTAACATTTACAGAACATTTCATCACAAAGCTGTAGAATATATATTCTTCTCAAGTGTACATGGGACACTCTCAAAGATAGACCACATGTTAGGACACAAAACAAGACTCTACAAGTTCAAGAAGACTGAAATCATATCAAGCATCTTGTCAGATCACAATGAAATTAGAAATCAACCATAGTAAAAACACTCAGATACTTGAGGGCTAAATGGCATGTTATTAAATAATGAATGGGATTATTTAATTTTATTGTCTGCTCTTGCCTCTTTTGTCAAAAATTTGCAGGTTGGGAAAATTAGATTCATGAAAAGAAGAAGAAGAAGAAGAAGAAGAAGAAGAAGAAGAAGAAGAAGAAGAAGAAGAAGAAGAAGAAGAAGAAGAAGAAGGGAAGCAGCAGCTAGACTACCAACTTAGAGCATACACAAGAATAAACTCAAAATGGATAAAATATTTAAATGTAAGTTGTGAAACCATAAAAATCCTAGAATAAACCATAGGCATAAAATTCTCAGACATCTCTATAGCAATATGTTTACCGATACATCTCCTAGGTCAAGGAAAACAAAAGAGAAAATAAACAAAAGGAACGACATCGAAATTAAAAAAACTGCAGTTAAAGAAATCATCAACAAAATGAAAAGGGAGCCCACTTTATGGGAGAACATATTTGGCAATGACATACCTGACAAAGGGTTAATCTAAAATATATAAGGAACTCAACTTAAAATAAAAGGCAAATAATCCCATTAAAAATGGTCAAAGGACTTAAAGTGGACATACAGATGTTCAAGAGCCATATGAAAAACTGCTCAAAGTCACTGATCATCAGAGAGATTAAAATTAAAATTAAAAAATGACAATGAGGTATCAACTCACAACTGCCAGAATGGCTGCTATCAATGACAAGTGCTGGCGAGACTGTGGAGAGAAGGGAACCACACTGCACTGCTAGTGTGCTATGCAGACTGGTGCAGCCACTAAGGAAAACAGTGTGGAGTCTTCTCAAAGAAATTGAAAATGGAACTGCCATTTGACCCAGTGAATCCACTTCTAGAAATATATCCTAAGAAACTAAAAAATGTCAATCAGAAAGAATATTTGCACTTGACTGGCATAGCTCAGTGGTTTTCATTGACTTAAGAAGCAGGAGGTCATGTGTCCGGCCTGGTTCAATTCCCACTCAGGGCACATTCCTGGTTTGTGGGCTCAATCCCAAGATTGGTGCATAGCAGGAGGCATCTGATCAATGATTCTCTCTTATCATTGATATTTCTATATCTTTCTCTCTCTCACTGCTCAGAAATCAATAAAACACACACACACACACACACACACACACACACACACAAATAGCAGCACAATTTATAAAAGTTAAGATCTGAAAACAGCCCTAGTTCCCATCAGTAGATGAGTGGATAAAGAAACTGTGGTACATTTACACCATGGAATACTTTGCAGCTGTATAAAAGAGGAATCTCTTACCCTTTGAGACAGCATGAGACAGACCTGGAGAGTGTTACACTAAGTGAAATAAGCCAGTAAGAGCAAGACAAGCATCACATGATTGCACTCATATGTGGAATCTAATGAACAAAATAGTTCCAGAGACATAGAAGCAAGAAACAGAATGATGAATCTCAAAGGAAAGGTGGGGGGGAGGGGTATCTGGGGGAGAGATTAACCAAATAACTTACATGCATATATGCATAACCCATGGACAGACAATTGAGATGTCCCAGGGGAAGGCAGGTGTAGAGAGAAAAGGGGGGGAGGGGAGGAAGAGGCAGACATCTGTAACACTTTCAACAATAAAGATACATTGATAAAAAAAAAAAAAGAGAAGAGAACTTGCTATCTTGTCCCCTTTCTCCTAAATGTTTTCTTTCTTGGCTACCCAGCAGCTTAAATTCTTTTTTGGAGACTTCCACTCCTGATATTATGGTTATACATACTTTTACTCATTTATCCCTATCAGTACAAATAAAAACTCTGGGCAAACATGACAAAAGTATGACATAAAGAAGGCCAACTAGCCAGGGAGCTTATGATCCAGGGAACAATAAGGCAGTGAGTTCCAGCTTTTCTTCCTGTCTAATCTGCACCCTAGACTGCATGCTGAAGAAACCAATACTTGGGAACTCCAATGGGTATGCACAAGGAAATCCAAGGCCCCCATACACTTAAGGGAGAATTACCACCAACTCTAAATAATTTCTCCCAGAAACGAGAAGATGAGGGAACACGGTCCTATTTATTTTATAAAGCTAGTATTATTCTAATACCAAGCCGACAATGGCAATAGAAAAAAGTGAGCCTACACATCAAAGGCAAAACAGAAGTCCTTTTAAAATATTTACGAATGGAATTCAGTACTATGTGAAAATAAATATTTACCATGACCAACTATGATTTATTCCAGAAACTTAAGATTGTTATAGTATTCAAATACCAATCAATATAATTCACCTTATTACAGGTTAAAGAAGAAACAGGACAAAATTATATCAGTCATTGTGGGGGACAGCATTTGACAACATTCAATACTTATAAAAACCTTCTATAAAAACCCTCAGGAGGAAGAAGAAAAAAAAAGGATCAGAGGTAAACTCTCTCAGTTTGATAAAGGGCGCCTACAAAAACCCTGCAAATATCATTATGCTATATGGTGAAAGACGAAAAGTGTGTCCCCTACCATCAGAACCAAGCAAGGAACCAAGTCCTCATCATTCTATTCAGCAGAGCACTGGAAATTTTACCCAGTGTAATAATGAAAGAAAATAAAAGAAAAGACAAGTATCAGAAAGGAAGAAATAAGATTGCTTCTTTTTGCATAGAAAATTTTCTACATAGAAAATCTCAAAGAATGTACAAAAAACAAACTCCTAGAACATAGAACTTCCAAGTGAGTTCAGTAAGGTCTCAGAATGCTCCAGCAACATAACAAAAAAATATATTTCTATATACCAGCAATAAACACATGGAAAATAAAATTTGAAATGCAATACCATTTAAAATTATTCCATGCCAAGGGACCCACCTGTGCATGAATTCATGCACCAGGCCTCTAGTCCTAAATGATAAAAGTGTAATACCTGTATGCAAATCAACTAAACAGCAAAACAACCAGTCACTATGACACACACTGACTACCAGGGACAGATGCTTAATGCAGGAGCTGCCCCCTGGTGGTCAGTGCACTCCCACAGGGGGAGCAATGCTCAGCCAGAAGCCAAGCTCAAGGCTGGTAAGCAATAGAGGTGGTGGCAGGAGCCTTTCCCACCTCCCCCTGCAAGGGGGAGGGGGGGAGTAGTAATGGGTTCGGACTGCGAGAGCCCCAGACTATGAGAGGGATGTCTGAATGCTGACTTAAGCCCAAGGGAATCGGGTCTAAGCCAGCAGGCAGATATCCCCCAAGGGGTCCTGGACTGTGAGAGGGTACAGGCTGGGCTAAGGGGACACCCCTCCCCCAGTGCACGAATCTCGTGCACCAGGCCTTTAGTTTCTAAATAAAAGGTTTAAAAAGCAAATCCAAGGTGAACTATTCACCCTAGTGGGACTAGATTTTCAACATACCATTATCACATAGTTAAAAATAATTCTGATAAACAAGAATAAAGTAGAAAGAATAATGATATCAATTTTAATATTTACTGTATAGTAATCATGACTGTACGTTTGGTGGAGGGATAGACACATAGACAGATGGAATAAAACAAAGAATCTAGAAATAGACTCCCAAAAAAATGGTCGCTGTCATATAAGAGTTAAGTTTTGTGGGAATGATCTTCCTCTCCTTCAAAACATCTTAGATTCTAACATCCTCTTAGTATCTTGGGACTGTCTGGACAACCAAATTTCAGATACAATTGAAGGTAAAAACAGCAGGAAAATTGAAGCTGATAAGCTGTAGTACCTTAACCTCCAATTAGATGTGCACGGAAGTATTCAGAATGACTGAATCAATGTACCTACTGAACATATCCGATGTACAATAGAAAGGCAACTCTAGCAACTGACCTGTGCCACCCACAGATACTCCAAGGTCAGAGGAAAACAAAGGCAAAGGAAACTTTTTTTGTTTCTTGACCCTTTCCAGGTTTTGTTTGTTTTGTTTTGTTTTAAATATATTTTTATGTTTTTTTAACTGTGACCCAAAGAGTTACCATTTTTTTTTTTTTTACTTACTCACTGAAAAATTAAAACAAGTCTCAAACATTACATATGAGCAAATGTCTAATTTTATCATTAGGTACTTTTACCAGCAAAGGCTTGACTCTGATTCAGTAAATCAACACCCGCTGGGATCCTTGCATGGGGATGGCATAAAACTGCTCTTAGTTTATAGTTTGTCCTTCCAATACTTTCATTCCAAGTGCAGTCATTAGAACTGACTTGATATTGCTCATGAAAACACAATACTTCCTATCTTTTTTAAAAGACCTCTTCAGATAGAAACTTAGAGGAAATTATCCTTGGTTAGAGAAAGGTTGTGAGAAAGTAGAATGAAAATACTTATTGAAAAATCATATGGCTTCCAGGTTCTTAGAGATATGCCTTTTTTTCTCTCGGGTCTTGATTTAACCTTCTTTCTTTTTCTTTCTTTCTTTCTTTCTTTCTTTCTTTCTTTCTTTCTTTCTTTCTTTCTTCCTTCCTTCCTTCCTTCCTTCCTTCCTTCCTTCCTTCCTTCCTTCCTTCCTTCCTTTCTTTCTTTCTTTTTTTCTTTTTTCTGAACCATTGCCTGGAGCAGTGGCCCAGCTTTAAGGGAAGTCTTTCTCCACTCTGAAGAAACCTCGGAGTGGCCGAGGAAATCCTGTGATTGGCAGTCAGATCAGAAGGCAATGGGTCATCACTTGCACCTGTGCAAAACCAGAAGCCATTTCCCCTGGGTCCTGCCCGTTTCTCCTTTTAGCCATGAAAAACAAACTCCCTCTGTCTAATAGCATCCTGCTGGTTCCTGTTTTCTGCTAGAGACAGCGTCTTGGCAATTGGGATAATGCTCCATTAAATGCTGAGACATGTACTTCTTTGTTTTATCAATCTTGCTGACTGTACTTCACATAATGTCTTTTTTTACTAAAATCAATTAGTAGCTTATCAAATTTCCAGTTAAGTAACTCTCATTTATATTTATTTACTTTCTAAGAACTCAAACTCACAGTTCTGGACAGTCTTATGTAATTACAAAGTTAATTATAGTCTCCTTTTCACTCTAACATAATCACCTTGATATGGCTTTACTTTTACAGTGGTTTCCCTGGGGGTGGGGTCTGCTTGACTTTAAGGCCTTAAGGATGATGTGTGCTTTCTGCATTAACATTTTCTCTCAGATTGAAAACCTCTGAGAGTGACAAGAGAGGTATAAATGGGTGTGAATCTCAACTCTCACATTGATTGTGAGTGTTAGAGATGGTTGTTCAGTTTTCCTGAGAGCCAGTATTTTCCTGTGGAAAATACGGGCACATTCTTATGTTTTCCCTTACACATAGTGGATGCTCAATAACTATCAGTTCCCTTAGTCTCTAGCAATTCCTACACAGTAGAGCCATAGATATCTCAGGCTTGCATCAAAACCTAGAATATGGGGACCCCTTAGAAAATAGGTCTGTTTTGATGGCTACACAAATCTTTTCCCAAGTATTCTGATACAGGACATTTCTGGGTTGGTGGGACTTATATTTGAAAAACCTAGTTAAGAGAGTAATCATTCCAAAGAGTTTTAACTGTCAAACAGAATGTCATTCCCAGCTATCTGGATTGTCCTTCCTGTCCTGGAATAACTCAGTTTAGGTTAAAATGACTACAAAAGTTAAGGGAATGTCTGAAGGGAGCCTAGTAAGAGATTATATACAGTATATACTAGAGGCTCAGTGCATGAATTTGTGCACCAGTGTGGTCCCTTGGCCTGGCCTGCGGGATCGGGCTGAAACTGGCTCTCCATCCTCCAAGGATACCCAAATTGCAAGAGGGCGCCTCGCAGCAAGCTAACCTACTGGTCAGTGTCTGCTCCCTACTGGTCAGTGCATATCATAGTGAGTGGTTGAATGATTTAGCATATAATTAGTATATTATGCTTTGATTGGTTAAATGGATGACTAGACAACTGAACACTTAGCACATTAGGCTTTTATTATTTAGGATATATATATTATTTATGATATATATATTAGTAAATGTGTCTCAAAGAACACATCAACCCCTTTTCATATATGAGATCTATGCATGTATTTTTGTTAAAATGGGGTTATATTAGATAGTTTCAATATAAACCAATACCATTTCAATGTCTCTATAACAATAAGCCTAGAGATGCCATAACATATTTATTCACTCCCTCTTTTATAAGATTTTATATTTTGAAATAGTTTGACTCACAAAAATTACAATAATAGTAGCATTTACTTATATGTAACTTTTGCCCGATTTTCTAGTAATAATATCTTACATCACAGTGTTGGCATCTGTTAAACCTCCTTTCTTGAGTTAAGATTTTTCCTTGATATGGTGAGCAATTTGGGACTATATCCTAGATGAAATGAATATTATTTTATCATATTCTGGTTCCTACTTAAGACTTCAATTTTATCTGCTAGTCAACCTATTAGGTTCAAAATGCATGTCCAGGCCTTTCTTGTATGTCATGATTCAAATGTCAGTTTATGAAGCCTGGCGCCCTTCTCACTACCCCAGCTGTGTGTCATGGAGATGACAGCAGTCAACCCTCAGTGGTGGTTGGGCCAGGAAGGAAGAGGGAAACATGTCTTTTTATTGCAGAACCAGAGGCCCAGTGCACAAAATTTGTGCACGGGCTTGGGGGTGTCCCTCAGCCCAGCCTGCACCCTCTCCAATCTGGGATCCCTCGAGGGATGTCCAACTGCCCATTTAGGCCTGATGCAGTGGGATCGGGCCTAAACGGGCAGTCAGACATCCCTCACAATCCAGGACTGCTGGCTCCCAACTGCTCGCCTGCCTGCCTTTTTGATTTTCCCTAACTGCTTCAGCCTGATCAATCCCTAACCACTCCCCTGGCTGCCTGATTGATACCTAACTGCTACCCTGCCAGCCTGTTTGCCCCTAACTGCTGTCCCCTGCAGGCCTGGTCACTCCTAACTGCCCTCCCCTGCAGGCCTGCTACCCTCCAACTGCCCTTCTCTGCATGCCTGGTCACCCCCAACTTCTCCCCTCTGTTGGCCTGGTCCCTCCCAACTGTCCTCCCCTGATGGCCATCTTGCGGTGGTCATCTTCTGTCCACATGGAGGCAGCCATCTTGTGTGTTCAAGTGATGGTCAATCTGCATATTATTCTTTTATTAGCTAGAATGGCGACAGAAGACAGAGTTTTCTGCACTAATACACCTGGAGGTGTCACCTTGTTCCTGTAAGAGAGGATGAAGCCCAAGTTCACTCACAGGCTCAGCAAGGGTGGACAGCCTCACTGTGTGAGAGGAGCACCCACTGGGTAAAGGGGGACTGCAGATGGTTTTCACAGTGTTCTCTCAAACAGGCAGATATGGTTAAAGGTTCATGCACTCTTGGGTTGCCCCTTTTTTTTTGCAATTTGTGCAAAGAAAGCAACTTTTTAGGGAACCTATTTTTTGGTTTGCACCCTTTGGCATTCCTGGGTTGCAGGCTTCTTAAACACCCCAGATGGTACACAGGACACACACACACACACACACACACACACACACACACACACCAAAAAACCAAGACCTCATTCTTTGAGTCTTAAGGTCCCCAGCTAGTCTGCCTTCACCTCCATCCAGGCTTCTGCGGTGACTGATGTGCTGAGCCCAGGGGTTAGGGATGCACCTTGGGATAAATGGGATGCACCTTGCTTAGAACCTAGTATAGCTCCTTCAGATGGCTGTGTAGGATTTCTAAATTTTTGCTCTTATAATTAATTCTGATATTTATTTTCTTGCTCATGCCACTTGGCTTCTTAATTCCTAAATTCTTGTAAGTAGAAATCTTGAGTTAAGAAACACTATACTCCTACGGCTCTTGATATACAATGTGTGCAGTGTACCCCTAACCCTGCCACTGCTGTTTAGTGTTCTCTTTCATTTTAATATCGGCCACACTGATACACAGGAGACTGTCCAACCCCAACTAGTCATCAAAAAACGGCAACACTGGCTTTCTGTATTTATTCTTTTGTGAATTATTATACCTTTTGTTCACTTTTCTATTGAGGTGTTCATCTTTTGATGACTGGTTTATAAAAGCTTTGTTTAGGTGGTAATTAATGTTTTGCCTGCCATAAAAGCTGTAGATATGGTTTCCAATTTGTCCTTTAGTTTGATTTGTGTGATTTTGCCACATACAGGTTTTGCTTTTTATATAGCCAAATCTATTAATTTTTTGAAATATTTTTCTGTTGGGTAGATCAGCCTTCTAGGCCATACTCTCAGTCGAGCAGAATGCTCCACACTTTGGACCCCTTTTGGCATTTGAGATGAAAGGAGGGAAAAGGGAAGCCAATACATGTTTCTTTAAACCACAGGAAGATGGATGGAGTAACAAGTGGGAGAAACCTGCCACACTAGTCTTCTGTCTCATCAGAAGTGAAATAAGAGTCCTTCAAAATCACACTGAAATCTCTACTTCCCTCTCTAACTACAGCCAAGTGTGTACATCATCTAGTCAGAGCCATCTACATTGCTTTTCTGTAGGCGAAGTCCCTTTTCCGTGAGTATATCAGACAGAGCATCTTTTAAAGATCCCCTCCCATCCCTGCTCTTCAGCTGGGCTCAAGTAGTGAATCAGAAAGACAGTGATTGAAATAGCACATGGCAGCATCAAATACCATTTTTTTTTCTAACTTTGACAGTTTCCAGAGTTGTCACTAACTTGTTCTCAAGCTGAGACTGAGTGGTTCCACTAAGTAAGAATCAGTTTCTTCTGTCAGATAGATGGCACTCATAAATATTTAAACATTCCAAAGTATTATCCTGATTCCTATTTCAGCCATGCCACTGACCTGACCTGACCTGAGCAGTCCACTCGATTGATTTGTGTGAGAGTGTTCGAGAGGGAAGCTATGGATTATGTTTTGTGTTTTCTTTCCAGCTACTGCAATGCTAAAATAGCAAGGACATGTTATTTTTTTCTATGATGGTGTTTAAGTGACTATAAGATACTAGATGTCAGACAAACCAAGGTGAAGATGAAATTCAAAAAGAGGGCAAGGGAGTTCAACCCAAACTGAACTACGGAGACTAGGGTTTCAGGTTTGGAAGTAAAAGTCCAAAGTTTACTTGTTTGTTCCCACTCCCTGATGGTTAATTGCAGTCATTCAATTAATTATTCAGTGTCTTAAACTATTTTGATAACTCCTCATTAAGAGAATCAATGCTGATAATTAAAGGGTAGGTCAGGGACCCTATTCACAGAGAGCAGGGGCCCAAATGAACATGAAGATAGTAGTTTGCATTCCTGACACATAACCAGGCTGTGAATATCCACCGCACCAGACAGAAAGGAAAACCCAAAAGCATGAGCTTGCAGAGCCTATCATAGTGATTAGACATTTGTGTTCACAGCCCAGAATCGATATTACCAAGACTTCCCACCATGCTTCAGTAGCTGTTCATCAATTATTTAAGGGGCTCTTTTGTTCAAAGCTTCTCTTTAACAACATTACTTTGTAGCTTGAAATGATCACTTCCTTGCACGTGACTGCAGGATGGGGCTTACTTTACCAGACAAACTTGAGTGAAGGGTGTTTGGGGAAATGTGATTCCTTTCTCATTCCTGGTCAGAGGCCGGTCAGGAGGCCTGTGAGCTGTTCAACTTTTGAGTGATACTCCAGCTTCCCTGATGGGTATCATGGGCCAGACACCCACTTGTCCATGAAGTGAGTGCAGCATCTGCAACATCATTCCGCACCAACAGCCAAGGCCAAGGGGAGGCTATGCTCCTTGAGTTCCTTGCTGAGCTTGTCCTAGCTCTGCTTTGTCAGAGTTCTTATTGAGTTGCAAACAAGGAGAAAATATTAAGATCAAGTCCTATGTGGCCCCAATTTTCTGTCAGTTGTGTCCACTTAAAACTTACAATCAAGTTTTGAGGCAATGCTCTGCTATGTGGTTCTCTTTCTGTATGAGGTGACTTCACAGACTACAAATTCTCAAAAGAGGCACAACTTTATCAAGAGCTTATTAACTGCCAGTCACCAGGTCAACAATTTTTTGACACAAAATTATTTTTAAAACTCCTGTAAGGAATATGGATGTTTTAATGATATTTATCCTACCAATCCATGAATATGGTATATCCTTCCATTTGTTGTTTATATCTATCTTTTTTTCAATGTCCTATAGTTTTCAGAATACAAGTCTTTTACTTCCTTGGTTAAGTTTATTCGTAAATATCTTAATTTTTTGTTGTTGCAATGGTAAATTGGATTTTTGTTTTTGTTTGTTTGTTTGTTTGTTTTGTTTTGTTTCTCTGAGAGATCACTGTTGGAATATAAAAATGCTATGGATTTTGGGGGTGTTCATTTTGTATCCTGCGATGTTTCCAAACTAATTTGTTCAATCTATTGTGGGGTTTTTTTATGGAACCTTTAGGGTTTTCTATGTAGAGTATCATGTAATTTGCGAATAATGAGAGTTTTACTTCCTCCTTTACAATTTGGATGCCTTTTATTTCTTCTTCTTGTCTGATCACTATGGCTAGGGCTCCTAGTACTATGTTGAGTAAGAGTGGTGAAAGAGGGCATCCCTGTCTTGTTCCTGTTCTTTAGGGAAATGGTTTTAGTTTTTGCCCATTGAGTATGATGTTGGCTGTAGGTTTGTAATATAAAGCTTTTATTATTCATAATTTTTTTAAGTTGTAGTGTTACATAACTTATTATCAGTTTTTCGTGTGTGTGTGTGTGTGTGTGTGTGTGTGTGTGTGTGTGTTTTAGGTAGGTCTGTAGTGCTATGTGGTCTATATTACTGAAAGCAATCTATAGACTCAATGCAATCCCTATTGAAATACCAATGGACTCTGAGCAGAGGCTCCACAGAGCAGGGCCGGGTTCTGTCCACACACCGCCGTGCATCCAACCTGACAGCTGATTCTGGTCCAAGTCCAACAGCTGAGCAGTTCAATTCTTTTTCATTTTACCCCAGGCCAATATTCTCCTTTAATGAAAAAAAAAAATACAGCTATCTTTTAAGTTCATGTTGAAATTCAACAGTGTGTATTTTACTCAATTTTAAACACTGTCGGCATGACTTTCCTCCTGGGTGTACCGGCAAAGAGTTCAGGTGCTGGACATACACAGAGCGACCTGAGGGAGTGGGGCAGATGCTGGCCAGACTGCGAGGCTAGCCCCTTGTCCTGACACTGAGAATGCAGAGCCGTGTATGTCATTGAAGAAATGCTGGAAGGAAGGTAAATCTACAACTTCCTTTTGTCATGATTCCTCATTGTGTAACTTCCAGTGGTATCTACTGTGTATGGGCAGGTTTCCTCTCACTGGCTCCTAAATTCTCTTCAACAAAATAGGAATATTCATAAGCCCTCTCGGGTTAAGAAGAAAACTGGACTTGTGTGTGTGAGGGTAGACAACTTCCCCAACAACTTAGTGGGGTCTTGGGAAGGTTCGTGAGTGTTTGTTGAATTTGATGTGTGGACAGAATTCTGCCTCCCTAAGGACAGGCACTAGGCAGGTGACCTTAGGGAAGAGCCTCAAACCTGGACTGAGGGGCAGGTGAGGGATTGGGGGGCCCCTGATTCTTCGGGGAGAACTGCCTGAGCTGACAGCTCTCGCTGGGCAGTCAGGTTTGTAAGCATAAGAGTGGAAGCATCTGGGGTGTTGAGACCACCTGGGCCGTAGTTAGAGAGCCTGAAAGCCTCCTGACTCCCTTGGTATCTCTGCTTTAAATTCTGGGAAACATAGAAGAGTGTCCTCTCTACTTCCCAAGAGAAAAGGGCTAGAAATGATAACATTGACATGCTCTTCGTGAAGCCCCATTTCAGGGCTAACTTGTGAAAGAGGCACACAATATGCTTCCCGGCAATAATGGCTGCAGTGCCGCTTTGATACCTGCCATTTTCCCAAATGGCCCATTTATCCCTAGAAGTGTTTCCACCCTGGAAATGTGCCTGGAGGTGAGGCAGTGCCTTTTCACTTGCTTTTATTTGGGGCACGAGATCTGGTGTGTGGGCAAGGACTGAGACGTGTTTCATGTACAATAAAATGTAGTTATTTCTTAACTCTCTTTTCTTGCAATGGGGTGGCAGGGTCTTATACTGAAAACAGCAGAGTATGTATAAAATTCCTAAATGTGCCTACACTTAATCTCCCTAGATTTTATCTCCTAATGCTACATAGGTTTGGAGAAAAAATAAAATAGTAATCTATATTTAGGTCTGAAGTTTTACATATAGTTCACATCCCCAACATTAAATGTTATTTTTAAAGTTATTTTTCACTTTTGCATTTGAAATTTGCAAGGCTATGATGTTAACACAAGGCAATAAAATAATCACAAAAACTTATACACCATAAGCCATCAGCAGAATGAATTGTTTACTTACTAATATCAGAGTATCAATTCTGGTAAGTGTCCAGTCAGTCAAATTCAAACAAAACTTAGTGAACAAGTGGATATCATCTATTTGGATTCCTTTTGCAAGAATATAATTAAATATATGCAATAGTTACTATTATAAACATTACAGTGCTATTTTTCCCATAATTGTGAGGGTACAGGGATCACTAATAGTACAGAAAGTATGTTTCTGGCATTTCTCAATATATAAAACCACCTACCCCATGTCATTATAGTAGTATGTGTGTTTTTATAACATTATGCATTCGAAATCTGGATCAGTTCTTTCACCTGCAGTAACTTCCTCATAACAGCTTCTGGGAGTATGTGGGGACATGACTGCTGCAAAATCATCAAACCAGAAAAAAATGAACCAGGTTTTACTTCCAATTAAAGAAATAAAATGACTAACAAGCAGAAAAAGAGCTATGTTAAGAGTAAATCACTTAAAGTCTAAAATTTCAGCATTTCAAGATTCCTGTCTAGGAGTTAAAATATTTTAATATGATTGACAAGTTGGATCTAAGAAGTCACTCTGGATCTAAACCGAGACAATTTCACATTTTATTTTATTTTTTGAAATATATTTTTCTTAATTTCAGAGAAGAAGGGAGAGGGATAGAGATAGAAACATCAATTAGATGCCTCAAGCACGCTCCCTACTGGGGTTCAAGCACACAACCTGGGCATGTGCCCTGACCGGGAACCGAATTATGATCTCCTGGTTCATAGGTCGATGCCCAACCACTGGCCACACCAGCTAAGCCTATTTCACATTTTAAGTGGTTTACCCCTGTGAGTACACATTAGCCATACAAAGCCCAGGGGGTTTTCTTTCTTCTGTGAATATCTCAAGACAAAGTTTTGGCAATAAAACATCAGAGTCGCTATGCTTCCTTAGCACTCAGCACAACGGTGCCCTGCAGTTAAAATACCACATTTCAGTTCTGCACATCTCACTTAAAACAGAAACAATTTCAATCATCAAAAGCAAAAACAAAATGCACACACAATAATCCCAGCAAGTCCTGCTATTCTTCAAGGTTTATAAAATAAATCTTCGTCACTAATGAGTCCGCGTTTATTAACTACATCTGCAAATAGGTTTTGTTACTTTGATCCCTTTCAAAGCACTTTAATGCAAGGGCTAATGGAACAGGTCAGAGGAGAGAGGAGGCGGAGTGGACCCTATATCCACACTCCTTTGTAAAGGCGGCTGTCCTCCCGGGGCGGCCCATTCCCGGCTGTGCATTCCTCGTTCCCCCAGCTCTGTGGAGGTACGCTCCAGAGCGCCAGCAGGCTGTCACTGTGCAGCAGCCCCTGCCACAATTCAATGTCACAATTCAATGTGACAAAACGATGAAGCAGAGAGGGGGCAGGGGCAGGAAGCTGAGTGCACTCCTCGCAGCACACATAGGCCCAGATGAAGTCGCCGAAATCCAAGACAGTGTCCCACAGGAGGCCAGGACAGTGATCCAGGCAAGAAGCTCTGCCTGCTGTGGCTCCTCCGAGATGGAAGCACCTCCCTTTGCTACCGGGTGACCTAAAATAAATTAAACGGTGAGCATTGAATGCCCGGGCCCCCGGAACATACTCCTTCCTGCCCACACCGCCACGCCCCTGTCTGCCACCGTGTGCAGGCTATCAGGTGGCAGCTTCCCCCATAACCAACCTCCCCAAATCAGCTCTTCACCCTCCTTTACGCTTCCTGCTTGTAGGTTGCAAAGACAACATGCACAAAGGGTCCCACGCGTGCTATTATGTGTCCTTGCTTTGCATTTGTGGAGCTACAAAAACCCCATGCGAGGCCCCTGGGACTAGCTCGCACATGCTGAGCGTGCTTTGCTAATGGTGCTGGAATTTTGTCTAATGAATGCCAATGAAAATCAGCATATGTCAAGACCAAAATGTTGCCTTCGTTATTTTTTAATGTAGTTAACTTGCATTTTTTAAAGTTATTTTATGAAACTGCTGTAGTTACCAGAAAGATACACCCATTAGATAGTTTGTTGTTGCCGTGGCCAGTTTGGCTCAGTGAATAGAGAGAGCATCAGCCTGCGGACTGAAAGGTCCCAGGTTTGATTCCCTTCAAGGGCACATGCCTGAGTTGTGGGCTCGGTCTCCTGTAGGGGGCGTGCAGGAGGCAGCCAATCAATGATTCTCTCTCATCATTGATGTTTCTATCACTCTCTCCCTCTCCCTTTCTCCCTGAAATCAATTTAAAAAATGTATTAAATATATATATATATATATATATATATATATATATATATATATATATGTGTGTGTGTGTGTGTGTGTGTGTGTGTGTGTAAAGTTTGTTGTTGTTTTTCCATTTGAAACACCCAAGCTCAACACTTAAAATCTAAGAAAACAGACTAGCAGTTTCTATAGTTTAATTTTTTTAGATAAAAAAATTTTACAGGTTAATCAACACGCCAACTAGAAGGAAGAGGCAAAAACCTTAGGACTTTAATATGCCTCCACCAGGAAAATATTTTCAAAGTAAATGATGTTATTTGATAGCATAGTCACCATGGCTGGTCTTTAGATCCAACCAGGTTTTAGTCAAATCCCAGGTTCCCTGTTAACTGACAGAGAGGCCTTTGTTTATGCATCTGCAATAGACCGGCTCCCAGGTTCACCCTAAACAATTCCACCTTCATACACAAAAGCAGCACAGACAATACGGTATTGACTAATGGCCATGGCTTTGTTCTAATACAATTTAATTTATGGACATGGAAATTTGGGTTTTGTAGAATTTCTTATGTTGTGAAATATTATGTTCCTTCTTTCTTACTTTTTCAACCATTAAAAAATGTGCAGCCCCTTTTTAGCTCAGAGGCCATCCACAAAGAGGCCAAGGGCTGGGTTGGACTGGCAAGCCATAGCTTGCTGACTTCTTTCCTGGAGGAAAGTACTGGACAAACAGGCCAGTAAACGGTCTGTCAGAGGTGACATGTGTGTGGCGGACAGTCGATCACTATGAGGCAGACAGACAGGCAGGAGGGGGAAGCTCCTGCTGTGCGGAGGGCTGTCAGGAAAGGAGATGTCAGGGGGCACTTGCAGGAGGGGCCAGAGTGCCGACTCTGTGGAAGAGCCTTCCAGGTGGAGAGAGATGGCTGCAAGAAGCCCGATCCATGCCCGGGAGTGGCCTCTCCCTGACTGTGGTTCAAAGATGACACAGGAGCGCACAGCCAGATGCAACTGAAAGAAAGGAACTTTGACTGAAATGAGAAAAGGCATAGCCAGCAGGACTTCTGACAGATAGAGCGAAGGATGAGACAGAAAGAGGAATCAGCTGAAACCGGTTTGGCTCAGCGGTAGAGCGTCAGTCTGCGGGCTGAAATGTCCCAGATTCGATTCCAGTCAAGGGCATGTACAGTGGTTGCGGGCACATCCCTAGTAGGGGGTGTGCAAGAGGCAGCTGGTCGATGTTTGTCTCTCATCGACGTTTCTAGCTCTCTCTATCTCTCTCCCTTCCCCTCTGTAAAAAATCAATAAAATATATTTTTTTTTAAAAAGAAAGGAAGGAAGGAAGGAAGGAAGGAAGGAAGGAAGGAAGGAAGGAAGGAAGGAAGGAAGGAAGGAAGGAAGAGGAGTTAGTCTTTGGCTCAAAAATCCTGACTGAGTTAGTCATCTCCTGAGCTGGAAGGACTGTCTTTCTTTGCTTCTTCACCTGTTAAGTGTGGAAATGCACCTGCCGCCTCCATTGCCGTGAAGAGTAAA
This sequence comes from Pipistrellus kuhlii, assembly GCF_014108245.1. Classification (NCBI taxonomy): domain Eukaryota; kingdom Metazoa; phylum Chordata; class Mammalia; order Chiroptera; family Vespertilionidae; genus Pipistrellus; species Pipistrellus kuhlii. The sequence continues at coordinate 2,906,465 of NW_023425416.1, read as the reverse complement.
GGAGACAGTGACCCAAAGAGTGACTGGCATGTGGCTGATGCCGGGAAATGGCTCTTTCTGGATCCTATCTTCTCTATATGACCTAACAGTGTTTACAGCCAAGAGCTGACATATATCTAGGATGTAACTCTCAAAAGCATCCTCCTTAAGGAAGTTCATTCTCCATGCCCAGCTCATTTTGGAGCCCATCTACGCTGAAGGGTGGAGAAGACTCTTTAGGATTCATTTTCCTGTAAAACCTTGGTTTTGCTGACTGTATAAGGAAGGTCCATGTGACTTGGGAATGTTGGTGGATCCGGGTGCTAGCATGCCAACATCAGCTCCCCTGTTTTGTGACAGGGGACTGAGTGTTTCACGCTCTGACCGTAAGGATGAGGGAAGACCAGACCCAGGGGAAAAAAGCCATCTCAGCTGGACCTGGAAAGACAAGAGGAATTTTAGAAGAAGGCAGGGGTCAGGAGGGTGAAGAAAAAAGCAATGGGCACGGACACACAGCCTGCTGGGTGGGTGGAAATGAAGACTCCTTTCCAAATGCTTATACTTTTCTACCTGTTACCTAGGGACCCATTAATGGTCTCTCATCCAGGAAGAACCTGGGCAGGGAGGTAACTCCGGTGGCACCGGAAGCAGAGGAGAAGTCAGAGAGCAGGTGGGGAGCTCAGAGAAGCAGCCCTTCCTGCATCCAGCTTGTTCATCAGAGTCACCCCAACAACTCTGCTTGTGTGGCTTTCTAGGCCTGACCCAGGCTGACTGTCCCAGAGTATCCGAGGGGTGGGGTTCCAAACAGGGCACTTCTAACAAGTCCCCAAAATGACTTTTCTGTAGCAATGGCTACCAAAACTGTTATAACACGGTAGCAAAAGAGGATGCAGATGGCCCAAGGCGACAGCCTAGGAGACAGACAGAAAGGGATCCACTGATGACAATACCAGGAGGACTTGGTCATCTTAGATTAGATGGTGAGGTCAACAGAGAACTCCTACCTCTAGCTGTCCAATGTAAAATACTGGAAACATTTAGATACTTAGCAGAAACCATCAAAATGAAGTAGGAGGATCAGGTAGGAGCTGGCAAGGAGCTACTAAAAATGTAGACTGTTCTCTAATGCAGAAGCCGTCACTCTCAGACTAACGACCCTGGACCAGATGACACTGTCAGATATCCCCTTGAAGGCAAAAAGCCCCTGGTTGAAAACTACTGCTCTAAAGTATAGCTCTTCACCCTTAGTAGTTGTTGTAAAAATCTGAAAATTGTGCAAATTCAATATGATTTACTTCTATTTTCAAATAACAGAAAGTCCTGGCAAATGGCTGGCTTTGGTGCTAAGTGGACATTAGGCACGTGATGCAGCACCGAGAAGGCAATGCAACTCAGAATTAAGAACACGACAGTGGAGGTGGGATTGCAGAGGTAGTTATATTTTCCCACAAGAAGAAATCACTGCACCGTCTCTTGGGACCTTGAAAATCCCACAGGTAGAATAAATCGAACACCAACCTTTATGCACAGGAAAGACCAGGTGACTGCTTCAGGACTGTCCCTTCTCATTTCCATACCATCAGCGAAGGCTGTTAATGTCTCAACTGCTTACTCTTTTTTGATTTTCCTTTAAATCAGTAGTTCTCAACCTTTCTAATGCCAAGTCTCTTTAATACAGTTTCTCAAGTTATAGTGACCCCCAACCATAAAATTATTTTCATTGCTACTTCATAACTGTAATTTTGCTACTGTTAATGAATTGTAATGTAAATATCTGTGTTTTCATTACAGATACTAGAGGCCCGGTGCATGAAATTTGTGCATGGGGCGGGGCGGGGGGAGTGGGGCTGTCCTCAGTCCAGCCTGAACCCTCTCCAATCTGGGACCCCTCAAGGGATGTCCAACTTCCTATTTAGGACCAATCCCACCAGGCAAAATGTTTGGCTTCCTCCACTGCCTGGGAAACCCAAGCCTCCCTTCTGTTCTCTGTGGCTGTAGCCATCTTAGTTGGGTTTATTTGCATACTTGCTCTGATTGGCTGGTGGGCATAGCTGCTGGGCATGGCTTGTTGATGTAGTGGAGTGATGCTTAATTTGCATATTACTCTTTTATTAGGTAGGATGGCTCTACAGCAGCCGTTCTCAACCTGTGGGTCACAACCCACAGATTGAGAACCACTAGCATGGTCACCTAAGACCATCGGAAAACACAGATATTTACATTACAATTCATAACAGTAGCAAAATTATAGTTATGAAGTAGCAACAAAAATAATTTTATGGTTGGGGGTCACTACAACTTGAGGAACTGTATTAAAGGGTCTTGGCATTAGAAAGGTTGATTTAAACCACTGATTTAAAGGAAAATAAAACTCTAACATAGGCAGCTTACTATAGACAAGCCTACAATTAGCCCTTCCTTGTTTTGATGCTGTAATGGATGAACCGTGGGAACAATGTTGTTCGGTAGCTGATATCCCTCCTCCAGGGAGGCCACAGCTCAGCCTTCACATGACCCCTGTCTCACCGGTGGCATAAGGTCAGCATTGATTTTAAGAAACAGAAATTATTTCTGTGGGTGCACGCTCTGCACAGAAGCTGAGGTGCTCCACAAATGAGTTACTGTATCCGCATAAAATCCATAAAAGACATAAAATGTTTTATGCAGTCCAAGTCACACTGACTTGGATTAATAAAGGAAACAAAGTTTTATGACTATGAGATTATTCTCAGGTGGCATATCACTAAAAAAAAAAAAAAAAAAAAAAGCAGCTAAGTATCATGATAGCTTAGGGAACTGTATTATGTTTCTACCACTTTGCGAAGAGCCAAATGAAATATCACTTCCGTTGAGGATTTAGCGAGAGCAAACTCATCTCTCCCACACACAGCCAAGATGCCCCTGAAGGTCTGCTTCCTGCAAATGCCCTCCCTGGCTGCACATAAACAGGGAGGGAGTGCTGTGGCAAGAGGCTACTTAGGAACATTCTTTTCTGGAACACGGATTGTGCTCATGGTCTTGTTTCACATTTAAATGTAAAAATCAATACAAGTATAATCTTCTGAAATGCCATTTCTTAGTCTACAAGAAATACAGTGAGGGGAAAAATTTATCATTGATGGATGTACGACCCTAAGTCATCAGTAACACCAAGTTTTTTTTATTTAGGAAGGGGTTAGGGAAATGGCTTAAAGGGGCCACTGGGGAAAGGACAATGGGATTCTTTTAAGGTGAGGTGTGCTTAGCAAGCACACAGAGTTTACACAGGTTGGCAGTGGACAGGGATTGGCTTAGAGGTGGAGCCCTGGAAATGATGGAAGTGTTAACCTCCTTCCTCCACCGACAATGACTCCATGACCTCCCACTTCACTGGATATAAAATATTACATCAGCTTATTTGTCCTAGTCACTGTTCAGTATAATCTATATAGATAAAAGGCTAATATGCAAAATGTCCCTCAGGAGTTTGACCAGGAGACTGGGAGTTCAATCACTTGCTGTGACATATGCTGACCACCAGGGGGCGGCACAGAATGAAGGAAGGCCCCAGCCAGCAGCCAGCAGCCAGCAACTGGAGAAGGAAAGCCTCAACAGGCAGCAGGAAGGCCCGGATCAGCCCTGATCACCGGCTAAGTCTAGGGATCCTGCAAATTTCATGCACTGGGCCTCTAGTCTGACATAAAGAGTTATGCTGGGGAAAGGACATTCCAGAAAGGCCAAAGTCACAGATGGGGTGGCATTGCCCAGGCAAGTTTGCCAATCTAATCAATGGCCAGATAACACCAAAGAGGACCATGGCTAATAGTACTGAGGTTGCACCTCCGGCCGCTTTGTCTACACTTGCCTTTGTAGTTTTGACTTTATTGCCACTGCTACAGGCCCAACCTGAGTCATCTGGAAGCACTTTGCAGTCCTCTCCTTCCAAACAGGGATCCATGTGACACCACCACTTCTGAACCACGATGGAAGCTGGAAAACAAAGGCCCAATAATGCCTGTGACACTGTTTCTTCCTGCAAATGTGGACACATGAAGCTCAGCACACTGACCTCACTGACATGTGGAGTTAGTGAGACCTCACACTTCTGTCTGAACCTGTCTGTGACACTTGTTACAAGTGACATTGGACTCATTATCATATTCCTCTCCACCTCATTTTCTTCATCTGTAAAATGGGGGTGAAAGCAGAACCTCGCCACAGGATGGCAAGGACAAAGTTAATTCATGCTGGCTTTGGGGCATTCCCTTACATTCTCAGAAAGTGTTAACTCTTGCTGTGGTCCTCATCTTGGGTGGTAGGTTGCATGTTGATGGTGCAAAGTTATGTTTAGTGGTTTATGTTGTCAATAGCAAAGGCTAACAGCAGTCAACATTTCTAACCCTCCCAGCTGGTGCTGAGCACTGCAACATGGGCGGCCCCAATAGCCCCTCAGTGGCCACTTTCTAGACCAGCCAGCTCACCTGTGAGTTCACTTCCTTTTACCTCACCGTGCTGGCAGGGGTCAACCAATAAAAGCATTTGTGTTTTAAGCCCATGGAGCAGAAAGTAGCACCCCAGTTCTCAGGGTTTAGAAGCAGAAGAAAAGTGAAGAAAGTACCATCAACTTGACTGGTTGTTCACACAGAATCAAAGGGCAAAAGGATTGTGACTGATTTTTAAGGGTGAGCCCAGCCAATAGGCTGGTATCAGATAGGATGCTGGGGCGGGGGAAGCTGGAAGGGCAGGGAAAGAAATAGAAAGACTCTTAGCCCTATTTTTCTTGTTGAAACAGCAATGCTAATAGAAAACATCCTCCATTGGATTTCACTTAAACTACTAGTGCCTGAGAAATATGAAATTCAAGTTCAAACAAATCTTTATAAATCCTTTTCTTGAAAATTTGACATGGTAATTGGGATTGGTGGAGGTGGGATTCAGCTAATTTCAACATAGCTGTACCTCTGAGGTTAAAAATTATCTTCTTGCATTCTACAGAGAAGAGAAAACCAAAGCCCAGAGATGATGACTGGTCCAAAGTCACATAGTTTGAAGAGAGTCAAGCAACATTGAATGGAGGCAATCTGACCCTGCACCCATGCTCCAACCTGGAAATACAGGTGGGCGAAAGCAAGCCTACAGGTGTGAGTACACGAAACAGAGCTTATTCTTATATTGCTATTTATTAATTACTGTATTATTTTCCACATGAACTGTATGCTTCCCTTTGTCCACCGCTGTATAAGCTGCTCCCTCACATCAGAGATCACTTGTGTGGAATCAGGGATGCAAGCAGGTGACCCAGGGAGCCAGTACATGCAGGCTCCTCTGTCAGGTGACTGCAGTGCAGGTGATGAGGGCGCAGCATGATTTCATTATCAGCTGCGGTGGCCCCTGCATCTACCCTGATACAAAAAGGTGGCCATCATTCTTGGTTCTGGCCAAATCCTGAGTTCCTATCCCATCGGTCCCATCAAAACCAATAACCTGAGTAAGGCCATTTTACGATCTGAGATAAGTCAGATCTCAGATAAGTCTGACTTAACTTGCTAGCTAGTTAAGTCAGAAGGCGCCAACACTGAGAGGGAACATAGCTGAATGGGTTATTTTTTTTTTTCTGAGAAAGAGACCACCACTGGACACATCGAGGGAATCTGAGAACAAGTATTCTTCTCAGCCCCAGATATCACAATACTCTCCTCTTCAAACTAGATGGAGTTTTGTCATTTCAAAGCACTTTTGCCTGCTGTTCCTCTTTTGATTGTCCCAACAACCCCAGAAGCAGGAAGTGGAAGTAGAAGATTGCAGGAATAAGCACCAGAGCTTTGGGTAATTGAGTTAAATGAGAGAGGAGGCAGTAGATTCTGGCGCTCTCTCTCCACCCATCTGTCTCCTAGGCCGCACTGTACAGCAGCTGAGATTGACAAGTGTTCCCCTGTGTCTGGCCGAGCGGCCACTGAGTCATTATTCCTGAATGCCCTGGGTTGGTCCCAAGTGGCTATAAAGACAAAAGATGGTTCTCAACCCTCAACTTAAAATACCACCTGCAGGACTGGAGAAGTTCCATAAATGTTGACAGAACTCGGTTATATTTATACAGCTTTAAAGCTGAATCTAAAGTGCTTTATCTTCTCTTTAAAACTGTTCCCGAGACCCTGGCTCTCACTCAGCAGGGGACTCAATACTCTTGAGAGGAATCAGAGCCATGTGGACGGTCAGAAGAAGCCTCGATGAGCACGTGGTCAGTGACTGTCCTGTGGGCAGGAGGAGGGTGGGACAGTGAGTGGCCACCCCGGAAGCCAGCAGACCATGCAGCCGAAGGGAAGGGTCGGCAAGGCTGCACCGGGCACTCAGCCAAGGAGGGTGGTCTAAAAAGCCATCTCCAGGGGCTCCGAGGCGGGTTTAGATTGAACCGGGCTCTCCGCGCAGGAGGGAGCCAGGGACAGGGCAGTGAGAATGGCAGGGCAGTGAGCCAGGAAACCTGAGTCCGCCTGGCAGGCAGTAGGGAAGGATGCGGGCAGAAAGGGTGTGAAAGATAAGAACAGGTGAGGCATGCGTCTCAGAAGGTCAGCAGGCAGAGGCTGTCAGACCACTTTACAGTCCAAAGGGAGGAGTGCAGGGAGGAGTCTGGGGACCCATTCTTTGCAGAGGAAACAGAGTGCCTCACATTCTCTCCACTTCGCGGCAGAGAAATGCCAGTGCTTCCTACTGACCTGTGGGACCAAGAACACTCTCAGGCCAGCCCCCTGCAAAGGTGCTGGAGGAGAGGACATGATGGATGGATTCAGGCATTCATCATAGAAAAAACATGTCAGTTCTTAACTACAGAAAAGAATACTGTTTTCCTAGCATTTTGTCTAAAGCTTTACATTGAATTTAATGAATTTACAAGGAAGTATATACGATCAAGCTCTTATGAAATTATTGGAAATAATTTTAGTTTTATTTATTGGAAAACATGAACTGGCTCTCCAGAGACAGACTCGCAGAGCCTCCGCAAGAGAGCGAGCTGCCTGGACGGAGTGTGTTTCCACTGCAGAGGCCTGTCCTGCCTCCTGCAGGGCGCACAGAGGGCGGAGCCCGGGCAGGTGCCTGCTCCCCGACTAGCTTCATGTGCAAGACTCAGAACAAATGTTCTCTCAGAAAAGACAATAAGTGCCACCACAAGAGCCAAACTGAGAGCTGTACTCTCCTTTATGAATTAGCACATTCCTTCATGAATTAGCACATTTCTTTGTGAATTAGCTCATTCCTGTGTGAATTAGCACGTTTCTTTATGAATTAAAGATTGACTAAGGAGCTCACACATAGGTGCGGACCAACCCCGAGTGTGCCCTGGGTGAGCAGGGGATGAACAGCCTGGGCTGAAGGTCCGGCCACTCTGTGCAGGGCCAGGCTGAGGCGGGGGACAGGAGAGGGGTTCCACTAAACCTACCGCCGAGCGCTGCCCCCCTTCCTGAGCCCATCTCCACAGGAAATACATCTGCAGGAGGCTTACTTTGTTTTCTGTTGATACATTAACATACTTTAAAGGAGAATGTCTTGCCACTTCTATTTGTTTTAAATTATTTCAAAATCCTCATGCCTTCCTTACTTATGAAACCATAAAGATGCCAATTTGTAATAAGTTTCAAATGTTATACAGAAAGGAAGAAAAAGACAGCGAGACCCTGGTTTTGGGGAAGTGACTGGTACTTTCTATAAATGTTCCAGGGGAAAGGAATGTGTCCAATCCGCTAGTTTGCTTCTGGTGTATTTTCTTTGCTCTCTGATGGATCAAATGCATTGAGGGTTTTGGTTGTTTTCTATTCCTTATCTCAAATACCATTCCATTAAGCTCACCTTACAATATGGTCTATGTAGCTACCTAGATAAGCCCACCTTTGAATAAGACTAACAGCGAACAGGCTCACTGCTCCAGGGCTGGCCTCCCGTTTGTTGACTTAGCTCAGTGGTACTTACAGAGTTAAGGCTTTCCCAAAGAAAGAGGTATTCTCACCCTAACACCTGACAGGAAGATGCAGAAAACATCTTCCTGGGTCATATATCACCTGGAAAATGGAAGGAGCCACCAGAATACTCTCTGAGGTTCTATGTTTCTGCTTTAGCTATTTTGCTGTCACCATTGTTATTTCAAGACACTCACAATCTTCTTCAAAAAATTAAGCCATTAATTAATTTTTAGGATTGCTAGGTGGCAAGCCCTGCCGATGTGTATTTCTTTTCTTTTTTAAGACAAAAAGCCATGCCAACCTGACAGGGAACAAGCACAAACGCTGTCATGACAGCTAGGATGTTGCTGTGGGAATCTTACTCTTTCCCGCTCCACACTTGCTGCTGTCATTCCACACTGAGCACAGGGCACTGAGGGGCGTGGTGGGACGCAAGGCCGGACCCTTTGTGTCCTCCTTGGCAAAGTGCCCCTTCACACAAGTACATACCCCTGGAGTGAGGACCTCCACGGCAGGGTTTCTGGACCTTGGCACTATTGACATTTGGGGCCAATAGTCCCTTATTGCGAGAGTCTATCCTGTGCCTTGTTAGATGTTGAGCAGCCTGCCTGGCCCCCACCTCCCCAATGACAGCAGCACCCTCTACCCCAGGGTAACAACCCAAAGTGTCTTGAGACATTGTTGGATATTGAAAAACATTATTTGTGGTTATTAGATACTAGAGGTCCAGCGCATAACATTCATGTACTCGGGGATTGGGGGGGGGCAGGGGGGAATGTCGGGGGATCTCTCAGCTCAGCCTATACCCTTTCACAGTCCAGGAGCCCTCAGGGGATATCTGCTCCCCAGACCTAAGTGGGCAGTCGGACATCCTTAGCGCTGCCACAGAGGCGGGAGAGGCTCCTGCCACCACTGCTGTGCTTGCCAGCCATGAGCAAGGGTCAGCTCCTATGTTGAGCCTCTGCCCCCTGGTGGTCGGTGCACATCATAGTGACCAGTCATTCCTCCTAGCCTTTTATTATATAGGATACTCAGCCCAAATGAGAGGCTTAGCTGTTCATCAGACCTCATTAAACTGGGGCTTGTTAAAAGATGCCTACTCCATGGTAGACTAAGCCCCACAGCCCCTGGTCTTCCTCCATGCCCCCAGGGCGGGCAATGCCATAAGCCTAATGCTTAGAAACCTATGCTCTCAGGAATCTTGGGTTGTTTTAGTGAACTGTGTTCACAGCATTCCATGCCCTTTTATATTGGCATCCTCTGCTTCATCCAATCCAGAATACAAATTCCCAGGTGGCCATTAAACTTTAAAATGTGATTGTATCTAAGGCCTCTAATATGGCTCTGTTTACACCTTCAGGCTTGTCCCCTGCCCTGTCCAAGCCAGTCTGCACTTCTTCCACCTCCCGAGGTGGCCCACTCATTCTCAGGCACTTCACCTGGCTGTGCTGCCCAGATCCCTCCAACCTGGTGAGGTCTCCCCACTGCTCCTCTTCTCTGCTCTGCCCAGAGCCATTCGCAGACTAGAATTCAATTGTCCATCTCCTGAGGAAAGTGTGGGATGGTCTTTGAAAGCAGGACCATCCTCCCCTGGCATCTAGGGCACGCCAGGCACCAAGGTGCTAAATGAAAAGTTGATGAATGAACTCACACATGCAAGCCACATTTGTCCAGCTCACAGAGTGAGTCTGCAAAGTACACCTTGCTGGCATTCCCCTGGCGACCGGAGAAAGCCCAGAACCCTGTTCCATCGTCAGTGCCAGGGAGACCACACGCAGTGAAAAACCCCTGGGAAATCACAGCTGTAAGACAGACCTGAGTCTCACACAGTCGGAGCTACAGACATTGCCTCCAGTGCGAACAGTACTCTCATCCCAAAGCAAGCAAGTTCCTACATCTGAGAAAAACTCAGGTATCATCAAAGAAAAAAAAAAAAGTTTCACTGGATAGTTTTGCTCAGTGGCTAGAGCATCGACCTTCAGACTGAAGGGTCCCAGGTTTGATAATGGTCAAGGGCACATGCCCGGGTTGCAGGCTGATCCCCAGTAGGGGGCATGCAAGAGGCAGCAATCAATAATTCTCTCTCATCATTGATGTTTCTATCTCTCCCTCTCCCTTCCTCTCTAAAATCAATAAAAATATTTCCTTAAAAAAAGAAAAAGTTTATAAAGAAACTGCCTCCCATTCTTAAGCCTGTTTTATTAATCTTTTTAAACTCACTGTTTAAAAAGCATTCCCTTTGAAAAAAATAAAGCTTCATTGTACTACTCATTTATCTCATTTTATCATGAAACCACTCACGTGATCCCTGTAGAGCTGTGTAGAATGCAGTTCCCACCACCGAACAGCCTGTGAGTGCGGGAGAAGATCCAAAGGGGAATGCTGGCCAGCTGAACAGTTGTCTGTTTCAGGACCCAGGGAAGCACAGCCTCAATCGAGAAATTCCCAGACCTTCTCCCAAATCCCAAATGTGTATTAAAGACACACTTCAATAATTCAGGGAGATTCACAAATTCATTATAACAAAAAAGCTTTATGGGGGGCAGCTAATTGTTCTCCCTGTTTAACTCATAAAAGCTATAATTTTATGTAAAAGCAATGAACAAAATGAGATGTGGATTAATAAAAATGCATGAGGCTGTTCTACTTTCTATGCCAACATTAATTAGTGCCTGTGCCAGCATGTTCTCACCTTTGTTTTAATTTAAATGTAAATTGAAATGAATTTTATATTTCAGCTCCTCTCTATTCTTATTGACAAATAAGATCAGAGAAACTTTATTCTTTTGACAAATAAGAGAAGAGGAACCTATCAGCAGAGACCAGGTCTTTCCACAAGCCAATTAGCAGCATGATACTGCATCATTATTATGGGATAAAGATTAAGCAGGTAAAACTAAAAAGCCCTAATGGAAATATATTCAGTTAATGACTAGAAGATTAGGGGGATGTGAAAACAGAAATATATCCTCACTAAAGCCTGAACTACAACTTCCTGCCTCCTCAGTGACTGTGATCCAGTAAACATGTATTGAACACCAACTGTTTGCCGGGCAATGCCAAGTGCAGGGACACAAATACACAGACAAAATCTCAACCCATCTTTCAGAGTTTGGGTGTTCTCTGGCCACAAATGATGCTCTGAAGTTATATATTTACATAAAACTTACCCTGCACTAGGCACAGCTAGTCAAAAATTTCCATTTAAATTGGTACTAGTCATATTTCAAATGCTCATTTTGAATTAATCACACTTCAAATAGTCGGTGGCCACATGTGGTTAGTCACTGCCAACCATCCTGGCCACACCCGCATCACGACACATGGGTGCAGAGATCCAAAGGAGAACACGTGCCTCATCACAGAAGGTTCTGCTGCTCACTCTCTGCTCAGACACCCCATAATCGGTCCCCATCACCTCCTGGCCTCATGACATTAGGAAAATCAGGCAGTTGGCCAGTGAGGCTGCTGATTTGCCACAGACACAACCAAAATGTCCCTTCGGTATAAGAACGTTTGTATGGCATTATGGCCTATCCATTGACTAAAGCAGGTGGGATTAAGAAGTATCCAGTGTGATACTATTTGTGTACAACACATACATATAAAAAACTACCACATTTTCCACAAATCTATCTTAACCACACTTATATACAGAAAAATATATCGTCCAAACAGAAAAATGTAGCTTTAGGGTGGTGGCCAAAGGGCATTTTGCTCAAATATAAAACAAGCAAATTTAGGATAAGGTATTAATGTTCCCTTTACCAAGAGAAATATGCTAATAGTAATTGCTATGCCATTCCTATTTTCCAGGTACCAACACTCTGAGTATTTCCCTGGTCAAGTAGCTTTATTAAAAGGAGTGTAGCCATATACACCAACAGGAGGTGGGTTCAATTCCCAGTTAGGGCAAGACCTAGGCTGTAGGTTCAATAACATGCTGGGAAGCATACAGGAGCAATAGATTCATGTTGCTCTCTCACATCAATGTTTTTCTCTCACTCTCTCTCCCTGATTCCTGTCTCTCTAAAATCAATAAACATATCCTCATGTGAGGGTTAAAATAAAAATACTTTTGTATTATTGTAAAACATGATTTAGACATATAAGACTTAGTAGCCAAAGGTAGATTTTATTCTTCAAACAGCTGGAAGTCACCAAACTGGTTTCAAGAATAACAGTGATATGATCAGTTCTGTTTTCTGGAAGCATCATTCTTGTTACAGGGTGGGGAATGGAACCTGGGGGTTAGAAAGCTCAGCAGGATGTGGTGTTGCCCCGACTGTGGGGGTGACAGTGGGGTGGAGGAAAGTGAACTGACCTGAGAGAGCAAGGAGACAGAATACTTATGACTTGGCTTCAGTTGATGGAGGAAATATAATACACTGTTCCAGTTGGGGATATAGGAATTTAGCAAATTTCTTTTATATGCATTTTTAGTGTTAAAGATCTTTACCTTTTTTCACAGGTACACCTATAATCCTCAAATCCAAAAAGCTCTGAAAATGAAAAGGATTTCTGTAAGATGGCAGCAAAACCTGACTTGAATTAGCATGAAGCCCCATTCTGCATGACCATCATAAACCTCACTGTAGATATATTAATATCTGTGATTACGGGGTGCAACTGAAGAAGACAGAGGGTTTATTATGTAATAGATGGTATATGCACTATGTTACCTTCATAAAAAATCTGATGACACATGAATTTGGCGACACATTTGGCTCTCAGGGTTTCTGACAAAAAAAACATAGAAGGGAAATTTTCCAAGTTCCCTCTCCAGCTTTAGAGTAACTGAGATTACACTGATACAACACCACTGGTGAGCAAACAGCCCATAAAGATGTGCCTGGAGGATAGAGGTCAGCTATTATCATTGATTGTGCAATAGATCTGTAGTTAAGAATATGGCCCTAACAGGTATTGCTCAGTGGATAGAGCATCAGCCTGCAAACTGAAGGGTCCCAGGTTTGATTCAAGTCAAGGGGATGTACCTTGGTTGCGGACACATCCCCATTAGGGGATGTGCAAGAGGCAGCTGATCGATATTTCTCATCGATGTTTCTAATTCTCTATCCTTCTCCCTTCCTCTCTAAAAAAATCAATAAAATATATATTTTAAAAAAGAATATGTGTGCATGTGTCCATGTATGGGGGCATGTGTCTGTGTGCATGTGTGTCTGTGTGTGGTGCACATGTGCTTGAACTGCCAACCTTTACATGTGTATCAGATAAGCCTGGAAGAGTTCATTTTCTGGGAGGTTTCATGCCACTGTAAAGAAACTCTATAAGACTTAAGCTGTTCTCCTGGGAACTCGTGTTTCTAACAAGGTGTCTCCTGGGAAAAGGCAGGACATCAAAAGGAATCCTTCACTCTGCTAGGCATAGTATTCTGCTACGATTTGGAGACAACAAATGAGTAATACACAATCCCAAATTGTTCTCTGAGAAGTTGCACCAAAGAAGATGCTTTATAATGTATGTTAAAATAATAATAAACTAGAAATTAAGAAAATACTTGCCTATAATATTAACATAAGGTGAGAAAACCAGGCTGAGTCCAGCGTTTGAGAGCAGGAAGAAGAGCGTCTAAGGAAGCAGATGGGATAATGGGTCAGAAGAAGTCAAAGCACATCTTCCTCACTGTCCAGTAATGGAACTCCCACTTAAGAGACATCATTACTAATCTACCTTACTAATTATGAAATTTGTGGAGTTATATTTATGTTCATGTTTGAAGTAACACTGAACTAGAATAAACCTAGTTTTCTTTGCATCACAAAGACAGTAAAGTTGGGAGATTCTTGGTAGTTGTAGGTCCTTCCTGCAATATTAGATAAACAGACCAGAAGGCCTTACCTTCAACACAGGAAGGCTGAGCCCGAGTGGTGCCGGCCACCTGTCCCGGGAAGCATGAACACTTGACTGTTTGTGATCGCTCTTCTATGTGGTTTCTGTTACAGCACAGCCACCACCTCACAGGTCCCCTGCTGGACTTGATGCTGACCTGGTAGGTAATGGGGGGGGAGGGCGGTTTTACAGACCCGGGGCTGTTATGAGGAAAGGACACCACCAAGAACAAGAATGACACCATAACTACATTTTCCAACTTCCTATGCTGCCTAAGAATCTTTGCAACTTTTTATTTTGGTGCAATTTCACATGCAAACTAGAGGTCTGGTGCAAGAAATCATGCACAGGTGGGGTCCATAGGCCTAACAGGTGATCAGGGCCAGGCCAATCAGAGCCCAAAGGCCCTGGCGGAGTCAGGAGAGGAGGTGGCGGTCCCCAGGCCGGGTACAGAAGGAACAGATGCCAAACACCAACGCTGCCCTTAGAACCCCACCACCCCATGGTTCCCCACTTTCCCCCCCCTTCGCTCAGTGCCGTGCCACCACTGGGGGCCTTCTGACCAGGGGAGGCGTGGAAGGAGGGGCCAGGAGAGGTTTCAATCCCAGGAGGTAGCAAATCAATGATTCTCTATCATCATTGATACTTCTATCTTTATTTCCATGTCTGAAATCAGTCAAATCAATCATATCTTAAAATGCAAGGTTTTTAGAGGAAGAAAGGTAGTGCAAGGGAGCTATTGACAGGGGGCATTTGAGATCTTGCTCACATTTCAGATAGGGTAACATAAGGTGGTCCTCAGGGGGTGACAGGTGAGGAGTAGCAGTGGGTGGTGCAGGGCACTGCAGGTTAAGGAATGGGCTGTAATGACGGGGAATGTCTGTGACAGTGACACCGAGTACATTTTGGGGACATCCCTGGGATTATTCATCCCCAAGAGGTTTTGATTCCGGACGGGGAGAGAAACACGGAGATCAGCTGGCCTTTCTTAGCCTAAAAGAGTGGGCTGCCCTGCTTCCCTACAAATGTAAACATACAGTGTGACTGCACATGGACGACATTCTGAGGCCAAATCAATGCCCAGCCAGCCCTGGTGGCTGTGTCCTGCTGCTCTCTGGCTGTGCTGCAATGCTATTGGCTGGGAGGCCGAAGCCACGACCAAGCACACATAGTATACGAAGGGGCAGGCAGGAAGCCAGAAGCCGGAAGTGGGAGCTGAGGTGGTCCTGCAGCGCTGTGTCCACCATGGAGCTGGACAGGGAGCAGCTGTCGGTGCGACCAGCTATGGAGTCGGAGGGGCTGCACTTCCTGCACCTCACCAGTGAGTCCCCACAGGCCAGCAGAGTGCCAGCCAAGCTGGTGGAGCCTGAGGAGGCCTTTCCCTCCTGGAGTCCTTCTTCCCAGTGTGGCAGCATCAGCTGCTTTTTTTTTTTTTTTTTCTCCAATTTATTTTTTTTACTGGAAAGCAAGCTCTGGGCTTGCGGTTCCTGAGATCCCTGGTCCATAGCATGTGCCTCCAGGCCTCACTGTGCCTCCCTCCCCCTCTTCCTGCATTGAGCATCTGGCCCCTGGTGGTCAGTGCTCATCATAGCGACTGGTCGACTGGTCGACTGGTCGTCCTGGTTGTTGTGCTGTAATGGTGACGGGGCTTTTATTACATAGGCTATATATAACAATGTCGGAGGAGAGAGGTGAGGTCAAGGTGACAGAGCAGGAAGATCTTGGGCTCACCTCCTCCCGTCAGTACATTAAAACTAACTGCAGAACACACTCTCTACAACCGAAACTATAGAGAAAAAGCCACATCACGATGGGTAAGGGGTCAGCAGAGGCATTCCACAGTGGGAGGGCTAGCACAGCCTGGAGGCCGCTGGAGGAGTGAGGCGTCTGGCCCACCTCAGGCTCTCCAGCGGGGACCTGCTCCAGGAGGAGGAGCCCCTAACATCTGGTTGTGAGAACCAGCAAGGCTTGTGTTCCAGAAACTGAGGGCTCTGGGAAAGCGAGCACCCTCCCTCCCTGGGCCTGTGCACAAGTCACTCATTCTGAGTCAAAGCACAGGGGTCATTCGTGAAAGAGATATATTCCCTGATTTTAGGGTGACCGGAGGGATTTGGTGGGCTCTCTCTGGGAATAGTAAGTGGCTTTCTCTCCTTGTTTATTATGTTTGCTCTCTGCTCTCCAGCCTGCCTGACACTCTCCATTGTGCTAACCATTCCACTCAGCATTCCCCTGAGGACCTACCCAGCCAACCATCTTCCAAAGCAGCACTCTGCTCCCCGCCCTAGAACTCAGTGGCAGCCCAGGGGGCCTGGAAATGAGGAGCTCTGTCCCCACCTCCTGGAGATGGCTGGGAACATCCCCAAAGTGGGGTTGAGGGGCCATACCCCATGCACTAATGTACCCACAATAATAGTGACCAGGTCTCAGCCTTCCACCCTGGAAGCTGCTCTGTACACCAGCAACTGTGGCAGCAGGCCAGGGCAGAGGCCAGCTCAACCCCCCACTACCATTCAGAAGGCCAGGCCATCAGACAAATGAGCTTCAGACCAACCTACCGAACACAGTGCCTTCAACAGTTGCAACCCAAGCTCAAGAGCATACACAGCCCACACAGGGGATTCCCTGGAAAACCGGGCACTGTTGACCATGGGGTTGCATTACTGACACCTTATATATAAGTTCACTCTTCCAATACCGTGAGTCATACCTAATACACAGAAACAGTCTTAGGCCAAATGAGGAGACACAAAATTTCTTCCATATTAGAAAATAAGACAAAACCTAAGAAAAGAACTAAATGAAGTGGAAACAGGCAATCAACCATATAAAAAGTTCAAAGTAATGGTCATGAGAGTGCTCACCAAACTTGGGAGATGGATAGATAAATACAGGGAAAACTTCAATAAAGATAAAAATACCAGAACGAAATAATACAATAATTGAAGAAAAATATACTAGAGAATATCAATAGCAAATATGAGGCAGAAAAACAGGTAAGCTATATGGTAGACAAAATAGTGGAAATCACTGAATTGGAAAATCAAAAATAAATTTTCAAAATGAGGAGAGTGTAAGGGTCCTCTGAGACAAAATTAGGCATTCTACCATTGGCATTAGAGAGTCCCAGGAGAAGAGAGGGAAAAGGACAAAAACAAAAACTTCCCTAACCTGGCAAAGGAAATAGGCATCCAAGTCCCAAGAAGCACTGGAACATTCTCCAAGATAGACCACATTAGGCCACAGACAATTCTCAATTTATATATATATATATATATATATATATATATATATATATATATATATATATATATGGCTAATATGCTAAGTGTCCCTCCTACTGTTCAACCAGTCTCTATGATGCACACTCAACACAGGAGCTGCCAAGCTGCAGTGATGGCAGCAGTTCTTGAGTGACACACCCCAAAATGAGAGAGGAGGAAGCTCGATTCCTCATGGGGCGGCATGATTCCACCTTCGGCCATGGGTTATGTTGTTGCTGGGGTACTGTCAGCCCTGAATCTGGTTTACTGCACACTTGCATTCATGTTCCACACCCTGTATGACTGCAACTTTGTAAAGTGCCCTCTGGTTCTCCGGGACCCCATGGGGGATATCAGAGAGCCAGTTTTGGCCCAATCCCCACAGGCCAGCTGGAGAGCCCCAACTGCTGGAGGGACTCTGCTCACTCGGCAGACACCCGGGAGAGATGGTGGGAGGGTGGGAGGTTGGCTCCAGGGTGTGGCCAGCTGGTTTCATCCAGTCCCACTCCACCAGCCACCTTCTAATTAATTTCCTTTCAGTGTGCATGAATCCATGCACCAGGTCACTAGTTCAAGAATAAAATAATATCAAGTGTCTCAGACCACAATGGTATGAAACTAGAAACCAATTACAAGAAAAAATGAAAAAGCACAAACACATGGAGCTAAACAATATGCTACTTAATGATTAATGGGTTAACAAATAAATCAAAGAAAAAGAAAAATATCTTAAGACAAATGAAAGTGAAAACACAACATTCTAAAATCTATGGGACACAGCAAAAACAGTTCTAAGATTGAAGTTCATAGTGATATACAGTCCGACCTCAAAAAACAAGAAAAATCTCAAATAACAAATATAACCTTACACCTAGGACAACTAGAAAAGAAAGGAAAAACAAAGCCAAAAGTTATTATAAAGAAGGATATAATAAAGATCAGAGCAGAAATAAATGTAATACAGACTTTAGAAAACAATAGAAAAGATCAATGAATCTAGAGCTGGCTGTTTTGAAAAGAAAAAAAAATTGATAAACTTTTAACCAGAATCATAAAGAAAAAAAGGGAAAGGACTCAAATAAATAAAATGGGAAATAAAGTGGTAAAGTTTCAACTGACACCACAGAAATACAAGGAATCATAAAAGATTACTACAAATAATTATACTGTCACTATTTGCAGATAATATAATACTATATATAGAAACCCCTAAAAATCTTCACCAAAAACTATGAGAACTAAAAAATGAATTCAGCAAAGTTGCAGAACACAAAATTAATATATGAAATCAGTTGTGGCCCTAGCTGGTTTTGCTCAGTGGTTAGAGCATCAGCCTGTGGACTGAAGGGCTAAAGGGTCCTGGGTTCAATTCAGGTCATGGGCATATGACAGGGTTGTGGGTTCAATCCCCAGTGTAGGGTGTGTAGAAGGCAGTCAATCAATGATTCTTTCTCATCATTTATGTTTTTATCTCTCTCTCTCTCTCCCTGAAATCAATAAAAATATTTTTCATAAAAGAAAATAAATCAGTTTTGGCCTGGCCAGTGTGGGTCAGTGATTGAGCATTGACACAAGAATCAAGAGGTAGCTGGTTCAATTCCAGTGGGGGAGGAGGGGAGGGTAATAGGAAGCAGCAGATAGATGTTTCTCTCTCATCGATATTTATATCTATCCTTCTTCCTTCTTCTCTCTCTAAAATCAGTGCAAACATATTTTTTAAAAAGAAACCAGTTATATTTTTACATACTAACTAGAGGCCCGGTGCACAAAATTCATGCACTGGGGGGTGTCCCTCAGCCCAGCCCACACCCTTTCTAATCTGGGACCCCTCAGGGGATGTCCGACTGCCGGTCAGACCGGCAGTCTGACATACCCCTCATAATCCAGAACTGTTGGTTCCTAACAATTCGTCTGCCTGGCTGCCTGATTGCCCCTAACCATTCTACATGCTGTCATGATAGCCCCATAACCACTCCCCTGCTGACCTGATTGACAACTAACTGCTCCCCTGCTGGCCCAATCACCCTCAACTTCCCTTCTCTGCACGCACAATCCAGCCTAACTGCCCTCCCCTGCCAGCCATCTTGTGATGACATGGAGTGGCCACTTATGACATCACAGGGTAAAGATTTTGGTGATCTTGTGACAACGTGGGGGTGACCATCTTGTGATGACATGGGGGTTACCATCTTGTAGCGGCCATCTTGTGATGAAGTGGGGGTGGCCATCTTGTGACATGAATGTGTGAGGGTCAATTTGCATATAACCTCTTTATTATTGATATATAGGATAACAAACCATTGGGGAGAGCAATCAAGGGGGGAAAAAATCTCATTTACCATTGCATCAAAAATAATAAAAAACACAGGAATAAATTTAACCAAGGAGGTGAAATACTGGAAACTATATGATATTAAAGAAAGAACCTGGGAACACAAATAAATGAAAAGACATACCATGCTTACAGTATTGTTAAATGTCTGAACTGCCCATAAAGCATTCATAGGGCCAATGCAATCCCTATCAAATACCAATGGCATTTTTCACAGAACTAGAACAAATAATCTTAAAATTTATATGGTATACAAAAGACCTCAAATAGCTAAAGCAATCTTGAAAAGGAAGAACAAAGTTGAAGGTGTCATACTCACTGATTTTATACTACAAAGCTATGTCATCAAAACAGTCTGATACTGGCTAAAAAGTAGACACATAAATCAATAGCTCAGAAATGAACCCACTCCTACGTGGTCAATTAATCTATGACAAAGGAGGCAAGAACATACAATGGGGAAAAGACAGTCTATTTAATAAATGGTGTGGAGAAAACTGGACAGCTACATACAAAAACATGAAAGTAGAGCACTTTCTTACACTATTTTAAAAAAAATAAACTCAAGCCGAAACTGATTTGGCTCAGTGAATAGAGCGTCAGCCTTTGGACTGAAGGGTCCCAGGTTTGATTCCAGTCAAGGGCATGTACCTTGGTTGTGGGCACATTCCCAGTAGTGGGGGTGCAAGAGGCAGCTGATCAACGTTTCTCTCTCATTGGTGTTTCTGGCTCTCTATCCCTCTCTCTTCCTCTCTGTAAAAAATCAATAAAATATATTTTTTTAAATAATAATAATAAATAAAAATAAACTCAAAATGGATTAAAGACTTAAAGGCAAGACAAGACACCATAAAACTCCTAGACTAAATCATAAGAAGTAAATTCTTTGATATCAATATTAGTAATAATTTTTTGTGTATGTCTCCCTAAGCAAGGGCAATGAAACCAACAATAAACAAATGAGACTGCATTAAACTAAAGAGAGTTTGCAAAGGAAAGAAAACTATCATCAAAATTACAAAGCAACCCACTAAATGGCAGAATACATTTGCAATTTTGATGCATGCAACAAGGGTTTAATATCTAAAATATATAATGACCTCATACAAGTCAACATTAAAAAAATCTGATTTAAAATTAGAGAACCTGAATAGAGATTCTCCCAAAGAAGATATACAGATGGCCAACAGACACATGAAAAGATGCTCAAAATCCCTAATCATCAGGAAATGCAAATCAAATCCCAATGAAACCACCTCACACCTGTCAGGTTGGCTATTAAAAAAACAAGTATTGTGGAGAATGTAAGAAAAGGAAACCCTCAGGCACTGTTGGTGAGAATGCAGATTGTTGCACCCACTATGGGAAACAGTATGGAGGTTCCTCACATAGGACTGCCTTGTGACCCAGCAATTCCACCTCTGGCTATCTATAAAAATAAAAATAAAACTAATTCAAAAATACATGCACACTCTGTTCACTGCAGCATTATTTAAAACAGCCAAGATATGAAAGCAACCTCAGTGGCCACTGATAGATGAACAGATAAAGAGGATGTGGTACACAGACACACACACACACACACACACACATACACACTACACACCACACACACACACACACCGACACACACACACACACACACACACACATACACACCACACACACACACCAACACACACACACATACACCACACACACAGAGAACACACACACACACACACACACACCACACACACACACACACCACACACCATACACACACACACACACACCACACACACACACACACCACACACCATACACACACACACACACCACACACACACCACACACACACACGCACAGACACACATACCACACACACACACCACACACACACCACACACACACACACCACACACACCACACACACACACCACACACCACACACACACACAAAGACACACACACCACACACACACCACACACACACACACCACACACACACACACACACATACACACAAACCACACACACACATACACTCACACCACACACACATACACACAAACACATACACACACACCACACACACACACACCACACCACACACACACACACACACACACACACACACACACTGGAATATTACTCAGCCATAAAAAAGAATGAAATCTTAACATCTGTAACAACATGAATGGAGTATACTGAGTGAATTAATTCAGAGAAGAAAGAGAAATACTATATGATCTCATTAATATGTGGAATCCAAAAAATAAACAAAACAAAAACAGACTCATAGACAGAGAACAGACTGATAGTTGCTGAGGGGAAAGGATGGGGTGAAGGTGTGAAACATGAAGGGGATTAAAACGTACAAATTCCCAATTATAAAATCAGAAAGTCACAGACTGTACTGTGAGACATAGGGAATACAGTCAATAATATAAAAATAACCTTGTAGGGTGTTGGTTGGTTACTAGATTTATTGTGGTGATCACCTCATTAGGCATATAAATGCTGAATGAACATATTGTACAGCTTAACCTAATGTAACATTGTGTATTAACTATATTTTAACTTTTAAAGGAAGAATTCACAGTGAGGAAGATGCTACTTCAGTGATCATTTGGTCATTTCTTCTTCCAGCATGCATTTTTTAGGGTTGATATTTTTTACAGTGGCTATTTTTTGTTTTTCATATAAAAACAACAAAGGTAAGTTTGAACATTTTTTAAAGCTCTCAAAAATAGTGCAAATAACTTCTATAAGCCTGTGGTAGAAAGAAATTAGACCCCTAAAAGATTCAACCCATGGTTATGTTATATTGCTTACATGGCACAGATTTTGCAGATATCATTAAGGTTACTAATTGATTTTAATAAAGAGAAATCAGTCAGACAGTGAAAGACAAATACTATATGATTTCACTTGTATGTGGGATTAAAAAAAAAAAATAAATGAAGAAAATAGAAACTCAGAGAAGCAGAGAACGAAATGTCAGTTGCTAGAAGGGAGTGAGTTGGGGGCTGGGCGAAAAGGGGGAAGGGATTAAGAAGTAAAATGACCAGTTATAAATAGAGTGATGGAGATGTAAAATAGTCAATAACAGAGCAACACCTGTCTGTGTTATCAGAGAGGTCCTGACCTTCAGGGCAATCACTTTGTAACAGGAGCAGGTTGTTAATTTATATCACAATACATTTTATTACTTAGGGGTATTACTTATAACAACAGAAACTGATCTGAGCAAAATTAATCCAGAGAGAATTTATTGGAAAAGGAAACTGCAGAACCAAGAGAGAACTTATCTTAATAAGTGGAATGTTCCTCATGGCTGACCCTGAATGAAGCATTCCATTGCCTGAGTCTGTCATACTGCTCAAGGCAAGGTCAGCTGTGAAACCACCAGCTCAGCCCCCAACCATCCCACTCCTAGTATCCGCAGCTTTGTGCAGTCCCTTCCCACATGGAAATAGCTTGGTCTCTATGATCAAGGGCAGGCAGTAGAAGTGATGGCACGTCACTTCCAAGACTGGGTGGCTACTGGGTGCACCTCAGATCACGCCCTCTGGGGAAAGCCCTGGAAAGAGGCCAGTGTGGCAAGAAACTGAGGTCTGCAGCCAAAGTCACAGAGGTGAGCTGGTAATCAGACTGCCTTCCCACTGGCCAGTGCTGCTCCGGGGTGGCTGTCACTGCCACGTTAAGTTATAAAAGACAGCAGCACGCTCACTTGCCTGCTCACCACTCACTCTGGGGAAACCATGTTGTAGCTCTCTGAAGAGGCCCTGGGCCCACAACTGAAGTCTACTGCCATCAGTCAGTCATCTGAGTGAATGGAGGTACAACCTGCCACCACCCTTCACTGAGTCTTCAAAGACTGCACCACCAGCAACAGCTCAACTAGAACCTGACCAACGAGGCAGGCCCCCCCCCCCACTGAGCCTCTCCCAGATTCCAGATGCTCACAGTCCATGTGAAATAGTTCGTGGATTGATTTAAGCTTCTAACATTTCAGCTAATTTGTTGCATAACAACAAATAACAAACTACCAACTCTGGCTGCACCAAGACGCAGGGACTGAGCTTTGCTCTGATAAAAGCAGCATTATCAGGAGTGCAGAAGAGGCAAGGTTTAGAAATGATTAATAAAAGGCAACCTTTTGTAGCACCCTCGTACTTCTCAGATACACCATTTACATATAAATGATTCTGTGAATTACAAGCAATCGCATCACTCATTAGGAGAGGTTCCCGCAGGGTTTCCCGCTGGGAAAGGCTTTTCTTGGTGCCTGCTGTTTGGTACTGTGTTTCACATAACCAGTTCAAAAAATTCCATAATTCTGACTTTCCATCCATAAAAACAGGCCTCCCACACAATTAGCTTTATGTTATTCTGAACGTTTTTCAGGCCCCTCCATGTCATACTATCTTAAATATTGGTGGGAGCAAAGTTCAGTGACCAGAGAAAACAAATACTAAGGGAAAGCTCCATTTATTAAAACATAGAAGAGCCGGTTCCCAGAGAAGCAACCCCAGTGTGAGGGGTTAATCTGCTGCACAAGAAAGCATAAATGTAAAAGAAGTGATCCTATATAATACTGAGTGTCTGGTCCGTTCAACCAATTAAAGCATAATATGCTAATGATATGCCAAGGCCGCTCAACCACTCAGTGTGATGTGCACTGACCACCAGGGGCAGATGCTCCAACTGATAGGTTATCTTGCTGTTTCGGTCCAGCTGAACAGGACTGAGCGAAATAAGCCAGACATGCCCTGGAGCTCTCCCATGGTCGCTCCCCAGCTGGCCAACCTCCCGCGCACCTCCCCGGCCTCAATCATGCACCAGTGGGGTCCCTTGGCCTGGCCTCTAGAACCGGACCTCTAGTTAAAATGTAAACTTAATCAAATGTTCACAACAAGAGTGTTGATTTCCCATAGGTAGTTGTATGCAACTGTAAAAAAAAAAAAAAAAAAAAAAAAGTAATAGTAATTCCAATGTCAGTAGTAACCCAGGGCTTTAGCTCTGAGTAAGCAGAAAAGTGAGGACTGGGAATAGTTGGTGGGAGATCCTTTTCTGGCCTCCAGTTGCAAATTATCACTTCAGGTAACATTCCTGACAGCTGACTAGCCATGTGGGGGCAGCAGGAATTCATCCCAGGTCCTGTCTCACCAACAGCCCTCCCTGCGGCCACTGTCTCAGTTTGCTCAAACTGCAATAACAAAATACAGGCCGAGTGGCTCAAACGACAGGTAATTAATTTTTCATCATTTTGGAGGGTAGATGCCAAGATCAAGATACTGCCAATTCCATTCCTGATGAGGCCTCTCTTCCGGGCTCTCAGCCACCATCTTCTAACCTGTCTGCACAGGGATAGAGGGCTCTGGGTCACTTCCCCTTTTGGTAAGGACACCGGCACTATCAGATCAAGCCCGTCTTCATGACCTCATTTAACCTCTATCACCTCCTCACAGACCCTTTCTCCAAATACAGTCATATTAGGGTTAGACTAGAATTTGGGACAGGAGTAAGGATACAAACATTCAGTCCATAATTGCCATCGTGCCTTAATTAGATTTTAAGTGACCCTAGGGAGTCTAGAATGAAAGCAGCTTTAAACCTGATTTAAAAAATAAAAGAAATATGCTTTAGAAACTTCTTAGAATTGCCAAGAAGTGATTGGGACATTTATTAATAATACTAGCGGCCCAGTGCATGAATTCATGCACAGGTAGGATCCAGCTGGCCTGCCCTGCTTGGGACTGATGGGGGTGGGATGGCCAGCGGGAGAGGACGTGGGTGGTTGGTGTGTTTTTTTCATATTCAAACTTGTCTGAATAATCAGCTTGCCTGGTCTAGGATTTTATTCATTTTACAGCACCCACAATTGTATTTAACTGACTTTAAGGTACATATTTGTTAATTTTTTAATCTGTTGAGAGGTGTTACAACTGATAGCACCTTACCACAATAATTGGCCTTGCTTTTCTTTGTTAGAAATACACACAACAGCAGTTTGTCTCACAACTGGCAGCATCTGGGATTTAATAAAATATAGTAACTTGCAGATACTGTTCTAATTTTTTTTTACAAATATTACCCTGTGTAATCTTACTAAAGTGCTATGATGCAGGTGCTATTTTTATTTGTTTTACATTTAACAAAATGTACAAAAATCAACTAAACTAAGGTTGCACAATTAGAAATTAAAAAGAGGTGAGCTCTGAACCTAGACAGTGTCCATATTCTCACAGAATGAGGGGCAGGAGGAGTGATGTAGCTAATATCACCCCAACTATAGCCAAAGTGGTGTCTCCCCCTTGGCAGGGCACAAGACATGGCTCAGCTTCCCACTGAAAACCACTCTCCCACTGAAACCGGTGTGGCTCAGTGGATAGAGTTATCAACCTGCAGACTGAAAGATCCCAGGTTCGATTCTGGTCAAGGGCATTTACCTTGGTTGCAGGCACATCCCCAGTAAGGGGTGTACTGGAGGCAGCTGGTCAATGTTTCTATCTCATTGATGTTTCTAGCTCTCTATCCCTCTCCCTTCCTCCCTGTAAAAAAAAATCAATAAAGTATATTAAAAAAAAAAAAGAAAGAAAGAAAGAAAGAAAGAAAGAAAGAAAGAAAGAAAGAAAGAAAGAAAGAAAGGAAGGAAGAAAGAAAGAAAGAAAGGAAACCACTCTCCCACTTGACAGTGTTTATGGGGCTTTGCATAAAGGGCCTTTTCTAGATGTGTGTACTGTTGGCACTGGACTATGATCTTTGAACATGCATGTGTGTTACTTCTTTGTAGTCTACAGCTCCCGGCCTAGGAGATAGGAACTCAGAAGCAGGTACTTAAAAATGTCCAAAGCATCATGGCAGAAGACAAGGATCCAATACAGGTTACACACTGATTATACTGGTTTGAGCAGCACATTTTATAACACTGTATTCGAGTTCTCCAAATAAATAGAACCAATAAATATAAATAGATATAAAGAATGAGGATGGAGAGAAGGGAGGAGAGAGGAGGTTTGGGGAAGGGGAATGGGAAGGGAGAAAAGGAGATGGGAAAAGAGAGGAGAGGAGAAGAGACTGTGGTTGATTGGTTATGGATCTTGGCAAGACCCAAGATCCAAAGGGTGAGTTGCAAGCTGGAGGCTTAGAAGACCTGACAGCTTAGCTCCAGTCTGAGCCCAAAGGTCTGAAGCCAGGGACCTGTGGTGTCATTCCAGCCGAAAAGCTGTCAGGCTGGAGAACCAGCAGAAGCCTGTTTGGGTTTGTATCCAAAGGCACACAAAGACTGACGTCCCAGTTCTAATGCAGGAAGACTTCTCTCTCACTCAGGGGATAGTCAGGCTTTTTGTTCTATTTTCCCACCTTCAACTGGCTGGATAGGATGCTCCCACATGAGGGAGGGCAATCTTCTTTACTCAAATGCCTTCCAAAACACCCTCACAGAAAAACCCAGAATAACGTTTGACCAAATATCTGGGCATTCCCATGGCCCAGTCAAGCAGACATACAAATTAACCACCACAGTTATCACAACTGCAATATAGTGTTTCTACAATAGATGGGAAAAGGTGAAAGCTGAGAACAGGTAAAGAACTAGTGGCTTTGTGGCAAACTTCCTTCTTTAACTCCATACAGGAGGGATGCCTTGTTCAACGGCTTAGTCCCCGAGGAAGGCCATTTCCATTTAAAATGGAAAGGTGTGTTTTCCACTTTAAACAGTGGGGAACATTTTCGTTGGAGTGCCATCTTGAAAACTAAGTCTCTATACATGAGACCCATGCAGTGAGTGGGAGGTTGTAGCTGAAACTTCCATGTGGAGCTTCTTTTGGAGTTTCAGGGTAGGGACTGGAGTAGATGAGACTGAGTTGCCCAGAGTGGAGCTGGCTAAGAGAGAAATGGGCCGGAGAGAAAAACACACATGGCCCCTGTGCTGTCAGTTAGCCCTCGTCAGTGGCTGACCACTTCCTTTCCCTCTGTGTCTGGGCAGGTAGATGGAAGATGTTCATTTTGACTCATTTAACCAGCACTGAGATACAGAGCACTCTCTGCCAGATGCCATTCTCAGTGCCCTTGGAAACATCTATATAATAAAGAGGGAATGTGCACATTGACTGTCACGCCATAACAAGTTGGCTGCACCCACAGCAGAAGTGGGGATCCCGTAATGAGCCTTAACGAGCAACCAGCAGGGACCTGAGACTGCCTAGAGCTGGGACTTGAGACTATGCCCCCTGCCTGGTGGGGCTTGACAGGGTTCCTCAGGCCGACCCCCGCCCCCATCCCAGCGCCAAGCTGGGGGACCTCAGGTCGTGCTCCTCGCCACCCGTCAGGGCTTGACAGGGACCTCAGGCCACATCCCCTACATGTTAGGGCTTGATGAGGAACCTCAGGCCTTACCCGCTGCCCCAGTGCTGGGCCATGGGACCTGAGGCCACTCCTCCTACCTGGCGGGGATTGACAAGGGACCTCAGGCCACACCCCCGGCCCAGGCCAGGGGACATTAAGGTGCTCCAACTGGCCTGGGCCAGGGTACCTCAGGCTGTGTCCCCCGCCCCGACGCTGGGCCAGGTGACCTGGCCATGCCCCGCCACCTGATGAGGCT
Source organism: Pipistrellus kuhlii (assembly GCF_014108245.1). NCBI lineage: Eukaryota > Metazoa > Chordata > Mammalia > Chiroptera > Vespertilionidae > Pipistrellus > Pipistrellus kuhlii. Next base: position 2,878,523 of record NW_023425416.1, on the reverse strand, counting down.
CGATGGGGTGGGCCAGCTGGGTCTGGGTCTCACAGGATTAGAGGCACACATGAATGGGCAGGGAGTTGACTCTGGTTCTTGTGGCAAATGCAGGAGGGGGAAGAGTTTCATATACATTTTACTATTTTTCTTTCATCTCTGACATAGAAAAAATGCAAATAGCAATATTAAAATATTTCCTGTAATTAATTCCCTTTTAATGTGCACAAATTTCATTTTGTGCACCTGGTCACTAGTCTATATAATAAAGAGATAATATGCTAATTGGTCCCAAAGGTGTTCTAGTCATGACCAGTCAACAGGCTGTGCATGCACAGAAGCTGATGGGCAGGGACAGGGGCAGGGACTTTGCCCCCAGTGGAGGTGTGCTCAGGCCTTCCCGGAGCTAACATTCTGCTGCCTTGGAGGTGGAGGCCATTCCCCACAGAGGCACACACAGGACTGCCAGGCCACCCAGCCCGGAGGGGTGGAGAGTGAGGACAGAGCAGGGCCTCTGTAGAGAGCTCTTAGCACTCCTACATCAGGGTCTGAAGGGGCAGAAAGGAAGGGAGAGAAGATGAACAGTTAAGGGGTTTAGGCCAGGAGGGGACAGCAGATAGGCAGTTAGGGGGATCAGACAAGGAGGGGAGAACATTTAGAGGCATCAGGCTGGCAGGGGAGCAATTAGGGGCATCAGGCTGGCAGGGGAGCAGTTAGGGGCATCAGGCAGCCAGATGAGTGCTTAGGAGTCAGTGGTTCTGGATTGCGAGAGGGATTCCAGATTGGAAAGGGTGGAGAGGGAGCCCTCCCCCTATGCACAAATAATTTCATGCACCAGGCCTCTAGTACTTCATAAGTGGGGAAACTTGAAACTGTTTCTTTGAAACTGTTTATATATTTTCTTTACAAAAAGATGATTTAAAATATTGACGGGACTGTAAGATGTAAGAGGCTGGCCTTGGGTCCTCACTTCCCCAATCAGCTCACGTGGACACGGTTCCAAGCTTCCGGTAACCCTTTCCTAAAGCAACTGATTGCCGGGGGACTGCCAGAGAGGATGAGTGACTATCTGGAGAGTAGCTGTTTAAATTCACATTTTTATTCTTATTCAATATGCTTTTAAGAAAGTTGTAAACAAGAGAGGACCCAGCCAGCCAGAGCCTTTCCTTTATAAGAGGGACAGACTACAAAACCACGCTGCAGCAGTTCCGCAGCTGAAACCACTTGGCGGCCCATAGAGAGGCAGAAGGCAGCAGATTGGGGTGACTTCCTTTCTGCTGTTCTTTCCCTTTTCCTTTGGTTCAACTCCTTTCTCCCCTCCCTCCTCCTGCACAGCACAGAAAGCACACATAAATACAATGCCCAGCCTCAAAGGGAAGCCTCGCCCCGATGCTCATCTCAGAAGGCACTGATTTCATCTGTGCGGTGTTCCCTACGGCATCCTCAGGCCTTCGCTGCACGGACACAGAACAGGACCGAGAAGGCTGAAAACAAGATGTCATGAGATGAGAGCAGTCACCTCCTTTGGAAAACATGCCCTGTATTCCTAGCATTTCCCTTAGAATTCCCTGTCCCTGCTCCACCTCGGTTTTTAGTTACCAATGGGAATGTCATAATATAGAAATTAAGACCATTGTGGCCACAGGACATTCAGCTGGACAAAGTTGGGACCTTAGTTATAGAGATAAATGTCTTCTGAGCCCTATAAGGTGTCCACCCTCTGCTGGGGCTAGGGACAGGGCAGGACAAGCAGAAACACCAAATGGAAACTCGTGGTCCTCCTGGGAGGAAACGGATTCTCCACCTGCTCCATCCCAAAAGGAGATGGGGGTGGGGGGTGGGAATGGCTGAGCTGAATGCCGGCTTCCAGACTTGAGTAATTTGACAGGAAAGTCTGCAGCCACCCAGGACAAGTTAGTGATAGAATGTTATGAAATGGCCAGGAAAAATCTAGTATAACATTCCACTGCTAACGGCGACTATTTCTGAGAAATGAGACCAAGGAAAAGAAGTTTTGAATACGCAAGGGCTGATTTTATAACTAAAGAAAATAAAGCAATTATAAACATGAAAGTAAGTGAAGAAGGAGCTGTGCTAACCAATGTACTGAAACAGGACTTTTTCCAACTAGAGTATGTGAACCCCGGAATACACAGGCTTTCCAAGGTAATCAATTTCCAGGTTGTTCTCCATGCATTTTTTTTCCCACCTAAACATAGAGGATGTCCCTATGATAGAGGCACATGCAGGCCTTCTCTCAGACCCCGCTCAACTTCTCCCACTTTATAAAAAAAAGTAATTTTTCTGCAGCCCCTCATCTCACTGTGGCACTAGAAGAAACTTGTCTAGAGCAACACCTAACAAAAGGAAGTTCGAAATGTGGTGTCAATGAAAGGCCCCTTTCCAATATTCAGCTCATTAAATGATGAAATTCCAATCAAGTTTTACAGATGAGGAAGAGTTTCAGAAGTGAACTAAATGAAATCAGTTACTAGAAGAAAAAGTCCTTGTTGACTTCAGCTCAGTCATTCCCAACCAAGCACCTAGATCTCCTGCTGCAGGGAAGGGGCCCCTGGAAGACCAGCTGCTCTGCTCCTTCTCGCCTGGGGTGGCCCACAATGCAATCCTGCCCCTAACTACCTGGAGTTAGTGTAGCCTCACAGGGTCAAATCCTGCACACGGCAGGCAGCCCCCACTTCAGACCCCAGGTCATCCACGCTTACTAATTTGGCTCAGATTCGCAGGTTACCACAAGCCCCTCAGCTTGGATAATTCACTAGAACTGTCATTGGCAAACTGCGGCTCATAAGCCACATGCAGCTCTTTGGCCCCTTGAGTGTGGCTCTTCCACAAAATACCACAACCTGGGTAAGTCTATTTTGAAGAAGTGGCATTAGAAGAAGTTTAAGTTTAAAAAATGCAATCGTTGTACTGTTGATATTTTGCTCTGTTGGCTAATGAGTTTGCCGACCAACTCACACAACTCACAGCAGCACCAGACTTATTATATAATCACCAAGAAAACTAGATACTAGGAGATTTCACTCCTGAAATTGTCCATATATTTAGAAATAATACCAACTCTATATAAACCATTCCAGGAAATAAAAAAGAAAAGGAGAGGGCATTTACTACCTCATTTCATTTTCCCTGATGCTAAATCCAAACAAAAACACTGTAAGCAAAGAAAGTTAACAATCACTATCTCTCATAAACATAGATGTAAACATCTACTTAAAAACGGGCAAATCAATAAGAGCTAAAATTATAAAACTTTTAGGATCAAGCAATGAATTGAACTCTTAGATATGTATATGACAGGATAAGTATAAAAAAATAGATAGACTGGACTTCACAGAATTCAAAATATTTGCTCATCAAAAGATACTTTTAAATGGAATGATAGCAGGACTGAGAAAAATAAAACATATCTGGCCAAAACCGGTTTAGCTCAGTGGTAGAGCATCAGTCTGCGGACTGAAAGGTCCCAGGTTCGATTCTGGTCAGGGGCACGTCCATTGGTTGAGGGCACATCCCCCGTGGGGGGGGGGGGGTGCAGGAGGCAGCTGGTCGATGTTTCTCTCTCATCAACGTTTCTAGCTCTCTATCCCTCTCCCTTCCTCTCTGTGGAAAATCAATAAAATATATATTTTTTAAAAAAAAATAAAAAAAACATATCTGAAAGAACTGTTCTCTAGAATATATAAAGAACTCTTACAAATCCTATCTGATAAAAGAGTAATATGCAAATTGACCATACCCCCACTACACCCACAAGCCACACCCATCAGCCAATCAGAGCAAGTATGCAAATAAATACAACCAAGATGGCTGCAGCCACAGAGAGCAAGAGGGAGACTTTGGTTTCCCCAGCAATGGATGAAGCCAAGCTTTCCATGTGCCCTAGCTGGCATAGGCCTCCACTCAATAGTACAAAGTTTCAATTATAAAAGGTAAACAAATCCAAAGAGAAATGGCAGCAGTCACAGAGCTGGAAAGAGCAAGAGGCTAGGGTTGCCCCTGGTAATGGAGGAAGCCAAGCTTCTGCAGCTCTGGCTGGCCTAAGTCTCCACTCAATGCTACAAAGTTTCAATTATAGAAGGTAAATAAATTTAACAGAAATGGCTGCAGTCATGGAGCAAGCAGGAGGCTTCCTCTACTCCAGGCTACAAAGTTTCAGTTGTAGAAGATAGATAAATCCCAGATACCAGGGCCTCTGCTTGGGTTGCCAGGGGGCATGGCCTGCCTAAAAACCACCACAGGCCCCTTGCCCTGGCCACCCCACACCTCAAGGAAACCCCACCCTGATCTGGGACACCCTTCAGGGCAAACCAGCCAGCTCCCACCCATGTGCCAGGCCTCGATCCAATCTAATAAAAGAGTAATATGCAGATTGACCATCACTCCAACACACAAGATGGCTGCCTCCATGGGGTAAAAATCTTGCCTCCATGTGGACACAAGATGGCCACCACAAGATGGCCAGCAGGGGAGGACAGTTGGGAGAGACCAGGCCTGCAGGGGAGGGCAGTTAGGGGCAAACAGGCTGGCAGGGGAGCAGTTAGGCATCAATCAGGCTGGCAGCAGAGTGGTTGGGGGTGAATAGGAAGACACGCAGGCAAACAGTTGGGAGCCAGCAGTCCTGAATTGTGATATGGATGTCCCAGATTGGAGAGAGTGCAGGCTGGGCTGAGAGACACCTGCCCTTCATGCACGAATTTCATGCACTGGGCTTCTAGTCAATAAATAATAAGGAAAACAACACAACACCCCACACACTTCCTCCCCCGTCCGCAACAATAGGCACAAGATTTGAAGAGAAAATTTATGAATGGCCGACATAAACATGAAAATGTGCTCATTACCAACAGTTGTCAGAGAGATGCACATTAAAAGAGTGGCAAGATGTTACTAGGTCCTGTAAGAACAGCTAGTCATAGATGTGACAAGACCAACGGCCAGTGAGACGTGGACCAACTGTTGTTCTCAGATATCATTGGTGGAAATCCGAAACAGCCACCTTGGAGAACAAGCTTGCAGTTTATGACAGTCAACCATACACATACTATACTACCCAGCAACCCGATAAATGAAAGCTGATTTCCACACAAAGACTTGTATGTGCATGATTATAGCAGCTTTCCCCTATTATTGAGAAACTGGAAACATCCCAAATGCCGACCACCTGGTGAATAAACAGATGTGGTATATTCAAGCAATGGGATACTACTCAACAATAAAAATGAATGACTAACACTCACAACAGCATGGATGAATCTTCAAGGCCTTGCACTAACTATAGAAACCTGAGACAGAAGTTTAAGTGCTAAATGACATTTATATGTCAAACCAGACATGAAATTATAGGAACAGCAATCAGATCAGCGGTGGCAAGAAGCAAACGTGCCTGAGGAAATTTTGGGGATGATCAAAATGTTCTGTATCTTAAATGTGATGATTACACTTACTGTAACATTTATCAAAACTCATCAAACTGTACATTTTAAAAAGGGAATTGTGTTTTGTAAATTATCTTAATAAACCTGACTTTAAAAATTGCAAGCTGGGAAACTTTATAACTGATCCAGTAATTATACCCCCAATAAAATAAAGTTAAAAATTAAAAAGCAGACATGTCAGAATCAGCCAGATAAACACAGTCAAAAGTGTTCCATCCAGCTTAGGAGCTTTAAAAGCTGTGACCAAAAACCAAACAAGGAGAGGCCGACTTGCCACCTTCCAGAGTAAACTTAGAGGAACAAGAAAAGGACCCTTGCCGCGATTCAGGGTTTTCCTATTTAAAGAAAATGTAAAGAGGGACATGATACAAACAGGTGGATGAATCATTCTCAGAGAGTCCCATTCTAGTTATTTGCCACTGCAGGTGACTGCAGAAATGGCTATATATATATATATATATATATATATATATATATTACAAGATGCTCAATGCAGTAGCTTCCCCCGGTGGGGAGTGTGCTCCCAACAAGGGGGAGTGCCGCTCAGCCAGAAGCCAGGCTCATGGCTGGCAAGATCAGCGGTGGTGGTGGCAATTATACATCTCCAGAGGGCTCGGGATGGCAAGAGGGTACAGTACAGGCTAACCCTCCCCCCCAACTACACAAATTTCATGCACCAGTCCTCTAGGATCAAAATAACAGAAGTGGTTGTCACTAAATAACAGACAGGATTATGGAGATTTAAAATTTCTTCATTTTGCTTTTCGAACTTACCCAAGTTCACCCTTGCAATTAAAAAAATATATATATTTCTAAATGAAGAAAAGGTCAAAACACAAATGATGAATTGGGGGGAATATTATTTACAACAGGACAGGTAAAGATTAGTTCTTCAATATCTAGTAAGTTCTTAAAATCAATAAGAAAATATCATTGAAAATCCAAAGAACCATGAATGAACAGAGAACTGGAAATAAAATGCAAATTGCTTATAAACATATGCAAAGATGTTCAACCTCACTGATAATTAAAGAATGCATATTAAAACAACTCAGATTGGCAATAAAAAAAGCTTTATGATTTAAAGTATTAGAACAGTTGTGAGAGAAGGCACAATCTTTCATATACATTGTTATACTGTGTATATAGTGTAATTGAGTATTAGGACACTTAAAAAGTATGTATCAATTTTAAATGGGCATATCTAATAACTCAGCAATTCTACTTCTAGTAGTTTGCATATTTGTCAAAAAAAAACGTTTGCAATACCTACCCAAAGATCATGCACAAGGCTAGTCAGGCCAGTACACTTCCACAGCACCAAAAAATTGGAAGTCACCTAATTGTCTATCAATAGGGACTGTCCTAACTGTCAACCAATAGGTTAGATAAACTATGCGAAGTCCCCATAACTGAGGAGGGAGACCTGCAAGGCCTGGCATCAGGTATGTTCCATTTCCATCAGGAATAAAAAATAAATAATAAATAAAGCAACGACAGCTTTCTCCTCTGTGTTTAAAAAACAAAACAAAACAAACAGAAACCTAGATAAGTTTGAATGTGCATAGGGAACTCATGCAACTTAACAAAAGGAAGATTAAAAAATCCAATAAAAATAATAGGAAAATAACTTAAATAGACACTTTTCAAAAGAAGACATACAGAAGACAAGAGACAGAGGAAAAGATGCTCAAAGTCACTAATCACCTGAGAGATGCAAATCAAAATGACAATGAGGTGCCATCTCACACCTCTCAGAATGGCTATCATCAACAAATCAACAAATGACAAGTGCTGGTGAGGATGCACAGAAAAAGAAATCCTCTTGCACTGCTGGTGGGAATGCAGACTGGTGCAGCCACTATGGAGAACAGTATGGAGTTTCCTCAAAAAAATTAAAAATGGAACTCCCATTTGGCCCAGTAATCCCACTCCTAGGAATACATCCTAAGAAATCAGAAACACCAATCAGAAAGGATATATGCACCCCTATGTTCATAGCAGCACAATTTACAATAGCTAAGATTTGGAAACAGCCTAAGTGCCTATCAGCAGATGAATGGATTAGAAAACTGTGGTACATCTACACAATGGAATACTATGCTGCTGTAAGAAAGAAGGAATTCTTATCATTTGCCACAGCATGGATAGAACTAGAGAGCATTATGCTAAGCAAAATAAGCCAGTCAGAGAAAGATAAATACCACATGATCTCACTCATTTGTAGAATATGATGAAGAACATAAACTAATGAACAAAAATAGAACCAGAGACAGAGAAGCATTGAACAGACTGTCCAACCTATGAGGGAAGTTGTGGGGATGAGGGGGTAAGAGATCAACCGAAGACTTGCATGCATGCATATGAGCATAACCAATGGACACAGACAGTAGGGGGTGAGGGCATGTGCTGGGGGGGTGGAGGCAGCCGGGGAGAGGTCAACAGGGGAAAAGAAGACTCATGTAATACTTTAAACCAGTGGTTCTCAACCTTTCTAATGCCTTTAATACAGTTCCTCATGTTGTGGTGACTCCAAACCATGAAATTATTTTCGTTGCTACTTTTTAACTATAATTTTGCTACTGTTATGAATCGTAATGTAAATATTTGTGTTTTCTGATGGTCTTAGGTGATCCTGCTAGTGGTTCTCAACCTGTGGGTCACAACCCACAGGTTGAGAACCACTGATGTAGAGCCTAAGACCAATGGAAAACACAGATATTTACATTATGATTCATTAAATTGTTATTTAGCACAGAAACATCATTCCCCTCAGGCAGGGGAACTTTTGAATAACCTTTGTACCGTTTCAATGTTATCATGTGCGAGGACTAACTCTTACCACCATTTCACCTTGACTAATAATCTGCACCTTGGATTTCTACTGTGTAAATGGTGATACCACTTGCCCGGCCCCCCTCCCTGGAGAATTATGAACACTAAGTGAGAAAACACAGCCACATGGAAATGATTTGTAAGCGCCATAGAGTGGTAATAAACTGTGTAACAGTTGGGCATTATTGCTAATCACAATCCTTTTAGCAATAAGAAATCATTTTGTGGCCCAGAATTTACAACAAATGTGTCTGAAGAAAATTTAATTTAGAGAGAAAAGGTAAATGAGAGATAAAAGCTAAGAACATTGCTATAAAATGTATTAGTGGAGGAAGGCTTTTGTTGTATTTTTCCCTAGATCAAAGCAGAAAGAATAAAATGGGTGTAGGAAATACACAAAAGCTTGTGCAAAGGCTTTTTTTTTTTAAAGTTTTTGTGCTAAATAAAAATTTAATCTAATATTGCATATTTTGAGTTCCTTAAAAATGAAGATACAAATCTCGCATGAAGTTCCACAGAGGCCTCGTAATTACCGGAGAGCCAGCTGAGGCCAAGGTGATCCAAAGAGAAAGATGTTCCCTCCATGCTGGGTGAATTTTAAACAGGTGTTTGCAGGTATCAATAAAGCTAATGTTAAGGGAAGGTAGGAAAACAATGAGACCTCAGGGTATTCAGCAGAGACTAAAACGGCAGCAAACTAACCCCCTGCTCTCACTATTAAAAGCTCATTAGCTCCCAGCTGTTCATCCATTAGGCTGAGAAGGAGAAGGAGCCAGCGCCCTCCAGTCTCATATTTCTACAGGAGGCTGCCTCTCCTGAAAAGGAGCGAGTCAAATGATAAGATAACAATCATAATTATGTGCTGGGCCGTGAAGAAAGCTGTGAGGAGTGCAACAACCCCCGCCCACCTCCCAATCAAAGTCAGACTGCCCAGAGCCTGGTGCAGGGGGCACGAAGGTGGAGGCTGCAGGCCAGCGACACGACGGCTGGTCCTTGAGCAACTTAGACTGGAGCCCACGGCTCACCCAGCAGGTCCAGGCTCACAGGAGCCACACCTGCAAGCAGAACGTTTCTTCATCAAGTGGGTCACTGTGGCCCACAGTCCTTGGCCACAACATCGAATTAAACAACCGAGGCAGAGGGACACGAGTCAGCTTACAGCGATCTGCACACAGACTACTATTTTCAGTCCGTGGTTGGGATCCGTGAGGTGAAGGCAGATTGTAGTTACAGTCCAAGTTTCGCCTGCACAGGGGTCTAGCGTCCCAGCCCTGTTGTTCAAGGGTCAAGTGAGTTGTTTTCCTTAAAGCGTGACGTTGTGTGAGGAAGTTTCCAGGCTGTGCTCAGGAACTGGCAACTTATACCTGATTCTGGCCCCCGGGGCGGGTTGGGGAAGGGGGCATGTTTGAATCAGGGTGCCTTTGAAAAATAATTTTTAGTACCCAATACTTAAAAGCCAAAAGATGTAACTCATCGGTCTGTCTCAAGCTTATCTGACAGTGCGAGGTGGCATTTACAATTTCAATTAGAGACAGATCCTGGGTATTTGAGGTGTTTTGATCCCTGTTATGGCCCCAGAAGAGTGACCATTTTAAAATCAACCACAGCTTTCCCCACAGAAATGCCACGCAGCTTCTCTCCACCTCCTCACAGCAGCACCCCTGTGGCCCAAGCTCACCCACCCTCTGCCTTACTTCACTCCTCACCACCCTCTCCCTCACCAAGGCCACCTGGCCTCTCCTCGCTGCTCCCCCACCGACCAGCCTCCTTCTGCCTCAGCACCTGCTCTTGTTGTTGCCTCTCCTAGAACCATGATTGGCAGACTGCGGCTCGCGAGCCACATGCGGCTCTTTTGCCCCTTGAGTGTGGCTCTTCCATAAAATACCATGGCCTGGGCGAGTCTATTTTGAAGAAGTGGCGTTAGGAGAAGTTTAAGTTTAAAAAATTTGGCTCTCAAAAGAAATTTCAATCGTTGTACTGTTGATATTCAGCTCTGTTGATGAGTTTGCCCACCACTGTGACCGAGAACATTTCGCCCCCAGCTATCATCAGGATAAGCTTCCTCCCCTGACTTAAGTCCCTACTGAACATCCCCTTCTCAGAGAAGTCCTTCTTGAGCTTGAAAAGTCCATCTCTGACCCTGCTCTGTTTTCCTCCACAGAACTCCTGACATCTGTCTCGCTCAGCCCTGTTTGTTTATTGGCTATATCTCAACCTACTTAATGGAGGCCTCAAGGGGAAAGATTTTTTTTGTTTTGTTTACTGTTTTATTATCAATTATGTGATAGATATCAGTGCCAGGCACATAGTAGGCACCAAAGAAATAACCATTGGAAAAAATATCTTTGTTTTTTATCAGGAAGCAAAAGAAACACATACCCACACACATCAGTGAAACTATGGTGACCTCACACCTCTAGAATGAAATCACAGGTTACCTGCCACAGACTTTCCCTACAAGAGAAGCTGAATGCTATTCTTCAGGATGAAGAGAACTTATATTAGAGGGAAATGTGGAACTTTATCAATGAGGAGCAACAGAAGGGGTGAATAATTGGGGAAATATAGTCTATTTTTCTCCACCCTCATCCTCAATTAAATAAAATAAAGTTTAAAAAGTATGTATGAATTTTAAAAGCAAACAGAGCATTAAAAGGTGTCCAAATAACCCAAAAGAAGTCAAGAAAGGGGAACAAAGGAACAAAAAGCACAAGTGACAAACAAAAACATAAAAAAATAAAATGGTAGACCTAAATTTGAAATATACCAATAATTATTGAATGTATATGATCTAAACACACCAATTAAAAGAGATGATCAGATAGGGTAAAGTGAGAATGCTCATCTTTTAACAAATAAGAACTCTTTGTGTATTGAAAAAAAAAGGATCCTGCCAAGTATATTTAAGTGACTCACAATAAATTATCAGGCGGAAGATCTGTGTCACATTCAGATAAAGTTGGAATTCCCTGACATAATTGTGTGAATGACCTTCAATCATACCTAAGTGCAGAGCTCCAGAACCAGGAAGCATCTGTTACAACGCCATAGCAATAAAGCAAAATAGCTGCAACCACTGGTCTGCAAACTTGGGCAAAGTGGAAAAGCATCCCCCAGAAGCAGTGAAAACTGAAAGGATCCCCCATCTTGTGTACCAGCTCAGCACTAATGAAGGCATGAAGTAGGCCTCAGAACCTGCTTGTAACTGTAGTTCTCTGGCATCTATGCCCGCTCCCAACCAGCAGAATGATTTCTTTTCAAGTATTTATGACAGCATCTGATGTGTCAGTGACTGAGTGGGAAGAGGGCAGATATGTATGGATGGAAACTCATAAAGTGACCAGATGTCCCACTTTTGGCGGGACAGTCCTGATTTTTTAACAATTTGTCCTGTGTCCCGTGGCGTTTTTAAAAAGTCCCGATTTTCTTTTTTTAAAAAAAAAAAAAAAAAAAAAAAAAAAAAAAAAAAAAAAACACCGCGGGATGAGGAACAATTTGTTAAAAATCAGGACTGTCCCACCAAAAGCAGGACATCTGGTCACCTTATCATAGAGACATGTGACTGAAAGAGGAAGAAGCCTGGTAAAGAACTAACACAAGTTCCCATAGCTGGAGTCATCTCCTTAATGTGGATTGATGTTGGGCCTTATGGTCCACAAAAGGCTCCACCCTAACCACCTGATGACACGTGGCCCAGGAGCCAATGGTCACCCTGGTCTTGCTCTATGTCCAATGCAGGTGCTATGAGTTGAATCGTGCCCCCAAAAAAAGATATGTTGAAGTCCTAAACCAGAGTGGCTATGGGTGTGTCCTTGTTTGGAAATAGATCTTTGCAGATATAATCAAGTTCAAATAAAGTCTAACTTTGTAGGACTGGTGTCCTTGTAAATAAGAAGAGGAGTGTGATGTGAAGACAGAGACAAACGGCGTGACAATGGAGGCAGCAGCAAGCCAGGAACCCCCAGGCCAATCAGAAACCAGAGAGGAAGGAAGGACCCTCCCCTAGAGCTCTGAATTGGGGAGCATGACCCTGTCAACTCCTTGATTTCGGACATCTAGCCTCCAGCCCTGGGAGAGAATGAATTTCTGCTGTCTTAAGCCACTAGTTTGTGGTACTTCATTATGGCAGCCCAAAGAAACTAGTACAGAGAGGGTGATGAGGAGAAAAGATAAGGCTGAATCCATCAGGAGGACCAGCCACCCAAGTAGTAAGCCATGCTCTGCCTCATTCCCTTGTGTGAAGCAGGGATCTCAAGCGTCAAAGGCTACAAAGTAAATGAGACAAGTGACCGTATGGCCTAACCAGGCACTGAAACAAGTAAGAATCCTATCTCTGTGAGCAAGTTTCTCAGCTACAGGGAAGCTAATCTACTTGAGAAACCAAAATCGGGATTTCTGATGTGATATCTATGCCCGCTCCCAACCCACAAGCCATAGCGTACAATCCCTGCTGCCAATCACACCCCAGTACCCAAGGCAGAGATGCAGATTCTAACAAAACCCTACAACTGGAAGAAAAGCCATAGCACTTTCCACATTAATGGCCTACCAATGGATTTTGCTTGTTGTCTGGATTTTCTGAAATTATTAAACAATATTAATTTTTCTTAGAAACATGCCATCAACATCTATCCTTGCAAGTTCATTTTACTCATAAAGTAAAATGCTGAACCAATACCACATTATTAAATAGTACTTAGTTATCAAGGAAAGAGGTTGATAAAGAATCCTTAATTCATCATCATCAATTATTAATCTGATTTATAAAATTTAGTTGCGCACATAAGCTATCATTACTTATATGGACTCACGCATTGGCAATCATTTTTTTCATCAATGAACTAAGGAGACATTTTCAAAAGAGTCAGAATTAAAGTCTGCAATTTGGTGACACACATCCTGAGTCGTGGTCTGGGGTGTAGCTGGACATCAGGAGTTTTCAAAGCTCCCCTGAAAAATGAAGCAAAGTTTGCAAACCTGTACAACAGATGGTAAGATGAAGGACTTTTCTTCACACTAGTATAACTTTATTTCAAATTCAAAATATGACACTCACATCACAAAAATAATCTCCTCTAAGCTTTCAGAGCTTCAGAAAAAAAAAATCAGACTGATTTATGCTCTCTTGACCTATTTTGGTTGATGAATATCGTCTGGGTTCCTAAATTGGTCTAAAGTTGCCCATATCATTTTGTAATTATTTTTCTTTGTACAGCAATAATTTTCATCTAAAATGTTTTCAAATTAACTAGATTAAAAGAATGCCACTTACTGCGGCTAAAATGTGCTCTGAAGATAGATACAACTTCGCTTCTATTCCTAATGAAACCCAGGCCTTTCATCTTGAAACCAAGCAAATCTCAAACACTGAAAAGATGAGTTTGATTCTTTCATATTTCTATTAAATTGATGGCCATCTACATACAGGAAAAAGCCTCCTCGTGCTCTTCATTATCCCTGTACAGCTGCGCTATCACTTCTGGGAGATCAAGGGGTTATACTGTCTCTTAATAGTGGTATTACATTTTCCCTGTTTCTGCTTTTATTATTCTTGACTTCACAAAGCATCTCAACGCTGACAGGCAAATACAGGCAGTTAATAACTCTCTGCTTGCACGAGAGGAGAAACTAGCTTACCCAGATCCCACGCTGGGAACTAAACCTTCGAATGAGATCATCTGATCCAATTCAGAAAAAGATGACCCCAACATTTACTAAATAGAAAAGAAGAATGGACTATTGTTTTTAAATTCAACTAAGGAGACTGCAGAAGTAGGAGAACACAGGACTGAGAACTGCACTCAGATGATCATTGCTCTACTGGAAAATGCCCTCTGTTGGGTTTGCTCGCTTGAAGTTTGGTTCAAGGGTTGGGGTATGCAGCAAACTATTTCAGAAAAGCAATCCTATTTGATAGTTTGTAGTTAGGTAGTCCAATTCGGAAATCCAATTCCACTTATGCAATGATTAGTCATAAAGCTAAATGGCAAAATTGGCGTTTTAATTTTGAGTTTTTATATGAGCAAGAGAACATCCAAAACATTTAGCATGAACCCACGCTCTGTCCTGTAACAGCGGAACTTGAGGGAGAACAACAATTATGATCTTTCAGGAAAGGTACGAGGGAGACTTTGAGCCAGTTCTTTAAAAGGCGAGCTGCTGCTTTTATTGCTGTGCTTGAGTTATGGGTTTTTTAAATTGTCAATAAAAATAATAAAAGCAATTTGCTTCCTGAAAAGCAAATGAGATCCAGTACTCTGGTCTGAACCAAAAAAATAAAAATTGCATCGCTCATGCAAGTTTAGTTCACTCTGAAATGATGAATCAAATGTAGGCATATAAAGAGGGATTCCAAATCAGATAACGTGAATTCAGAAACCACCATCTCTTCACCTGCCGATCCATCAGGAAAGTCTGGCTGCGGCCACAGTGTTTGATGGTATCAACAACAGCATGTTAGACCCAGGAACTTACAGCTGCTCCACTCACACCATCCCAACCACCATTCAAAGGGGACAGCAGGTGTCCTGGCAGGTGGCCCAGCTGGTGGGAGCATCCTCCCGTACACTAAAGGTTGTGGATTTGATTCCAGTCAGGACACACCTAGGTTGCAGGTATGGGAGGCAACCAATTGATGTTCTTCTTTCTCTATCTCTTCCTCTCTCTCTAAAAATCAATATTACATATCCTCAGGTGAGAATTTTTTTTAAGTTATTTTTCCCCAAAAAAAGTGGGTGGTTGTCAGAATCAATGGGACCTTTTAGTCACTGAGAGCTGCTAGGATCCTGATCAAACTCCTCTCTTAGGAACAAAAGGCTTTCTTGAAACTGTGTGTCTTTTACTAAGCTCAGTGGTCAGGTGATGACTTATTTGGGCACTGATGAAAATGTGGAATGCATGTGATAAGGAATCATGGTCCATGAACACGAGCTAAGGGAAGGTGGCACCAAGTAATTTCCATCACCCCCACACACATACCAATCATGGAGTCGAATCATGAATAAATGGGCAGGCATTTTCTAACCTGGCTGTTTTATTTCTTCTCTTGTAATTTTTAAACCAGATGGTATGAGAGATTGCTGTATTTAATAGAAGTTAAATATATGAATGACTTTGAAACACCCTCATCCTCAATTAAATAAAAGTAACGGGACAGCCCTGGCCTTCAGATGACTTTCTCTTCTCCCCTGACTGACCACAGTTCTGCTCCCCCACTCTGGAGCTCATCCCACCTCCCTGGCTCCTTCCTGTCCTCACATCATCGCTCCC
Source organism: Pipistrellus kuhlii (assembly GCF_014108245.1). Taxonomy (NCBI): domain Eukaryota; kingdom Metazoa; phylum Chordata; class Mammalia; order Chiroptera; family Vespertilionidae; genus Pipistrellus; species Pipistrellus kuhlii. The sequence continues at coordinate 2,862,981 of NW_023425416.1, read as the reverse complement.
AGAATTCTGTCCCATGTGCGGATCTCACAGGGGGCAGGGAGGCACACCAGCAGACATCAGCGCCAGCAGATGTAGACGGGGTAATACTCATGGCACATGCTGTGACCCCATTCCTGAATGTGAATCAATGAAGAAGTCAGTAAGGAATTATCTGCCTTCACTGACACATTAAAGCAAATGGCCATATTGACGGCCACAGAGCCTTTTGTCCCAGAACACCAGGTTCTACATCTCCTCCAGCGCACAGGGAACATTCCCCAGGACAGACCGTGTGCTGGGGCACAAACCGGCCTTAACAAATGTAAGAAGAATGAAATCACACCAAGCATGTTCTCCACAATGCTTTGAAATGAGAAATCAAATGCAAAAAGAAATAAGTGAAAACCAAAGATTTATGGAGATTAAGCAATATGCTACTGAAGAATAATTGGGTCAAAGAAGAAAAAAAAGATTGAAGATACATAGAGACAAAGGTGAGTGGCAATACAACAGATCACAGCTTTTGGGATGCAGCGAAAGCAGTAAAAAGAGAGAAGCTTGTATCACTGCAGGCCTATCTCAAGAAACAAGAAAAATCCCAAGTAAACAACCTAACATCACATCTTAAAGACCTAAAAAATGAAGACCAAAAACAGGCCAGAATAAGCAGAAGGAAGAAAGTAATAAAATCAGAGCACAATTAAGTGAAATAAAGAACAAAAGGACAACAGAAAAATCAATGCAACATGAACAGGTTCTGTGAAAAGATTAATAAAATTGACAAACCTTTGGCTAGATTCACTAAGAAAAAAAGATAAAAGGCTAAAATAAACAAAATCAGAATTGAAAGAGGAGAAGTTACCACAGATACAGAGAAAAACCAAGGATCATATAAGAATACTATGAAAGATATGTAACTAAATATAATAACCTAGAAGAAATGGAAAACTGCCTAGAAATATACAACCTTCCTAGACTGAATCATGAAAATTATAAAATCTGAATATACTGATCAACAGTGAGGAAATTGAAACAATTGAAACAACATAGATTGAATCATGAAAATTATAAAATCTGAATATACTGATCAACAGTGAGGAAAATGAAACAACATCAAAAATCTCCCAAAAAGTAAAAGTCCAGGACCAGATAAATTCTACCATTCAAAAAAGATTAGTACCTATCCTTCTCAAACTCTTCCCAAAATATGAAGAAGAGTCAATACTTCCTAATATATTTTATGAGGCCAACATTATCCCAATACCAAAAACTGGCAAGGATAACACAATAAAAGAAAAATACATACCAATATCCCTGATGACTACAGATGCAACAATCCTAAACAAAATAGGAGCAGATCAAATACCACAAAATCATTAAGAAGATAACATGTCACAATCCGGTGGGGTTCATTTCAGAAGCACAGGATGGTTCCATACGCACAAATCAATCAATGTGATACACCACATCAACAAAACAAAGGACAAAATCATGTGATCATATCAAGAGGTGCAGAAAAAGCATTTGACAATATGCAACAACCATTTATCATTAAAACACTCATTAAAAGGGTATAGAAGGAAAGTACCTCAACATAATAAAGGCCATATATGACAAACCCTCAGCTAATATCACACTCAATGGAGGAAAACTGAAAGCTTTTATCCTAAGATCAGGAACAAGATGAGGATGCCCCCTCACCACCTATTCAACACTAGAAGCCCGGTGCACAAAACTTCGTGCACTCAGGGGGGTCCCTCAGCCCGGCCTGCACCCTCTCACAATCCGGGACCCCTCAGTAGGGTCCCTAGGCCCGGCCTGAGATCAGGGCCTATCAGGGCTTTCCTTCCCCTGGCTGCAGGCAGCTGGCCCCATCCCCGCCGCTGCCACTGCTTGCCATTGTGCAGCACTGCCCCCCTCCCTCCCCTGCCACTGGTCACCTCCCTCTGCAGGCGACAGGTGTGGGGTGCAGTGGCTTGGCTGGCCTGGGCCCCCTCTTTCTTTTTTTTTCTTTTTTTTAAGTAAGAGTAATGTTTACTGAGGGATACAGAACAGAGTATTATGAAGGGTTTACTGCCCCAGACCACCAAGTGCCCTCTGTAATTTCGGACAATGATGGACCCGCCTAGCAACCCACTGCTCAGATGTATCCCTGCTGCTAGGTGGCATGTAACTGCAGCTGCCTGCCAGATCCCGAACCTACTGTGTGCAGGCAGGTGCCAAGCAGCATGGGGAGCTTCAGGGTCTCTGCAGCTAAAGGCAATTAGGGAATATTGATACACGCCAATGTCCACAAAGTTCTTCAGAATACCAGGATGGAAGTTACATTACATTTTTTACCCTGGTACAAAATGGTAATGGCGGTGTTAAACAATAGTGAAAACTATGCTAATTGATATCACCAGTTATCTAACTTTGATGTGCAGTTTTGCCTTCTCTAATTAACATTTTATAAATGCTATCTGCTTCTAAGTGTCCCATTTTGATTCATAGCAATCTGTTGGCATTATACATGAACTGGAAAAAAAAATATGGAGCCTTCTGCTTCAAGTAGCCTAATTTACATGCTAAATCAGAAGGTCAAAATGAATCTCTGTCATCTTTAGAGCCCAGAAGTAAAAGGCAGCACATTGGGTTTTGGTCGTGTGTGTGTGTGTGTGTGTGTGTGTGTGTGTGTGTGTATGTGTGTAAGAGTAATTTTTTTTAAAGCAAGGAATAACGCAGTGTGAGTTTACAACTACATAATCTAGTGCACTGGAAGATAAAAACTGTGACCATTCTTTGGTGTGATGAGTTTTGTTTGAATTGAAAATGTTCTTTGTTCTAATGTTGGTGGAGCAGCAGATGGCCAAAGTTACTATAAACATGTAAGCTCTGATTGAAGAGAGCAGCCAAAACACAAGTGCTGACCAGCCCAGTCGAGAGGGAGAACCTGCTGACACACACAGAGGGGTGAGAACCCTTCTTCCCACAGTGAGTGCTGAGCAAGTGGGACATCCCCCAGCTTTCTGCACAGTAACACATAGTAAAACACAGTTCAGGCAGCCAGGAGCCAGCCTTTCTTCCAGTTAAATGACCACACTCACAATCCAGGACTTGGAGGAGACTTTCAGGTGCTTTCTTCCTTGGAAACTTGCTGTCCAAAACCAAGCTCACTGTTAAGATGAAGAGCTGTGCAATACAGGGGAGAACTTGGATGTGCAACTTTGCTGAAGCCCAAGTGCAACTTTCCACGATTCTCTAGGTCCTGAGACCTTTCCCGTTGTTCCCTGGTACCTATGTTTGTACCTGAAATAGGTACATGTAAAAGGATCTACACTAATAAAAAAGATGCAAATTGACCATACCTTTGCAACACCTACCAGTCAATCATGAGTGAGTATGCAAATTAACCCAACAAATATGTTGGGTTAATTTGCATATGCAGGTGCCCAGCAGCCAGGGGTAGGATGACACAGGCATTCCACACTGTCCCAGCTTCTCCGGGCCTCTGGGAAGAAGGAAAGGAAGCTCCTTGCCAGAACAAAGGTGGTGCCAGCAACCAGGAGAAGGAAGGCCCATTCTTGCACGAATCTTGGTGCATCAGGCCTCTAGTGACATAATAAAGATCTTTAACAACATCAAAATATCTTTATTGGCAATACCCCTCCTTGTGAGTTACAAAGTTAGCTTATTTTATATCTACTGCAGCCTGCCATCATATTTTGTACTTCACAGGCTTCAATAAATACATGTGAGTGAGCTCCGTGGGTCTGCTGGCAATGCCCATTAAGTTCTGTGCTAGAGGACTAGAAATGCAGAGACAGATAACCCAGGGGACACCTTTCCCTCCTGTGCTTCTACAGAACTGGTTTGAAGCTGCTGCCTTCTCACAGTCTCTCTTCCAAATGGGAGGAGGAGGGGTTGATTTGATAGGTGAAATGATGAGAGTGCAACATTTTTGTCCATAGTTGTCTTTCTTGGGCAGTGCTGACTTAGTCACAAAGATGTGGGCATCCTGCATTCCAGGGGTATAACAGGGGCAACAATCCATCAAGGTGGGTTGGCAGGTGAGTGGGTGACTGCTCTACCCCGTGTGTGTGTGTGTGTGTGTGTGTGTGTGTGTGTACTAGGGAAGACACCCGGGTGGGGAAGGAGGTATGAGAAGTCCATCTGGGCTGCAGGTCTGAGCCTTGTTCTCTTATGCACTGACTTGCAGGTGATCTGGTGAGGTCCTCATGTCCGGAGCACTGCCCTGCCCAAGTGTCCACTCACTGAACCATTAGCATTTTAGCACTGCCTTTTCGTTTTCACACTATAATAGGGCAAGGCATCGCATTGAGGGGGTTTTAATTATGGGTATAGGAGATTATATTACCTGTGAGTTTTGATTTAGGACAGCATAGCAGTACAGTCAGTATTTATGAGGAAAAGGGGGTTGCGTCTGATGGGTCTGGGCAGGAAAGGAAGAGGTTCAGGAACCATCATGGGGGAGAAGGAGCCTCCGCACAGAGAGCAGAGCCCAGAACCGCCCACACCCACGAGCAAGCCCCTCTATCCTTCCTGCTGCTGCTGCAGCCGCCACCCTGAAATGCAGCGCCCCGATGTCTTCTTCTCAGAGGAAGTTCCAGCTGCTTTCCAGTGCTCACAATCCAGACCAGCCTCCCAGGATCATGTACTGCTTACTTGAGTCCTCGGGTGAGCCACCCCAAATCTACGTTTTTCCCTAACTAGGTCCCAGCCGCATCTTCATACCTTTGACCTCTCTGGTTTCCCTGTGGCAAAGCCCATTCTCATCTCTATTCCAAACCCTTCGTTTTCCCACCCCATAGGCACCAGCCCACGTGATCATTTTCTCCCCTCAGCACCTGGAGGGAGAACCAAGTGCAGCTCTGCAGCCAGAACTGGGACTTCCCACGGCCCGGGTGGGAGCGGTTTACAGTGGGCTCTCCCTGTCCCCAGGCCAATGCCAGTGACAGGGACAGCTGAGGGCTCCGGTCACTTCCATCCCAGGACACGCTGCGGGGCTAGCCTTTATCCGGAGCATTGGCCCTCATCATGACAGAGAACACAAGGACCCCACTAACCTGAGGCTTCTGCTCAGGAGGCGCCCGTGTCAGTTCCACTCGGGCCAAAGCGAGCTGGGTGACCCAGCGTGACGGGCAGCGAGGCAGCGGGGAGGGGCGGCAGGTATGGTCAAATGCCATTCAAACCTGCAATAACTGGATCATCCTGCCTTGTTACGGTCACTTCCCAAAATTGCCCTTACCCACAAGAACACAGGAACAAGCCAGTTATGGGTGTTTTACTCTAACAGGGCAGTTGCGTGGATTTGAACATTTTAAACAACAAATTAAAACCCGGAGCACAGCACTCCGGATCAGTATGACCCAGAATCAGTTTCGTTGTTTGAACTGCCAATTCCGAATTTAGTTCACCATTGCAGTGGAAGCCCAGAGCAGCAAAATAATGTGTACACGAATTTAAAGTTCACTATAACAATATGCAGCTTACAGCTATTTGTCACCAATATCCTTTGGTTGCTCTTTTGTAGTTTTGAAATGTATAGATTTGGAGTAATGAGACATGCAATATTATTGAACTCCCACTTCATGTACAAAAGCAGAAACAATGTAAACAAAACGTGAGGAACGTGACCTCACAGTCGGGGAGCCACGGGCATTACACACTGCTCTGCCACGTGAAGGGCCCGAGCTGGTGTGTGGAACTCCTGGCTTCGTGAGCACGTAGGAGCCAACAGTTTCACTCACTGTTGTGCTCTCCTTTGAACAGCCAGTATGTAAAAATTGAAATATTTTAAGAACTTAAGTATTTTAAGTTCACTAATAATGTCACTCAGACATTGACTGATGGTGGGAAATGTGTCAAAAATCAGTAACTGTTGAACCACTGGCAAAATACCATGCTGTTAACTCAGGTGCGAAGTCAGAGCTATGAAAACTAATATGAGGAAACAGACACAGCATCAAGCCACGAGGAGACTGGCAGGTGTGGATGTATGGGCCGTGGGGACCACCCACTTAATTTCTTCTCCTGGATGTAAGTCCAGGGTGGTGGGCATTAGGAGCCACATGAGGGCTTTAGCCACCCCTGGCCACACTCCCAACCACACTTCATGAAGGAGTTTTTACCCAAATATAATTTTTTATCAAAAGAAAAATGAAAAACTATTGACATGTATAAGTCATGTAAAGACCTAACAGCTCTCTGTCTTCTATTTAAAGACACATATCTGTCAAATCCATCATTACAAAGATATCTGCAAGTGCCTTCTGGTAAATCTGCAGGGGAAGCCACCTACAGACAGCTCTGCCGGTAATTCTGCTCCTATTGAGCTCATGTTAACAAGTAAGCATGTATGGTGCTCACTCTATGTACATGGGAGGTGAGGGCAGCTGTGAAAGCTACCTGTTTTCTGTGGCTGCCTTAGCTGTGTTTCTAAAGTATCCAGTAAAAACAAATATCAACTTTTTAAAAAATATTCACACATTAAGTAAATTGGATGCAAACTGTTATTGACTCAAACTAATTTAACAAGCATTTGCATGCCTACTATGTGCAAGGCAACATGTCAGATTTAAGCCTAATACCAAATACGCCCTTGATATGCTCTCAAGCCACTGTCTACGGACCCTGAATGAAACTTTGCTGTCTATACTGCTCAGTGAGAAAGGTCGACCAATTTACTACACCTTCTTACTCACTTATAGGCAAGAAAATTTCCCTATTGTTATTTATCCAAAATTATCTCCAAAAAGCAACTTCACTGGAGTTCTCATAACACTGCTTATTCCTTTCACTGTGTTTCAATGCTCTACTTATGTGGAATTAATTTCATACTTACCACCTTACCCTAGCCTAAAACTTTATTTGCTACCTTCTCTCTCCTGGTCAGTTATCTTTACAAATAATGTCAAGAACCATGAGGCCCAAATCAGCTCAGTGGACTTACAGGAATGGCTTTGGTCCTGTCCAGAGGATGCCACACAGTGAGTGCCTCGCACCTCAGTGCCCCTGAGGGCTGACAAACCGCGCACCCTGACTCCCAGTATATGTATTAAGGTTTTTTCCAATGTCTTATTTTGCTGTAAATGTGCATTTGCCTGCCAAAACCGGTTTGGCTCAGTGGTAGAGCGTCGGTCTGCGGACTGAAAGGTCCCAGGTTTGATTCCAGTAAAGGGCATGTACATTGGTTGCGGGCACATCCCCGGTAGGGGGTGTGCAAGAGGCAGCTGGTAGATGTTTCTCTCTCATCGACGTTTCTAGCTCTCTAGCTCTCTCCCTTCCTCCTCTCTGTAAAATATCAATAATATATATATATTTTTTAAATGAGTGCACTTATGAAAAGGAACATAAGTGTATCATTATATGCACATTACAGAAATGTCCATCAAGAACAAATAACCAAGTTTAAAAAAAAAAAAAAAAAGTGCCGTCATACTTCCCTGTGATCCTCACAATGCCCCTCCCAGGGAGTCAGACTGGAAGTCTTGGGGCCCCAAAGCGTCCACACTCAGATCTGAGAGGCGGGGGTGAGGGAGGACGTAGTGAGGGGAACTTGGATGCAGAAAGAGTTACATCTTCATTCCACTCACCTGGAGCTGGAACCCGCACTTCCTGGTGAACACAGGCAATGACACATGACAGAACCAGCAGCGCCTGCCATCCGGCGCCAGGAGCCGCGGGGACATTCTCATCTCACATTCGGTGTCTGCGGGTCTGCTGATGCCATTTATGTGCGCTATGACTGCAAAGTGACAGCAGGTTCCAGGCCTGTCATAAGGTATCATTTTAACATAATTTTTAAACTTTTTGATAACCGTTTTGTCAATATAATGGGTTTCCTTTGTTGAAATACTGATTTTCTTTCATAAATTAAAAATGTAATAATGAGAGTGGTCCACAAGCTTGATGCGACACCCACAACAGGCGAGTGGCTGGGAAATGAGGGCCTGCAGCGCGGGAGGAAGCCCCAGCCCAGGGAGGCTTCCTGGCTGCTCCAAGGTGCTCAAAAAATAACCACAAGACCGATCACTTTTCAGCACTTACTGTATTTGTTTCCTATTGCTGCTGGAATAAATCAGCTCTCATCCGTTGGCTGAGAACATTACAGTCACTATCTTACATGTAGATCCCAGGAGTCTACACGGCTCTAACCCGGTTAGAGAGCAGCCACCACAGGGCTATGCCCCTTCTCGGGGTGAAGCCACCTCCACGTCTGAGCCAGCTTCTCCGAGCTGCCCGTGTGGCTTGGCTCCTGCTCCCCTGCCTTCTGCAAAGGCAGCGGTCTCACACTGCCACCCCGGCTCTGTCATGGCATCCCCAGGTCCTGACGCTCCCGCCTTCCCTTTTCCCGCAGGATCCTGGATTGCACTGGGCCCACCCAGATCATCTGAGACAGTCTCTCAGCTCAAGGCCCTTAAACTAATCCCATCAGTGGAGTCCCTTTTTTCAGGTCAAATTCTTAGGAGTCAGAAATTAGGATGTGGACCTGCCTCTTTGGGGAACCATGACTGTGCCCAGCCCAATAACCATATTGCCAACAGGCTATGATTGGCAAAAGAGTACACTGAGTTTGAGAATATAATCTTCAGTGTAACAGAATAGAATTTTGAAGTAACAACTAACACCACAGAAATACAAAGGATTTTAAGAAAATACTATGAACAACTTATAGGTCAATAAGCTGGACAATATGGATAAAATGGACAAATTCCTCGAAAAATATGATCTCTCAAAACTGAGTCAGGAAGAATCAGAAAACATGAAAAGACCAATTAACAACTGAGGAAATTGAAGCAGTAAGCAAAAAGCTCCCAGCAAACAAAAGCCCTGGTATGAATGGCTTCACAGGGGAGTTTTACCAAACATTCAAAGGACTAATACCCATACCTCTCAAACAATTCCAAAAAATTCAAGAGGAGGGAACACTTTCAAGCTCTTGTAAAGAGGCCAGCATTATTCTAATTCCAAATCCAGATAAAGACACTATGAAGAAAGAGAATTACAGGCCAATATCCCTGATGAACATAGATCCTAAAATCTTCAACAAGATATTAGCAAATCAAATCCAGAAATATATTTAAAAGATCATGTACCATGACCAAGTGGGATTTATTCCAGGGATGCAAGGCTGGTATAATATTTGCAAATCAATAAACATGATACATCACAAAAACAAGTTTAAAGACAAATATCACATGATCATATCAACAGATGCAGAAAAAACATTCCACAAAATTCAAAAGCCTTTTTTTTTTTCATAAAATCTCTCAGCAAGCCCTAACTGGTTTGGTTCAGTGGATAGAGCATTGGCCTGCAGATTGAAGGGTCCCAGTTTGATTCCAATAAAGGGTAAGTACCTTGGTTGTGGGCACATCTCCAGTGGGGGATGTGCAGAAAGTAGCTGATCAATGTTTCTCTCTCATTGCTGTTACTAATTCTCTATCCCTCTCCCTTCCTCTCTGTAAAAAATCAATAAAATCCTATCTAATAAAATATACAAATTGACTGTACCTCCACTACACCCACAAGCCACTCCCACAAGCCAATCAGGAATGAGTATGCAAATTAACCTAACCAAGATGGCTGAGGCCACAAAGAGAGCAGGTCGCCTGGGTTTCCCCAGCAATGGAGGAAGCCAAGCTTCCCACACACCCTGGCCAGCCCTGGACTCCACTCAAGGCTACAAAGTTTCAATTATAGAAGATAAATAAATCCCAGATAACAGGGTCTCTGCTTGGGTCACCAGGGATGGAGGGTGGGTGGCTGGCCTGCAAACCACCACAGGCCCCTTGCCCAGGCCACTCCATGCCCCAAGGGGACCCCCACCTTGATTCGGGACACCCTTCAGGGCAAACCAGCCGGCCTCTACCTGTGCACCAGGCCTCTGTCCTATCTAATAAAAGAGTGATATGCAAATTGACCATCACTCCAACACACAAGATGGCTGCCCCCATGTGGACACAAGATGGCTGCCACAAAATGGTCAGCAAGGAAGAGCAGCTGGGAGGCACCAGGCCTGCAAAGGAGGGCAGCTGGGGATGATCAAGCCTGAGGGGAGGGCAGTTAGGAGTGACCATACTGGCAGAGGAGGGAAGTTGGGGGCGACTGGGCCTGCAGGGAAGGGCAGTTGGGGAGGACCCAAGCCTGCAGGGGAGGGCAATTAGGGCTGATCAGGCCTGCAGGGGAGGACAGTTAAGGGTGATCAGGTATTCAGGTGAGGGCAGTTAGGGGCAACCAGGCTGGCAGGGAAGCAGTTATGCATCAATCAGGCTGGCAGGGGAGTGATTAGGGGGTGATCAGGCTGGCAGGCAGAAGCAGTTAGGGGCAATCAGGAAGGCAGGCAGGCAAGCAGTTGGAGCCAGCAGTCCTGGATTGTGAGAGGGATCCCAGATTGGCAAGGGTGCAGGCTGGGCTGAGGGACACACACCCCCCATGCATGAATTTTATGCACCGGGCCTCCAGTATATATATAAAAAATCTCTCAGCAAAGTAGGAATAGAGGGATCATACCTCAAATAATAAAAGCCATATATGACAAACCTGCAGCCAACATTTTAGTCAATGAGCAAAAACTAAAATCCTTTCCCCTAAGAATAGAGCAAGACAGAGATGTCTGCTTTCACCACTCTTAATCAAGTCCTAGCCACAGCAATCAGACAAGAAGAAAAAATAAAAGGCATCTACATTAAAAAGGAGGAAGTAAAACTCTCATTATTCACAGATGACAGGATATTGTTCATAGAAAATCCTAACAACTCTACCCAAAAACTACTAGATTTAACAAATGAATTTGGCAACGCAGCAGAATACAAAATGAATACCCCCTAATCTATGGCATTTTTATACATCAATAATGAATTCTCAGAAAGAGAAACTAAACGATCACATTTATCACTGCAAAAAAAAAAAAATTAAGATACTTAGGAATAAATTTAACAAAGGAGATTTAAAAAAAAAAAACAAAACAAAAAAAAAACAAAAAAAAACTTGTATTCCAAAAACTACAGGATGTTGAAAAAAGCGATAGAGGAATATAGAAACCAGTGGAAGAATATACTGTGTTTGTGATTGGTAGAATTAACATTATTAAAATGTCCATACTACCCAAAGCAATCTGTAGATTCAATGCCATCCCTATTAAAATACCAACAGCATATTTCACAGATCTAAAACAAATACTCCAAAAATTTATATGGAACCAAAAAATACCTCAAACAGTCACAGACATCTTGAAAAAGAACAAGACTGGAGGGATCCCAATACCAGATTTCAAGTTATTCTACAAAGTCACCATAATCAAAACAGCCTGGTACTGGCAAAAGAATAGGCATACAGATCAATGGAACAGAACAGAGACCCCTGAAATTGACCCAAGACATTATGCTCAATTAATATTTGACAAAAGAGGCAAGAATATACAATGGAGTCAAGTTTACTAATATTTTCTTAAGGATTTTAGCATCTATCTTTATCAGGGATATTGGCCTATAATTTTCTTTATTTGTAGTATCTATCTGGTTTTGTACTTAATGATAAGGCTGGCCTCAAAAAATGATCTTTATGTCTTCCCTCCTCTTGAAGTTTTTGGAATAGTTTGAGAAGGATACATATTAGTTCTTCATTGAATGTTTGGTAAAATTCACCTAGGAAGCCATCCAATCCAGGACTTTTGCTTGCTGGGAGTTATTTTATTTCTACTTTGATTCCATTAGTTGTAATTGGTCTATTCAGATTCTCTTATTCAGTTTTGGAAGAGTATATGTTCCTAGAAATGTCCATTTCTCCAGGTTGTCCAATTTGTAGGCACATAGTTGTTCATAATGTTTTCTTATAGTCATTTATATTTCTCTGGTGTCAATTGCTACTTCTCGCCTTACATTTCGCATTTTACTTATTTGGATTCTCTCTTTTTTTCTTGGTGAGTCTGGTTAAAGTTTTGTCAATCTTGTTTATCTTTTCAAAGCAGCTCCTGGTTTTCATTGATCATTGTATTTTATTTATTTTTTTTAGTTCCCATATAATTTATTTCCACTCTAATCTTTATTATTTTCTTCCTTCTACTTACATTGGACTTCGTTGTTATTTTTCTAGTTCCTTTATGTGTAAAGGTAGATTTGAGAATTTCATTTGAGATTTTTATTGCTTCTTAAGGTAGGCCTATAATGCTATGAACTTCCCTCTCAGGAAGAAAGTTGAGTTGTGTGTTCATTTTTGTTTGTTTCCAAGTGACCTTTAATTTCTTCCTTTACCACATTGTTGAATGTATTCATTCATTGTTTAATAATGTTATTTAGCCTCCATGTATTTAAGTGTTTTTGAAGTTTTTTATTGTAATTGATTTCTAGTTTCATACCATTATGGTCAGGAAAAATGTTTGAAAATTCAATCTTTTTTTAATTTATCAAGGCTTTTTCTGTGTCCTAGCATGAGGTCTATTTTAGAGAATATCCCACATAAATTTTAAAGGAATGTACATTCTGCTGCTTTGGGATGAAATGTTCTATAAATATCAATTAAATCTTTTTGGTCCAATGTGTCATTTAAGGTAACTGTTAGCTTTTTAACTATTTTGTCTGGAAGATCTATCCATTGATCTCAATGAGGTGTTAAAATCTCCTACTGTGACTGTATTTCTGTCAATCTCTGCCTTAAATCCACCAAAATTTTTTAATATATTTAGGCCCTCCTATATTGGGTACATATATATTTACAAGTGTTATATCTTCTTTTAGGATTAATCTCTGTAGTATTACTGTAGGAAACAGGCCTCTGGGATCCATCTCCAGCATAATTGATTTTTTATGGAAAATGTTACTAAATTTCCCCAGAACAAACAGAATGTAGGGAGGAGGAAAGAGGATATAAGAACAACCAACTGTGGACATGAGCCAGCATCATGATGGAAATTCCCATCATCCCCACCTCAACTAAATAGGGGGAGGTGGAGACGACTAGAAAAGGCCTCAACCCATTTTTTTTTTTTAATGGTCCAATGGGAGACAATAAGGTGATGTATAAGGAAACAGGTGGCCCCTCAGCCAATGAGGAACCAGAGAAGGGACTGAATAAATAGGCTTTGATCACTACTCCGTGTGAGCCTGTACAACCAGAAGGACACCCACTCTCAAGAACATATTAAAAGTCTCGTTTTCACCATACTTCTATCTCTGAGTTTGTTATTAAAATTCAGACAGGTGAGCATTTCTCACAATTATGTAATGTTCTTCTTTGTCTGCTATAATAACCTGTGTTTTACAATTTATTTTGTCTGTTATAAGTATTGTTATCCCAGCTTTTTTGTTGTTGTTGTTTCCACATGCATGGGAATATTTTTTTCCATCCCTTCACTTTCTATCTGTATGAATTATCTGCTCTGAGATGAGTTTCCTGTACACAGCATATATATGGATCATGATTTCTTGACTTATTTAGAACATTTAATATGCTCAGATTTAAAGTTATTTTTTTCTTTATTGATTATTACATATGTGTCCTTATCACCCCATTGCCCCCCCATTAAAGTTATTATTGATAGATACCATTTCATTCTTTTTATTGTTTAAAGTATTACATATGTCTCCTTTTTCCTCCATTGACCCCTCCCTGGCCACTCCCACCCCCGGCCCTCATTTTATTCTTTATACTTATGTTCCTCTCTCTATATATATTTTTTTTCTTTTCTTCTTAAAAAAAGGCCCTTTCACATTTCTTTCAATAGGTTTAAGGTAGTAGACTCCTTTAGCTTTCTCTGGGAAGCTCTTTATTTCATCTTTAGTGAAAATTACAATAAGAAAACCTCAAAAACACTTAAACACATGGAGGCTAAATAATATATTATTAAACAATGAATGAATACATTCAACAATGTGGTAAAGGAAGAAATCAAAGGTTACCTGAAAACAAACAAAAATGAACACACAACCCAACTTTCTTCCTGAGAGGGAAGTTCATAGCATTACAGGCCTACCTTAATGCTGGGTAATCTTTGTTGTTGGTCCTTGCTCTTCATCACTTTGAATATTTCATGCCAATCCCTTCTGGCCTGAAATGTTTCGGTTGAGAAATCTACTGACAGTTAATGGGAGCTCTCTTGTAGGTAACTGTCTTTCTCTTGCAGCTTTAAGATTCCCTCTTTGCCATTTTAATTATAATGTGTCTTGGTGTGGGCCTCTTTGGGTTCATCTTGATAAGGACTCTGCTTCTTGAACTTGTGTGAATATTTCTTTCATCGGGTTGGGGAAGTTTTCAGCCAATATTTCTTCAAACATGTTATGGATACTTGCTCACTTTCTTCTCCTCCTGGTATTCCTCTAATGAGGAATTGTTATACTTGATGTCTCAGAGGTCCTTTAGACTTTCCTACTTATCATAAAATAAATTCTCTTTTCTTTTTATTGCTCTGCTTAAGTATTTACTGTTATCTTGTCCTCTAAATTAATGATTTGATACTCTGCTTCATCTAAGATGCTGATGATTCCTTCTAGTATTTTCTTCATTTCAGATATTACATTCTTCATTCTGATTGGTCCTTTTTATGGTTTATTTATATATAAGAAATGCAATATATTAACTATATTACACACACACACACACACACACACACTAATTAAATGTCATGAATTTTACTTGAGTTAAAACTCAGACACAAAAAACTATTTAAACAACACTGAGTTTTAGCGCTAAATATCTTTGGAAACCAACAACATTTTTTTAGAAATGAGAGAGTGGGTAAAGCTGAAAAAAATACAATATATTAACCTCTGATTATAGTCAAAAGAGGATATAATGACTAGAGTAGGCCTATTTATCTCCATCATATTCCATCATCCAGCAATTTAAATCTGATTTCTGGTTTGCCACCTGTTTATCAAACACTAAACACCACAATATACCATTTCTTCCCTCTGCAAATGGTCAGATCTCACTCACTTTATCAGTCATAATGCATGAGCTCCAGATCCTTAAGTGGAGTATGAAGATCACCATGCAAAATGCTTCCTGGGAATACCTGTCATCCTTTATACAAGTTCCATCCCCTCAAGACCTACTGCTTGGAATGATACCAAGCACAGGATAATGCCCATGAGCTTTTAAATCTCCATGTTGTAGTTATGTGAAAATAGAATAATACTATCAACCTATCTCTGATCACATGGACTACATTCAAGATGGCTCTAAAAGTCAAGAATCCTAAGTGGACAACTTGGAAGTTTGATTTGGACCTTACTCATTCAGTAGAAGATGGCATTTTTAATTATGGAAATTTTGAACTCTTTATATGGGAGAAGGTTAAAATCAATGGAAAAACTGGAAATCTTTGGAATGCTGTTTACATTGAATACTTCAAGAATAAAATCAGCCCTAGCCAGTTTGGCACAGTGGATAGAGCATCAGCCTGTGGACTGAAGGGTCCAAGTTTCAAATCTGGTCAATGACACATGCCTGGGTTGCAGGCTCAATCCACAGTAGGGGGCATGCAGGAGGCATCCAATCAATGATTCTCTCTCATTATTAATGTTTCTAACTCTCTTTTCCTCTCCCTTCCTCTATGAAATCAATAAAAATATTTTTAAAAGAATAAAATCACAGTTGTTTCTGAGAAACAATTCTCTGAAAGATATTTTAAATATCTTACCAAGAAATACCTTAAGAACAGTTTTCATAATTGCCTTCATGTGGCTGCATCTGACAAGAAGACTTAGGAACTTCATTACTTCCAGATTTGTCAGGATGAAGATGGATCTGAGTCTGGGGACTAGATGAAGCCACTCTTTATAGGCTTTGGTTACGAATAAAACAAATGAAGTGTACAAGAGAAAGAATAATCTAGAAATAGACTTTCAGTTTATCAGTGAATTAAAAAACATAGCAATCTGTAAACAAAAAATACTATCAACCTAGTGTACCTGCCATTTAAGGACCACCTGTGTGAAGCAACAACATTACTTTTTGCCTTTCTCAGCCAATGGGAAAAGGAAGAGAAATAAATTTATTTACCAATTAAACTTTCTTTTTAAACCAACTTGTTTATAAAAATATTTGATGGGTTACCCTGAAAAAGGCACTATTCTAATTGGTGTGTGTATGTTTGTGTGTTAGTAGTTAATAGATACACATTCTACTGATGCAAATGGAATTCATGAAATAATCTTATAAGGTAAATACAACTGCTAGTTAACTGATAAGACAAGTGTTCAGAGAGGTTAAGTAACCTGCTTTGGGTCACACAACTAATCTGAAAGAAACCAGAACTTGTTTCCAGGAAATTTTTATTCCAGAGCCAAAAACTGAACCGTTATGTTATAAAATGACAAGGATGCACAAAATCTGAAATAAAATCTTCTAGTTCTTTTTAATCTTTATTCCAGAACATGTGAGTCAAGTCTCTCAAACTTAACTTCATATACTGCAAGGTCAAGGGTGTCAACATAAAGAAGGAAAGCAGGTGACATAGAGAACGAAAAGTGCAGCCAACACTCAGCTGCAGCAAACTGTGACAAAGTGGTGGGGTGGGCAGTATTACCCCAAATCTGACTTTTTATGTAAAATCCTGTTATTTTTTCAAACAATGCAATTATTTCTAAAAAAAAAAAAAAAAAAAAACACTTTTTAAACATAGTCTAGGCCAAACAAAACACATCTGTGGTTCTAAATTATCTGTGGTCCACTACTTTGAGACCTTTGCCTTAAACCATACCTTAATCAAATTTTCCCTGGGGAAAAATATATCAAATCACTGGCAATAAGTAATTGGTAATATCCACATTTCATTGCAAGTATCTGCTTGATATTTGTTTGATTCTGATTCTGAAAAAACTTGATTCCCTCATGCCCTCTGAGACATTGAACTAAACCTTTTCCCAATTCATGTCTTCTTCCTGCAAAGTTTCCATTGGTCAGGAAGAAAATGACCTTGCTGATTCTATTTACTATTTAATGGAACTCAGTCTCAAAATCCCTGTCATAATCCATAATGAAACAGAGAGAGAAAACTTAATCAGCTGTAAATGTACTGTGTTAGCATTCACTGCAAAATGCTAATAATATTTCGAGAATGCCATTTCTCTTCCTGACCTCTTGACCAAGTTGTTTAATGGCCTGAGACTTGGGAAATAATGAAAATAATTTCAGCTGAGACTTCCCAACCACACACCAACCCTGAACTGCTTGGCTTCGCAGCAGTGGCAAGAGCACCAGCATGGTGGCCACCATGGTTTAGTGGGAGCACTCACCAACCAGGTGAACACTAACTCACAAAAGGAGAATCGAATATTTCAATTGTAAGTAAAAATACCCCATTTTAGGCCTCATGGCATCAGGTTTTCTTAGAAAGTGACAAAATTACAATTGTATGCCTAACAGTATGCAGAACGCTTGAATCCCTGGTGGGTAAAGCACTTTCTGAAAGAAACTCAAGTCACAGCTCTTACTTAGCAGTGGGTCCCTCTCCTGACGCTGATCACATACTCTATTCAAACAAAGCACAGAAACCATTTTCCAAAATCTTTTCCTTCAGATTCCTTCTTTTCAAAGGAGGCATTTCACACAGCTCTGGGACTGTAAAGAAGAAAGGCGGTGGCCAGAGCTGTTAGTTTTGTAATGTTACATACGCACCCTTCCCCCCACGACCCACCACCCATCCCCACATCCAGGGAAATCCCTGGCCAGGCCCATGCAGGGACACTGTCACGGCATCACCAACATATTTCTTCTGCTGTTTGTTTTGTTTCAGTTCTGGGAGAAAGGACGGCTGAGCAACCTGCGTGTCCAGTCCTCAGAATGGACTCCTTTGTGGTGAGTGTTCACTGTGGAATCTTTCACAGTAACTGGCATCTTGGTGGTTTGTCCTTCACTATCAGGACTTAATGGAAAAATCTTTCCCACTGCTATCCTGAAAATCCAAGATGAAAGACCCTAGGAAATTTTATTGTAGGAGAAAAAAAATACTCTAACATTTCAGTAATTCAGTGTGCATATGCGTTTTTAATCATACAGTGCTGGGTCCTTTCGATACAAAAAGAAGACACTTGTGCCTTCCTTTAGAAACTCTTCCCTTGGAAGGAAAACAGATACAAATCATTTTCATACCCAATGAGAGAGTTTACAAATGGCATGCACACCCATTGGGGAGAGACTGATACACAGGCTCCATGCAGGACCCAAACAGGAAAGAGGACCTGTGCCAGGACCCACCCTGGAGGTCTCTGCCCACCTGCCTTGGGCCCACCTCTATGCCCTCAGCCAAGATATCACACCTGGAAGTTTCCAAATATTCATTTACTCTTTTCTTCCCAAGGTGGTAGGATTCACTAGAAAATCATGGCATCTGTGACTGTCATCCGATTCCTACATGCTGGAAGGACAAATTGAGAAGAAAATGTGAGGAATGGAGATTGTTTACTGGGCACCTCTTTGGGAGATGCTGCAACAAAAATGTTACTCATGTCCTCCCAACTGGTCACACATAAGCTCCATGTCCCAATTCTGCAATATCATATTACTGATTTCACATCTGCCTGTTACTGACCTACTTTTCCTCTGATCCCTGTCCCAGCTGGCCATGGGTAACCTTATCTTTGTTGACACCTGAGGTCAAGGAATACCAGCATCCAGTCACTTCCATGTGGTGAAATAGTCTCTGACCATGCCACGAGATGCCTGCCTTAGGAAGTTAGGGTACTTGTTAAGGGCAGGTTGGCTAAGACATAATTGCAAACACTCACAGGAAATGTTCATCTTTTTATGTAACAGTGAAACCTACAAACTTCTTCTCAAAAAAATACTGTAAATGCATAAAATAAAACTCAAAAACATTGTAGAGGAAATCAATTATATTAAAACAGTCTAAACCCAAACAATTTGTAAATGACACTTATGGAGTGTGCATGTGTGTATGTAGACATAGAGCTCTTACTGAAAACGGGCCATAGCAGCTTATGAACCATGGCAATCCTTACAGGAGTGTTTCTTTTTGCGCTAATCAACATGCTTATTAACATGTTCCTGAGGGTTCCCAACCTAGCACATATTACAGGATATTCATGGAGAAGGATTCTAGCTCTACTCTTCAAGGAGGGCCAAGCTACAAATATATTCTAATAGTGACATCATCACTCTACCATCATGTCCCCTCCAAGCCATCAGCAGAGCAGACAATGCAGAGTGAGGGACACTATAGGAGCCATGGGGAAAAGGCCAGTCAATTAGTCATCTTGGGCTAGAACCATCTGAACAAACTGACATTTGAGCAATGCTGAAAACCACTAGCCACAGAACTCAAAGCTTGACCGAACCTTAGCAGAAGCTCATCTAGCTGGAGGTTCCCCACTCACATGAGTAAGAAGACATTTTCCTGGAAAGAATAAAGTTAACAGAGGACAAAATGGTGGTGGAATAGGCAGATGTGTCCTGAGACTTTGTCCCACAGCAGATAGAATGAGCAGCTGAAAAAATAACATCCACCTCAAATTGGTGAAGGAGACTCAGCTGGTGAGACAATTTGCAGCTGGGATGGGCAGAGGACCCATGGAGAAAGCCCAGGGCACTGCCACCATGAGAGCAGCCTACCCCAGGCCGAAAAGCAGTAGCCACCCAAGCAACCCACCCCAGGCCAAGGAGCAGCAGCCTCACATGACCTGGCCCTGTCCAAGGAGCAGCAGCTGCATGCAGCCCACACCCTGCACCCATCTGAGGAGCAGCAGCTGTGTGAGCAGTCTACCT
Organism: Pipistrellus kuhlii; assembly: GCF_014108245.1. Classification (NCBI taxonomy): domain Eukaryota; kingdom Metazoa; phylum Chordata; class Mammalia; order Chiroptera; family Vespertilionidae; genus Pipistrellus; species Pipistrellus kuhlii. The sequence continues at coordinate 2,843,277 of NW_023425416.1, read as the reverse complement.
GCATCTGAGGAGCAGCAGCTGCCCGAGCTTCCTGCCCCAGCCCAAGGAGAAGCAGTCGCACATAGTCAACATCCATCCGATGAGCAACAGCCAGATGAGCAGCCCACACTCATCCAAGGAGCAGCAGCCACATGTGCAGCTTACTCACATCTAAGGAGCAGCAACTACACAAGCAGTCAGTCCCCTGTCTAAAGAGCAGCAGCTGCGTGAGTAGCCAGCCCATCCTTGTATGATGAGCAGCAGCCCTGTGACCAACATGCCCCTGCCCAAGGAGCAGCAGCCTCATGAGTAGCCTGCCCTATCCTAGGAGCAGCAGCCACACGCAGCATGCCCCCATCCAAGAAATAGTAGCCTCATGAGCAGCCTACCGCATCCAAGGAGCAGGAACTGTGCAAGCATCCTCCCCCTCAGCAGCCAGAGGAACCACCACTACTGCAAACAGGACCTACAAGAGGAGCTGCTGCCAACTGAAGAGTAGCATCTGCCACGACTGCCCCAGGAGCAACCGCAGCCCAAGGAGCTACTGCCACCCAAGGAACATGACTGGACATCTAGATCCATCAGTGAGAACAAAATGAGTAGACAAAGAAACCCCAAAAGGAAAGAAAAGGAGGAATCATCAGAAAAGCATCTAAATGAAGCAGGGGCATGCAATATGTTAGAAAAATAATTCAGAATAAGGGCCATACAGTTTATAAACTGGATGGATGAAAAAAATCAACAACTTACATAAGAATCAAGAAGAAATGAAGAATGATACAACTGCAAATAAATAAATAAATAAATAAATAAATATAAAATAAAAAACACCATGGAAAGTTTCAACTGCAGACTAGGAGAAGTGGAGGACCAAATTAGCAAATTAGAAGACAGGGGACCAAAACCACACCCAAACTGAACTGCAATTGGAGAAAAAAGTTAAAAGCCAGGAGGAGAGCCTAAGGGAGCTATGGGACACAAAACAAAGCAACATATGAATAATAGGGGTGCTAGAACAACAGTAAGAGAAAGAAGGGTTAGAAAACCTATATGAAGAAATAATGTCAGAAAACCTGCCTGATGTGGGGAAGAAAAATGTCCCACAAGCACAGAGTCCCAAACAAGATGAACCCAAAAAGACCAACACCAAGACACATCATAATTACTATGGCCAATGTTCAGGGCAAGGAGAGAATCTTAAAAGCTGCAAGAGACAGAAAGTTACAAGGGATCTCCCATTAGATTATCAAATGAGTTCTCAATAGAAACACATCAGACCAGAAAAGGATGGAAGGAAATTTACAAAGTGATGTAAAGCAAGGGACTGAATCCAAGAATACTCTATCCAGCAAGGCTAACATTCAAAATTGAAGGGGAAATAAGAAGCTTCATAGACAAAAAAAAAAAAAAAAAGCCAAGGAAGTTTATCACTTCCAAGCAAGCAATGCAAGAAATGTTAAAGGGAATGCAATAAAAAGAAGAAATAAAAACGTAAGAAGAAACACATGCACAAAAAATAAAAATGGCTACAAGTACCTATCAATAATAATCATAAATGTAAATAAACTAAATGCTCTAATCAAAAGTGGCTAAATGAATAAAAAAAAAAAAAAAAAAAACATGATCCATATATATGCTATCTACAAGAGACCCACCTCAGAACAAGAGACTCACACAGACTGAAAGTGAAGGGATGGAAAAATATCCTTTAGGAAATGAAAAAAAAATCTGGGGTAGCAATACTTATATCTGACAAAATAGACCTCAAAGTGAAGGCCATAACAAGAGATAAATCCACTTCATAATACTAAAGGGATCAATACAACAAGAGGATATAACCCTGATAAACATATTATATATGCACCCAATGCAGGAGCACCCAAATACAAAAAAACAACAAAACAAAAAAACACTTCCTGGAAGATATCAAGAGATCAACAACAATACAATCATAGTATGGGGATTTTAATACACCACTGACATCATTGAATAAATCCTCCAGACAAAAAATCAGCAAAGAAATAGCAAGTCTGAATGACTCACTAGATCAGATGGACTTACCAGTAATTGACATATTCAGAACATTTCATCCCAAAACTACAGAATATATATTCTTCTGAAATGCACATGGGGCATTTTCAAAGATAGACCACATATTAGGACACAGGCAAAAATCTCTTCAAATTCAAGAAAATAGAAATCATACAAAGCATATTTTCAGATCACAATGGCATAAAATTAGAAATCAACTACAATAAAAACAAAGAAAAAAATCATTCACTTGGAGGATACATAACATGCTATTAAACAATGATTGGGTTACCAAAGAGATCAAAGAAGAAATATAAAAATCATCCTGGAAACAAATGACAATGAAAACACAACAATACAAAATCTATGGGACACAATGGAAGCAGTCCTGAGAGGGAAGTTTATAGCTTTACAGGCCTAACTCAAAAAAAAAAAAATGGTAGTAAGTCATCTAACTCTATAACTTAAAGAATTATAAAGAGAGCAACAAGAAAAGCCCAGAGTGATCAAATAAATGACACACACACACACACACACACACACACACACACACACACATCAATGAAACCAAGAGCTGGTTCTTTGAAAGGATAAACAAGATTGATGAACCTCTAACCAGGTTCACCAAGAAGCAAAAAGAGAGGACTCAAGTAACCAAAATCAGAAATGAAAGAGGCAAAATAACAACAGACCCCACAGAAATACAAAGGATTGTTTAAAAAATACTATGAACAACTCTATTTTAACAAACTAGACAACCTGGAGGAAATGGGCATATTCCTAGAAAAATACAGCCTTCCAAAATTCAATCAGGAAGAATCTAAAAGTCTTTTTTTTTTTAATATATTTTATTGATTTTTTACAGAGAGGAGGAGAGAGGGATAAAGAGCTAGAAACGTCGATGAGAGACAAACATCGACCAGCTGCCTCTTGCACACCCCCTACTGGGGATGTGCCCGCAACTAATGTACATGCCCTTGACCGGAATTGAACCTGGGACCTTTCAGTCTGCAGACCGACGCTCTACCACTGAGCCAAACCGGTTTCGGCCTAAAAGTCTTAATAGGCCAATAACTATGGAAGAAATTGAAGCAGTCATCAATAAACTTCCAGCAAACAAAAGCCTAGGGCCAGATGGCTTCACGGGGGAGTTTCACCAAATATTCAAGGAAGTCCTAAAACCTATCTTCCTGACTCTTCCAAAAAATTCAAGAGGAAGACATACTTTCAAGCCCATTCTATGAAGCCAGCATTATTCTATACCAAAACAAGATAAAGACAACACAATGAAAGAGAATTAGAGGCCAATATCCCTCATTAACATAGATGCAACAAAAAAAAAATCTAGCAAATAAGATCCAACAGTACATCAGAAAGATCACACACCATGACCAAGTAGGATTTATCCTGGGGATTCAAGGATGGTACAATATCCACACACCAATAAACATGAATAAACATGAATAAACATGATACATCATATAAACAACTTGAGAGATAAAAATCACAGTCATATCAATTGATATAGAAAAAGCATTTGACAAAAATCCAGCATCCTTTTTTGATAAAAACTCTCAGCAATGTGTGAATAAAAGGATCATACCTCAACATAATAAAAGCCATATACAACAAACCCACAGCCAACATCATACTCAATGGGCAAAAACTAAAAGCATTACCCCAAAGAACAGAAATAAGACAGGGATGTCCACTTTCACCATTCTTATTGAACATAGTACTGGAAATCTTAGCCACAGCAATCAGACAAGAGAAAAAAAAACATAAAAGGCATTCAAATTGGAAAGGAGGAAGTGAACTTTTCATTATTTGCAGATGACATTATATTGTACAGAGAAAACCCCAAGGACTCTACCAAAACACTACTAGAGATAATGAATTTGGCAATGTATCTGGATACAAAATTATACCCAGAAATTGATGGTATTTTTATACACCAATGATGATAATGATCTCTCAGAAAAAGAAACTAAAAACAATCTAATTTACCATTGCAATGAAAAAATTAAGATACTTAGAAATAAATTTAACCAAAGAGGTAAAATATCCATACCCAGAAAACTACAGGACGTTGAAAACAAGATATAAACAAGTGGAAGAATATACCATGTTCATGGATTGGTAGAATTATCATCATTAAAATGTCTATGCTACCCAAAGCAATCTATAAATTCAATGCAATTCTGATTAAAATACCATGACATATTTCACAAATATACAATAGAAAAAATACTCAAAAATTATATATAGAACCATTAATGACCCCAAAGAGCCACAGCAAACTTGAGAAAGAAGAACAAAGTTGGAAGGTTCACAATACTGGATATCAAGTTATACTACAACTAGAGGCCCAGTGCAGGAAATTCATGCATGGGTAGGTTTGGCCCTCAGCCCAGCCTGCACCCTCTCCAATCTGGGACCCGTCAAGGATGTCCCCCTGCCTGTTTAGGCACAATCCTGGTAGAATCAGGCCTAAACAGGCAGTCGGACATCCCTCTCACAATCCAGGACTTCTGGCTCCCAACTATTCTCCTGCCTACCTTCCTGATTGCCCCTAACCACTTCTGCCTGCCAGCCTGATCACCCCCTAACCATTCCCCTGCCAGCCTGATTGATGCCTAACTGCTCCTCTGCCCACCTGATCACCCCTAACTGCCCTCTCCTGCATGCCTGGTCACTCCTAACTACCCTCCCATGCCAGCCTGGTCCCCCCACAACTGCCCTCCCCCCCATCTCCCACAACTGTCCTTCTCTGCAGGCCCCGTCACTCCCAACTTCCCTCCTCTGCTGGCCTGGTCACCCCTAACTGCCCTCCCCTGAAGGCTTGATCGCCCCCAACTGCACTCCCTTGCAGGCCTGGTTCCTCCCCTGCTGGCCTGATCACCCCCAACTGCACTCCCTTGCAGGCCTAGTCCCTCCATATTGCCCTCCCCTGCTGGCCATCTTGTGGTGGCCATCTTATGTTCACATAGGGGCAGTCATCTTTGACCACATAGGGCAGCCATCTTGTGTGTTGGAGTGATGGTCAATTTGCATATTACTCTTTTATTATATAGGAAGCCACTGTAATCAAAACAATCTGGTACTGGCACCTAGAAATCTACCAAAGCCATTATGCTCAATTAATATTTGACAATGAAGGCAATACCATATAATGGAGTATCACCCGATCTCACTTACTTTTGGAATCTAATGAACAAAATAAGCTGACTAAGAAAATAGAGCCAGAAGCATTGAAGCATGCAACAGACAGATGTATTTCAGAGGGAAGGTGGGGGCAGGAAGAGATTAACCAAAGAAGTCATATGCATATAAGCATAAAAACAACTCAGTTTTTGAGTTCACCATTCAATAAATGGTACTGGAAAAATTGGACAAGTATATGCAAAAAAAAAAAATGAAACTAGATCACCAATTTATATCATACACAAAAATAAACTCAAAATAGATAAAAGACTTAAAATGTAAGTCATGAAACCATAAATGACCTAGAAGAAAACTTAGGCAATAAAATATCAGACATTTCTCATAGCAGAATTTTCAGATACATTGCCTAGGACAAGAGAAACGACGGGGGCGGGGGGGGAGGAATAAACAAATGGGACATCAAGCTAAAAAGCTTCTGCACAGCAAAAGAAACCAGCATCTAAATGAAAAGGGAACCTACTGTATGGGAGAACATATTTGCTAATGAAATATCTGATAAGGACTTAATTTCCAAAATATATAAAGCACTCATACAACTCAACAAAAGAAAGACAATCAAATTTAAAAATTGGCAGAAGACCTAAATATTTCTCCAAAGAGGACATACAGATGGCCAAGAGGCATATGAAAAAAATGTTCAAAGTTATTAATCATAAGAGAGATGCAAATTAAAACAACAATGAGGTATCACCTCACACCTGTCAGAATGGTTATTGTCAATAAATCAACAAATAACAAATGCTGGCCAGGATGTGGAGAAAAGGAAACTCTAGTACACTGCTGGTAGGAATGCAAACTGGTGCAGCCACTGTGGAAGACAGTGTGGAGTTTCCTCCAAAAGTTAAAAATGGAGCTGCCATTTGACCCAGTGATCCCACTTCTAGGAACATATCCTAAGAACCCTGTAATGCCAATCAGAAAGAATGTACCCACCCCTGTGTTTACAGAAGCACAATTCACAATAGCTAAGGTCTGGAAACAGCTCAAGTGCCCATCAGTAGATGAGTGGATAAAAAAGCTGTAGTACATTTACACAATGGAATACTATGCAGCTGTAAAAAAGAGGAATCTCTTACCCTTTGAGACAGCATAAATTCAGCATAGAGGGACCTGGAGAGTACTATGCTAAGTGAAAAAAAGCTAGACAGAGAAAAATAAATATCACCTGATCTCACTATTTTTGGAATCTAATGAATAAAATAAGCTGACTAAGAAAATAGAGCTAGAGACATTGAAGTATGCAACAGACAGATGTATTTCAGAGGGAAGGTGGGGGCAGGAAGAGATTAACCAAAGAAGTCATATGCATATAAGCATAACCCATGCACACAGACAATACTGTGATGAGGGTCTGGAGAGGGGGTGGGAGTGGGAGTTGGGGGGTCAATGGAGGACAAAGGAGCATTTGTAATACTTTTAATAATAAAGATAACAATTTTAATTAATTATTTAAAATCAGTGTATTAAGTCCCAAACATAACACCAAACACTTCATATAAACTATTTCATTTTAACCTCACAGAAACACTTTCAGATGTTTTTATACCAATAGGGGATGTTAATGCACCATTTGCCAGGATAAACAGACTGAGGTGGCACCCAGAGAGCTTAAGTAATTTTGTTATTCACTAACTGATACAGATAGGACTTCACAAAGGCCAAGCATTTTAATTTTCATGTTAAATAAATGCTTCCAAGGCACTTGACAGTTTTTAAGATAACTTAAACAGGTCCCAGGCAAACGTGTTTACACTGTTTATTTGCAAAGCAAGTCTCTTTTCACAGACAGCACATGGGTAAATGTCAGCCCTATCATCACAGGATCATCACAAATTCTAAAATTAATAGGGTTCAAATTATGGTTTCAGTCACTTAGGAAACAGTCCAGTTCTACCATGCAGGATGCGGAGTCAAAAGCCAGGCTTGTGGGACACAGGTTCAAGAGGTACAGACTGATCTTTTCTTCAGGAAAAGACACACACACACACACACACACACTCACACACATCAGGTGACCTAAATGCTGAAGTAGCATACTGGGTATTTCAGATTTCTACACGGTGCCCTAAAAGTACACACATTAGGAAACTGATTAATCGGCCCTATCACTTTACATATGGTTATTGCTCCCCTATTGGAGTGACTACCAGCAGCAGGTCAAACATATGCAATATCCCCAGTCAGGAGTCACTGCCCGCTCCTGGTCCGCAGGACACCTGGGAGAAAATACAATTTCTCTGGCTCAAATCCAACCAGGCTTCAAAGCTCCTCTGACCCAGGCCAGTGTTGCTCAGTGATTGAGCATCAACCTGTGAACTAGGAGGTCATGAGTTCAATTCCCAGTCAGAGCACATGCCTGGGTTGCAGGTTCCATTCCCAGTGTGGGGCATGCAGGAGGCAGTCCATCAATGATTCTCTCTCATCATCGTTGTTTCTTCTTTCTAGCTCTTTCTGAAATCAATAAAAACATATTTTTAAAAGAGCTCCTCTTGAAAGAAATGACTCCCACCATCCCTTGAAAATGGTTTCCAAATAATGAAGTCTATATATGTGTCTGATTTAGGGGGAGAAGACACAAACCTTAACCTTGTGCTCCATTCCCAACCAAGTTCAGTTCAAGTCCCCCAGCCCTGCTTTCTGTGTTAAGGGCCAGCCCTGTTGCAGGTTGCTGTGCAAAGTGAGGGACAAACTACAGAGAAGTGAGCAGCTCCTGACAACACTGGATCCACTCATATTCTCTTCCCGCAACCACGTTCTCTACTGCCCCCTTGCCAGCTCCGGGGTCCCAGGACTCTCTCCACAGCAGGTGAGAGATGGAAGAGTGAGCCCAGCGGGAGAGGCCCACCACCCTTGAGCCCTCCCAGCCCAGTTTAAATTGGTTCTAGTGCTTATCTCATTGCAGATAGTTCCTAAAACATAAGTATGATGGTGCACAGCATTCAGAGAGGGGTTGTTTTTAACTTGTGCACAGTGGTCGCATCATCATTTAATCCTTATTACTCGGTTTTTGAGTGCCCCTTTAATAATAATATTTCTAGTCCTAGCTGGTTTGGCTCAGTGAATAAAGCATCATCCTGTGGACCAAAGAGTCCCACAATTGATTCCCATCAAGGGCAAGTACCTCGATTGCAGGCTCTTCCCCAGCTGGGAACCTGGTTGCGGCTCATGCAGGAGGCAACCAATTGATGTTTTTCTCTCTCCCTTCCACTCTCTCTAAAAATTAATGGAAAAATTTCTTTGGGTGAGGAATCCTATATAATAAAGAGGTAATATGCAAATTGATCATCACACCCTCACACAAGATGTCTGTCCCCATGTGGTCACAAGATGGCCACCACAAAATGGCCAGCAGGGGAAGGCAGTTGTAGGTGATCAGGCCAGCAGAGGAGGGCAGTTAGGGGTGACCAGGCTGGCAGGGGAGTGATTAGGGGGTGATCAGGCTGGCAGGCAGAAGTGGTTAGGGGCAATCAGACAGGCAGGCAGGTGAGTGGTTGGGAGTCAGCAGTCCCGGATTGTGAGAGGAATGTCTGACTGCTGGTTTAGGCCCAATCCCTCAGTCGGACATCACCCGAGGAGAAGGGTCCCAGATTGGAGAGGGTGCAGCCTGGGCTGAGGGATACAGCCCCATGCACGAATTTTATGCACCAGGCCTCTGCCTCTAGTAATAATAATAGTAAGGGAGGAGGAAAGAAGGAAGAAGGAGAAGAATTTGCAGGGTGCTGTTCTAAGACCACCATATGGGCTGAAATATTGGGAGCATCCAGATAATACCGAGGACAACACCAAACCTCATTGCTCTTCCTGCCCCACCACAACCCCTCCTACATCATTTTGCCTATGAGTTTACTTCCCTGGCATGGGACAGAGGTTTGGTTTCCTTGTACCACGCTGACATTCAGATGTCATGTTGGCCATGGATATATATATTTTTACTATTGATTTCAGAGTGAGGAATGGAGAGGGAGAGAGATATAGAAACATCAAAGATGAGGGAAAATCATAGATTGCCTGCCTCTTACATGCCCCACGCCCTGGGAATTGAGCCCACAACCCAGACATGTGCCCTGATCGGGAATCGAACCGTGACCTCCTGGTTCATAGGTTGATGCTCAACCAGAGCCACACCAGCCAGGCTGGCCATGGCTTTTTAAAGCCCAAACTGTAGGCTTTGCTTACTGGAGTGTAAGCTCCTGGCTTGAGAGAAAAGAGAGGAATGCTCTTCTCAAGGGGAAGGGCATCTTTTCCTAACAGCCCAGAACTCCCCAACTCTTGCTCTCACCCCAGGAGGGCGGAGGCACATGGGCTTAAGGATGGCTCAGGCTCAGGCTCAGGCAGTAACTGGGGTTCCTCACTCCCACTGGGAAACCTCCTTCCTTCTCTTCCTTCCCTTCCTTCCGGGGGAAAGCCACAGCACAGCTCACTGTCAGATGTGCCCACCCCAGCCTTGCCACAGTACCAGGCCTTGAACTTGCAGCTGAGTTGAGAAGCCGAGTATTAACACCTCGGATACTCTTTCCTTTCCCTTCTTGTCAAACACAGAGATTACATACACTGTTTCAAGTTATTTTGCCATTTATCTCTAAAAATACGATCTTGTAAAAAAAAAAAAATGATCACATGGGCAGTTCATTGGGAAACATCACAAACTCCACTTACCTGCACTTTCCCTAAATTTGTTAGTTGTCATTTAGTTTTTAAAAAGTAAATACAACATTAAAAAAGAAGTAAAATAAAGGGATATAAGACATTGTGCCCTCTGATTGGCCCATGAATCAAATAACTCGATCTAGTCTTTCAGAAAGCAAGGCTAAAACCCAGTTGTTAGCTGGTGTTGCAGCCTCCCGCTGCATGAGCCTAATGCTAGAAATTTTGGATTAGGATAAATAAAATATACAAGTGAGATTAGTTTCACCTGTTTCTTTTTCCTTTTTAATTGGTAATAGAACACTTAAAATTACACGGCGGTGCCCAGGTTTCTTCCAGACTCCCCTGCAATACACCAGGCCACTAGCAGTCTAGCTCTTCCAAGCCTTGCCCGCCCCCTGCTGGCAGAGCTCAGTCAATGCAGGCAGATAATTTTTCAAAACCACCTGTAACAGTACAATTCATTTTAGTCTGCTAAGTAAAATAGCAGCTTACACATGCAGCTTTGTTATTTGAAGTTTTCACAAATAACACATCACATCTAAGCCTCACACAAACCTATAGTAGAAGTTATGTTCCCCACCTAATTGTTGTCTTTGAAAGAAATAGAAGTTTCTTATGAAAAATTAGGGCTAAAATAATAATTCCAGTCAAAAGAATCTACCGGATTCCTACAAAATTTCAGTCATCAGATGGGACAGAAACATGGTCCTGAAGTTTGAGGCAAAACCACTTTACAAATAATGCATCCTGTTCAAAATAACACAGTGCACCAAAACACATAATCACAGCATTCATATTTTGCCTTATCATTTATAATAGAGAAAATATAAAACCTAAGTGTCCATGAATTTAAACAGTACAGAACCTACCTAGAAACAGAGCCTCCATCCAAAGGAGAAAGCAGAGCACATAGCGAGGTCATTTTCTACAGATGGAGCAGGTTCAGAGAGGTTGAGTGGCCTAGACAAGGACACACAGCAGGCAGGATGTGCAGAAGCAGGACTATGTTTGTTTCTTGAGGCCCACTGCCTGATTCCATTCACTGCCTCATTCCCAGTGTCTCCCATTTTACAGGGCCTTTACACCTGGATATAATATATTAAATAGGAGACTTTACCCAAAATAGATTATACTGAATAGTAGCGAGGCACTGGGGCATTTGGTGGAATTGCAGCATGCCAGACCAGGTCACATGAAGGCTCCTGGGAAGCGGAACTACTGGAAGGATCTTGGAAACCAGAGCTCCCACCTCCCCAGCTCTCTCAGCCACTTCAGAAAAGTAGCTTGGATTCTGTTTCAGGGGGAGCGGGGTGGGAAGAGGAACTGAAAGGGTTGAAGGGCCAGTGTTCCCAGGGATAGATCTCAGGGATGTGGGGTGCATCGTGTCCAAAACTCATCATGTCTACGTCAAGTGAAGTTTTCACACAGATGGATCCCTAAATGACTGGTTCCACTTGGCTCAAGGTTCCGGAATTGCCAGCATCTTTTCACTTGCTTATGTATGCTGCCCTCTTGCGGGGAAATATTCTGGTTACAGGGAAAAGAAAGGAGAAAAGGAATCAAGGACAAATTGCTAGTTGAGGAAATGAGTCAGCTCTGGCTCCCTTTAAAAGAAATTAACCTACCAGCTGACCCTTCACCTTATTGATAGTTTGAGGCTAGGAAGTCTATGTGTCTCCAAACCAGTCATATGTCAAGTAGAATTTTAAAAACAACAGAGACTATTGTGTTTTCCCACTCCTTACAAATACTACCTCTGGACTCCTGGGCAAGTTTATCAATGCCATTTACTTTAAAGAATAACTCCCACATCCAACTGTGAAACTAGGCAGGCTTTGCTTTGGCTTTGCCGTTTAATGCTTGACCTCGAATGAAACCAATCCATACGGAACCATCTTCTCACACTGAGGGGGAACCCCCCCTTTTTCCCTTCTCTCTGTCTCAGGGGGTGGGTTGTAAAATATCTCGTTTATGCACAACCATCAACAAGCCATTCCTCAGTCTAATTCAAGCACCCAACAAGCCTCCACCTCGGGTTCCTGGCCACTGCTCCTTCAATTGACCAGCACCGACCACAAAGCCCTGGGACAGCGTGAGGCCCTCTGCACACTCACACGCCAGCTTCCGCAGGTAACTCTGCAGCTGGCTCCCGCTGTCCCGCTCCCTCAGAGATGACCACAGTCAGTCAAAATCTGAGTTTCTCAGTGTCTCAGCACACGGCCCCAATGGATTCTGACCCTTGAGCTTCCCAGCAGCTGAGCGCTACACTAGGAAAAAAACCACCTGCCACTGCAAGCATCACAACCTTCTTCTCCTGAAGATCATTCGAGACATTTATAGCACCCTAACTCTCTCCCATCACACACACATGCACACACACTCACGTGCGCACACACTCACACATGTACGCATGCACAGTAACATGCATGCATACACATGCACATAAGCACACATATGGACAAATGTATGCGCATACATATACTCGTGCACATGTGTGCGTGTGTGCATATGTATACATACAAAACACAAGCGCTCATACACATAAATACACACAGATGAGCCTCATTTTATTGAGCTTCGCTTTACTGTGCTTCACAGATAACGCATTTTTTCCTCCATATCCAGGCAAGACCCTCCAATAGCAAAAGTATTAAAACCCACTGAAGGCTCAGATGATGGTTACCATTTTGACTCAGATATGTTCTGCTTTCTTAAACATAGTATGATTGCACACTTAGACTCTAGTATAATATATGTATGTATGTATGTATAGTATAATATATGTATGTATAATATATGTATATATGTATGTAACATGTACACACACTGGGAAACCTAAAGCTCATGTGACTTGCTTTATTATGATATTTGCTTTATTGTGGGGTGTGGAACTGACCCCACAATGTATCTGAGATATGCCTTTATCTCCTTCTGTTTTTCCTCTGGGGAACCCAAAAACATTATCAAAGAGAGAGTTAAGAGGGTGTCTTCCACACTTGCTATATTGCTTGGCGTTTATATCACTAGCAGAAAAGGACATGACTGATTACATAGTGACAGACCCCATTAATCAGCCTAATGTCAGCATCCACTTGGCACCACCTTATTCAGGCGTCAGGGACGTAGCTTAGGAAACATGTAAGGGAGCAGGACTTCACAATGGGATCCAGGACCCTCCTCCCAGCAGATGCACTGTCAGCAGAAGGCAGGAACCTGTCCTGGTTGGCTTCGATGGTTGTTAAGAGGAAAGGAGAGTGACTTACAGTTCAAAGATAAAAGCAGGAAGAACCCCCCAAAAGCCAAAACAAAAAACAAAAACAGAGGACATGAAATGTCCATCCAAACAAAATCATCTAGAAATTCGGAGGTGAAATTTAATTTCTTCAGAGGACTTTGCCAGGTTTTTCTGACTTCTCATCTCCCCACTGCTGCCGGGAATTTGCTTACATGGAAGACACAGTCCACGTGTCTAGTTCAGTGGTCAGCAAACTCATTACTCAACAGAGCAAATAGCAACAGTACAATGACTGAAATTTCTTTTGAGAGCCAAATTTTTAAAACTTAAACTTCTAACACCACTTCTTCAAAATGGAGTCACCCAGGCCATGGTATTTTGTGGAAGAGCCACTCAAAGGCCAAAGAACTGCATGTGGCTCGTGAGCCACAGTTTCCCGACCACTGAGACTCTAGTGTGCATCATTCTAATCATCATTTGTATTCATCCCCATAGTTCTACCTTTTCCAAACCCAAAGGGTTATGGTATGACTGCCACACAGATAAAACTTAAAACCATGTCCTCTGTTTCTTTCACGTTTCAGTCACTCGCAGCACAATCTCTTGAGCCCTGTTCCTGGGAATTCGGGAGGCTGCCTTTGATAACCTTCCCACTGAACTGGCCTGTTTGCCAGCCTGACTCTCAGCAGCACGGAGAAAAGAGATGTGGCGTGAACAGGTATGACTGGCAACTCCAAGCATCCCTTCTGGAGAAGCAGCTCATCGAAATACTCAGCTCAATGCCAGCTGGGGCGCCTCCCAGCGGCCAAATGCTGGGACTGCATGCTGACTCCTTAAAACATCAGTCATTGCTTTTCTTGTCTTCTTGAAACTGTAGCTTGATGAGTGAAGATTGAGACATAAGATATTTTTAAAATCATTTGAGCCTAAAAGTATGTCTTAACCTAAAATATAAGAAAACTGTAGAAAATAGGCCTCTAGGATCCATCTCCAGCATAGTCAACATTTAATGGAACCGCTACTGAGTCTCCCAGGGCTAACAGAATGTAGGGAGGACGGGAGAGAATGGAAGAACAAAGAACTGTGAATGTGGGCCAGCATCATGGTGGAAATACACTGGGCCCTCTACCCCCTTCCTCCACACTCACACTCCTCAGGCACCTGCCTCAACTAAACAGGAGGAGGTAGAGACAACTAGGAAAGGCCTCCGCCCATTTTTAAATGGCCCAATGAGAGACAGCAAGATCTAGGTCACATGTGTCAAACACAAGGCCCGAGGGCCAAATCCGTCCCGCCAGGCCTTGCAATGTGGCCCGCACCGCGCTGTCATCACTGCACTCCGCTGCGTTTCCATCACAATGACAGTTTATGACTGTTCAGTAAACCATTCGGCCCGCGATTTAGGCTGGATTTTAGATTTTGGCCCCTTCTCTGATTGAGTTCGACACCCCTAATCTAGGTGATGCATGAGGAAACTATTAACCCAGTAGTACTCAACCAATGAGGAGCCGGAGGAGGGACTCTCCACCTTGGGGATAATTAGGCTGTGATCGCTGCCCCAGGGATGAATGTATAGCTGGACCGACACCCGCTCTCGGGAACTAATACATTCTCGTTTTAGTCATATTTCTGTCTCCGAGTTTGTTACTTTAATTCAGATAGGTGAGCATTTCTCCCAATAACTGAGGAGAAAGCTATATTTGAGGGTAAGGATACCTAATAAACTCCATAGTCAAGACCTTTTGAAGGACTTTATAGTTTTGACACCTACATGGATTTTGGTCCAAGCTTCACTCTTTCACTAAGAAGTCAAAATGTGCCTGGGAGAGAATCCAGAAAATTGAAGATAATGTAAGAAACCTCTGGGACAACTGCAAGAGAACCAACATCAGAATTATGGGGGTCCCAGGAAATGAGAGAGAGCAAGATATCAAAACCATACTGAAAGAAATAGTGACAGAAAACTTCCCCCACCTGGTAAAGAATTAGACTTACAAGTCCAGGAAGCGCACAGAATTCCAAACAAAAGGAATCCAAAGAGAACCATACCAAGACAAATCATAATTAAAATTCCAAGAGCAAAAGACAAAGAGAGAATATTAAAAGAAGCAAGAGCAAAGAAGGTAGTTACCTATAAAGGATCACATATACGATTGTCAGCTGATTTCTCTACAGAAACCATGCAGGCCAGATGGGAATGGCAAGAAATATTCAAGGTGATGCATAGTAAGAACCTACAGCCAAAGATAATCTACCCAGCAAAGCTATCACTCAGAATCGAAGGTCAGATGAAGAGCTTCACTAATAAAAAAAAAAAAAAGCTAAAGGAGTTCATCAACACCAAACCAGAATTATATGAATTGCTGAAGGGGGTTCTTCCAGAAGAGAAAGTAAATAAAGATAAAAATTATGAACAAATATGTAACTATCAACAAGTGAAACTAAAAACCAAGGAAATTTAAAAAAAAAATCTGATAAACAATATTAACTGTTGAATATAATAGAATCAGAGGTATGGAAGGAGAGTGAACTGATGATTCTTGGGGAAAAGGGGAGTGGGGGGTGTGGGAAGAGACTGAACATAAACTGTGCACCTATGGATGAGGACAATGGGGAGTGGGGAAAGGGCAGAGGGTGGGGTGGGAACCTGGTGAAGGAGAGCAATGGTGGGGATGGGGGGAACATTTGTAATAATCTGAACAATAAAAATTTATTTTAAAAAATAATAATAATAATAATAAATAAAATTTAAAAAAAAGAAAAATAAAAATAAAATAAAAAAATTTTAAAGGAGGAAAAAAAAAAAAAAAAAAAAACATGCCTGGGACTGCCACCTCAGATAACCAAAGCAGAGACAATTAGTTGTGACTCTACTGATAAATGTAAGTTATTCAGGAAAATGCAATTCATTAGGGTGTTTCCAAGTTGGTGTCACTTTAAACATATATGTAACAAGAAAAAGCAGAGAGAAACACAGAGAGAGAGGTGCATAACTGATTCATCTTTATTTAGAAATAAGCAGAGTACAAACATGGGTCTCACTAGAAACGTTCAGAATGAGTCTCCACAATTTTTGGCATTCCAGTTAGGTCCCCTACAAGGGGCAGTCCTGTTCTTTGCTTTAATTCTTCCTTCTTTTTAAAAAACCATCCATCATCTTTCCTCCCATCTGAAAAGGGCCTTCAATTATCTTGAAGCTCCCTCTGTTGCGCCCTGTGCACTTCAAGTTCATGATAAAGATGTTCTGCCTTCAAATGAGGCTGCAGGGACACAGGCACATAGTGAAGTGCTGCCGAAGCGGCATTCACAGCAGCCAGACATGGCGACAGCCCGGTGCCCCCCAGAAGGTGAGGGGACAAAAAGCTGTGGTACATTCACACACGGAGTGCTCCTCGGCCATCACTAAATGTGCAACAACGTGGATGAACCTAGAGCCGTGGTCAGCAAGCCACATGCAGCTCTTTGGCCCCTTGAGTCTGGCTCTTCCACAAAATACCATGGCCTGAGTCTATTTTGAAGAAGTGGCATTAGGAGAAGTATAAGTTTTAAAAAAACTGGCTCTAAAAGAAATTTCAACCATTGTACTGTTGATATTTGGCTCTGTGGACTAATGAGCTTGCCGACCACTGACTGAGAGGGTATTGTGCTAAGTAAAATAAGTTGAACAGAGAAAGACGAATGTCATATAATTTCACTTATCTTTGGAAATTAAAGAACAAAATAAACAAACAAAACCAAATAAAAGACAGAAAACAGCCGAAACCGGTTTGGCTCAGTGGTAGAGTGTCGGTCTGTGGACTGAAAGGTCCCAGGTTCGATTTTGGTCAAGGGCATGTACATTGGTTGCGGGCACATCCCCGGTAGGGGGTGTGCAAGAGGCAGCTGGTGGATATTTCTCTCTCATCGACGTTTCTGGCTCTCTATCCCTCTCTCCTCCTCTCTGTAAAAAAATCAATAAAATATATTTTTTTAAAAAGACAGAAAACAAACTATCTTTTGATGGCTGCCAGAGGAGAAGGGGGTTAGGGGGCTGGGTGAAAAAGCTGAAAGAAATAAGAACAAATTGGTAATTAGAAAGTAGTCCCAGGAATGTGAAGTAATAAGAAATGTAGTCAGTAATGTGGTCAGAATTGTGCATGTGGCCGGGTAGGTACTAGATTCACGGGGCCCACTTCTTAAATTATTGAGCTGTCTGACCTCTATATTATACACCCAAAACTCAGATCGTCTTAAGTGTCAACTGTAACTGAAAGAGTAAATTTTTTTTAATTTAAAATAAATAAACTTATGAGTTTTTTTAAAAAGAAAAGATGAATTTCATGTACTTACTGAAAAAAACAATAAAGTGCTGCTGTTCTTCTGGATCCCTTTTTGAAATCGCTACAGAAATGCAAGTGTCCTCAGGAAGGGCAGAGAGGAGAGCCCGGAGCACACGGTGCCCGAAGGACACTCGGCACAAACCTTTCAGTGATGTCTCTGCTGGCTTCCCGCTCCCTCGGGAAGTGGCATGTCACCAAGAGCTCCTGTCCACGGCCTGGTCTAACATGGCCTCTGACTCTGAAAGGGTTTGCTTAATCGACCTCCTCAGCACAAAAGGTTTAAACGGCCTACCTGTGCGTCCCCGGGGGTGTGGGCTGGGAGCGGCCATCAGCTCACAGCAGACCATTAGCACGGAGGCTAGGAAGAGCCAGAGTGGTGGCCAGGCTGCCTTCGCAGAAACTTTCATCCTAGGAGAAAGGACAGGGGCAGGGTGAGCCGGCCTCCCGGCTCTGTGGCCAGCACGGTGCAGGGGAGAAGGTGGAGGGCTCAGCCGTGCTGTGCAGTCACCCAACCCTCAACAAGCACCTTCTGTAACTGAGAGTTTCCGAGTGAGCAACGTGCCCAGGGGGAAGTCTCTCTATGGACCCCCTGGTGCAGCGCGGGTTGCCTGACAGAGCAGGCGGTCACGTACCATTTTATAGCCCAGGATTTGAAAGCTGCACCCCGAGTGGAAATTCAAATACTTGTAATTACACAGGTTTCTGCACCTGAGAGAAACCACAGAAATGTTCTGTCCTGGTTTCGTTGGTTATTTACAAATCCTAGAGGATTGGCCTCGTAGCTCATTAAATGAATCTCAAAGTTTAATGGTGGGAATATGGGCAAGTACAGGTGGATAGAAATGAACTTCATATGGACATCTCAAATGAATGGATGAATGTATGAATATTGTTCAGCCCTGAGGGCCTCAGTTTGGATGGACCTCGATGGCATTAGCTAAGTAAGTCAGACAGAGAAAGAGAAATATGCTATGATACCATGTCTATGTGGAATCTAAAAAAGACCAACCCACAGAAAGAGAGAGCAGAGGGGTGAGAGCAGGGGCTGAGATGAACAAATGGCAAAATGTAGGGATTAAAGTTCCTACATTTTGAAATGTGATGAAATCAACAAGTATTGGGATCTCATCTGGAGCACGAGGATTACAGCTAATGACGCTGTCTCATAAAGTGGCTAAAACAGGAGGTCTTCCATGTCCTCACCGCATACACAAGCATGCGCGCGCAAACACATACACACACACACACACACACACACACACACACACAATAAAAGGCTCTGCGAGAGGAACGGAGGAGGCAGCTAGTGCCACGGTGGCATTGTTTTGTAGTTCAGAGACATCAAGTTGACACGTTGTACAAACATACACAATGCTATGTGACAAATACATCTCAATAAACCCGACAAAATAAATAAACAAACAATTTCATCAAAACAGTTGTTCAAAGACAATTCAGTTCACAAATGTGGTTGTATAGTCTATTCTAAAACAAACCCAGAAAAGAATAGAAAAAGAAATTATAAAAAAATGCACACCAAACACACACACACACAACATTTAAACCAAGAGTTAGAAATAAACCTATTGGGAAAAAAATGCACACCACCCCCTAATTTCCTGCCCCTTTTTATATTTAGGGAAATTAGAACTTGATTAGCTTTCTGTTTGCTTTTTTTAAAATTAACTTTTTCAAGTAAAAGTCAGGGCGCTTGGCATTGGAGACTGCGATGGTGTTAGCTCTGCCTGGCCCGGGTCCTGTGGGGTCCCTGATAACATAATCCACTGCAGTGGATCCAAGGAACCCACTCTTCATTACAGGATGTACAAACTCAACCCGGACATAGCTCATGGGGTGGACTCTGTCCGGGAACCCTGGGAGCAGGGACTGAGGGGGTCCTGGAAGGAAGGACGGGTCTAGGAACCACCTGCCAGTGCACAGAGCCTCAGCCAGAACCTGATTCTGCGCTGCAGGGGACACAGCCTCGGGGCTGGGGCCACATCTACAGGAACCCACTCTGCCAAGCGTCCCCTCTCTCCCCCCCACTCCCTCCCTCTCACAGTTTGGTCAAATAGATCTTATTGTAAAGGTATCATATTGCTCACTGGTTTGAGACTCAATCTACCTCTGAAGCAGCTTCTGTCTTGGGCAGGTCCTACGGAGCTGGCTATTTCTTCCCCACGTGCAAGCTCCTGCTGAAGGTTCCTCCCCCAGGAGTGCAAACACTTCCCTCCTTGCTCCTCCAGCCCCGGAGGGAGCAGCTTCCTACTGTTGCTAAGGTCAGAGCTGCCCCCTATCAGAAGACTGACCTCCCTGACTCTCCTGCCACATGTGTGAGCAGTTCCTGGGTTCAGTTCTCTCTGCCCCATATCCTCAGAATGGTTCTGTCTTCCAGTGAGATCCTAACAACAAATCCCAAATCAAAAGTCTCAAGAGCAGCCATTCCAGTGTCAGGCACTAGCCCTGCTCCACCTTCTTATGTGGGTGACTCTTCCTGAGTAGCAGCGAGGCCCAAGGGCCCAGAAGAAGCAGTGACTTAATAAAGCAGTGACTCCTGGAGAGACGCGGGGAGGAGGGGCCACAATGGAGCAATTCCTCGTTTCATCCAATAATCCAGCCCCAAGTAAAAGGCTCCTGGCTCTCACCTACTGTGCTGCTTCAGCCTCAATGCTCTCCACTGGTTTATCTTAAAAATCGCACATTGCACCCCACTGAAAGCCAGAACACTGCTTTACAAACTGAAATAATTTCCAAGATGAGAACTAAAATTTAAAAAACTAGAATTCCCCAAATTCCAAAAATTAAATGCAAAGGAAGGCTTTTATAAAGAATCATCAACTCCAGAATACTCCATTTCGCTACATTCTTAGTGCTTCATAACAATGTCATCTCTGGGTAGTGTTAGAGTTATTTTACCTGGGAGACTTCATAAGATTTGGTTCCAGGAACACAATTATTCCAGGATGTATTTTGGAGTGACTACCATTTCCATTTGTAGTGAGGACCAGCCATTTCTGTAGTTATCTTAGCTTGGAAGACCTATTTCAAAAAAAGAAAACAGGAAGCCATTAGCATTTTCATGTTGAAATGATACAAATTTCCAGTAGCAAAATAATGTTTTTTTTACAATTATGCCTGCAGTTTCAGGCAAGTAGTACACAGCCAAGCACATATACATCTGTGAAGTGTCCTGAGTATGCGGTGAGGGGGTAGGGAAAGAGGGGTATACAAAATCCCACACTCATTAACTAGCCACATATTAGTTAACAGAATACAATTTTAAAGTAAAAATTCCCTCAACAGCAAAGACATTCAAAATCTGACTGAGACTCCAAAACCATTCATTCATGATGTAAATTTCCACTCTCTGGTTTCCCTAACAAAGGGTAGAAAATGGGCTTGGGGATGGTCCCTTCCCAAGCGCTCTGCAGCCTGCCCACACTCACAGCGCAGGGGAAGAGCCAGCACAAAGATCTGACCTCCTGGCTTCCTGAGACATAAACCCAAAGATGGTGCTAATCCATCGGCAAGGGCTTTTGGAAAAGTGTTGATGGGAGGCAGAGGGCAAAAGTGGTTCCAGCAGAAAACACCATTCCAAAATCCAGAGGGCATTGTCCACACCATGACTCACACTCATGCGCCCCTTTAGTGCTCAGACCCAAAAGGCCTTTGCTCCTCAGCAAAAACATCCTCACAAAGAGAACTCAGATGTTGCTAAACCAAAGGCATCTTAACAACAAAAACAAGTGGTGAAACTATACCACTTTTAACATCCTGTGTATACCACTTTTAACGTCCTGTGTATACCACTTTTAGTGTTGCTAAGTTAAATACGTCCCTCCCATGGTGGAGATTAACGAAAAATAATCATGTGTCAGTAGTATTAAAGTTGCAAATACAATATAAAAATTATTCTTGCCACAAAGCCTACTGACTGTAGAATCCTGGCAAGGGAGGGAAGTCAGGGGTGACCGGGTCAGCAGGGGAGGGCAGTTGGGGGTGACCAGGCCATCAAGATTGGGCCTAAATGGGCAGTCGGACATCCCTTGATGGGTCCCAGATTGGAGAGAGTGCAGGCTGGGCTGAGGGACAACCCGCCCCCCATGCACGAATTTCGTGCACCTAGCCCATTACAAATCTGCCCCAAAGCACAGCTGAAAGTTTTCTTCTCTGCAGACATCCCTGAAGATAAACGCTCGTTTGCCTCGAGAGCACATTCAGGAGCAGGCGTGAGGCTTCTGGGATGCAGAAGAGAGAAAAAATGAGTCATCCGCTCAGCCGGAGGAAAGTGCTGTCACTGTATAAATACAAGGGGCTCAGAAACACTGCGCGTGTTCATCTCCCAGACACCGCAACCTTATTCAATATGTTTGTCCTGATGCCCACCCGAGAGCACAATGTGACCTTCTCATATCGAAAAGAAACACACAGTGTAATTCATCAGAGCCCATCATAATGAACTCCCACAATATTGGAAGCCAACTTGACCTTTCCCATCTAATATTTATCTTGTTTTCTTCACACAAACAGAGCCACTGGGGATTCTTTTCTTCAATTCATTGAAACATGGGTCCATCAGTGAAAAGAAATGTGACCTAATGGTTCATATGCCAGACACAAAGCCAGGACTTTAATTGTAGGCTGAGCAGTAACTCACTCAGTCAGATTCCCCACAGTAGACCCTGACACTTACGGAGAAGGAGTAACTCTTGTCATTTCCCGATGTTAGCAGCCCAATACCACCAATAATGTTGTGCATGAAACCAAAAGCATTCCCTTCCCGTCACTCCCTTTCTCTCTCTTGTGTCCCAGCAGTAGAGCTGCCCTTGCTGCCAGTCTGCTTCCGAAGCCGCTTGTCTAATATCTTCAATGCTGAGAGACACTGACCGTATCGAGACTGAAAAAAACTGTTACCGTGTCCACTAATTCTCAGAAGGAATTAAAAAGACCAGCATGTGGAGGCGGGCTGTGCTTTGCACCTCCCACCTGGTGTGGAGATGGTCCCTTGTTGCCACAGGAGCGTAGCCTGTTCCTGTGTCCTGGTGCCAAGTGCCTCTGAGCTGCTGAGGCAGGACCGTTCTTCGGATGTTTCATCTGCGCCTGCGCACAGGAAGGATGCTGCCACGCCGGGTTCTTACCAAGGAACAAACGCAGAGGCTTCACCTTTCCTCTTTTCCTCTACTTGCCTGCCCTGCCCGGGGGACAACTCCCAAGAGGGTTACTCTTTGGGGACATAGTTATTTGCTAGGTATAGGTAAGCACCCTCAGAATCTCGCTCCTGTCCATTTTCTTGCACCCGCCTCCCTCCACACATCAATCTGTACAGCATCAAGTTCTCACTGTCATTCTAAAAGCCTACAATGATGAAATATCCCAGGTCCTTTTAAAATTGTACGACACAATAATCTTAAACCTGGGTCTAATCATGAGTTAAAATCAAACTAATTCGAATTTGCGAGCATTCTGCAACAGAATTGCTCTATATTCTTAAAAAGTGTCAAGTTCATGAATGATATGTGTGTACATGTAAGATATATGCATGTATATATATGCAAACATATATACACACATGTGAGGAATATTCTCAAGTAAAGGACAGACACATAACAACTAAATGCAATTGTGATCCCACAATGGATCTTGGGCAAAAAATACACACATAAAGAGTTATCCTCAGAATGAACTGCACACACCACGCACATACACCCATACATATACATACACACAAACACACATGCGAACATACATACAATCCTACACATACATAAACACATATAACAAATACATACAGATATAGTTGTAAATGACATTATTGGGACAATTAACAAATTCTAAATATAGATGATAGGTTAAATTAGTTTTGTGTCAACATTAAATTTCCTGATTTTGATCATTATTCTGTAGTTAGGAAAGAAAATGTACTTGCAATTTAAAAAAAAAAAAAAAGGACCAAAATATTTAATCATAAAGGAACAGTATGGAGTTTCCTCAAAAAAATAAAAATGGAACTCCCATTTGACATGTTGGACACGGTAACAGTTTTTTTCAGTCTCAATACGGTCAGTGTCTCTCACCATTGAAAATATTAGACAAGCAGCTTTGGAAGCAGACTGGCAGGAAGGGCAGCGCTATTGTTGGGACACAAGAGAAAGAAAGGAAGTGACGGGAAGGGAATGCTTTTGGTTTCAGTGATCCCACTTCTAGGAATATATCCCAAGAAACTAGAAACACCAATCAGAAAGGATATATGCACCCTTATGCTCATAGCAGCACAATTCACCATAGCTAAGGTTTGGAAACAGCCTAAGTGCTCATTAGCAGAGGAGTGGATTAGAAAATTATGATACATCTACACAATGGAATACTATGCTGCTATAAAAAAGAAGAAATTCTCACCATTTGCAGCAGCATGGATGGAACTGGAGAGCATTATGCTAGTGAAATAAGCCAGGCAATGAAAGAAAAATACCACATGATCTCACTCATTTATGGAAAATAAAGAGCATTATAACCCAATGAACAAAAAGATAGATACAGAGGCAGTGAAGCATTGAACAGACTTTCAAATTACAGTGGGAGGGCTGGGGAGTGTTGTGGAGTGGGGCGGAAAGAAATCAACCAAAGGACTTGTATGCATGTAAGCACAACCAATGGACACAAGACACTGGGGGCAGCGGGAGGTGGGATGAGGGCATGGGACAGAGGGTAGGGGAAGCTGGGGGAATGTCAATGGGGGGAGGATATATGTACTTCTATGTGTAATATTTTAAACAATAAAATTAAATTAAAATAGGGGGGGAAAACGACCTGAAATATTTAATCATAAAGGGTCAAATGTCTCCAAACTTTCAAATGATTCTGAGAGAAAAGAGAGAGAAGGGAGGAAAGGGGAAAGGAAGGGAAAAGAGAAAAATTAGCGAATTCATTAATTCATTAATGAGAAAACAAATGAGCAAAATGTAAGCAATTGGTGAAGGCTATATGAGAATTATTTTTCTATTTTTTCAACTTTTCATTAAGTTGGAAATCCTATCAAAATATTTAAGATATTAAATATTTACTTGTAAGGCTTCAGTTATTAAAATATTCTAAAGTGATTCTTAATTTCTGATGCTAAACAAGGCGAGTTGAGAGTTGGAGTGTTCTGGTTAATTCGTTCTCTGAGAATTCACCCAAGCCCCAGAGGAGGCTTATTTGCCTGTATTTCTAAAGCATGTACATCATGCCAAGCACTGTGTTAAGCACTATAAAATATTAACTCACTAAAATGTAGGAGTTCTTTATATGCTGACATACAGATGAGGAGAGTAAGGCATAGAGCAATGACCCGCCCAGGGTCACTCAGGTAGCAAATGCCTAATTCAGGGCTCAAACTCAAGCCACCCAACACAAGCACCTACCATTCCAATTGTAGACATTATTTACAAAGACCCCTCTCATGCTTCAGTAAATAGACTGAAAATAAATCTATCTTCCTTTGGGAATTCAATATGAGGATCATGTAGATGAAACTTCTGTCTGTGGACAAATGTGTATAGGCTACTGGGCTGAATTTGCTACCAGATTGTGGCTTGGAACCTTAGATATTTTATATTAACTTCTAGATAAGTTTTGCCATTTTTGAAAAGCTGGTGAAAAACAGTGGTTCTGATTTGCAGCAGATTCATTCAAGGTTTACATCATCTTTCTAATGAAGACCAAACAAGCAAGAATTCTAGAGCCCTGGCCCATGTGTCTTGCTGGTTAGTGTTGGCCCAAGCACCATAGGATCCCACGTTCAATTCCGGATCAGCATGCAGGAAGCAACCAAGCGGTGTGTGACTTTGCCACTCTCATCCTCCCTTCCTTTCACTCTAAAAGACACAACAGAAAAGGTATCCTCAGGTGAAAACCCACCAGCAGAGCGCAGGCAACTGAGCCCGGGAAGGAATTCAACACTGGAACAAAAGAGGAAAAGGACTTTTCTTCCTGAGTCGCTCACACTCATTTCCCCAAACTCCCATTCTAAAGCATTTCTGCAACAAACAGCCAGCAGAGTGGCTTGCAGGCAAAGCACAGACCTCAGGCTACTGAACAGTGCTGCCCCCGGGCAGCCTCTCTGGGGAGGTCACAGGCTCTGCTGACATCACCGCCTCAGAGGGTCAATAATTAGCTGCTGCCCCACTGACCATCACGTCATCTGACCTCAGGGGAAGGATGATGGGGATGCCTGGTGACTTCAGGTCACAAGCAGGAGCAATTCTAACAGCTAATGAGGTGATGGTCACGCTCCTAAGAGTTTAGAGACTGTCATTTCCACTCAATCAAGACACAGGTGCTAGAAGTGAGAACTGTTCAATAAGCCAGCTCCTGCACTTGGGGAGTGGAAAAGATTCTGTGAGTGGAAAGGAGTGAGACGATGGTCTCGTGAAGCAATGTGGTGTCCAACAACTGGGAGTTGCCTACATGAGATAATTCACCATTTCTTCAGACGAAAATGAGAAAAGGTATGTCCATCTCCAGTTGCTTAAGTAACACAACCACAGTGAACTGTCTTCAAGAAATTTTCAGCTTCTCCAGGAAAGTATGCAAAACCCACTACAATCTGTCTGGACAGACTTGCTCTGAAATAAGACCAGGATCACCAACTCCTCATACCTGAGAGCGTGCTGCTGTGCCTGTCTGTCCAGCACTGACCCACGGTTTGAGCCCCACTCAGCTCTCACATCATCGCAAGGCAATGGATTGCTTTGTAATTTACAACACTGTCACACCACATATTAAAGCATGCATGCCTTTCTGCCAGAATATGGTACATACCTGTCATAAATTGCTCTTTTTAAAATATATATCTTTATTGATATCAGAGAGGGAGAAAGAGAGAGAGAGAGAGAGAGAGAGAGAGAGAGAGAGAGAGAGAGAGAGAGAGAGAAAGAGAGAGAGAGAGAGAAACATCAATGGTAAGAACTCCTTCTCTTACCATTTGCAACAGCATGGATAGAATTGGAGAACATCATGCTAAGTGAAATAAGCCAATCAGAGAAAGACAAATACCACATGATCTCACTCATTTGTGGGATATAGTGAACAACATAAACTGATGCACAGGGACAGATCCAGAGGCAGAGAAGCACCGATCAGACTGCCAGACCTCAGAGGGAAGGTAGGGGAGGGTGGGCAAAAGGAGAGGAGATCAGCAAAGGGATTTGTATGCATGAATATAAGCCTAACCAATGGACACGAACACCAGAGGGGTGAGGGCATGAGTGGGGGTGGGGAGGATTCCTGGGGTTAATGGTTAATGGAGGGATGAAGACACATATGTAAGGCCTTAATAAAGAAATTAAAAATAAAATAAAATAAATCAATGGTGAGAAAGAATCATTGATTGGCTGTCTCCTGCATGCCTGGACATGTTCCCTGACTGGGAATCAAACCATGACCTCCTGGTTCATAGTTCGACACAGCCAATGAGCCACATCTAAAGGGCAATAAATTGCTTTTTATTGCTTGCGTGAAAACATCTATGAAGAATTTATGACTGAACCACTTTACATCACACCTGTTATAAGTGAGCCATTAAAGAAGATGACCGTGTCTATAACATCAAAGAATTTTATAAATGGCATCTCAAGTGTTACCAATGCCGTCTCATCTAAATTAGCTGCAGAGAGTTCTTTTAAAAGGCTCTTCCAGTCGACAATGATTTCAATAAATTAAAAGGCATACTGCATTTTTATAAGGTTCACACTCTTGTCATTTTCAGAACAGCAAAAGTCCTAAAGCTGCACTAGTTTCAGTGCAGTGAGGTATTGCTTTCTTTTGGAAGATGGACAAATAGTGCATTTTGGTAATAAGAAAAAGCCCCATCCTCCCGCTGACCATGAAGAGCCCACAAGTAATCATCCCTGAGTGACCATGGTTCATTGGGAGCCTGCATACAAAAGAGTAAGTTACAGGAAGTAAAAGGCACTCACCCCATCCAGGGGCGCCCTGTGTGACTCCACAGCTTGTGGTCCCAGGGGAACTGCCCCGTTCTGGGCTGGACCAATGTGAGTGGGGGTGGCAGTTCAGCATAAATCTCTCAAGGCCCAATTATCCCTACTGCAGAGGCTTCCTCTCTGTTCATTCGACCAGGTTTTAATGGAAAATTTCCTCTCATTTCTCATTACTAAAATAATCAAATCATGGTTTTCAAGGATTTTATTTAACATAATAAATAGCCAACATGTTTTAGAGGCTTCCCACAGATTGCCAAGCACTTGAACTTTTAGCTACAAAGTTTTTATGTGATGACTTAATTCCACATAAAAAATATTCAAAAGTCAAGGGGATATAAGTAAAGCAAAGGAAATAGAGTCACTAGTATTGCGGTAACTATGTATAGTCCCAGTTGGGGTACTGGAAGTATTGAGGGGAACACTATGCAAAGTATATGACTATCTATATATAACCTCTAAGCTGTACACCAAAACTAACACAAAATAAAATTGAAAGAAAAAATAATATTCATAAAAATAAAGTTGTGCATAAAAATCAATAGCAGCATGTGTACTGCTGTCATCATTTTGCTTGCATAACCAAAATTCAGACAAGCCTCTGGAGGGAAGGGTGATTCTGTATTTCTCTTGTGCTATAACCTCCAGCATTATGCCTGTACACCGTGGGTGTAAACGTGTGTTAAGTAGTCTCTAGTTTCATTCCCATTTACCACAATGCTCCCATGTTCCTTCCCTGTGAACTAACATGGCTCAGCTAAATGCCCACCTGCCAGCTGTAACTCTCAGAGCACTTTAGGAAAAATACAGTGTGGGCTCAGCTATTAATGACATGGACATACACACACAGTCAATTCAGCTCCAGCAGGATTAAATAAGAAGACAATGCCCATTGCAGATAATATTAGCCATTTTAATTCATTAATCCATTAATGACATAAATGATTCTTAAAAGCTTAATTTAAACCTTTACTAAATTTTCAACTTAAAATCATCTTTTGTTTGACAACAGTGCCCTCCTGTGGCAAAAAATATATATATATATTTGACAGTACTAACATTAACTATATTTTTATTATGTTTTTTTAATAAAGCCATATTTATAAAT
This sequence comes from Pipistrellus kuhlii, assembly GCF_014108245.1. Lineage (NCBI taxonomy): Eukaryota > Metazoa > Chordata > Mammalia > Chiroptera > Vespertilionidae > Pipistrellus > Pipistrellus kuhlii. The sequence continues at coordinate 2,814,756 of NW_023425416.1, read as the reverse complement.
AGAATAAAAATATAACTATCCTTAAATAAACATAAGATACTATATAATTAAATAACAACATCACATAAAATGTCCCTCACTAACCCCCCTGCCGACCTGGTCGCCCCACACAGCCTGCTTGTTCAGTCATTTGGTTGTCCCTCGGGCTGGCCCTGGGTGGCATTTAAATTTGTTAAATATACTCATAGCTTCTAAATGAAATGGTAATAGTTTATATGTATACTACACACAATAAACACAAGAACATAACGTGATTCTGTACTTGCTTTCCCTGTTACTTCTGTAGCAGAAGTCCATGCTATAATCTAGCAACGCTCCCCAATGCTCCCAACTGCTGCCTCGCACAACAATTTTAAAATTGCAACTGGAAGACAGAGCAGACATCGTCTAGAACAGAAAGCTGGCTGAGTGGAAATTCTAAAACTAGAAGAAAAAGAAAAGGACACAGACTCAGAGGAATTGTGGAGGTGTGGAGACCTGTGCGTGAGGAAATGGCGGACAGTTGAATATGCAGCTGGCTTACTCGCAGCCCACGGAGAGGACAGGCAGCAAACTCGCAGCTAGCTTTCTCCTTCAGGAGGAAAACAAAACCTTCCAATTGCACTGAAATCTAGCTCGGGGTGAGACTTTGGGTACCAGACTCATTTGGGGAGAAACTGGACTGTCTGGTAGTGGACAAAACTCGAAAGCAGCCTTCTCTCAGAGGTGTGCACAGCCATTGACGATGAACACAGAGACACAGGGACCTCGTAGGGTGAGGCCAACAAGAAACCAAGGCTGTCTACTCCACCCCCCTGAAATTCCACCCCATCCAAGCTGAGCACAAAAGCCCTCCTAGCAGAGACACTGCTGATCCTCACAACCAATTGGCCTGGAGGTGAACTCCCCCCAGTGATACCAACAACAATCAAGGCTTAACTACAACAAGACTGCACACACAGCCTACAAAGGGCTGCAGCAAGAGTGCCCACCTCAGGTAACTGGAGAGGCTGAGCTACTGGGCCCTACTATGATAGGACACCTAGCACACAAAGCAACTCCATTAACCCAGGGAAGCAGCTAAAATGTGGAGACAAAGAGGCAGGCCACAAATAAAAAAAAATAGAGGAAAGCAAAAGATTGGATATAGAGTTCAAAACCATAGTTATAAGGTTTTTCAAGAATTTCCTTGAATTTAACGGGACCCTTGAGGAAATGAAAAAGGACTAACTAGAAATTAAACATACACTGATTGAAATAAAAAATATTATACAGAGACCTAAAAGCAAATTAGAGGATTGCAAGAATCAAGTCAAAGATTTGGAATACCAAAAAGCAAAAAACACTCCTCCAGAAAAGCAAAAGAAAAAAAATCCAAAAAGTTGAAGATAGTGTAAGAATCCTCTAGGACAGTATTTCCCAAACTTTTGACATATGTGTACCCCTTCTATAATTTTCGTAATACTGAGTACCCCTTGTACTCATGAGAACATAGAATTAGGCGCAGCTAAGCATGGTGCAGTGCATATCCCCACCAAACTCCGGTGCAATGCGTACCCCCACCAAACTCTTCCCATACCCCTGGAGGTATATGTACCACACTTTGGGAAACATTGCTCTAGGTAGGAAAACTTCAAACGTACCAACATCAGAATTATGAGGGTACCAGAAGAAGAGAGAGAGCAAGATACTAAAAACTATTTGAAAAAATAGTGACAGAAAACTTCCTCCACCTGGTGAAAGAAATAGACTTACAAGTCCAGGAAGTGCACAGAACCCCAAACAAAAAGAATCCAAAGAGGACCACACCAAGATACATCATAATTAAAATGCCAAGAGAGGAAGACAAAGAGAGAATATTAAAAGCAGAAGAAAAAAAAAGAAAAAAAAACAGTTTGTTATCTACAAGGGAGTACCCATACGATTATCAGCTGATTTCTCAACAGAAACTATGCAGACCAGAAGGGAGTAGCAAGAAATATTCAAAGTGATGAACAGCAAAAACCTACAACCAAGATTACTCTACCCAGAAAAGCTATCATTCAGAATTAAAGGTCAGATAAAGAGCTTCACAGATAAGAAAAAGCTAAAGGAGTTCATCACCACCAAGCCAGAATTATATGAAATGCTGAAAGGTATTCTTTAGGAAGAGGAAGAAGAAGAAAAAGATAAAGATAAAAATTATGAACAACAAATACGTATCTATCAACAAGTGAATCTAAAAATCAAGGGAATAAAAAAATCTGATGAACAGTATGAACTGGTGAATATAATAGAATCAGGGACATAGAAAGGGAGTAGAGTGACAATTCTTGGGGGAAAGGGGGAGTGGGGATATGGGAAGAGACTGAACAAAAAGTGTACACCTATGGATGAGAACAGTGGGGAGGGGGAAATGGGTAAGGGCAGAGGGTGGAGTAGGAACCAGGTGGAGGGGAGCTATGAGGAAAAAAAAGAGGAACAATTGTAATAATCTAAACAATAAAGATTTATTAAATTAAATATATATTTTTTTAATTAAATCTTTATTTAATATGTCATATGTCCCCTTTCCCCCATTGACTCATTCTAGCTCACCCCCAACCCTGGCCCAGACCTTCTCCACCCTATGTATCCATAGGTTATGCATAAATGCATACAAGTTCTTTGGATGATCTCTTCCCACCCACCCACCTTCTACCTTCCCTCTGAGATTCCCCACTCTATTCCATGATCCCATTATCTCTGGGTCCACTCCATTCATCAGTTTATTTTGCTCATTAGATTCCACATATGAATACGATCATGTGATAATTGTCTTTCTCTGACTGGCTTATTTCACTCAGCATAACATTCTCCAGGTCCCACCATGCTGTCTCAAAGAGTAAGAGATCCTTTTTTTTTTTTTTTTAACTGCTGCATAGCATTCCATGGTGTAAATTGTCACAGCTTTTTTATCCACTCTACTGATGGGCAACTGGGCTGCTTCCATAACTTAGATTTACAATTGTGTCGTTATGAACATAGGGGTGCATACATTCTTTCTGATTCCTGTTTTGGGATTCTAAGAATATATTCCAAGAAGTAGGATCACTGGGTCAAATGGTAGTTCCATATTTAATTTTTTTAGGAGAAACCATTATGTTTTCCATGATGGCTGCACCAGTCTGCATTCCCATTAGCAGTGCATGAGGGTTCCCTTTTTTCCACATCCTCGCCAGCACTTGTCATTTGTTGATTTGTTGATGATAACCATTCTGACAGGTGTGAGGTTTTAACTTATCTTTAATTTGCATCTCTCTGATCAGTGACTTTGAGCATTTCTTCATATGTCTCTTGGCCATCTGTGTCCCCTTTGGGAAAATGTCTATTTAGGGTCTTTGCCCATTTTTTTATTGGATTGTCTTTCTTTTGTTAAGTTGTTTGACTACCATATATATTTTGGATATGAACCCTTTATCAGATGTATCATTGCCAAATATGCTCTCCCATATAGTGGGCCCCCTTTTTATTTTGTTGATGGTTTCTTTCTGCTATGAAGAAACTTTTTATCTTGATGTAGTCCCATTTGTTTATCTTCTCCTTAGTTTCCCTTACCCTAGGACTGTGATTGACAAACTCATGAACCACATGCGGCTCTTTGGTCCCTTGAGTCTGGCTCATCCACAAAATACCACAGCCTGGATGAGTCTATTTTGAAGAAGTGATGTTAGAAGAAGTTTAAGTTTTAAAAATTTGGCTCTCAAAAGAAATTTCAATCATTATACTGTTGATATTTGGTTCTGTTAACTAATGTGTTTGCTGACCACTGCTCTAGGAGATGCATCTGGAAACATATTGTTACAAGAGATGTCTCAGATTTTGTGGCTAAGGTTTTTTTAGGATTTGTATGGTTCATGACATACATTTAAGTCTTTTATCTATTTTGAGTTTATTGTTGTGTATGGTGTAAGTTGATGGTCTAATTTATTTTTACGTATGTATCTGTCCAATTTCCCAACACCATTTATTGAAGAGACTGTCTTGGCTCCTTTGTATATTGCTGCCTCCTTTGTCAAATATTAATTGAGCATAATAGCTTGGTTCAATTTCTAGGGTCTCTGTTCTGTTCCATTGATCTATTGGGTCGGCAGCTAAGTAATTGCGGGTTTCACACACATATGGCTTCAGTTGAATTTTTAGGTTTGCAGACGTAGTACAAATGTAAAACACATTTTGTTATTTGATAGTTGGCTATTCAGCTGTTAATCAGTAAAAAAAGTTTTTTGATCTGTTTTGTAGTTTTCGTTTGGAGTTCGTTGAAAAATGGAAAATCAAAAGGAACATTTTCGTCATATTTTGCTTATTTATTTCCTCAAAGGGAAAAACGCATTGCAAGCTCATAAAAAGTTATGTGCTGTTTATGGTGACGAAGCCTTAAAAGAACGGCAGTGTCAAAATTGGTTTGCCAAATTTCGTTCTGGTGATTTTTCACTCAAAGATGAAAAACGCTCTGGTCGTCCAGTTGAAGTTGATGACGCCCTAATCAAAGCAATAATCAATTCGGACTGTCACAGTACAACACGTGAGATTGCAGAGAAGCTTCATGTATCACATACATGCATTGAAAATCACTTAAAACAACTTGGCTATGTTCAAAAACTCGATACATGGGTTCCTCACGAACTGAAAGAATCACAGTTAACGCAACGCATTAGCAGCTGCGATTTGCTAAAGAAACGTAATGAAAATGATCCATTTTTAAAATGACTGATAACTGGCGATGAAAAATGGGTTGTTTACAACAATATCAAGCAGAAAAGATCGTGGAGCAGGCCAGATGAACCAACTCAAACAACATCAAAAGCTGATATTCATCAAAAGAAGGTTTTGTTATCAGTTTGGTGGGATTACAAAGGAATTGTCTACTTTGAACTCTTACCACCCAACCGAACGATCAATTCTGATGTCTACATTGAACAACTAACGAAATTAAACAATGCAGTTGAAGAAAAGCGGCCCGAATTGACAAATCGAAAAGGTGTTGTATTCCATCATGACAATGCAAGGCCACACACATCTTTGGTCACTCGGCAAAAATTATTGGAGCTTGGTTGGGATGTTTTGCCACATCCACCATATAGTCCTGACCTTGCACCATCTGATTACTTTTTGTTTCGATCTTTACAAAACTCCTTGAATGGTAAAAATTTCAATAATGATGATGATGTCAAATCGTACCTGATTCAGTTTTTTGCTAATAAAAACCAGAAGTTTTTTGAACGTGGGATTATGATGCTGCCTGAAAGATGGCAAAAGGTCATTGATCAAAATGGGCAATATATTACAGAATAAAGTTATTTAGTTCCATGAAAAAATTGTCTATGATTTTCTTTAAAAAATCCGCAATTACTCAGGTGCCGACCCAATATATGCCTGTTTTTATGTCAGTATTAGGCTGTTTTGAGTACAATGGCTTTGTAGTATGATATAACTTGAAATTTAGTATTGTAATCCTCAAACTTTGTACTTGTTTCTCAAGTACAAAGATTCCTGAGCTATTCTTGGTCTTGTTTAGTTTCTGCAGCTATTCTTGGTCTTTTTTAGTTCCACATAAATTTTTGGAGTATTTGTTCTACACCTGTGAAATATGCTGTTGATATTTTAGTAGGGATTGCATTTAATCCATAGATTCTTTGGGTAGTATGAACATTTAAGTAAGTAAAGGTTTTCAATATCTTGCCCTCTCTCTTCCCCTCCTGGCACCCACATAATGTGAATATTGGTGTGATTTAAGTTGTCCCAAAGGCTCCTTAACTCTCTTCATATTCTTGGATTCTTTTTTTCATTTTAGTCTTCTGATTAGGTGTTTTTGCTTTCTTATATTCCAAATCATTGACTTGATACTCAAATCCCCTCCCCCCTCCTACTAGTCTCAATGTGATTTCTTCTTTACTTCTCTAGTTGTAGAACTTCTATTCAGCCACCTTTGGGGCAGTTCTGAATGATAGTTGGTCTGTATTTTAGTTGTAATTTTAAAGTGGTTGTGGGAGGCAATGAGTATCGGCATTACCTATGCCGGTGTCTTGGTTCTCCCTCTGTGTATTGTTTATGTACATGCCTTTTCATTTAAAGGACACATATCCTTCTTTGGCATATCCAAATTGTCAGCATCACTACTCTTACACTTTGAGGCTGTTGTGAAGTACTAGTAAAGGTGACTTGAACACAAGCACTACAATATCTCGACAGCCATCTGAAAACCAAGATGGCTACTAAGTGACTAGTGCCAGCCAAGAAGCATATACAGCATAAATACATGGGACGAAGGAATGATTCATGTCACAGGCAGAATGAAGAAGGAAAGCAAAAGATTTTATCACACCACTCAGAACAGCATGCAATTTAAAATTTAGGAATTATTTATTTCTGAAATTTTATTTCATATTTTCACATCATATCTGACTGTGGATAACTGAAACTGTGGAAAGCAAACTGCAAATAAGGGAGTACTACCATATAATCACTTCCAAAGTAATTTGTGGTAACTGGCGCCTGAGGGAACCAAAACAATGAAATTCCATTATTACCCAGCTCTTTCTTTCTTCCAGTCCTTTTTAACCTTCCTGCCACAGTGCCTTTGCACATGCCATTCCTAGTGTTCAGAGGCACACACATTCTTCTGATCCTCCATCCAATAAATTATGGCTCAATTTTCATATCTCAAGACAACTATCAGCTCTTCAAAGAAGCTCTTTTAATTACCAAGTAAAATCTCTAAGTTTTAGTATTTTTCTCTTGATTCTTCACAATTGCATTGTTACACATGTGTGGGTTTTCCCCATAAGAACTGAAGCTCCATGAGAGCAAGAATCAGGTGTCTTCTCTCAGCACCTCACTTCATCTGTAGCCCTTGGCAAAGGAGCCAGCACAGAGCCTGCATGTACCAAGCATTCAACAGATAGTTATTGAACCAAATGAATGACTCTGGGATGCCAGGAAGGCCTCTGCAAATGGCACCTCCGCTTATATGAGCAGCTATCCTGAGTGCCAGCAGCACCCACGGGTACCTCCAGAGTCCATGCACATGTCTGGCTCTGGACCACATCACAGAGTTAGTTCATCCTGCCCACCTGCTCTAAAGCAGCTGCTGTCACTACGCATTCACAGAGGAGGAAGTGTGGATGCAGAGAAGTGATGCGACTCGCATACATGGCAGAGCTGAATGTGGCCCTGGCTCCAGGTCTGCCCCCCTCTCCACGGCACAGCACCACCTCTCCTCAGCTGAACATGGGCATTCACTGCCCTCTCTTTTACCCCCACCACTTTGTTTCAGACAATTCCTGTACCATTCACTTCGTGTATGCAAACTCTAGTTGGGGCTTTCTCTCCTAGGGTACTTACTTTGTGCGCACGTATATTTGTGTATGGGAATGGGAACCTTACTGGACCCAAAACAAAAAGCAGGCTTGTTCTGTCACATTATGCAAAGGAGTCATCCACAAACAGCCCCTACTTGAGAAACCAGCAAACCAAGTCAGTAAAATCACTTTGCAAAGTATTTGCAATCTAATAAGTAATTTCAGACATCATTGCTTCTCCCAATCAATGGTCATTTCTGTAACAGATGAAGAACAAAAAAAAAGCAGAGGCAGGACTCCTGAGAGACAACATCCCAGCACCCTCACCCCATCTGGTGTGCAGTAAGGGCAAGAACGGGGGTAGCAACGCTATCTCCAACCAACACTGGCCGAGCATCTCCCATGAGGCAAACACTGGAGCAGAGGGTCCCCCCGCCTATAAACAAGACCATCAGCACCCCCATAACAACTGCCACCCAGAGAACACATTCCAAACCTGGGCTCCCTGGACACATACACTCAGGAGTCCCTGCACTGGGGTGAGAACAAAACTGGCATATTTATGTCACCAACCTCCATCAGAAACGCATCCTTTCCTTCCATGGTGTCAGCGACAACCTCAGGCTGTTCTGAAGATCCTGTGACTTGGTCAAAACTGGAAACCACTGGTGTTTTCCAGTCACAGTGCCATTTGTGATACTTCAGCCTCACAGTGATTCCATTCATGGACCTGCTGTTCAGTGTGTCGATATAGAAACACAGGTTCTACGCTGCAAATCATCTTAATGTTCTGACCACTCCCTCTCAGTAGCCGCTTCCTTTGTCATCCTCCACACTTACTCTTAGGTGTAGCAACACATTATTCTGAGACAGGACCCACAGTGCCACCTAAGGCATGAGGCTGTGGCACAGGAAAGGTTAAAGGAGCCACATGCTAGGAGCTGGCCTTCATGTGCACCATCACGACGGCCACATTCTCCCTCTGCCCTCCCACCTATGTAAGCCGGACCTTCGCCCATCAGTTCTGCGGATTCTGACACAGGCAGTTTGGAAGAGAACTGACAGATGATGCAATGACTCTGTGTGAGGCATAGACCAATCACAAAAGCACCTGCATAAAACAGCTGCAGAGCATTTTCGGAAGGCTAAAGCAAAACCAAACAAAACCCAGGTTTCCCTACACGGAAAGCACCACTGCTTCCAGTCCTTCTCGCAGCTGCTTGCATTCCGTATTCCGACTTGCATGCGAGGAGATGGCCTCATTGCCCCACAGAAAGTCTATTTCAAAGCCAGCACCTCTGAGAGCTCCTGCCATCTGAGAGCCAGGGCTGAGAATGCCCTAGGCCTGGGAAAGCAACAGCAAGACGGATTCCTCAACCATGTCTGCAAGAGAAAGGCCGGAGGCTGAGGCCAGCAATGGCTCGGCAAGGAAAGGGGCCTGCCTTCCAGAGCTCCTTAGGAATCAGGGCTCAGAAGTCCAGGGCACAAGTCCCTGGTCATCCAGAAGGAGACAGAAGACATAAGCAGACAACCATTCACCAAGAGACTCATAAAGGGCTCCCAAGTCACATCACACAGGTCCTTGCAGGCACTGACGAAGGGCAGGCAACAGCCAGTGAAGTGGTCGCAATGACAGGGGCTTCTGGGTGGGTCCTCCCGCAGCACAGCCAGACCAGGATGTCGGGGCGCCTGACTGAGGTCTCTGCCATGAGCCACGGCCGAGGGGGCCATGGGACTCCACTAGGGTCTCCCAAGAAACACAGAGAGGAGCCACAGAGTTGTCCACCGAAGGGAAGGCAGGGAAAGCACATACTCATCAGTTTCCAGCAAAGACAAGAAGTCTCTAGGCTGCCCCTGCTCTACATCATGGCGCCAGGGGCAGAACTGGACAGCCGGAGCTGCTGCCTCATGCTGGACCTCAAGCCTCCCCTTTGCCCCCAAGTTAACCCCGGGGCTTGTTCAGAACAGTTCTTGCAGCTGTGGGGGACTGAGAGAAGGATTCAAGGTGCCATAGGTACCTGCTACCCAGGGCAAACGAGAAATGTGAGCTTTTCTCTTCTGGAGAGGCTTGCCCTGAGTTTTAAATTCACTCACTCACCCACTATTCCTGAGCCCCAGCTCTGTGCTCGGCGCTGGGACTCAGTGATGGACAGGACGGTGATACATGGACTGGCGTAAGAGAAAAGCCGGTATTGATTTCACATGTCCCTCCCTGGGCGTCAGAATTGAAGATCTTGCCAGCTGACTGCCCTTTAATTTCAATTATCCGGAGCCTTTAGCCTGGAGAGACTCAGTATGCAAATAACAATAAAAGAGCTTTTATTTAGCATCAACCATGCCGAACACTCGTTACATGAATTAACTCATTCAAGTCTTGCAACAGCCTTCTGAGGCAGGAACCTCTCAGTGGGAATTCGGACACAGCAAGGTTAATGATTTGGCCACGGCCATAAAAAGCCGGAAGCTGAGGTTTGAACCAGCAAGGGCCAGATTCCAGAGTCCTCTCCACCACAAGCTCCAGGCTCTGTCAAATCCGTGTTAACACCCAGCTGACTCCAGCCACGGTGCCTGCAGAGAGGCCCCGAATCTTGTTCAGAACCCTCTGCCACTTGAACATCTGTTCCCATGGTGTGTTCCACCGGCCGTGAAAGAGTCTCCACTAAGCTGTTTTAGCCAAGAGAGAGAAGAGGCAGGGAGAGAAGGTTAGAGACACTGATCCTCCTCCAAGGCCCAAAGTCAGCAAAGAACAGAAGGTGGAGGCCAAGATGAACACCAAGCACGCTCTCAGCACAGCGACCTCCTCTCCGGCGGCTCCTTCGCAGCCGGCTTTGCAGAACGGACGCCTGGATCCTCAAATGCAGAGCCTCCAGCCTGACAGAGTGTCAGCAAGGCAAGGGCTGGAGTGAGCTGAGCTCAGCAGAAACCTGCAGAACTACAAAAGGCTACTGTTGTACTCAGGGCAGGGAGAACAAGAAGACAAGGTCTCCTGCACAGAGGGTGCTGTGATGGAGCGGAGACAGCAAGCGGATTACTCCGTCCCAGGGGTGAGACACCTCCCAGGAGGGTCAGGGAGCCGCTGCGGTGGGAACTGAGATCCCCGATCCGTGCTCAGCTGCCAGGGCCTTGCCTCAGGGTGAGTCCTAGGCTCCTGCCCCTCCTACTGATGGCACGAGGTAAGGTGGCAAGAACATTAGCAAACAGAAAAATCCTGGAGAAGGGATGGAAATAGAGGTTTTGTCCACCATATATCCTTAGGAACTGCCATGCTCGCGCGGGAAAGAACCTTAGACTGTCATTATGAACATGGGGCAGCAGCGATTACTCAGAATCGGCACAGAGTCACCAAGAATAACTCATAGCAGGCAATGCTCATTCTCTTTCTTCAGGCTCACTGATGTGGGCCATGATGATCATAAAATCTGAAATTTAGCAAGATAGTCTCAATGTTTCACAACATTCTGATGCAAAAATAAAAAGAAATACCAGCTAGCCATAATGAAAATAAGCAGGCTGAAATACCCAGCACAAATGTTCCTTCCAAAGTGCTAATTAATTTGGCTAAGTCCATTCGGAGTGTGAGCCTCCGGTGATAGGCACCAGGCTCCACCCAGAGCCCACCTGCTCATCTTCTTATCACTAACTTGGCAGTGATAACGCTGATGTCACCAACATCCCACTAAAATTTGGGGGTGACCTGAAGCTAGAAAGGAAAACAATTCTGACATGTCAGAAGCAAAATAGAAAAAGTTCCAATAAAGGGACCAAATCCACCGAAAGGTAACAAATGAATTCTCCAGGGTAAATGCAAAATGTTAAGCTTTGGCCTATAAACAGGAGTGGGAGAGCAGAGGTTTGAGGAGACACTGCTCTCTGGTAGCACACGAAGAAAAAAAATGCTTGCAAACATCTTAACTATCTTTGAATTTAAGAGAAGAAATTCAATATGGCTGCTCAAAAGGTTACTTGGACTTTATGTTTTATTAATGAAAGTATATTGCTTAACACTTGAAGGATTATTCAGTTATGCTCTGAAACAGTCCCACCAGGATGAAGGCTATTCAGTTCAACTTAAGGGTGACATGGACACACCATGTTTTGCTTAGCCCCTGTGACCAGGATGCTGGCCCAGCCCTGACCCCCAGTCCCCAGGCCCTCCCACCCACACATGCCTGCTGAGCTTTTCTACGTGGCTCATATGGCTGAGGAGCTACATTTCTAGATTTATTTAATTCTAATCAATTGAAACTTCTGTGGCTACTTCTGGCTACTGCACTAGGCAGCACATGCCAAATAGTGGGAGTAACGGGGAGGATAGCAGCCTGAAGAGAGGACTGGGGGGCAAGGCTGAAAGTGCTGTCTGGTGGAAACGAGATTAGAAATGTTCTTTGAAGCCCATTGGACAGAATTAGGACTTGGAGTAGTTACAGTAAAATGCAAGTCGTGGCTATGAAGAAATAATTTTTCATAATTATGACAATGTGATCTCCATAGGCGGGAGCCATGGCCGTTGTAGTCACTGCCCAGCACCTACAGTGCCTGGCACCAAAGAGACCTTCGGGACACACTTCTGTTGAACAAGGGTATGAACTGATCAGTCATTGAAACAGGAAGCTGTCCAAATGGCATACAAATGCTTCCGAAGACAGTGGGCTCCCCAGTCTGGAGGAGTCCCCTGGGAGCTGGCTACCCCCTTGCGGGGTGTATTGTGAAGATACGGGCATTCACCATAAGGCTGCTGGACCAGTTGACCTTTAACATCCTTCCAAATCTGCTCAGAGCCTTGCATCCACCAGCAGCTGGGACTGGGTTCAAATCAGACACTCACTATTGTGTGACTATCTTCGATGTCTACTGTTGCACAGCAAAACACTACAACTTCAAACAGCAGACACTATTACCTCAGTTCCTGTGGGCCAGGAGCCTAAACATGGCCTAGCTGGCTATTTCACTTGGAGTCTCATGGGGCTGTGATCCAGGTGTGAGCCAGGCCTGGGTGCTCACCTGGAGGCCGGACTGGGCAGAGTCCGTGTCCCCACTGGCATGGCTGTTGGCCACACGGAGACCTTCATCCTTGTGGTGGCAGCACTACAAGCTCTAGGGGGGGGGGGGGGGGGGGGGGGGGGGGGGGAGGGGGGCATGCTGGCTCTCAGCAGAGCTGGCCCAGCCCCTAGAGGTCACCTGCATTCCCTGCCACACCTGGTTCCTCAGCATGCCCACTCAAGTTTCCAAGCCTTTAAGAAGAACCCCTAGCCCTAGCCAGTTTGGCTCAGTGGATAAAGTGTTGGTCCTAAGACTGAAGGGTCCTGGGCTCAATTCTGGTCAAGGACACATGCCTCAGTTGCAGGCTCCATTTTGACCCTGGTCAAGGAATGTATGAAGGCAACCAATCAATGTGTCTCTCTCACATCAATGTTTCTTTCTCTCTCCCCCTCCCTTCTCTCTAAAAATCAATGGGAAAATATCCTCAGGTGACGATTGAGAAACAAACAACAACAACAAAAATTTAAAAGAAGAAGAAGAAGAAGAAGAAGAAGAAGAAGAAGAAGAAGAAGAAGAAGAAGAAGGAGGAGGAGGAGGAGGAGGAGGAGGAGGAGGAGGAGGAGGAGGAGGAGGAGGAGGAGGAGGAGGAGGAGAAAAAAAGCCCTAGAACAGTGGTCGGCCACATGTGGCTCTTTGGCCCCTTGAGTGTGGCTCTTCCACAAAATACCATGGCTTGGGTGAGTCTATTTTGAAGAAGTGGCATTAGAAGAAGTTTAAGTTTAAAAAATTTGGCTCTCAAAAGAAATTTCAATCGTTGTAGTGTTGATATTTGGCTCTGTTGACTAATGAGTTTGCCGACCACTGACCTAGAGCAAGCCTGCTAGCAAGTAGTGTTTACATAGGAAGCAATCACACGTGACATGCCACTGCCTTTGCTGTATTCCACTGGACAGAAGCAGGTCAGATCCTACCCATTCTCAACCCACATTCAAGGGGAGACCATTCCACAGAGGTATGAACTCTAGGAGGGGGGAAATCATGCAGAGCCACACTGGTGCTGGTCTGTGACAGTGACCTTAGCAAGTCAGCACATTCCAGCTTCTCTTCTATGAAAACTAGAGGCCCACTGCACGAAATTCATGCAAAAGTAGTCCTTCCAGCTCCCAGTTGCTGGCACTGGCTTCCCTCTGGCACCCAGGACTGGGCTTCCCGCTGGCCACTGGCGGGCACCCGGGACCCAGGCTTCCCTCGCAGCCCCAGCTTCACCTGGAAGGATGTCCAGAAGGTCTAATTAGCATATTATGTTTTTATTTTTACAGATAAGGCCACTGATACTTCAATAGAAACATTAGAGATGCATCTAATATACAAACTCACTTTAGAATTTAACCAAGATCCGGTTTGTCTCCACAATGGAATTTAAACCTTGAAATAACAAATCTAGTAGGGTAGATTTAGGTTAATGAGGCTTAATATTAAAAGAGAAGAAAGCAACACTTTAAGCCAGAGAAATACTTAGGAATTCTCAATCTGTCATCCACTCTATAGAACATGGTCTGTTATCAGCAGCATTCATTCAACATTCATTTATTCAACAAATCTGAATGCTGATTCCTGCATGTAAGCGCTCCTTTGTCCTTCCTATGGAGTAGCCCTGCGATGCCCAGGCCCTGGGGATGAGGATTCTCTTACAGAACTGTGCACACAAATACTTCATGGGATCTTTCAGGGAGCAATTCTGACCATATATGATTTTTCTTTTACACACTAATCCAGCGCTCAGTCCTATGTGAATCAGATCCATCATCCCAACCTCAGAGGTTCATATGAAGGCATCATTAAAAGGGTAACACAGGGCTTAGCACTTACTAATAAACTAGAGGCCTGGTGCACAAATTGGTGAGCGGGTGGGGTCCCTTGGCCTGGCCAGCGATCAGGGCCGTCTCACCCAGTCTGGGGGGAGGTTGGCCAGCCGTGGAAGGTTGGCTGTGGGAGCACACTGACCACCAGGGGCAGCTCCTGTGTTGAGCATCTGCCCCCTGGTTTTCAGTGTACATCATAGTGATCAGTCATAACAGTCGCTTGGGCTATTAGATAGATAGATAGATAGATAGATAGATAGATAGATAGATAGATAGATAGATATTGTAGATAGATAGATATCAACTCTTACTTCCTATGAAATTGCTAAGCATGTAAAAATAATCTGAGAATCGTTTTTATCTGAAATGTTTGTCCATTTTAATTTTGCATTCCCAACAAGAGGGTCAGACACTGTCTCTTTTTCCTCTGCTGAATTCACATTTCAGTAACTACAGCCTGAACAGGGTAAGGGCCCTGTTCCCATTCTGAGCAGCTTGCTGCTGAGTGCAGTTGCGGCCGATATTCAAGAGGAGAGCAATTATGCCACACCAATCAATAATGTGAACTGTGAAGATTAATCCCCCATAATCCATTTTTCTCTATAAGAGACTGCATTGGGAGACTTCTCAACTGCTTTCCCCCATCTCTATCATCTTCTCGAGACAAAACATCAACAATTAAAAGAAGCTACCGAATTAGAGCCAACTGTTATTTTTTTAAAAGATTTACATTCCCCATGGACCTTGGTTGCAAGGGTAAAGAGAGACATGAGCAGAGACATTGCACAGCGGGCACGGTGCTGGACAAGGTGCCCAGCCTGGCTCGCTCACACCCAACAGCCTCCCAGAGGGTGGGTGTGGTCAACCCTGCTCTACAGATGGGGGAATAGAAGCTGGGACAGCGGCTAACTGGTCTGCCTAACGCCACACAGGCGCACACGTGCACACACACACACACATCCACACATCCACATACACATGCATACACACACACATACTCACACACACACACCCCAACCAGAACTGGAAACTAGACCTTCAGAGAGGGATCGTCTCTAAACGAAAGCATGTATCCAGCACAGCAGAATCCCCAGAACTAATTATCTGTTCAACAAATACGTGCTGAACACCACCAACAACTACATGGCTTATAAGTAAACCAGAAACCAATAAACAGAAGACACAAAAAATACAAGTTCACTTGTAATCCTGGGATAGCAGGTAGTACATAGAGCAGGAAGATTGCTTAATTTACCTCAATAAACAGAAAAATGCAGCACCGCCAGCCTCCGGGGAGGGTATGTGTGCTGGGCTGCCAGTCAGCGGGCGGGCTGCCTCGGCTCAGGGCCCTATTAGCAGGAAAGGGCTTGATACCAGGCAGAGGCTCTGTGCCCAGAATGCCAGCCCACAAGTGCCCTGTGGGCATTCTATTCTCCGAGCTGAGCCTCGGAGGCCCCACCTCCTCCCCTAAGCCGCTTGGATCAATGTTTCATCCACCAAGCTCGAGCGAGTCACTGATCCTTCTCTGAGGTTCTTTGGGTCTGGGCTCAGAGCTTCCCGCACCTATATCCCATTATCTGCCCTGCTGTCTGCTTTCCACTTCTGGTGACATTAAAGAGAAGCCCACTCCTAAAAAGCTAAAGAGTAAATGGGCCAGTTTCCTTTCCTACACCTGCCAGGGCCCCTTTAATCGTGAGATGGGGAAAGACCGGCAAACCAAAATCCCTTTCCACCTTCAGCAGCCCCGCAGAATCGGGCTTTGTGTTTGCTGGCAGAATGGCAGATCAAAAGAAAGAAAGGGGGCGGGGCTGCATGCTGAAGGCCACCCCCAGGATGCTTGATGCCTGGCTAACTACCAGCCACTAATTAAACGCAAAACGTGGCATTAATGCGAAGTGGGATGAGCAACACGATTGGGTGGTTGGGTTTTTTTCACACAAGGAACACCTCTGGTTTCCCTCCTCACCATCGCTGCATTTGGGCCCAGCCAGCAAGCAGCATGCCCTTAATCCACTCTTACTCGCATGCGCGCTCTGAACTCAGAGAGTGGATAACGGAGTCAGCTGGGAACCATACGACCCAGGTGCTGCTGGCTCCGGTTCAAGTGCTCTCAGACTCGTGGCTGTTCTTTGTAGACCCAGAGATCAAACTCAGCTGATCTTCTGTTACAGCCTAAAAATTGAGGAGCCCTAAAAATACCCGCTACGGGCTTCAGGAAGCCACTAGAGCACATGTGTCAAACACAAGGCCCGCGGGCCAAATCCGTCCCGCCAGGCCTTGCAATGTGGCCCGCACCGCACTGTCATCACTGCACTCCGCTGCGTTTCCATCACAATGACAGTTTATGACTGTTCAGTAAACCATTCGGCCCGCGATTTAGGCTGGATTTTAGATTTTGGCCCCTTCTCTGATTGAGTTCGACACCCCTACACTAGAGAATAACAAAATCAAAAGAAATCCTGTGGGTTCTCCTATGCTTCTCTCTGGGTGGATGTTAAACCACTGTGATCTCACTTAGCGGGTTCCAGGTATTGCATAGGTCCCTAGCACAGGAGGCTGCTGAGAAAGGCAAGATTGAGGGCCCTTGCCCCCCAAAATATGTCCCCAGCCAGATTATACTCTTGGAATTAGCACATGAGTTATCAAGGAACTGTCTGCTCTAGAGGAATTGACATGGGAAGACTTTCAGGTGCTCAGTGATTTTTCAATTGCCTAATGTCACTCATTTTGAGTAACCACCACCAAAATCCTATATAATAAAAGTGTAGCATGCAAATTGTCCCCTCAACCAGGAGTTCACCCAGGAGTTCGACCAGGGGGTGGGGCCGGCCTGGAGAAGGGAAGGAGGCCCCGGCCAGCAGCCAGCAGCCAACAGCTGCTAGGACCCTACCAGTGCATGAATTTTGTGCACTGGGCTTCTAGTGAGTAATAAATGCAATGGCTGCTTGTATCTAATGGCAACTTTCTGTACTGAGCACTGTGTGGTGTGCTGTACAGCATTTCCTGTCTTATTCTTATCTGTCAGGTTCCCGCTTACTGATGAGCACACCTGAAAACACTCCCGTTATTGGCCCAGGGTTGCACAGAGAGTGAGGGCTGAGGCTAAGATAAGTGACTCCAGACCCCCCTTTCTAACAGCCACCCAATTCTGCCTCCTCCTGGTGGCCCAAGGGGGCTGCAAAGCAACACTGGCCAGCAGGGACAAGGTCAGAGGGCACAGGGAAGCCAGCTAACCTATAACCTAAAGATAGTTTCTACATTTTAAAATGTTTTAGGGAAATTAAAAGGGTAGTATTTCTTGATACATGAAAATTATATGAAATTCTAATTCCAATGTCCACAAACCACAGGCCATCGGAGCACACCCTGCACCTGCCTTTATGGGTGTCTCTGGCTCTTTTCCTGTGGCAGCAGCAGGTGAGTCATTCTAACGGAGACCATGTGGCCCTCAAAGCCTAAAATACTTGTCACGTGGCCACTTACAGAAAGGGTCTGCTGACCAGTCTAGCAGATACATCCTGTCTTGTCATAGTCACCTGACTCTCCTAATCCTCTCTCACTGAGAGGCTGTTCTTCAATACCCACCGTGATTAGCCCCTTAGCTGCAAATTCTGACTTTACAAAGCACACAGCATGTGTGCAAGTTTTGCACACTGACCCACCGGCAACTCGGCAAGGTCCCTGCCTCAGAAGCCCACACAATCATGAGCCATCATGAGCAAGCATCATGAGTTAGTTCCACATCACATGGTAAAATTGTCCTTTTTTTTTTCTGGAATGTTTATTCTGAACTCAGGTTAGGTCTTGCTTAAAATCAACCAATTGTAGAATCCTCCTCTGTTTTCCGACCACTGTTCCCCTAAAGTCGGGGCTCCCTGGAGTCTACCCCATTGGCCAAGAGGGCACCAGGGAGTTTCTTATATTGAGCAGCCAAAAGCTAGAAAATGAATGGTCAGGACCCAGGTGTACCAAAGGCTAGCAAGGTGTCTGAGCACACTGGAAGCTAACAAGATAATTAGGTTAAAAAAAATCCCCCCTTCCCCGCCCTCCGATCTATCCCTAAAGAACCCAGGTTTGAGCAGGAATAATGGCCTTTGAGAGAGGGGACCACCATTCTCTTGTGGGACCTGAATAAACCTCTTTTCTTTTGCACTCATAAATTTGGCATTTGTTGTGGCAGGCAGCCAAACCTCCAGTGTACTGTTTTGCTTTTAGTGTGTCTTTAAAGATAAATATTTAGGCTATGATTGGAAAGGTAGCAGTAGAAAATAACTGGAGTTCTAACTAGCTAATGAGAAAGTTTAACTGTTAAGTGGGGATGGAAAATGAATTTCTCCACCTCTGAATTTTCAATAGGCTTATTTCCTCTGCATGGAATATCCTTCCTCTTCTATCCATTGCAGCTGAGTCTCCTCTACTAGACAGAAAGCTCACTGAATATGAAATCCATAATAGAATCAAGAATTGTGCACAGTCCACTGCCTTATGCAAAATAGTCACTTGAGAAATATATAGAAGAAACATATGAGAAAGTTCTATCTTCATTCAATAAATATTAAATTGACCAAGATATACTAAATTTATCTGTTCATCTCCTTAGATTTTATGTAACTATTTCTCTATCTTCAGAAGCAACAACTATTTTTGATAGACAAGTTCAAAACCTACCAGGGAAAATGTGTGATTTTGGAAATTGGATAAATACGTTGCAATTATAAGAAATTCTTTCTTGTGGAAGGCAGCTGAAGATTGGCTGGGAGGCTTCTATTGGCTCTGTATAATGTTAATCATTTATGAAACACTGTGGTTCAGAGCTCAGCAATTGGGGTCATATCAGGCAATAATATACATTTCCTGTCAAAACACATCAATCGAAAAAGACTTCAATTTATTTGAGAATAAGTTGCAACTAATGTCAATACTGGCAATTTCAAGAATTCTCTGATGGCTTTTACTAACCTGGGCAGTTTTCTCCACTTCTTGCCCCTGGACCACAGAACACCCCTGTTTGAGCCCCCCAGGAATGGCTCTCAGCATCTACCTGTGTGGTACTCACACCTCTGATTCCAAATGTGCTGTCGAGATTGCTTCCCAACACTCAGATGATGTCACACATAACCCAAAGGAGCATTCCAACTGACAGACTCTAAATCCTTCCACTGCAATAGAAACTCATTAAGGATAAGGTCCTAACCTCCTCATTTGTCTCTGCATTCCACCTGCATCATTTCACCTTACTGCATGTAGCAATCACTTACAAAATAAAGGTGTCAACACGAATTGGCTTTCTCTTGTAAAAAAAATAAATAAATAAATAAGTCTGGTGGTAGGCAGGCAAGGAGGTACTTCAGCTCCACAGTCATTGGGGCCTCAGGCTGCTTCCATCTTTCTGCTCTGCCCTCTTTCCATCTGCCTCTCATAGTCCAAAACAGCTGCTGAAGCACCAACTGTTATGTCACATTCCAGGACTTAAAAGATCTAGAGAGGGCTCCACCCTCAATTTTAGGAAAACTCCCCAGAAATACTACCCAACACATCTACATATCTCTCACATGGCCACTCAAGGGCCAGAAGAGGTTGTAAAACCCAGTCCTGATTCTGTGCAGTATGTGCTTGAATAGAAATTGGGGTTCCATTATGAAGGAAGGGGAAGGATCTCTAGCATCTCTCCCACAACCTTGTATGAGCATGTCCAATTTGTACAGAGATGGACCAGCAAAGATGAAAGAAAGGTAGATTCTCCAACATGGTGTCTTCCATCACCTCGGGAAACCTATGAGAAGACTCCACTGCAACATCTTGGAAGGTCCCATTCCTCACTGCATGGACTTCTCAGATTGAACAGTTCTACTCAGATAGGTCAGTTCACATAATACTTCCTCATCACGCTTCCTTGTCACGTGAACATAATGTATTTCAGATGTAAACGATACCTCAATGGCACTTATGAAAATGGGATGTTCTGTGGTTTGAGTTTTCAGGTTTTGTTTCCTGTGAATTTTAATTATAAAACAATGGGCATTTCTATCTCATCCAAACCCCTGAGCAGAATCAGAGCCTTCCACCCCTGAGTGTCAAGAGGGAGAATGAAAGCTCAGAGAAATGATGGCATTTTCCCTAGGATCACATAAGGCAGCTCAAACTTCCAATTCCCACCTCTGTTTTCACATCGTTGCCCAGCCTTATGGAAGATCACCAACATTGGCAGAACCTCGGGAATAGTTGCAACACGCGTATACACTGAGCTGCCGATTTCAAAGCATTTCCATGTTGTCA
This sequence comes from Pipistrellus kuhlii, assembly GCF_014108245.1. Lineage (NCBI taxonomy): Eukaryota > Metazoa > Chordata > Mammalia > Chiroptera > Vespertilionidae > Pipistrellus > Pipistrellus kuhlii. The sequence goes on along the minus strand of NW_023425416.1, from coordinate 2,794,340 downwards.
GTAACGGGAAACTCCCACAGTGCTTCATAGGAGGCCAGATCACTGCTGCCCTGAGTAGGTGAGGGACATATATACTCAAGGTAACGTTTGAGACTTTAGGATGAGAAAAGGCAACCAAAAGAAAAAAGAAAAACCACGCAAAGGACCCATGCTCCAAGAAATGGAGCATCAAGTACACAGTCACTGATGAAGGAAGGGGTTTTGAAAGCGCTATGGAACCAGAGATGTCCCGTTTGATCATGGGAGTGACAGGGAAGAGACTCAGAGGGCATCGGGGAGAAAATCCGCCTACCGGAAACCCTCCTATAATATCACCGCCATTTCTCCTACTACCCAACGCATTTTTCAACATGGGAATCATACATCTTCAGCCTGCCTCCACATCTCCACTCAACCCACTTCTAAAACTGCATTTTGAGAAAAGATAGAAAATGTGTCATTTTAATGGCAAGGTGCACCATTCAAAAATATAAATAAAATTCCAGAATTATAAAACACCATTTGCTTTAAAAGCAGGTTTTCCACAAACCTCCTTTAATCAGTGCTTTCAAAGTACACCTCCATTTGTGTATTCTTTAAAGTAAGAGACACCTCCAAATACACAGGGTCCCTTATCTCTTAGTCAAGAGTGAACCTTCCGCCAAAACCAGTTTGGCTCAGTGGATAGAGTGTTGGCCTGTGGACTAAAAGGTCCCAGGTTCGATTCCGGTCAAGGGCATGTACCTTGGTTGTGGGCACATCCCCAGTAGGGGATGTGTAAGAGGCAGCTGATTGATGTTTCTCTCTCATGGATGTATGGATGTTTTTAGCTTTCTATCCCTCTCTCTTCCTCTCTGTAAAAACTCAATTAAAAAAAATATATATATATATATATATATATATATATATATATATTTTTTTTTTTTTTTTTTTTTAAGAGTGAACCTTCCAGCTGAAACCAGTTTGGCTCAATGGATAGAGCATCGGCTTAGGGACTGAAAAGTCCCAGGTTCGATTCCGGTCAAGGGCATGTACCTTGGTTGCGGGCACATCCCCAGTAGGGGGTATGCAAGAGGCAGCTGATCGATGATTCTCTCTCATCGATGTTTCTAACTCTCTATCTCTCTCTCTCTTCCTCTCTGTATAAAATCAATAAAATATATTAAAAAAGAGTGAACCTTCCAAATACCTCTGCACAAGAGTGGGAGTCCAAAGCCCTGCCACAGGATTTACACCCCTGGGGCCCTTGATTTCACTGGCCCCTTTGGCCTACAACTTGGAAGGTACATTTCTTTAGTGAGTTAGAGAAAAAGGAAAAACCTTTTCATACCTTGGCATCCATCAACCAGCATTTTCAAGGGCAAGAAAACCACAGTGCCCAAGGAACTGTCTGAGGCCCTCCAGGTTAATGGCTATATTTACATAACCATCAATTCACTTTACAAAGTCAGGCCTGGGTACTGTGCAGTCCCATCAGGAAGCTCGGACAGGGCAGAGCACAGTCTCTGATCAGTCATAAGGATGCTGTCTTATTCTCATTGGATTATTTCTCCATTTTCAGTTAGAGACTCTTGGGCCTTTTACTGAACAAAACACACACACTTCCAACTTTCCACAAGCCACTTTTTGAAACACTTTGGGGCTGAAGTTAGGTAGCAGCTGTGCCTCTATGATGGTGTAAACTTTCTACCCACAATGTCGGACATGGTAGCCACTATGCACACATGGCTATTTAAATTTAAAGCTAAATTAATTAAAATTAAATAAAAATTAAAATTTGTTTCTTGATCACTAACAATTTCAACTGCTCAACAGCCACAGATGGAACAGTGGCTACCACAGTGGACAGCACACATTTTAGAGTATTTCCCCCATCACAGGAAGTTCTGTTGGGAATCATAAGTTTGTTTACAATGTTCAGGGCCTGACCTATTCTGGAGTTAATAATTCCAAGAGAACATAATGATGAAAGAAATTATCAGCAGCTCCCCATTTTCTGGATGCATTGCAAAAGCAGCCTGATACTCTAAAACATACCCTCTAACCTGAACAGACACTTCTTCAAAGAAGACATATAATGGCCAATAGACATATGAAAAGATGCTCAACCTCACTAATCATCAGAGAGAAACAAGTTAAAACCACAATGAGATACCAACTCAGACCTGTCAGAACCAACAAACAGCAAGTGCTGGAGAGGATGTGGAGAAAAAAGAACCCTCATGCCACCAGTGATTCCTACTTCTGTTCATCAGAGAACAATGACAAATCACCTTCAAATGGTTAGAGAAGGTCTGTAAGATACCATAAGTCCATTCTTCCCCTTTGGATTTCTTTGAGATGTGTGTACATTAAATATATATTTTAAATATGTGTGGAAGGAGAATAAAAATGGAGAAGTAGGAAATGCTGATACTTGTCACTTCCCACAACCACATCAAAATTACAATAAAATATAGAACCATCATTCAGAACCACCTGAAAACTGGCTCAGTGGAAGTCCTTCAAGTAGAAAAGTAAAGAGAAAAGTACATCGAGAATGATATCAGGGGTGAAGGCATGGAACAAGCTGGTCCAACACCCATGTGTAGCATTTTTTAATCAAGAGGAATATCACAGCTGTGGAGACTTCACATGAGGAGCAAGGGGTCCTATCCCCAATCAAGACCCCAAGCCCATGGTTTGAGAGCTAGGAAGAAAAGTCCCCATAACTTCAGGCTGTAGAAACCAGCAGGGATTGTGGCTGAGTGACACTGAGGTTGCTGGAGTCCCAGGCAGTTCCTCTTAAGGGCTGGTACACAAACTTACATGGTCCCGCTTGCTTCTTTGAGCTCCAGCGCCAGGTGGCATCTTTGGGGGATGCAGAGACATTTGGGGTAGAACTGAAATTTCTGACATTGGACCAGGAACTTAGGGGCTGCATTCTCCCAGATAACAGTGCTCACAAGGATTGTTGTTCCTATGCTGAGACCTCCCAACTCAAAGAGCTGACTTGCAGCCATATCTGAGTTTCCATGGGTACAGTCCACACTGTTAACTCTGCCTGGTGATTCCCAAATGATCTAGCCCCATCCAATTTTCAGCCCCACCCAAGATGTTTACAGCAGCTTTTCCTGGCTCAGGCCTGTCTTGGCTCAGGCTTTAGACATTCTTAAAATATCTCAAATAAGCAGCAACTGGTGTCAGCATGCCCCAAACTTATCAATAAAAAGCCCAAGACCTGCCGAAACTGGTTTGGCTCAGTGGTAGAGCGTAGGTCTGTGAACTGAAAGGTCACAGGTTCGATTCCGGTCAAGGACATGTACATTGGTTGCGGGCACATCCCCGGTAGGAGGTGTGCAAGAGGCAGCTGGTCAATGTTTCTCTCTCATTGATGTTTCTAGCTCTTTATCCCTCTCCCTTCCTCTCTGTAAAATATCAATAAAAAATATATATTTTTTAAGTTTAAAAAAAAAAAAAGACCTGGCACTAGCAGCAGCCTGCCTTGCTTCACAGCAGGGCCTCACTTGCGTACTTCCAAGCCCAATATAAGTAGCAGACATCTACATATCTCTCTAAAGTTGCTGCCTGGTGGCCCCAGGCATTGGCTGACTCTGTACTTTCCAGAAGACCCCAGAGCCAGTGCACCCAGTGGGCAACTTCAGACCATACCAGATTACAACTCTACACATCCACAAGCAATACACTCAAGAGGAAGACTCAGAGAGCACCAATGCCTCAGTGTAGTAATTCCTTTTCCATAGGAGTGTCTCCTGCCAAACAGCTCTTTCCCTGTAGTAACAGCTTGTCTTCACAGCCAATTGGCCTGGGGGTGAATTTCTCCCAGTGATACCAACAGCAATCAAGGCTCAACTACAAGACTGTGCACACAGTCCACACAGGGGCGCAACTAGAATGCCCAGCTCAGGTGAATAGGGAGGGAGGTGGGGAGCTGAGTCACTGGGCCCTACAGGAACACCTACTACACAAGGCTACTCTACCAAATCCAGGACATAGCAGCTCTACCTAATACATAGAAACAAACTCATGGAAGCAGCCAAAATGTAGAGACAAAGAAACATGTCACAAATGAAAGGAAGGAAGAAATCTCCAGAAAATTGAAACACGCAAACTACTGGATACAAAGTTCAAGACAATGGTTAAAAGGTTATTCAAGGATCTTAGTGAGAGCTTCAAAGAACTTGAAGTGAGGCTTTCAAGGATCTTAGTGAGAATTTCAAAGACATGAAAAAAGACCAGTCAGAAATTAAGCAAACACTAACTGAAATAAAGAATAATTTACATGAATTCAACAATAAAGTAGAGGATTCCAAGTATCAAATCAATTATTTGGAATATGAGGAAGCAAAAGATACCCAATCAGAAGACCAAAAAGAAAAAAATATGAAGATAGTGTAAGGAGCCTCTGGGACAACTGCAACATTCGCATTATGAGGATGCCGGAAGGGGAAGACAGAGAGCAAGGTATTGAAAACCTAATTGAAGAAATGACAGAAAACTTCCCCTACCTAGTGAATGAAATAGACTTAAAGCCCAGGAAGCACAGAGAGTCCAAAACAAGAGGAACTCAAAGAGGCCCACACCAAGGCACATCATAATTAAAATGCCAAAGGTTAAGAGAATCTTAAAAGCAGCAGAGGGAAAATAGTTACCTACAAGTGAGCACTCATACAATTGTCAGCTAATTTCTCAAAAGAAACTTGGTAGGCTAGAAGGGAGTGGCAAGAAATATTCAAAGTGATGAGTAGCAAGAACCTACAACCAAGAATACTTTACCCAGCAATGCAATCATTTAGATATGAAGGTCAGATAAAGAGCTTCACAGACAAGAAAAAGGTATTCTTTAAGATTATTCTTTGAGTATTCATTAATATTCTTTAAGAGGAGGAGGAGGAAGAGAGGGAAAAAGAAGAAAGAGAAAGAGGAGGAGGAAGAGGAGGAGGAGGGAGTTTTTAAAGTGAATAGTAAAATAAAAATGAATACATATCTATCAACAATTGAATCTAAAAATCAAAATAAATGAACAAGGAATCTGATGAATAAAATAGAACCAGAGGCATGGAAACATATCAATAGAACAGACTGACGAATCTCAGAAGGAAGAGGTATGGGGGGGAACGCGAAAAGAGATTAACCAAAGATCTTATATGCATATATGTATTACCTATGGACACAGACAATAGGGTTGGTAAAGGTCTGGAGGGGGCAGGAACTGGTGGAGGGGGACAATAGGGGAAAGATAAGGAGACATCTGTAATACTTTCAACAATAAAGATATTTTTAAAAAGCTCATCAAAGGTATATAATAAAGGATAAAAATTAAGTATGTGTTGGAATGATATTAGCCATACTCTTAATAATGTCTGGGGAGGAAGGGTTAGAAATGAGTTGGAGGTGGGGAGAATAAAGGACATCTGTAATATTGTCAAAAATAAATGTACACTGAGTGGCCAGATTATTATGATCTCTGGACGCATAATAATCTGGCTACTCAGTGTGTGTGTGTGTGTGTGTGTGTGTGTGTGTGTGTGTGTATGTATTAGAGGCCCAGTGCATGAGTAGGCTCCGGCCAGCTTGGCCAAGGGGAAGGGACATGGGCAATTGGCTGGCCTGTCTGCTGGTCGAACTCCTGGTCAAGGGGACAATTTGCATATTAGCCTTTTATTATATAGGATATACACTGAGTGACCAGATTATTATGCTTTCAGAGATCATAATATTATAATCTGGCCACTCCATGTATATTTGGGTTGGAAGGATAATTAGGGGACCTTTACTTTTTATAACTCTGATTTTACTATTATTTTAAGAACTTGCATGCTACCAGTGGGTCTTCCACAAAGCTGCTCCTGTACTGTGACTGGTGGCGCCGTCCTCTGTATGATATAATGCAAGCAGCTATAATAACACTGACCTGCCATTCCCAGCTGGCAGAGAACACCATCCATATACACCAGGCTCTGCTCTAAGTCAAATACCATGGAAGTTTTTTTTAAATCAATATTTGTTCTTTAAAAAATATTAGGGCAGCCCTGGCTCAGTTGTTAGACCATTGCCCATCCCCAGCAATCCCTGGAACCAAAGAGTCACGGGTTCAATTCTGGACAAGAGCAGAAGAGCACATGCCTCAGTTGCCGGTTCCTTTCCACTCTCCCTAAAAATCAATGGATAAAAATTATCTTTTGTTGGTTAAAAATACATGCACACATACATAATAAATAAAATAGAGCAGTATTGCTGTTTGGATGCTTCTCTGCTCAGTCCTCCCTGTAAGCTCTCACCTGTCCTGCCCTAGTCTGACTCTCAACATGGAAGCCTCATCTTCTAAGTGTCTGGAGTTGAGTGCAGGGAGAAGATCTGCAGCATCCTGACAGGTGGCCTGAGATGACCACAGTGAGAACCTGCTGAAGGGACAACAGGGACAGATTGTTAATGTAAACCTAGTCCTACACAACATGCTCCGCAGACCAGCCATGTAATTAACACTCAGCTCTGGAGACTGCAGAGGTTCATGACTGACCAACCCTTGCTCTTGGTAATTGGCAATTCCCACCTTTCTGCCAAATACCCACACGTTTCAATTAGTCATTCTATCTCTTAAAAATCTTGCAAACCTCAGTTTTTAAAAATGAGTAAAGATTTTTCAAACTCTACATTTGCCTTTATTCCAAAGAGATTTTGGTTGGCAAACTTCACATTTTTTAAATAGCAAGACAAACTAATATCCACTGAATGCTTTTCATTTAAGCAAACACAGAAGATAATGTATCCTTTCATTCATCAGGAGAATGCAATAAGCCAGGCATCTGTGCAAAAATTTACCATATCTCCTCAAGTCCTATAATTCTATCTACAACTCTATCTTCTGGTCCTGACTAAATCTTCAATTATTCTCAGAATGGATGAAATCTTAAACCTACATCATTTTTTAACATCTGCTGAGTCTTAACTCAAAACAAAACAAAATTCCTGTGTCACCTGCTGATCAGATTAAAATTTACATGAGATTCAAAAGTACATGGAGACAGAAGCCACACTTTTTCCTAATCAATACAGTCATTAGCCAGATGACTAAAGAAGGCAATGGTGGTTATGTACTACGAGTGGCCCGGTATTCAAAATTTGTACATGGGGGAGTGTCCCTCAGTTCAGACTGCACCCTCTCCAAATTGGGACCCTTTGGGAGATGTCTGAGTGCTGGTTTAGGCCTGATCCCAGGGCAGTCAGACATCTCTCTGGCAATCCAGGACCGCAGACTTCTAACCACTCACCTGTCTGCCTGCCTGATCACTCCTAACCACTCTGACTGCAAGCCTGCTCACCCCCAAATCTCTCCCACACCCCCACTCTTGCTGACCTTCTCACTCCCAACTGGCACCACTGCCAACCTGCTAGCCCCAAACTGCCCCCCCTTGCCGGCCTGCTCACCCCCATCTGTGTGTCCCCCTTCCCCCCTGACCAGTCTGATCGCCCCAACTGCCCTCCCCTCCTGGCCTGATCACCCCTAACCACCTCTGCCTCAGCCCTACCACCATGGCTTTGTCCGGAAGATGTCCAGAAGGTCTCCTGGTCTAATCAGCATATTACCCTTTTATTAGTATAGATGTGCAGCAAAACTGCCTCAATGTCCAATTAATCAGCTGTGTGATTCTTATTTTAAATGTCATCAACTACAGAAAATGCACCCTGTACTCTATAAAAGAGACTTAGGGCCCTAGCTGGTTTGGCTCAGTGGATAGAGCATTGGTCTGCAGACTGAAGGTTCCCAGGCTTGATTCCAGTCAAGGCCAGGTATATTGGTTACAGGCTTCTCCCTGGTCTCAGCCCTGATCAGGGTTCATGCAGGAGGCAACTAATCAATGTTTCTCTCTCTCTTTCCCTCTCTCTTCCACTCTCTTAAAAAATCAATGGAAAAAATATCATCAGGCAAGGAATAAATAAACGAATGAACAAATAAGTAAGACTTAGGGACATTTTCAAAATCGGTTTTTCATATCTAACACTGAAAAAAATATCTAATTTGCATTTTTTGCTGAATCATTTAAATTTATCCTCAGAATCATAGTATTTAGACAAGCAGTGTATTACAAAATGAGAAGCTTATAAGCTACTGGAAACAATACTGTTTTACAAAATCTCCATATTAAAATGTTTACCTCTGAACAATGAACTACCTCAATAGTTATGCAAAGTCTGTTACAGGCTGGGCAGCCTGGGCATCGCATGGGAACTTGTTATAAGTGTAAATCCTTGGGCTCCCTCCTGACTTACTGAGCCAGGGGCGCTGGCAGGAGCCCCAGGAGATTCTCATGCACTGGTCTAGGTGACAACAATAAGAGTTGCAGAAACACTGGAACTGGGGATCACGCATGCCCAGTCAGACTGACAACATGGAATAGACGTTAAAGATCCAGACTATGCAGAAGAAGAAGAAATTTGCAATCGGTATAAATCCTGCATCCATCTTCCCTTGTTATTTACTTCTAATTAGATGAGGACTGTGAAATTCAAACACAGATGGGGTCAACTGCTTGTAAGTTCATCTCTAGTTACATTTCAGTTCAGACATATTTGCACATCAAACCGGAACCTGGGTTTGCACTTGGGATCCTGAGTCCTTTGTAAATGCGAAGAGTAAATTAAGAACCAAAATGTCTTGAAGAAGCTGTTTTCTAGGAATCAGCCAGTCCTTCTTCTCAGGGTGACCTTAACTCCAGACTTGAGGACTATTTTCCTTCCTGGTTAATACTTTCATAGGATGATTAGTGTGCTTTGTTCATTTATAGATCAAGGCAAGCCAACTTTTTCCTGCTTTCAAGAACACCACGGGGTTTGGGGAGCAAGAAGAGGAAAAAAAATAAAAAATAAAAAAAAGAACACCAACGTAAAAGGGTGACCAACATGCTAGGCCAGTGGTCAGCAAACTGCGGCTCTGGAGCCACATGCAGCTCTTTGGCCCCTTGAGTGTGGCTCTCCCACAAAATACCATGACCTGGATGAGTCTATTTTGAAGAAGTGGTGTTAGAAGTTTAAGTTTTAAAAATGTGGCTCTCAATTGTTGTACTGTTGATATTTGGCTCTGCTGACTAATGAGTTTGCCAACCATTGTGCCAGGCCACTACCAATGCTGAGCTAACCCATTGTATTCTCTGCTCCCCCTCCTCACCAGGAGAAACATGGGCTGATGTGTTCCGAACATGGCCATTTTCCTGAGTTACACATAAACCTTGCACATGAGCTGCACACATCTGACAGGCAGGATGCAGGCTTCCTTCCAGGCCTTAGGAATCCAATTAGAACACCCACCTGATACCCATTGGTGCAGAGGTCAGTTTTGAGTGTATTTAAGTAAACATCTTCACACCGTGCTTTTGTGTGTAGCACCCAGCAGAGCCTGTTCCGCTGTGTGATCACAGCAGTGAATACACACAGGCGCTTGTGACGGACTCGGGCACCACCACATCGACCCACTGTTCATCCTACAAAGTGACTCCACGTGCCATCCTCTGCAAGAATGCCACCATGCTACGCTTTTGATGGGAAAGAGGCCCCCCCTGTCTGTGAAGTAAAAACGCAGTCCTCACTCAGATCTCACCTAAGACTGGTCTTGATCTTGAACTGTCTCATCCCTCCAAATCCAAAGAGAAGCAGAAATCGGCATAGTATTTTAAAAACCATGATTGCATGGCTATTAACTGCAGAAGATTAGAGACAGAACTGATATCAGCAGCCAAAATAAGCACAGTGTACATTTATTTTTATAAAATACCAATTTCAGGATGAGTGTGACTCGTGGGAACTCCAAGTCTCAATCAAATTCCTCAGTACGGCAAGACGAGGACTGTAGAGCTTCTCCTTGGGATAAACATGTGGGCAAGGAGACACCGAAATGGAACTGGACCTTCCATAGAAAATGTCTGTCTCACTAGAGTTTCTGCGGGTATTTGCTATTTTTACATTAGGGAAAATCTGTTCATATTTGCTTTATTGACCTCAAATATTATAGGAGCACCAATAGCTGTCATCTGTTGACAGGTTATTGTTGGGTCCTGCACTGATAAACGTCATTAGAAAGCTGTGGTGAAATATAAGCAACATAAGATTTATCTGCCCAATCACTGCCAAGTGAACAGCTCAGCGGCAGGAAGCCCCTGCGCACTGCTGTCTGACCATCTGCACCATCCAGCCACAGAACTCCTCATCTTGCAAAACCAGGATTCTGTTCCCATTGAACAACTTGCCCATTCCCCTCACTCCAGCCCTGCCGCCACCATCCTGCTCTGTCTCTGCCAGGTGAGCTGCTCTAGGCCCCTCACATGAGAGAAGCCACACAGTATTTGTCCTTTTGCTTCTGGCGTATTTTCCTAAGCGTGTCTTCAGGGTTCATCCATGCTGCAGCGTCTGTCAGAACTCCCTTCCTTTTTAAGGCAGGATTAATTCTGGTGTGTCTGTTTATCACACGTAGTGTATGCATTCCTCCATCGATGGCTACATGGCTGCTTCTGTTTTTTGGCGATTGTGAATAATGTGGCTATGCACACAGGTGAACACAAATCTGTTTGAGTCTCTGTTTTCAGTACTCTAGGGAATATTCTCATAAGTGGAATTTATGGATCATATGATAAGTCTATTATTACTTTTTTGAGGAACCACCACACTGCTTCCTATAGGGGCTGTATTATTTTACTGTATTTTTATGTACTGTCTAATTTACCCTCCCACCCCTGGCCCTACAGGGTGGACGCAGCTGCCTCTCCTGTGCATGGGGAGGGTCAGACACCAGGATGGAGACACACAGGTAGCTGTGGCAGAGCCATGATTTGAACCCAGGCAGTGTGGTCCAGAGCCAAAGCTTGTACTAGATCATTCATTCTTTCAATTCAAGAAATACTGACCTAGAACTGCTCATGCACTTGGCTCAGGTATGGGGTGGGGAATAAGAGATAAATAACAAACATCCCCCACCCCTGTTGGTACTACATGGCTTCCTTGGGGATGTTACCCAGCTAGTTTCCCAAACCTCAGCTGCCAGTCAGCCCTAGGTCTCCGGTGGGCGGAAGTACAGCACAGTGAGAACAACATGGGTACCAAGGGACAGACTGACAGCCACGCCAGCTTTGACGGAGAGCCAGGCTCCTGGCAAAGGGAGCACAGAGGGCAGGACAGAATGCGAACAAAACTTGAGTGATGCAGGGAGGACCAGGCCATGCTGACCAATGTTATGGCCTTTTGATTTGTGTGTGTGTGTGTCTGTGTGTGTGTGTGTGTGTGTGTGTGTGTGTGTGTGCGTGCTTTTGCGCGCTCTCGCTCGCGCTGAGAAGGAATTAATCCAAAGCTGTAGATGAAGAAAACTGTGTGTCTCAGGGCGAGGCCGGGCCACATAATCAGTTCGGAAGCAGAGAAGAGGTGACAGGTGTTCACATTACAATCCGGCTGCTTCCAGAGGGGCTGCCACACGACTTAAACCGTAGAGACCGCAGAGGCTTGATGCCCACTAATACCTGCGGGAATGCACTCAATCACGTTTCCTTGGGATGGCCCTTCCAAAGCACCCCACTGTGCGCACTGCCTGTGGCTTCCCAGCTGCCTGGCAGTGTACACTGCACACCGTGCAAACGGGAGGACCGCGGGCTCCATCCGTGACATGGGACACTGGCTGTCTGGCACAGAAGAATGTGTTAAGAAGGAACTCACAACCCTTTCACTTTTGGATATTTTATGATAAATATTAAGACAAGTTTTTAACTAGAATAACACACAGCCACGGAAAAGAATGACATGTAGCCCTTTTTACTAGTTAGTCATCCTTCGGGGAATGGCTCAGAGCAGACTTGAGCCTCACAGAAATGCATGGAAAATGGTCCCCACTGTGCAGGCCGCCTGCGTGACCACAGGTTCTCCTGGCCACCGAGGGGCCTTCACCCCGGTCATGACCGCACCACAGAAACCTAGAGCGTCAGAGGCTTATGCATGGGAGGCCAGTTCCCTACCAGAAACAAGGGTGCAGACCTGGAAAAGCCACTGGGCTGGGCACCTAGCACGCTGCCCGGCCAGGGCCTCAGCCACAGCACTGAGCACACTGTGGCAGACAGTCTTTGCTGCGGGGGCTGGGCCGGGGCCTGTAGGATGTTTAGCAGCATCACTGCCTTGATCTAGAGAACCACCCAGGGCCTCCCCACTGAGAAGCCCCACTAGAGACCCAGGTCATTTTACAAGCTGCGTCTAAGTCTCCAGACCCAAAGGTACCTATGTTATGCCAAGGACTCACCAACATTTTCCTGGGTGAGTAAGCAAAGAGTGGTATGAAGATGAAAATAAAGAAATAAAACCATGAGTTTTCAGAGAACATTTTAGGACATATGGCATAGATGTGACGCTAAGAGAATCCAAGCAGTCACAGAGGTCACTGAAAAAATAGTACTATTGTAATAATAACTCCCGCTCTGACCATTCCAGTTCTAGTTAAGACAGTTCAAATGTGCAGAATGGTCAAATGCTGTCTAGTCTGCAATGAATTTACAGCACAGATCGAATGAATGAACAGCCAACACAAGTCGTTTAGTAGGCAATGCCACATTTTTATTTTACTGTTTCCTCTTTATAAGAAATACAAGGTATCTTCATAGTTTCTAAATGGGATAGTTTATTCTTCTGCACTAACAATATTACAATCTCATAAAAGAAGACAAATTAGCCACATCTTTACTATCTTCCTAAATACAATGTTTTTACCACTTTATTAACAAGAACTCCCTAATATTTGACACTGGCATACTTCTGAATTAAAATTATTTATGCTCATGATAAAAGCCATTAGCATGAGCATAATTTTGAATTTGACATCTTCTGAAAGAAAAAAAAAGAGTGAGGTGATTTAAAAAGACTCAGTGTGCTTTCAGATTCACGATTGAAAATCAGCATCTCACCCCCGGTGTGGAGAGAGCCATCCGGGGACCAGGATGCCTCATTAACATCAACTCCCTACACCTGCATACACGCTGTGCTAACAACGGAGGACACCGTTCCTACACTCACAGCCATGCGGTGAATAGGCTTTTCCTCCAAACCATTAGTTTGGGTGAACAGTAACCAAAAAGCACACATGTTAAAAAGGAGGTTGTCACACACTAAATTAATACTCAGAGTTCTCTGTTCACAAGTAAATTAAATCATCACCTAAAACTGCCTCCCGGTTATTTTAACATCTGTGTCTTTCCATGTGTTCCAAAGGTCTGAACTGAGTCATTCCTCCCAGTCCTCCCCCAAGCTGCCTCCCCTTCAAATGTCTCCATTGTAACTGCAAAGGCTACAGAGAGAAGGAGGTGACTCAAGCGAGCAGCTGCTGCTGCTGCACACAATCCCCAAATGCTCAGCTGGGTGCCCTGAGCCTGGAGAGTGAAAGAGTGGAGGCCACTGCCCTCTGCAGAGCCTGCGGAAATGAGGGTCCTCCCATCACAAGTCACTCTCACAGGTCTCCACTGGAAGGCGCTAGGCCGGATCCAGGACCCCAGTTTGAAGCCCAGCTCATTTACAACCAAAGTGATTCAAGTCACACCTCCTGCCCTCCATCTTTTAGACTCAAAGGGACCTTCCAGACTTAAATTCTGCAAGTCTCTGAGTCTTTCTTTAAACCAGATCATGCAATCAAATTCTTGTTTAAACACACACACACACACACACACACACACACACACACACACAAGAATCCCTGGCCTGTAGCTCAGTTGGTTAGAGCATTGTCCCGATAGGCCAAGGTTGTATGTTCCCCCAGTTATGGCACATACAATAAGCAACCAATGAGCACATAAATAAGTGAAAGAACAAATCATTGTTTCTCTCTCTCTCTCTCTCTCTCTCTCTCTCTCTCTCTCTCACACACACACACACACACACACACACACACCCTAGGATCAATAAATAAGTTTTTAAAATTTTTGTACTTAATTTATTTTAAAAGAAACACAAAAGAGCCATTTGTACTGACTTTAGGGAAGAAAATGGATTTAATTTGTATGGCAACTATAAAACAAGAAGTTACTTTTATTTTCCCCCACAAATATTATATAGACTAAAGGCCCGATGAACAAATTCATGCTTGGGAGGAGTCCCTCGGGGTGGCCTGTGGGGATTGGGCCCCAGCTCGCAGCCCCAGCTTGCTCCCCATCCTGACAGCCCCGCAGTCCTGCCTGGCACCTTGCAGTGGCCTGGCACCAACCCCTCGCCTGCTTCACCATCCTGCCTGTGGGGCAATTGATTGGGGCTGGCCCCCACTCCCCCTCTCCCAACCCCCAGTTGGGCACAACCCCGCCCCTCACCATTATCCCTGGTCATCATCTGCAGGGTGACCAGGATAGTGGTCAACACTCCCCCCTTGGCCTGGCGCCACCCAGTAACCTGCTCCACCCTCTCCCCACAGTACACTCCTGTTAGGACCCATTAGGGCCAGCAGCACCTCCACTGCTGCCCGCTGCCAGCATGTGTCACCCATGCCTGCCATGTTCCGCACCACCCCCTGGTGGTCAGCATACGTCATGGTGAGCAGTTGAACTCCAGGTCAAACTCCCTGACAGATAATTTGCATATTAGGCTTGTATTATATAGGATGGGAGCCAGTTACTTGTGAGAGCTGGGTTGCTGAGATCACCAGCCATGTGGTGTCACTACAAAGCACAGCTCCGTGGACAGCCAAGCCCACCGGCCGCCTAGGACCAGCTTGAGCTTCCTCATAACATTTTCAAAACAAGCAATTATAACATGGTTAATACGATCACTTCACAACCCCTGTGGACACCGTGTTCCTATTGCATGCCCTCCTGCCTGGCCAGTGTATGAGTGGCTTCGGCGCTGAAGTCCTTCTGCTAATCCTAGCAGCTTCACATCCTACACCTGACAGCACCCACACATGTACACAAACAAATCAGTCTGTCCCCTCGGCGTTCCATCTATTAAGGACAAAAAAATCAAAAGGCCAGTCTATGTACTATGATAGCTCCTCATGTTCATAGACAAATTGAGCAAATGCAGGTGGAAACTCCCAACGAGGAAGAAGGCGTGAGAGGGGAAATGTGTTCATGTAAAGTCTAAAGAGATCTTTAAAAAACTGCAGTCTGAGAATTTTATTATTAACCTAAGCTTCTTAGTATAGAAACCCCAAAACTCTCCCAACTGGACAGCTAATTGAGGGTTGGAAAGAGCCAAAAAGACTTTTTCCTCCTGTGTTCATTCATCACAGGCCATCCAGAAACCCTGGCTCAATCCGATATGTGACTTTTGTCCATGCACTCCAAATCAGGTGAGGATTGGCTGGTGATGATGTCATGGCCTGGGAAATCCCGCGTGAATGTGGTTTTAATATCATGCCTCCGCTCATCATACATAACAAAGTATATTAAGTGTAACAGTGAATGAGCTGTGGAAAGGTAGTAATGGGATAAAGCAAAGAATCGTGTGTGTGTGTGTGTGTGTGTGTGTGTGTGTGACTAAACATAACTAGGTCGTCAAACAATACACATCTCTAAAAAGGCCAAATAAATGAGTATTGAAACTCAAATGACATAGAACATTCCAGTATTAGAAATATGGAGAGATGACTTTTAATGAGAAATATTCAGTAGTCTAGTAGAAATATTTGTAAGTTTTTGTATGTTGAGGGAGAAATTAAATAAATAAATAAAGCCACTAAAAAAAAAAAAAAAAAAAAAAAAGTGAGTTAGCAGTCACTGCTTTTCTGGGAAGGGTAATTTTCTTCTCTTTAGTGAGCAAAACTGGCCAAGCCAAATCGTGACTTAAAATCTCGATAAACTTTAAAGTGTCAAAGGATAACGAGGATGCTTGACTTCACTGTCTCACTCTAGACTAGGGGTGTCGAACTCAATCAGAGAAGGGGCCAAAATCTAAAATCCAGCCTAAATCGCGGGCCGAATGGTTTACTGAACAGTCATAAACTGTCATTGTGATGGAAACGCAGCGGAGTGCAGTGATGACAGCACGGTGCGGGCCACATTGCAAGGCCTGGCGGGACGGATTTGGCCCGCGGGCCTTGTGTTTGACACATGTGCTAGACCATCAAGCAACCCAGAGCAACGAGACAGAGCTGAGGAAAGAACCCAAAAAGCTTTCAACTATGAAAATCCTGACCACGCAGCGTCCACACAAATGGAGAGTCTTCTCGCACCAACGCAATGCCAGCTCCGCGGCCAGTCTGGAGGACACAGTCATTGGTAGTCATACGGATGCGCTCCTGCTGCCTGGTTAGGGGCTGCGTGGCCAGTCCACAGGAGATGCTGGGCTTGCGCACCCACTTATGACCCAGACTCAGCAGAAATGCCTCTCGCTGTAAAAGCCACACAAGCTGTGGAAGACTCTTCCAGACATGCATACATCTGTTCTCAAATGACTCAGTGGAAACACTGATTTATATCATTCTGAAATGGCTGTTCTTAAATGATTTCAGAAGGTTTTTTCTGCTCCACCCCCTGCCTGCACAGGGAGGGCTCAGACACGTGGACAAACTGCCCTCAGCTTGTCACCACTCAGCAGGTGCGGCCTCCAGCTGGGGACAGTCCTTGGACCCGGAGTTAGAGGAAGAACTGATGGAGGCTTTGAGCATGCCCATCCCCGCACTCCGGGATCCCATCCACCTCGCTGGTCTGGAGGGACAGCCATTGTGAAGGTCAGGGACACAGAGGCTTCCCCGGTGGCGTGGGGTCCCTCACACCCTGGCAGGGATGTGCAGGCACATAGTAGGTCTCTGCAAGTCAATGAACCCGTGTTTACACATCAGGGCGGGGGAGTTGGTTCACAGCTCGGAGAGGGTCCTCAGAGGGGTCCGTGTGCCCCAAAACGGCCAGTGATGCTGGCCCAGGAGAACAGCCGGGCAGCGTCTGGGTGGGCTGCCTCCCGGGGCGGGACATCAGCCTTCCCGCTGCCCGACTTCCCCCAGGGCGAGCGCAGGGCTCCGGGTTAAAGAACCGGGCTGGCAGGGCCAGTGAGGCAAACAGGTGTGGAAAGAGGGGAAGGAATGTAGACACACACCGGCCTGTCCGGCACACGGGGAAAGAGAACTCCAGGCGCTCGGCTCTCCACCTGCGGGAGGCTGTGCGCTCCGGGCGGCCGGCGGCGCCGGGCTCGGCGAGGCGGCCCGTTCGCCCCGCCCGTTCCCGGGGGTCCACGGGTGCAGCCAAGGGCCCGCGGGACCCGAGGTTGGAAGCGGCCACCGCCGTCCCCAGCCACACGCCTCACCCCAGAGCACCGCTCCCAAGTCCGGGGTGCGCGCTCCAAGGACGGGTGAGGGGCCGCCCTGAGCCGAGCCAAGGCGGTCTGGGTCCCAAAGGGACAGAAGTGGAGCACGGAGTCCGAAGCCCCAGCCCCTCCTCTCGGCCTCCCTCCGCTTCGGGCCCTCCTGCTCGGCCGACCCGGCAGCCAAGCCTGCGCTCTAGACGAGGCACTGACCTCCGCACCGTCCGCATCCCCGGCTGCCCACCGCCTCCAGGCGCCCTGGACGGAAACTTCCCGCGTCTCTGAGGACAAGCCCAAAACCGCCTCGAAGCGGCAGCGACTCCAGCCCGGAGCCCGCAGCCCAGAGCCCGCAGCCCGCAGGCCAACGCGGCCGGGCGCCCCGTCCAGGGTCCAGGGTCCAGGGCGGCGCGCAATGAGCGCTGCAGAACGAGCCCTCCGGAGGGGCTCGCCGGCCGGGGGCCGCGCTGATTGGCTGCCCGCACCCTGGCCCCGCCCGGCCGGCGGTCCACGTGGCCATGCCCTCCTCCCCCCACACACTCCGCATCCCACCCACCCTACCCCCTGCTCCCGCCCCGAGGCTGCGCACCTCCCTCCGCTCCGCCCTCTCCGCGCCGCCACTCCGTAGGTGCGGGTTTTCCTTTGGAAAGCCTGCGAGCCCAGCCCTGCAGGAGGGGGAGAATGGGCTCGCGATGGAGAGAAATCCACGTGCACCCCGTCTCCATCTGAGGACCCAAAGCCTTTTCAAACAGGCTCCCTTAGCCGCCCTTGAGCTTAGCACCTGCTTCTTATGCAATTTGTTTGCATTGAGAGGAGGAAAACCCGCACTCATCTGTACCTGAATATTTTCGCCTTCCAAAAATTATAAAAATACAGCTAAGCCTTTTATTGCACCTCAAGCCAAACCCTCGTTCCTTCTCCTTTCCCCAGTGAAGTATTACTAATCATTAAATAGTGTTCACTTCAAAGAGAAAACCTCATTAACCTCCTTCTTACCGATCACAAAGCCGAGGGCAGAGAGCTGACTGAGGACCGTCCAGTCCATTAGTGGCCGCTGTGTGTGATTTGAACCCAGGAAGCGTTCCCTGCGGAATCCCTGAGAACTTGCTGGGAACGCAGACTCTCAGACTCACCTGGAGCCAGAAGTCCTTGTGACAGATCCCCACGTGGCTGGAGCGTGCATGAGGTTCCAGAGGCTTCGTCCTGTTCCACCTGCTCTGCGCTGTTCTTGCTGTCTTTTCATCTCTCACTCCAACTGGCATAGCATTCCGCTCATCCTGCCCTCATTGCACTCCGAGGTCTACTTGCCCTTCTCCGAGCTTCCGATTGCACAATCTATGGCAGGCCTCCCCCTGTTCTACCTGTTCACACACACACACACACACACACACCATCTTATTCTGTTTACCATCTAACATTTCCAATCCTTTCCTCTTTTATTATCAAAGCAGGCTCTGCAGCCACAGTCCTGTTATGGAGTTGTCGCCAGTCTGGGAGGGAATGGAACCTCAGAGGCAGGGCGTGGAGATTCTATGAAAGACAAGGGCCGATCCCAGGCAGGCCTATGGCTGTGCGCAGGAGGCGCACAGCTCTTGTTGGACCCCGTTCACTCCATGAAACTGTGGACCTACTCTGTGTCAGGCCCTGCAACAGAGGCTGGTGTACACCAGGTACACAAAACAGTAAGAATTCCTCCTCCCGGGGAGAAGCACAGAGTGTGGTCAGCGTGTCCTGGGGAGAAATGAAGTGCAACAGGGAGGTGAGTGCAGGAGGCTGTGGTGCTCGGGCTCTTTCTTACTGTGAAGGGAACAAGGACGGGAGGAGCTCAGGGAGTCGGTCACACAGAACTCCACACTCGTTCATTCACCAAGCATGTAGTGATCCAACACTGTGAGTCAGGCGTGGTTCTGGCCTGTCTGTGTTACTGGAGTTTTTTAGCTCCAAGTTTTCCTGCACTGAAACGTTCTTGTCCTGATTGGCGTCTTTAGAGAGGTGAGCACGGTAAAGTGCGGTCATTCGGGTGGCCCTAATCCAGGGTGACTGGTCCTTATGAAAGGGGAGATTTGGAGCCCCACAGACAAAGGGAGCATGCCACGTGAGGTGACGGCGGAGATCAGGGAGCTGCTGCTATGGGCGAGGAACACCAGGGGTTGCAGCAAACCAAAGCAGATGAGAGAGGCATGGAGCCGATGTTCTGTTTCTCACCTCAGAAGGAGCCAACCCTGCCCACCCCTTGATCTTGAACTTCCAGCCTCCAAAACTGAAAGACAACACATTTCTGTTGTTTAAGGCACCAGCTGTGTTACGTCGTCATAGCAGCCCATGCAGATGCACACAAGCATGTTTCTAAGGTGAGATGGTGCAGTTAAGTGACTCATCAGCACATTTCCAATGACCTGATGGCTTTTGTGCACCAGCAGGAAGCCAAAAATGGTCTGATAAATTGAAATGTACTAACTTTTATTCACCACAAGAAAAAAAAAATTTTTGTACAAGAAAAAAAAAAAACTAATGAGCCTCAATTATTCATTATTTCTTCATCAAGTGTTTATCAGAAGTCTGCTGTGTGCCGGGCGTGGGGTGTGTGACACATGAGGCAGGTGTGTGCCCTGCTCCCATGAGACTTCTGTGTGTCCTTATGGGATAGCCGTAAATAAATCAACGAATACAGGAACAAGATGATTTCAAAGCAGAATGCACACTTAAAAAGGAAGGAAAGGGGAGGGAAGGAGAGGGAAGGGAAGAGGAGGGGAGGGGAGGAGAAAGGAGGGGAGGAAAGGCTACAGGATTAAGATGATTTCAAAGCAGAATACATACTTAAAAGGGAAGGGGAAAAAAGAAAAGAAAAAAGGAAAGAAGGTGAGAGGATTAAAGAATGGGAGGTGGCCCACCTGGTGAGGCAGGACAACAATCTCTTTCAAGACAGCATCCTGCCATTCACTTCGTATCACCCTTTCTTTCTCTCTGTGCCGCCCATTTTATACCTTTTGAGGTTGTGTAAAATCAATCAAAGTCTTTTCCATAAAAATGGGGTCAAACTATTTATCTTCTTGTGTAAGAACCTGTGAAGGTCGTGCCAACAGGATTTTGTGCACGCACTCACATGTGTGTGCACACACACACACACACACACATCCAATACTCCTTGATGTGCTTCTGCATTTAAAGATAGTGACCCACGTGACATGAACATTGTTCCCTTTCCTCACTTGTGTAACAGCCAGAGCACTCCTGGGCGCAGCCCGTGCCCCATCAGCACACTGGTCACTGACGGCAGCTCTCCCAGGCCTGGGACAAGGCTCTCAGCAAGGGCAGCTGCGGTGCTGAGCTCTCGCAGTGCTCATGTGTGGACCTCAGAGACTGACAGGAAGAACAGCTAACGTTCTCTGGGAGCTTGTGTGCGCTCACTATGCTCAGAGTTTCACATGGACTTTTATCCCATAACCCGGCAAAGTAAATGGTCTTATTACAATCTCCATCTTACAGATGGGAAAACCGGGTCTCCAAAGAGGGAAACTAAAATGCCAGCTCTTGAAACCACCATCCAATGACAGAATTATGCCGAGAGCCCATCTCTGTACCTGCAAGGCCTGGGCGAGGCTCGGCGAGCAGCAGCAAAGAGCGATTCTCTGTTCCTTGGCCCTTGTCTTTGAGATCTTCAGAGCGCTGTTTTCATTTGCCCAGCCCTCTCCTCCAGCTTTCAAGTTCACTTTTCTACCAGATGGTCACTTGGTTTTCCTTTGCTTCAAACTGGAGCTGGGAGAACTTTGATAAACGACACACGGCTACATGTTTTGCTCTTCAGCCTGTCTCCTGGCAGCCTCTGAGGAAATGTGAGTCACGAATAGACCTCATCTACTTTGTCATACCCCAAAGCTCATCCATGGGCGGCTCCCAGCACAAGCTCCTGCCCTCCCTCAGATAGCGGGAACTCGGCACCCACTGCCGGACCAAAGCTGGGGCCACTCCCTGCAGGACCAAGGCTGAGGGCCACCCCCTGTGGGACCAAGTCTGAGGGCCACCCCCTGCAGGATCAAGGCTGTGGGCCAGGGCCACGCCAGCCCCTTCACACAGGCACCCCCAGGCCTCCCACAGAGAGTGCGCCCCTCCCAGTGGCTTCAGCTTGTCCTGGTGAATCACTTTCTGTTCTGCTGGCTCCGCACAGTCCTGGCCAGGGAGAAAGCTAGTTCCATGGAGAAAAGACTGCAAGTAGCTCTCCTTGGACCCGGATTACCCGCCTGCGGGGGAGGCAGCCTCCACTGTTAGCGCTTCCTGCCTGGCAGCCTCCGCTGTTAGCGCTTCCTGCCTGGGGGCGGCCAGGCTCCCTTAACCGCCTGGCACTCAGACAAGGTGCCCACAATTCACTGTGCAAGGCGCGGGTGGGTTCCTTCCCCTCCCTCGCTGACCACAACTGCCTCAAGAGCGCACACCCGGGAAGAACAGAGCTTCAGGGCAAATGGGAGGACTGTGAACCCACAGGGCAGAGGTCACACAGAGCTGCTGCACTGGGGGTGGGGAGGGGGGGGGGGGGACCAGCTCCACACCAGGCCAGCCTTGGCCACCACCCAGGGCAATGCTCCCCCACCCTCCGTCCTGTCCCTCAGCTCCCCATGTCTCCCCTCTCTCCAAGGGTCATATTTCCCCAGTACACGGAAGACTGCTATTGTCATGTGTTACATCATTCTGTCATTGACTCTTGTATTAATTCATTGTAAAATTTTTGTCAAACAGGTATTTTACATCTATGTTCACAGCAGCACGCACAAAAGGTGGAAGACCCCAAGTGTCCACTGACCTCACTGGGTAAACAAATGCGGTTTGTGCATGTAATGGAACAGTGTGAGAAGGAAAAGGAAGTCCTGTCACATGCCACACCAGGCTGAACCTTGAAGACATCGGGCTAAGTGAAATTAGCCAGTCGCAATCACACTCACACACACACACACACACACACACACACACACACACTGTCTGATTCTTCTCATATGAAGTCCCGAAAAGCCAAATTCCTAGCTATAGAAATAGGATGGTGGTTGCCAAAGGAAGTGGGGAGAGAGAGGGGCAGAGGGAGCAGTTACTGTGTAAGGGGCCAGAACTTCAATTTTGCTAGATGAGAAGAGTGTGGCAAATGGACGGTGGTGATGGCTGCACAGACCGGGAGTTTACTGACTGTGCAGTTAGGGAAGGTTAAGCCAGTAAATTGTATGTGTATTTTACCATAGTTTAAAAATCTGAATCAACAGAGGTTCTTCTAAATCAGTTTCAAGTGGCAAAATTTTAAAGTTTAAAATGTAATATGTGATTTAATTTGTACAGAAATGACCATACTTAGACTTAACATTTTTGTATAAATAAAAACTTTTTTACATTTGGTTTATGTGTGCTAACGCTATAGTAGGCACTTGAGATGCAGTTTTAAAAGACAGTCATAATCCCTGGGCTCAGAGAATTTACAAAGAGCGCTGGATGACCCGGATGGGACCTGATTCAGTTCACACTTTCCTCCTCCAACAAACACTTATGAGTGTGTGCGTGGGCAGGCTCTCTGTGTCCTGCCAGAATTCACTGAACATGGCAGACACGGACCCAGCCCTCACAGGGCTGCCACTCTAGCAGAGGAGAATATCAAACAAGAAATCACTGTTTCTTAGCCCTGAGCTCCACTCAGACACAAGGCCTTCTGAACTCTGCTAATGACATCCAGACAGAGAGCGTCCCCTGCAGCCCTCCCATGCCTGTAAAACATCCGTGAAGCAACACCAGGAAGAATATGGTAACTCAGTCTTTTCCAGGGACTGAGCATTTACTTGAGGCATCTGACTACATGACATGACAGACACTGCGGCAACGTGCAGCTGGAATTACGAAGAAGCCAGCCAACAGAATAACGAAGAAGCCAGCCAACAGAGACCGGAGGTCAGAGCAGAGAGGAATCTGGGCTCTGAGACCACACCACCTCTCACAGCGGCTCAGTGAGTTGCTGACTCCGTTTACTGGGAGTTCCAGTGGCTGGAAAAGCTGTGGTATGAGAAGGGCATCCAGGTAAGAAATGGCTCACACACCTTGGGCTTTTACCTGCATTATCTCAGTTCCTCGTTGTTGTACTCCATTAGAATACCTTCCTTCTTTCCATGTTATAGATGAAAACCCGAGTTTCAGAGAACCTATCTGATCTTCCTTAAAGCTAGAAAGTCTAAGTTGAGAATGCATCCTCCCAGCTCTAAGTTACCTCAGAACCTTGGGTCTCAGAGAAAGATCTATGCTGGGGCATGGATGTGGTCACCATCGAGTTAGACTCCAGGAGATACTCATTAAAGCAATGGCAGGGAATGAGACTGCCAAGTGAGGATCACAGCTCTGCACATGATGTGCTCTGTCAGCAAAGGGAGATGGAGGTCAAATGTGTGAGGGAGCAGTGGCCATGCTTCTGGGTGCCTTAAGGTGAAACGGATTTCAAATCGTTTGTTTTCTAGGTCTTGGCAATTTCCTGCCGTGT
Organism: Pipistrellus kuhlii; assembly: GCF_014108245.1. NCBI lineage: Eukaryota > Metazoa > Chordata > Mammalia > Chiroptera > Vespertilionidae > Pipistrellus > Pipistrellus kuhlii. The sequence goes on along the minus strand of NW_023425416.1, from coordinate 2,770,630 downwards.
TTGGATTGCATCATCCTCATATTGAATTTGGTCTGAAAAATTCAAGAGTATCTCTCTTCTACATATGGATCTCTAAACAAACTGTGCAAATTAGCACTGGCTTATAGGGCCAGGCTGCAGAGAATGAGGCGGAGAATATCAAGAAGTAGGTGTGAGGCTGGAAATGGTGACTCCCAGGGTGACGCTTCCACCCGGTCTTAATCAACAAGATTCCATGTTGAGTTGTTTTGCCCCTGGGGAATTCAGAGCATTCTAACATTTTAGTAAGACTTTTTAACAGCAACAAATAAAAAGGAAAGCAAAGTTAGTTATTGGATTGGAAGAATCAATATTGTGAAAATGTTCATACTACCCAAAGCAATGTACAGATTCAATGCAATCTCTGTCAAAATTCCAATGGCATTTTTAAAGAAATAGAATAAATAATCTTAAAATTTGTATGGAATCGCAAAACACACTCACACACACACACACACACACAGTCAAAACAATCTTGATAAAGAAAAAATCATGCTCCCTGGTTTCAAACTATATTACAAGCTGTAATCATCAAAACAGCATGGTGTTGGTATAAAAACAGACACAGATCAATGTAACAGAATACAGAGCCCAGGAATAAGCCCATGCATATATGGTCAATTAATTTATATCAAAGGATCCAAGAACATACAATGAGGAAAGGGCAGTCTCTTCAGTAAATAGTGTTGGGAAAACTGGACAGACACATGCAAAAGAATAAAACTTGACTGACCACTATCTTACACCACACACAAATATTAACTCAAAAATGGATTAAAGATTTGAACATATGATCTGAAACTATATTACTCCTATAATAAAACATAGGTGTAAGCTCCTTGACCTAGGTGTTGGCAATGATTTTTTTAATCTGACAGTAAAATCAAAAACAACAAAAAGAAAAATAAATAAGTGGGACCACACTAAACTGTAAAGCTTCTTCACAGCAAAGGAAACCAACAAAATTCCAAGTAACCTTCTGAAGGGGAGAACATATTTCCTAATCATATATCTGATAAGGGACTAACATCCAAAATATATAAAGAACTCAAAAGAACTCATACGACTTATAAGGGGGGCGGGGGGAGATCTGGTTTTGAAAATGTGCAGAAGATCTAATAGACATTTTCCAAAGAAGACATACAGGTGGCCAGCAGCTACATAAAAACATTCTCCATATCTTTAATCACCAGGGAAATGCAAAGCAGAGCCCCAGTGAGACACCACCGCACACCTGCTAGAATGCTTTGTCAACAAGACAAGAAATAACAAGTGTTGACAAGGATGTGAAGAAAAGAGAACCATGTTGGCAGGAATGTAAATTGGTGTAGCCACTATGAAAAACAGTATAGAAATTCCTCAAAAAAATTAAACATAGAACATTGTATGGATCCAGCAAGCCAACTTCTGGTTATTTTTCTAAAGAAAACAAAACTACTAACTCAAAAAGCTATTTGCATCCTTATGTTTGTTGTAGCATTATTTACAACTAGAAGCCCAGTGCATGAAATTCGTACAGAGGGGTTCCCCTCAGCCAAGCCTGGACTCTCTCCAAGCCGGGATTCCTCAGGGGATGTCAGTTTTGGATCCCTGGGAAACCAGCAGTTGGATATTCCTCTCACAATCCGAGACCACTGGTTCCTAACTGCTCACCAGCCTTCCAGCCTGATTGCCCCTAACTTCCCTCCATGCTGGCCTGGTCACCCCTATTTGCCCTCTCTCCCACTCTCCTTCCTCCTCCCCCCCACCCACCCACCCCACCCCCGCTGGCCTGGTGGCCCCTTAGTACTCCCCCTGCCAGCCTGGTTGTCCCCAACTGTCTCTTCTTGCCTCCTGGTCACTCTCAACTGCCCCCCCTTCCAGCCTGGTTGCCCCTCACTGCCCCCCTCTGCTGGCTTGGTTGTCCCTAACTGCCCCCCCCTTGCTGGCCTGTTTACCCCTCACTGCCACCCTCACTTGCCTGTTCACTCCTCACTGCCCCCTCTGCTGGCCTGGTTGCCCCTAACTGCCTCCCCCCCCACTGACCTGGTAACCAATCACTGCTCCCCCAACCAGCCCAGTGGCCCCCAACTACCACCCCTGCCAGCATGGTCACCCCCAACTTCCCCCTCTGTTGGCCTGGTTGCCTCATGCAGCCTGCTGGTCAGTCAATTTGGTTGTCCTTCACTAACCCTCCTGCCAGCCTGGTCACCCCACACAGCCTGCTGTTCAGTTGTCACTGTGAGGGTGTTGAGACCAATTTGCATATTACCCTTTTATTAGTATAGATAGCCAAGATATGGAAGCATGTTAAGTGTTTATTTATGGATGATGGATGAATGAATAATGGAAATGTGGCATATAAACAAGGGAATATTATTCACCCATAAAAATAGTGAAACCACCTTAGCCAGTTGGGTTCAGTGGATGAGCATTGGCCTGAAGCATGAAGGGTCCCCGGTTCAATTCTGGTCAAGGGCACATACCTTGGCTGCAGGTTCCCCAGCCCTGGTTGGGGTGCATGTAGGAGGCAACCGATTGACATATCTCTCTCACATCGCTGTTTCCCTCGCCCTTCCACTCTCTCTAAAAGTCAATGGGAAAATATCCTCAGGTGAGGATTAACAACAATAACAAACATGAAAGAGAATGAAATCTTGCTATTTGCAATAACACAGATGGACCCCGAGGCATTCTGCTAGTGAAATAGTCATACAGAGAAAGATAAATACCATATTATTTCGCTTATATGTGGAATTTTTAAAAAAAAATAAGAATTCATAGAGAAAGGGCTAAAAGATAAAAAGAAAAAAAGCCATGTACATTTTGATTTACCACTGTAAATCAAATCAGAAGTAAACTAAGCTTTTCATATAGGTGAGCAAAACAATATTTACTGAATGAATTAGCTAGCCAACTTTTGATTTAAAAAAAAAAAAAAACAAACACAAACCTCACCCTAGCCAGTTTGGCTCAGTGGATAGACCGTCAGCCTGCGGACTGAAGGGTCCCAGGTTGTATTCTGGTCACAGGCACATGCCTGCATTGCAGGCTTAATCCCTAGTAAGGGGCGTGCAGAAGGCAGCCAATCAACAATTCTCTCTCATCATCAATGTTTCTATCTCTCTATCCTTCTCCCTTCCTCTCTGAAATCAATAAAAATATATATTTTTAAAAACCCTCTTTTTTGTACTTTATCTTCAATATGGGAAGTAGGGATTGAATGCTGAAAATATAACCTATATAACCCACTTGTTTCAAAACTAAATAAAATTTATAATAAAAAAGTAAAGTATGATTCATCATTAGCACACACTGACATAAATTTAAGGAACCAAAATATGTGCTGAGACAACTTTTTAAATATTTCCTTGCGCTTACTTTTACTCCATGATCCTTCTTTCTATCCTTGCTCCCAATAAATTCAAGCAGCTACACAGTATGTTTGCAGCCCTAGGGGAAAGTCTGCCAAAGCGAAACTCAGAGAACGAAGAATAAAGCCCTGGCTTATGAGTTTCAAAACGGGCTGCTGAAACCCTCGTCAGAAACAGTACTTTTCTGAAGCTTCTGAACCACAGAGCCAGGTTTTGAATATCACCAAGTCCCAGCACACCTTAAGCGATAAGTTGGGGGAAACAGTCTCCTCTCTGGCTTTCAGAGGAGGGACAGAGTCCACTGGTTGGATGGAAGAGAAGATAGTCTGGGGAGATGGAGGGAGTGGGGTGAGCGTTGCCTAGAGAGACCGCCATGGACAGCTTCCCCCAAGCTGTGCAAGAACAGCAAAAAGTCTAATCCAGGATGGGCTTCTCAACCTCAGCGCTGACTGGTGTTTTTTGCTTTCTCATATTCCAAATCATTGATTTGATACTCAAAATTTTCTACTGTTCAATCCCTATAAATTATTCTTTATTTCAGTTAGTGTATGCTTAATTTCTGACTGGTCCTTTTTCATGTCTTTGAAATTCTCACTAAGATCCTTGAAAGTCTCACTAAGTCCCTTGAAGCTCTCATTAAGATCCTTGAGCAGCCTTCTAACCACTATTTTGAACTCTGTATCCAGTAGTTTGCTTGCTTCCATTTCATTTATTTCCCTTTCTAGAGATTTCTTCCATTCTTTCATTTGTTAGATGCTTCTTTGTCTCCTCATTTTGGCTGCTTCTGTGATTTTTGTTCCTGTATATTAGGTATAACTGCTATATTTCCCTGTCTTGGTAGAGTGGCCTTGTTTAGTAGTTTCTGTGCAGGACCCAGTGGCTCAGCCTCTCAGGGTCCTACTGCAGCCTCAATATCCTACCCCATTAAAAAAAAACAAAATACCACACGTGGGTTTTGGAACAGCTCATCCCATGCTTCCTCCTCTCCTACCAGTCTTGATGTACATTCCTCTTTACTTTTCTAGTTGTAGGACTTCCATTCAGCCAGATTTCAGGGCATTCTGAATAATGGTTTTGCTGTATTTTAGTTATAATTTTGATGTGGTTGTGGAAGGTGGCGAATACCAGCATTTACCTACACCATCATCTTGGTTCACTCTAAGCTCAATTTAAAACATCACATGTTTTGGCTAAAACGGTTTGGCTCAGTGGATAGAGCATTGGCCTGTGGACTGAAAGGTCCTGGGTTCGATTCCGGTCAAGGGCATGTACCTTGGTTGCAGGCACATCCCCAGTAGGGGGTGTGCGAGAGGCAGCTGATCAATGATTCTCTCTCATCGATGTTTCTAACTCTCTATCCCTCTCTCTTCCTCTCTGTAAAAAAAATCAATAAAAAATATATTTTTTTAAAAAATCACATAACTTCTGGGAAGGGGGCAGGAGTGGAAAGAGGAGGTCAATGGGGGAGGGGGGTAAGGTGAACATCTGTAATATTTCAACAATAAAGATAAACTTTTAAAAGTAAATAAATAAAACAGCATATAACTTTTCTATTTCTTAGAACACTTTCTCCAGTTAATTAAAATTATTTTGCAGGTTTTTACTTTTTAAATAAAGTGTACAATAGATTTGTCTAGAAATTCTATTTTACTCTCCTGATTGCCTGCCTCTCTTTGGAGCTATTCTGTGTGGCATGCATATGACTCTCTTTGTGTGAGTGTTACCTTCAACATACTTGCTTTCTAACGGTTAGACACTCAAGTATGTAAACATGCATTACATAAACCTGAAATAGAGTTTCTGGGAGTATGGCAAATTTGAAGATGATTGTAACTCCCTCTTCCTTCCACTCTTTCTAAAATTGATAAAAATATATTTTTAAAAAATTAAAACACTACCATGTGCTCCTCAATGTATCATGGGCCCTAGGCGCTGAGCCTGCTGCCATGTGTACTGGTGTGGTTGGCCCTGGTTGTTTTTGGCCACCGCTCTGAGGAGGCTACCATCTCTTTTACCTGTATATCTAAAAAACAGAAAATGAGAGGAAGGTGGGCTACTGTCAAGTTAAAATCATGAACCTGGCCCTGGCTGGTTTGGCTCAGTGGATAGAGCGTTGGCCTGCAGACTGAAGGGTCCCAGGTTCGATTCCAGTCAAAGGCATGTACCTTGGTTGTGGGCACATCCCCAGTGGAGGGTGTGCAGGAGGCAGCTGATTGATGTTTCTCTCTCATTGATGTTTCTAACTCTACCTCCCTCTCCCTCTCTGTAAAAAATCAATAAAAATATATTTTTTTAAAAATCATGATCCTGAGTCAGATTTCCCAAAGAGCCTGTTTCAATCTCAGTGAATGCAGCGCCCTTGTCCCTAAGCAGATCCCATTGCCAAGTCCCGGCTAAGATGACAAGATAGCAGCAGGGAAGTGCTGGAGTACTGAGTGCTGGATGGATGCCTGACTTGTTGACTGCCACACTCCATTACTCATCATCACTTTCCTCCGGTAAATGCACACTGGTGCCTGTGAAGAAGGCAGCATGTCTCCTATGTTCTCATGAAGATAGCATTCTGGCTTCCAGTGTTGGAAAGCAAGGCTGGAATTTGTTTTGTTTTGTTTTGTTTTGTTTTGCTTTGTTTTTATAAGAGAAATGAGAATTTTTAATGAGGAATCCTGCCTTAATTGGCAGTGTGCTAAGTATTGATGATACTCAAGGATATATTTAGGGGTCTATGTGCTCAGCCAGCTTTCAGTCTATAACTGTCACTGGCGAGGGACCAGAATGGAGGGTCTGCCCAGCATGGTCTGGAACGTGTGGTTCTTGACCTAACGTAGGAAAGGGCTCATGCTCAGAGTCCAGGTGGTTCTGAGAGCACATTATTAAAGATGGGGACAGTGAAACAAAGGAAAGGCTTCAGACAGAAGAGGCAAGATCCCAGCAATAGGAGTGAGCGCAGACTGGACCCTCCCAACGCAGGAAGGAGCCGAGGGAACAGGAGGGAGCCACGCTCTCTTTCTCCTCCGGTCCTAGGCGCTTTGGGAGCACAGGCTTCCGTGCAGACATGGCCGAGTACAAGAGCCACACCACACACAGCCAGTCCTGAAAACGGCACAGAAATGGCAGCAAGAAACCTCGATTGCAAAGATACAAATCTCTTAAAGGGGTAGACCCCAAGTTCCTGGGGAGCATGCGCTCTGCCTAGAAGCACAGAAAGAAGAACCTGAAGATGCAGGCCAACGATGCCAATAGAGCACATCCTGAGGCTATCCAGGTGCTCGTACAGCCCAAGGAGGTCAAGCCCAAGATTCCAAAGGGTGACAACCACAAGCTCTGTCGACCTGCCTACACTGCTCACCCACGCTTGGAAAACAAGCTCGTGTCCACACCACCAAGGGTTTTAAGCTCTGCCAGCTAGAGTCCACGGCCAACGCTGAAATCAAGCCCCAGGCTTTGAGTGCAGCTCAGGCTCAGGCTCCGACTCAGGCTCTCAAAGATGCCCAGGCCCCCAAGCAGGCTCCACAGTAGAGGCTGCTGTCTGCTAATGTGAAGATGGAAGGATCCATGTGGCCCCTGGGCTACTTTTGGCATAGAACTGGTGTTCTTCTGCGCAATTGGTACAAATACACCTGAGGAAGTGAGCTACGCTGGGCTGCCTGGACTCAGGAAACTAGTTACTGTGGGTAAAGGAGGGCCCTCAAAGACAAGTTCAGGGGGTTAACCTGGGATGAGCTGCCACTGCCCGCTGTTCCCCTGGTTGCAAGTCTAATGGGGATCCTTAGAGCTTAGGAGAAAGAAAGAAAAGTACCTGCCTGAGGAAAGGAAGGGTTTCCCTTGTGCTCCAGAAAGAGTGCACACTGGGGCATCTTTTGTCTTATGATTCTTTCCTGTTTTCTTTTTCTTTTTCTTTTTTAATATATTTTATTGATTTTTTACAGAGAGGAAGGGAGAGACAGATAGAGAGCTAGAAACATGAATGAGAGAGAAACATCGACCAGCTGCCTCTTGCACACCCCCTACCGGTGATGTGCCCACAACCAATGTACATGCCCTTGACCAGAATCGAACCTGGGACCTTTCAGTCCGCAGACCGACGCTCTACCACTGAGCCAAATCGGCTTCGGCCATCTTCTCTGTTTTCTAAAGGCGGGGATTTTACGAAAGGTTTCAGGGGAGGGTCTCAACAGAATATGCGGCACCTTTCCAGGTGTGTTCTTTAATATGCTAATGCATCAAAATGAGGGTAGCCCTAGCTGGGTTTGCTCAGTGGATAGAGTCTCAGCCTGAAGACTAAAGAGTCCCAGGTTCAATTCCAGTCAAGGGCATGTATCTCATATCTCGGTTATAGGCTTGATCCCCAGCCCTGGCTGAGGCGAATGCAGGAGGAAACTAATTGATATGTCTCTCTCACATTGATGTTTTTCTCTCTGTGTCTCTCCTCCTTCTTTCCACTCTCTCTAAAAAATTTAATGAAAAATATCCTCAGGTGAGCATTAACACAACAGAAATATCTTGCAACTTATTAGCAGGCTGTTACTTGCTCAGTTTTTGTTTAACTGTTTTGTCTCAGTTTTCCTCTTTCCACTTGCCAAGGAATTTTTCTAGCCTCTTACTTCTCTACCCTCTCCTAGACTAGGCAGAATGAAATGGGCATCATAAGTGATGCTGGGAAGAAGGCACTGCCAGACAGAAGTATTTTCAATCCTCAAACAAGCAGTTAACGATTTTCTGTTGGAGGTAAACTTTCATGCCCTAGCAAGCGTGAGACCAATGTCACTCAGATATGTTATTTTATTTTTTGCCTTTCTTTACTCTTCAGTTTTAATTTCAGGTTAATGCCAAATTTAAATCTCTATGCCTCTGGATCTCTGCACCCCCTAGACAGCTGGCCTTTGACAGATGGGAGGGAGGAAGCTGAGAACTTGCCCCTCAGTGCCCTAAAGATCAACCATAAAATGAATGAACTGTGGCAACTGGGTTGTCTGAGCTCATTCCAAATTACATTTTGGTAAAGTTCATCTTTGTTTTCAATTATCACCCTGAAATCATAAATGCTGAACCTGAGGTACAGCCTTCCAGCTCCCAGCTCCCAGCTGAATCTTCTTCATTCCTCTTACTGCTGCCCCCATCAGATGTGACGCCCACTTCACTGGATACCTAAGGCAAAGGGTCCTCTCTTGGGGAAAAAAATACAAAAAACTCTTTTATTCTTTAAGGGAGTAAGTCTAAAAAGATTGTCCTGATTCAATGAATCCAGATTTTGATGTGTTGTGTTTTTAAGTACATCCCCCTTTAAGTATTCACAACCCAGAATAAACGCATGTTTATTTTATATCTTTTTGTCTCTATCCTCTTATGACTTTATAACATCCTGACAAGTTTATAAAGAATATTGAGGTTGATACTTGCTGGTCTCAGTAGAAATTAATCAAAATCCATCTGTTCCCTTCTTAGCTTGGACAATTTCATTACCACTAAACTAGGGATTATAGGATTCTTACATCTTTTTTTTTTCTCCAACACAGCTCTGCTGATTGAGAAATGATGATTAAAGCTGCTTTACTTTAAGGAAGATTGTTTCAAATCTCCTCTTCTTGCAAAGCAGAGAGATGAAAGCACCTGAAATATTTATATCCAAGGCTAGAAATCTGTTTTGGAGACATGATGATTGATTGAACCAAAACCTTTTTATTTTAAAGTCCTAGTTCTTATCTTTACACTTATTCTCTCCACAAGCTGGAGGAAATAGGCCCTAAATAAATTCACTGCCCTTATCCCAGGTAGATTTTTCTATATTTATCTATAATAATAAAAGCATAACATGCAAATCAATCGAATGACCGGACAGCAGAATGACCTCCAGACAGCCACGCTATGACACCCACTTGTGCCAGACCAGCCAAGGCTGGTGCAATGTGATTGGTCGGGGGGCCTGGCCATTGCCCCATGATCACCCTGTAGAGGGAGGCCCAGACCACCAGCTGGCAGGGCAATCAATCAGAGGGCTCCATGATATCCCCAAAGAGGGAGGCTCAGGCCACTGACCGGTGGTGCTGCGGTGGGTAGCCTGGGCCTCCCTCTGTGGGGGCGATGCATTGTGGAGCCCCAACTGGGTGGGCAGGGCCTAACTCTTTGGGAAAATCCATCAAGGAGCCCTGGCTGAGTGAGAGGGGCTTCCCTCTTTGGGGGTGATCGATCGTGGGACTCCTGTCGATGGACTGTGAGAAGACACAAGCCGGGTTGAGACACACACACACACACACACACACACACACACACACACCGTCCAAGTGCACAAATTTCATGCACTGGGACTCTAGTTTAATTATAAATTCAGTGTGGCATAATACAGAGACTCAGATATGAGCTTCCCTTTCTGACACTGACTATTCACAGGGATAAGTGTCCGTTATCCTTATGTGGCCTTAGAATGCTGCTTTCAAAGGAGTGCAGAATACAAAGTAGAGGAAATGAGTCTAAGCCTCCCTCAAGGAGATACCTTGATCTGAGATTCAAGAAATCTAAAGGATTAGAAATGATTACTGAAGAATAATTCTGGATTTAACCAGCCTCAGACAGGTGCTATAAGTAACTATTGTGACCTTTTTAAACCTAGTTTTCATGCATTTCCTTCTAATGCTCAGCTCTCAAGCATACAGTTGGATGAGCTTTGACAAATGTATGCCCTCATAGACCATTACTCCAATCCAGGTCTAGAACATTCCATACGATTAAGTTTTTCATGTGGCTGTTTAAAAAAAGAAAGGATCCCAACCAGTGTGGCTCAGTTGTGAGCGGGAGGTCAGGAGGTCACGGTTCGATTCCCAGCCAGGACATAGTTTTGGGCTCAATCCCCCCCCCTCCGGGGGGGCGGGGTGAGGGGGGTGCAAGATGCATCCAATCAATGATTCTCTCTCATCATTGATGTATTCCTATCTCTCTCTCCCTCTCCTTTCCTCTCTGAAATCAATAAAAATATAAAAAAAAGAAAAGAAAAGAGAATTATTATGCAGCCTTCTGCTACAAGGAATAACTCCCCTCTAAATTCCAAAAGGAATCAAGGAGAACCTGTGAGCAGTTCCCTGGGGAGTCAAATTTCATTAGAAACCAGTTCATGTCCAGAGCCTTTAACAACACAACCCAGGAAGGAACTGGTCCTGAGGGGCAGACAGAAGAGATGGCATCATGGCCCAAACTCAGGTTAGAAACACGATGGCTCCCTGGGGTAAAGCTGGAGCCTGGCAGCCGGTGCCCCTCGTCCTCTGAAATGGGAAATTGATTGAGGCAAGGCCGGTCTGGGCTGGCCTGTTGGATGAGATTGCTTGGAAGTATTTGAAGGCCCCAACTTTTACACAGATGTTGGGGTGTGTGTGGGAGGCACCAATTGCTATTTCTTTCACATAGATGTTTCTCTCTTTCTCTCTCTCCTTTTCTCTCTCTTCCTCTCTCTTCCTCTCTCTCCCCCTCTCTCCCTTCCTCTGTCTCTCAAACCAATAAAAACATATCCCAGGTAAGGATTTTTAAAAAGAGCTGAATTATAGAGTGGTTTCTCTTGGTTTCTTTGTATAACTACAAGTTCTATACTGGCAAATTTTATCATCCCCCTATTGTGCAGCACCACAGCAGAGTTAAGGCACCAAACACAGACGTTCAAGTCTCAGTGTGAGCAGCCCCAGAAACGTGCCCCTGTGCTGGTTACCGCCCTCCCACACCAGGTCCTGTGCAGCCGGAAGTCAGGTACCTTTATTTCCAGCCTCAGATGGCTTCCATGTCTTATTGCATAAAAGGATAATTATAGATACTCATCCTTAGAAATTATGAAGGTCATATAGATAAAGCCACATGAGTGGAAATTTCTCTTCATTCAGTAACTGCTGCTCAGGGACAGTACAGAACTAAGAGAGAAGTATATGCACTGACTGTAAAGTATAATGGAAAGAGCTGAGCCCTGGCCAGCGGCTGAGTTGGTGCATAAAGGGGCGGGTCCATGCACACAGGGGCTGGACCATGCACAGGGGCGGGGCCATGCACACCTGGGCGGGGCCATACACACCAGGGCGGGGCCATGCACACTTGGGCGAGGCCATGAACTCAGGGGCGGGGCCATGTATGCAGGGGCGGAGCCATGTATGCAGGGGCGGGGCCATACAACAGCCAGTTTCCTGAGAGGCCGGAGGAGGGCTGGAAACAACTCCGGGTTCCTCTCCCACAGCCAGTCAGTCTTTGCCTTGAAGGGATAAATGTGTGGAGGACACACCCACGTGTAAATGCACACTGAAAAGGCGGTGACTTGCCTATGACTGCAAACCACTGAGCACACCATCCGTGTGGATGTTTTAAAAAACTGGCCCTTTTAAAGCTCATGATAGTGAAGGCTGAATAACAATAAATACAAATCCCACCTGTAGTCTAAAACTAAAATGTGCACGCACACACAGTACAATGTCATGTTGAAAAGATAAAATTACTTTCCTCCCAAATAGCATCACAACAGCAGCAGGCTGTAGTAACTCAATTGTGCCCCCCGCCCCTCTCCACCAAGGCTCTCAGTGACTCTTTCCTCTAACGCCCTGCTCTCCTCAAACTAGACATGGTCTTTAATGTCCTGTAAGAAACGAGGTGGGAAAAAGACAAAGTTAGTACTGAAGTTTATTCAGCACTCATTGTGTAAAAGTCCTAAGTGTTTCATGGTATTGTATTGACTCGTTTAATCAAAACAAGAACCTACTGAGGTAAATCATCCCATTCTATGGATTTATAAACTAAGGCAGAGTGTTTAACATCCAAGTCCCACACTGGTAAAGGCAGGGCAGGAATTCAAACCCAGGCATGATAACCACACACTACACTGCCTCAGGTACGTATTAACCAAAGGAGTTACTTGTTTACTTGTACTGTTAATGTGCACAGGGTGGTTACCTATAGGATTTTTATGGTCAATTTTAACTTCTTGAGATTTCTTCACTGACTTAATATATAATGCAACTCAACTCAGCAACACACCCGTCTGCCTCTCACAGCTGAAGTGACAGAAGGTAAGCAGGCACCCTGTCCTCCTTGGCCTTCATGGCACCCACAGGCCACACTAGGTCTCCTCCAGCTTCCTAAGGACTAGACACACGCTCCGTCAGGTCCTAAGACAATGCACTCTAAGAACCCACACCGCAGTCAGGTGTAACAATGGCCCTCAAAGTCTTCTCAACTCTGCAGTTCCTTTTATTTTATTTTTTTTTTAATAAATGTTTTATTGATTTTTCAGAGAGGAAGGGTGAGAGAGAAAGAGAGCTAGAAACATCGATGAGAGAGAAACATCGATCAGCTACCTCCTGCACACCCCCTCCTGGAGATGTGCCCGCAACCAAGGTACATGCCCTTGACCCGAATCGAACTTGGGACCTTTCAGTCCGCAGGCTGACACTCTACCCACTGAGCCACACCGGTCGGGGCTCTGTGGTTCCTTTTAAACTTCAGGTCCGTGGTCAGCAAACTGCAGCTCGTGAGCCACATGCAGCTCTTAGGCCCCTTGAGTGTGGCTCTTTCACAAAATACTATGCCCTGGGCAAGTCTGTTTTGAAGAAGTGGCGTTAGAATTAGTTTAAGTTTAAAAAATTTGGCTCTCAAAAGAAATGTCAATCGTTGTCCTGTTGATAAGTGGCTCTGTTGACCAATGGGTTTGCCGGCCACTGCTTTAGATGAACGGACACTAGAGAAACCCTGTGAGATGTTAGCAATGGCCAATTACGTTACAGAATACCCTGGGCCGAAAGCTGCTCCCCTGGAAGTGCTCGCTGGTAAACTTTTAATTTTTATTTAGAATATACATTTATAAAGTTTGGAGCTAAGTGTGTGTCACACACACACACACACACACACACACACACACACATATACACCAAGGTAACTTTCAATTTTAAAATCATATGTGATACAGGTCCTTCTGGTAAAAGTGTTTCCAGCAACACAGAGGGGTCAACCACGCCCGCCCTAGCCTCCCACCCACAGCCACCACACCCGAGTCAGCGACACATCCCTCAGCCACAGCCGCGGCCCACAGCCCAGGGCCGGGCAGAGCCACGGCTCTCTCATCCCCACTACCCACCCCGCCAAGATGGAATGGTTCTAAATCAACAGCAAGCCCCCTGGAAGCACAAACCTTTGCTTGAATGAGATTGTCTGCACTGAATCCCACCCGTCCCACTTTCTAGCTGTTTGACCTTGAGCTAATAAAGGGGTGACCTTTGTGCTGCACCTTCCACCTCTGTGAAGTGAGTCACGGCAGAGGGATAAATAAGCTCCACCAGCTAACATTTTTTAAGTATCATTTTTCAAAAACTGTTTTAATCGTTTCAGAGAGGAAAAGAGAGGGAGAGAGATGGAGACATTAATGAGAGAGAATCATCACTAGACTGCCTCCTGCACCCCGCTCTGGGGCCCTGATAGGGAATCAACCCTTGACCTCCTGGTTCCTGGGTCAACACTCAACCATTGAGTACCACTGGCCAGGCCCACAAGCTGATATCCTAGCTACCACGTTTCCCCGAAAATAAAACATCCTCAGAAAATAAGACCTACTTACAGTTTCCTTCTGAGTGAGATATAAGGCATCCCCCCGAAAATAAGGCCCCCCCTAGGCTCTGTCCCAGAATGAAAATTAATTTACTGTAAACTGGTCGCTAGGGCCGCCCCGACTGGCATCTAGCAACCAGTGATGTTATGCGGAGTCCTGACATCACTGCTGTGTGGAGCAGGAGCACAGGTCGGAGTGAGCGGTGAGCGCGAGGCGGGGGAGAGAGGAGGAGACTTTCGCAGATGCATGTAGAAGAACAGGAGAATTAGAGCAGACGGTATGTGGTGAGTGCTTGTCTGTCTCTGGAGACACTACCTGATGCTCACAGCGGCCCTCATGATGACTGAAGGTTCTCAGTCAGTGGCAGACCCTGCTCCAGCCCAGATCCAGGCCCTAGCAAGCCCAGTGACAGTCCCCAGGCAGGTCCCAGGTGGTAAATGTCTGATAAAGGGGTAGGGGGGATGTCTGGTAAAGGTGTTCAGTGGCACAGGGGTGGGGGGAGGGGGGTCACTTAAAATGACACAGGAGGATCAGAGGGGGCAATCAAAATGACACAGGAGGATCAAAAGGGGTTACTAAAATGGTAATCCCCCCTCTGATTCTCCTGTCCCATTTTGATTCCCCCCTCTGATCCACCCTGTGTCATTTTAAGTGATCCCCCTCCCCCCACCTTGATACCCCAATTCTTCCCTTCCCCCCCCCCCCCTCAGAAATGAGTGCAGAAAGAAAAAGCTACTCCGTGGAGTACAAGAAAGGAATCCTGGAAGACTCTTGGGGCCAAATCTTACTGCTTTCTGTGAAGAGAAGACGTTGAGTATCAGATTGGTCCAAAAATGGCAAGCAGAGTATGGTAACCTCATTGAACAAGTGGACAAGGGAAATGCTAAAAAGCACAAGTGTGGATCAGGTCGGCAACCATTATTTTCCGAGCTGGAAGACCTGATCTGTGAATGGGTTATTGACAGGAGAGCAGAGGCTTTGGCTGTGAATAGGGCTCAGATTCAAGAATTTGCCCTTGCTATGGCACCACAGTTTGACATAGCCCCCGAAGACTTCAAAGCATCACAACACTGGCTGGATAATTTCCTTCAGTGAAGTGAACTGTCTTTAAGAAGATCTACAACATTGTTTAGGTTGGAAGATACTCAAGTTATTAAGGGAGCACTTGCATTCAAGTCCTTTATTGATGATGCTGATTCTCTAAATACAATCTTTCCAACATGATTGCTATGGATGAAACTGCAGTGTTTATGGGCCAATCATCTCAAACAACAATTGTACAGCGGGGTGCCTCCTTAGTGTATATTCCCTCCACTGCTTACGAAAGTGCACATGTTTCCTGTATTTTGGCAATTCGTCTGGATGGCACTAAAATCTCACCTTTAATCATTTCTAAGGGCAAGAAGGAAAAGATTGAACGTGTTTTGGGTGTTTTTATTCTTGAAACTGAAAAAGCCTGGGCCACACAAGCAGTTATAAGGAAGTGGGTGAATTTAATGCTGCCGCTTGATATGCAAGGGAGCCAAAGAGGTCTGCTAGTCTGGGATGCAGCCAGCACTCATCACACTAAAGACATGAAGACATTTCTTCATGAAAGAAAAATAGATCAGATAATGATTCCCGCAGGAATGACAGCCTATCTCCAGACTCTTGACATTGCAATAAACAAGCCATTCAAAGGCAATTTGCGCATGGAAATTAATGACTACATTGAAAATAGAATGAAGAGAAATCAGCGTGGAAACTTGGTGAAACCTAAACTGCAAGAAATTGTGACTTGGGTGAAGAATTCATGGGAGAAAATCACTGACAGTTGCATTGCAAATGCACTGTGAGCAGGTTACCTTGACAAGAAGTACTCATTTAAAGACAGTGCTATTGCTAAACATGAGAGATTTAGTCCACTGATTCTGAAAGAAATGGAGTCACAAGAAATTCACCAGGAAATTCAGGAATTGGATTGTTATGATGATGTTCCAGAAGATAATGACATGATTGTCATTGAATAAATGAGTAAATTCTTGATACTGTAGGATTCAGTTTGTCTGGTTTGTATTGACAACTACCGTACTACTGTACCGTATAAATTTCCTTTATTTTCATTTAACAATAAATGTATACCAATTCTTCTTCATGGAAAAATAAGACATCCCCTGAAAATCAGACCTAGCACATCTTTGGGAGCAAAAATTAATGTAAGACATTGTCTTATTTTCGGGGAAACAGGGTAGTTTTCAGAAAATTATAGGGGCCCTCCAAGAGAAAGTGATCTTAGTGTCTTTCTCCAATGTCTAGGAAAGGTGTGGCTAACACTGCCTCCAGCTGTGGGTCCAACATACAAAGTGAGACACTGGCTAGATTCCATCACTTCAGGGACGATTTTTTGAAGACATTGCTGTCCATTTTGAACATTAAATCCCACCACGAGATTTATTTACAACATTAAATCATTTCCTTGCTGCATGGCTATATTTTTAACTATTAAAATATTCATCACACTCTCTAAGAACCTAATACCAAGTGTTGTATGACCTCTTAAAAGATGGCTTCTTTCAAAAAAAAATCACTTTCAAATGGGGATGTCAGTCTCCACATGAGCCAAATAAAGAGTGATCATTGTCAAATATCAGAGGAAATAAAGAAGACATCGTTGCTCCAGCAAACTGCCAGACATGGATTGATTAAACATAAATGTATGTGATGAGCAGCGCTGAAGCTGAGAAGTATGGATGAGAAGTGGGGAGGCATCTGAGGCAAAATGTGCTTGTTTCCCTAGGGCAGTCTATCATCTAAGACCATGGTCGACAAACTCATTAGTCCACAGAGCCAAATATCAACAGTACAATGATTGAAATTTCTTTTGAGAGCAAAATTTTTTAAACTTAAACTTCTAATGCCACTTCTTCAAAATAGGCTTGCCCAGGCCGTGGTATTTTGTGAAAGAGCCACACTCAAGGGGCCAGAGAGCCGCATGTGGCTCTTGAGCTGCAGTTTGCAGATCACTGGTCTAAGACAATGGTTCTCAATGGAGGCAACCTGGGCCCCACCAGGCAGGGGCAATGTCTGTAGACATTTCTGGTTGTCACAACTGAGCTGCAGGGTGGCAGTTGCTACTGGCTCCTAGTAGGTAGAGACCAGAGCTGATGCTAAATATCCTACAACACACAGCACAGCCCCCACAACAAGGAATATTAACCCAAAACAGTCAATATTGCAGAGACTGAAAAACCCTACTTTTGGAAACCATACTTTACATCTGACTTGGTCTTGCTTTTACTACAATAGTACTTTGAATTGGCTATTACATACACATGTCAAACAACTAAAGATAAAGGCTGGTAAGTGTCCCTCCCCATGTTTCTATTAAGGATCAACATTCAATTTGATCTCTCCATCCATCACTTTTTCAAAGGCATTGTGAAAGAAAAATTACAAGATTCATATGCACTTAAATTACACAAATCATTTCAATAGCCGTGAAGAAAACTGATTCCAGATCACCAGATTGCTGAGCAGCTCATGCTAACTTGGTGATTCAGTTTACCACAGAAGTAATGTGACCAATGTTTGAAAGCTAATCAGCTGTAGCTAGCACTGAGCCATCTATTAGTAAGGACATCTGTACCTACTATATTAATTTGGGTCCAATTGTACTCCTTGTTCTCAATCAAAATAAATCTGGTCAATTTCAAAGAACATAAGGCCTTTTTAGACCAACAAGAGGTGAAAATTAAATTACATTCTTTTCCAAAGAATCAAAATACTAGCTAAGCAGGAGAACTATAATAATAAAAAGCTTCCAAATTAATTTATGGAGAGTCAGAGTAATTCTAATTGACCTTAATGTTATTTAAACTTGTAGGTATACTAATTAACATTGTATATTTAACACTTTTTAAAATTGTAATATCAATGTAAAACTTTTTTACAATAAAATTTTATTGAAACCATATTTGTAGAGGGCTTTATAATTCTGTTTAAATGCATCTATGTTTGTAGAGTGCTTTATAATTTATGAAGTAGATGCACATGTACTATCCACTTGAGCCCTAAAGTAATTCTGACAAGGCATGGCAGGATTATCACCCCAAATTTAAAGATGAAGACACAGGCTTCAGTCCTGATTATAAGTCCTTTTGGCTTAACAGAAAACTCAACCTAAAACATCGTGCCTTATTATACAAAGGTGGATTGGGCAGGAGGTCGCATAAACAACTGTCCGAATTCTCTCCTGCTGAATAAACATCCCTACGACTCAGTGACTTCAGACAACAAACATTTCTTTGTATCTCACAATTTATTTGAGCTCAGCTGAGCTGTTCTCTGCTCCATGTGGTGCTGTCTGGGAACACAGAGGTCATGCTGGGGTCCTAGGGGTCATGAGGGGGTCATATGGATCATGCTGGAATCATAGGGGTCATGCTGGGGTCCTAGAGGTCACGCTGGGGCCATAGGGGTCATGCTGGGGTCATAGGGGTCACACTGGAACCAAAGGGGATATGCTGGGGACCATAGGGGTTATGTTGGGACCATAAGGGTCATGCTGGGGTACTTGGATGGTGGCTGCTTTGGAGGGTGTGCAGCAGCTGCACTCACATGGCCTTGGTGGGACCACCAGGAGGCCGGGCCCAGCTAGGCCTCTCCCAGGTCTGTTCAGCAGGGCCGTCAGACCTTCCATGGAAGCCAAGAGCACGTCCTCGGACAGACAGAGATCAGAAGCTGCCACTCTTCCAAAGCCTGGACGTGGTCCCTTCCACATTCTGGGTTGGTTGGGCAGTCACGGAGCCCACAGAGATGTAAGAAGTGAGGGGGAGACCCCACCTGTAGAGGAGAGGACTGTATGGCATCTTTAATCCATGAGATCCAACTGAGATGTGGGCATGTGGCCCGATGAATTTCCTGACATTAGGAGAGATTCTCCTAAGAAACTAATTAGATTGGGGAAGCTGCAAACCAGAGAGAGCTGATGTCAGCAGGGTTTGGCCAGTGTGTCCACCTGCATCCTCTGCTGCCCGCCTGCTGTCAATGATACTGTCAGTTCCCATGGCTTCAGCCACCACTTCTGTGGTGGGGATGTCTCTGAGAGAAGTGACATATCTTCTCCTATGCTCTAAGATTCCTGCATCCTCCATATGGATACCTCCAGGCACCTTGAACCCAAAATGGAGCTAGTCATCTTCCTTCCAAAACCAGCTTCTTTTCCTGCCTTTGCTATTGTGAGGGGCGCAGTCAGTGCCCTGCTCTCCAGATCTGCATCCCAAGTGTCATCCTTGACTTCTCCTTTCCCCTCACCCACTGCATCAGGCCCTGCTCTCCAGATCTGCATCCCAAGTGTCATCCTTGACTTCTCCTTCCCTCTCACCCACTGCATCAGGTTGCCATCATGACCTATGGATTCTAACTCCTAAAACCACCTCCTCCCTCTGTCCTCACTGCCCTGTCCCAGCTCCTGGCCTTCTGCACTGCTCCTGCTTCCCCTGCCTCCCATCCTGTTTCCATACAATCCAGAACGACCTTTCTAACATTCAACTATGATTGTCACTTCACATTTCAGTGGGAGGCACAACCTTGAGGATAAAATCCAAACTCTTTAATGTAATTTTGTTCTTGTGTGATTTGATTTGAAGATACCAAATGCCCTCCTGGCCCCAACATTTGCTCTCACTGGCATTCATCACTGGCATTGCCAATAAAATGCCCATGGTATCCAGTCCTTCCAGTCAAGGCATCTACAGTCTCTGTTGTTGTTTCTTGTGTGTTAAGATTTTTAAATTGATTTTTTGAGAGAGAGAAAGGGAGAGGGAGGGAGAAAGAAACATTGATGTGAGAGTGTAACATTGATCAGTTTCTTCCAGTATACCCACAGTGGGTATCAAGTCTACAACCCAGGAACATGCACTTACCAGGAATTGAACCAGCAACCCCCCATTCCCACATAGAGGATGACAGCCAACCCAACTGAGCCACACCAGCCAGGGCTGGAGTCTCTGTTAACTGCAAATGGTATCTAAGAGGATTAGCCCCAATTAACACCTTATCAGCCATTAATTCCTTTATTGGAGTTCATTCATCAAAGTATCTCTATGGCTATTTAGTAATTTAGGATTGGTCACAGGATAGATGGGGAGGGGGGAAGACCATGGGTGTCTAAGTCAGTACTGAGAGCCATTTCTGATGCATAAAAATTAAGATAATTGAATGATATATATAGAATATTCAAGAATCTGGAGAGATTCTGTATAGTGAAATTATCCTATTTGCTATTTCTTGGATGAATTAGTTACTGACATTAGAAAGGAAATAAAGGAGGTATCCAATGAATAGAATGATGGATACAGCCACTTTAGATCCAAAATTTCAAAATCACCTGGGAATCATCTAATGGTCTTCATTTGATAAGATGAACATAGCTAACTGAGAAGATGGTGGCATAGGTAAACACCTGTACTTGTTGCCTCCCAAACCACATCAAAGTTACAACTAAAATACAGAATAACTATCATCCAGAACCACGGGAAAGCTGGCCGAGTGTAAGTACTGCAATAGAGAGGTAAAGAAGAAAGCGCATTGAGACTGGTGCGAGGTGCAGAGGCACCGAACAGGCTGGTCCAGCACCTGGGTGGGCGATCGGGAGGGAGATCGCCTCTTTGGAGGCTGCCTAGAGGAGCGAGGGGTCCCAGCCCCACACCAGACCCCCAGCCCAGGGTTCCAGAGCTGGGGAAACAGGTCCCCACAGGCAGTAAGAACTACAGACTATAAAAACCAGTACGAATTGGGGCCGAGTGACACACAGGCTGTTGGAGACCCAGTTGCTCCTCTTAAAAGGCCGGCACCATAAACTGAACTTACAAGCTCCCAATTCCTCTGTGCCAGGCGAGGCTCTGGGGGACCCAGATACATACGGGGAGAAACTGGACTGTCTGTCATTGGGGCAGGAACTCAGTGGTGGCTTTCTTCCAGATGGAGTTGCTCGCAGCAGTCATTGTTCCCGTGCTGGGACCTCCCAGGTGCAGGGCTGACTGGCAGCCATTTCTGTTTGCTCCGCCCTGGTGATTCCCTAAAACCCTGCCTCCTCCAATTTACAGCCCCACCCAAGCTGTGCACAGCAGCTGTTGCATATGAATGGCCTGTTCTTTCTCAGATTAAAATTTGTCAAACTAGCTGTGATTGGATCAGAAAGCCCCAAACCTATCAATAAAAGGCCCAAGAACCGACATCAGCAAGAACCGGGCATCATTCACAGCTGGACCTCTTCTGGGCACTTCTAAGCCCAATACAAAGAGGAGGAATCTGCAGATCTCTCTGTAGCTCCTGCTGCATGGCCCCGGGCAGTGGCTGACTTTGCACCTCCCTGATCCTGACACAGAGAAATGGAGCACTAACATGAGGCCACCACCTTCCCAACCTCCAGCCCTCCCTCTCCCTCAGATTGCTGCTGGCATTTCTGCTAGCATTCCTTCTTCATGATTCTTCTGCATCACTCATCTTTTTCTGACACACCTGCCACATCTTCCATGTTCTTCCCCAGTAGCCTCTCAAAGCCTGCACGTTCTATCAACTTCCAGAGCTCCATCCCACATGTCATTCCAGTAGTGACAATGGCAATGATGGTGAGTTAACATTTTCTTCACTCCCATGCTGTTACCTGAACTCTCTCCCGGAATCCCCACAATGCCCTGCAGTGTCTACGTATTATTAACCTTTTACAGAACAGGGAATTGAAGCTCAGAGAGGTCGAATAATTTTGCTGAGATTGTACAATTAGTCAATATTTTACAAAGATATTCTAATATTGAAAATTACATTGATTAGGGCCAAATACTCAAACTCTCTTCTCCATGCTAAAATGTTCATGAGTAAAATGACACGAAGCCAAAGATTTTCTGTCGCTCATTGTACTGCCTGCTCTACTTTGTGTGTACTTGAAATTTGCCAGATAACAATGTGGAGGTTTTAATGTCATTTTAAATACAATTACAAACAACTACGCCTACTGATCAGGATAGCCATTCAGAGCTTGCAGAGAATTGCAAAATGTTCCCTCATGCGTTCAGGCTTAAGAACACCCCACGTGGGGACTTGGGAGCACACTTGAGCTTTAGACACAAATGGCTCATCTTTATCAAACAACTTCTGTTTTTGTTCCGACCTCGGCAATATGCCTACACTCTTGTCACCGTGGCAGGAACCATGACCCAGGCGCTGTCTCCACCCACACGGTGCTCCCTGGTAATTAACCCGCACAGCCGCCCTTACTCAGCCTCATTCGAGAAGGGACAGCCATGTGGGCGTCTCAGTAATGTCTGTCCGTGCTCCATTAGTGGGTCTATTCAATCAGACCAACAGTTCATGTGCGTGGCCCCGCCTCCACCCTTGTCACAGTGTGTCATAACCACCGTGCAGAACTGTCAGTGTGTGAGCAGCTCGGCCAGCATGTCCTCTCCCAGTGTCACCTGTGCAAACCCCTCCCAGCTCGGCCTGAAACCCTCCAACTCACACGGCCGGGTGTGACCAGGGCGCTGGACGCTCGCATAGATGACAGGGCCACATTCCTGGTGAAAATCCATCGGTATACCATCAAATCTCTAGAAAGGTGCACGCCCTGGCATCCAGCAGTTAGGTCTAGGATATTATCCTAAGAAAGTAATTGGGCAGATGCACAAACATATGTGCACAAGGATATGCAAGGAAGTGGGGTTATTTTTATATTTTATTATTTTTTGTCTTAATAATCTTTATTGTTTAGATTATTACAATTGTTTCTCCTTTTTCCCCCCCATAGCTCCCCTCCACCTGGTCCCCACCCTACCCTTTGCCCTTACCTCTTTTCCCCCACCTCCCACCCCTGCTGTCCTCATCCATAGGTGTATGATTTTTGTCCAGTCTCTCCCCATATCCCCCACACAGATACCCCTTTTCCCCTGAGAATTATCAATCCCCTCCCATTCTATGCCCCTGATTCTATTATATTCACCAATTTATTCTGTTCCTCAGATTTTTAATTCACTTGGCTTTTAGATTCACTTGTTGATAGATATGCATTTGTTGTTCATAATTTTTGTCTTTACTTTTTTCTTCTTTTTCCTCTTTTAAAGAATACCCTTTAGCATTTCATATAATACTGGTTTGGTAGTGACGTACTCCTTTTTCTGATCTGTGAAGCTTTTTAGCTGCTCTTCAATTCTGAATGATAATTTTGCTGGGTAGAGTAATCTTGGTTGTAGGTTTTTGCTATTCATCACTTTGAATATTTCTTGCCACTCCCATCTGACCTGCATGGTTTCTGTTGAGAAATCAGCTGACAATCATATGGGTACTCCCTTGTAGGTAACTAACTGTTTTTCTCTTGCTGCTTGTAAGATTCTTTGTCTTTTGCTCTTGGCATTTTAATTATGATGTATCCTGGTGTGGTCCTCTTTGGATTCCTTTTGTTTGGGGTTCTGTGAGCTTCTTGGACTTGTAAGTCTATTTCTTTCACCAGGTGGGGGAAGTTTTCTGTCATTATTTCTTCAAATAGGTTTTCAGTGTTTTGCTCTCTCTCTTCTTATGGCACCCCCATAATTCTGCTGTTAGTACACCAGAGGCTTCTTACACTACCCTCAACTTTCTGGATTATCTTCTCTTCTTGTTTCTGCGGAGAAGTGTCCCTTTCCTCTTTGTGTTCCAGCTCTTTGACTTGTAATAATGTTGTCATTAGAGTCAAACTGCCCAAGTTTATGAGATTAGCTCAATTAGATTATCTGCAGGCACTAAAACGATTGATGTAAATATTTTTTAGTATTCAGATTTTAAAAAAAAAAAAGGGGGGGGGGAAATAACCTGGCGGAGATGTGGAAACCCTGGGGCACTGTTTCCATAAAGAGAACCTCTGGGTGTTAATTATGGAGCAGAAATGATGAGCAAGGTGAAAGGAAAGAGAAGAGGGGGGAGGAGTCGCCTGTGATTGGAAACAACATCCCGAGTGCAAGCTGGGAGCTCTGAGTGACACATGTCCCAAACCAGTGAGACACCAGCACTTCTGGGACTTCTAAACGTGTCGGGTGCTATCTCTGACCCTTATAGCAACTCCTCTAGACAGCTCTTCCCAAAGGGTGGTCCAGGGGTCCCACTCCTTGCCCAAAGTTCTAGCAGGTGGACTCGAGCTGAGATAGAACCAGATGTGCCCATGAGCCTATGCATGAGGCTCTCGTAACTAAGAGGGAGCCATGCAGCTCAGCTCCGAGAGGCGCTGTCCGGTGCCGCTGATAAGACAGCCCTCGAGGGTCTGGGTAGCTCCCCTGAAGAATAGGTCTCTGGCTGGTGCGGGCGGCAATGGGGAGCTCTTTGGGAACAGAAAGAGCCCCTGTGACTGTCAATTATTCAGGGGCTCACAGTGAGCAGCTTAGCTCCAGGCCACTAGTAACTTCCATCCCTGTTACTAGCAGGGTAATCATGTTTTGTTGCTTTTTCTAAATACACTGCAGGGCAGGAGTCTGTCTGCAGCTGCGTCACCTGGGCTCTGCCACAGAACAAAGCAGCCATGCCGGGTCTGTTTTTTGGTGTGATAAGGATCAAGCACTAATGATAAGGATATTGTTTTTAGGTTGAAAATGTCTAAATTGAAAAATTCTTCAGATAACCAAAAAAACAAAAACAAAAAACAAAAAAAAAGGCAGACAGACAAAAGAGGATTGCACAAACATGGGTAAATTTGCATTTTAAATAAGGAATCTATGGGATATATAGAAAATACCTGTTACAAAAACTGTCATTTCAAGGTTAAACAAACCATAACAATATAAATATTATATATGCCAGTATGTTCATGGACAAAAAATAAGATGGACTTAAGGAGAGTTGGTATTACCTGACAAATTTCAAATACTAAAGTACTAAGAAGTCATATTTTCAATGCACTTCAGACTATAAATGTGTGTGTGTGTATTTGTGTGTCTATATAATGGTCCTCATTCCTCACTGCTCCCACGATAGCACGCCTTCACACGAGTCTGATGTCAAGGACTGCTCCACGGCTGATGGGTGAGACACGGTTTACATCAAATGGCCAGCGAGTCAATTCTTTAAAACCCCAGCCTCTCTGTGGAGGGCCAACTTCAAAGACCTGTGTGGAGATCATGAAGCCAGTAATGACTGATTTATGACATCACATTAAGACATGTTTTCTTTGAAGCACAGAGGGAAGGTCAGGGGCGCCCAGAGTGCGGCTCAGGCTGGGCGTTGAGATGCAGAATGGATTATGCTGCTGCCGCCAAGGGCACGTGAAGGGCATGAAGTAACGCCTTCCCGGCAACATTCCCATGGAACACCTCCGTCTGCAGTGGGGCAACGGGGCTGTTCCCGTCTTCAAACAATGGCCAGCAGCTGAGACCCAATCCCAGAACACACTGGTGCTGCAGTCATGTGGGGGTGATGTTTAAAATGACCCCTGCTATAGCCGGGGGCATTGTTTAACAGGACAGAAAATAAGCAATTATGCCTTGCAGTCAGCAGCAATATCTGAGAGACAAAAAATGCAGGTGGCAGGCGCTATGCCTAGAACAGTGGTTAGCAAACTGCGGCTCTCGGATCACGTGTGGCTTGCGAGCTGCAATTTGCCACTCTGTTGACTAATGAGTTTGCTGACCGCTGGCCTAGAATAAAGCTAACATTTTAGGATGAGACACTTAGACCTACATGGCTGAAACCTGGGCGTGCTTCGTGCCATGCTCAGAAGGCACCCCGAATGCGGGCCAGCGCACCCACTCCCCACGCAGCCGCACAATTCCTCACCCATTTTCTGCACACTCGGGGGAGAGAAGGTGGGTGCAGATCTGTGAAGAGGTCAGACCTGAGAAGGAGGAGACTCAGTCAGCCACACAAACACGAGAAACGCCGGACGTCCAGGGGAGGATGATAATCTGTATGGGAGCTGCCTGGGAAACCAACCTTCCACCTACACTCCAGGCCCAGTGTAAGGCAGCCCACACGCCTCCTGGGCGCTCAGGACCTCTTGCCCACAGGCTGCATCGCCTGCACACAGAATCCCTCACCTGCCTGGGCCCGGTATGGAGAAGCAGGATGGAGCTCTGTGCCATTCTGAGGTGGCCGTGAGAATAACTACGCTTCATGCCTACGGGTCCTACAGAACTGGGACTTCTCCTACGATTCTGTGAATCTAAGTGCTGGTTGCAAAGTTATCTGCTTGCAATTTTAGGTAACTTCTGTAATTCAGTCCTGCTCCTCCCTGCTCCCCAAGAGAAAAGTCTATGTGGCCAAACTGATGTGATAAAATGATAGGTTTAAAGAATAATCCATTAGATTATCAAGACCTTGGCATGCCAGTCCTGAGGAGACTATTCTGAGCTGTCACTTCTGCAGCACAAATTGTTTTCATTGACTGGCATGCCACGTGTTCGATGGGATAATGAATGGTCCCTGCTGACATTACCACTGCACGGCCCGGCTCCACGCAGCGCTGTGCGGGTGAGAAATAACGCCGCTGCTCTGTCCGGACGTGTAAACCCCATGGCGAGGCCAGGGAGAGGGGCTGAAGGAGGGGTGGCGAGGGCGTGGGGGAAGGTCGGGCTGGTGAAGATCAGCCAGGACATGGTGTACATAGGACATTCCCAACAGACAGCATCCCGAATCCACATTTTGACAAGATTGCTCCACAGCCCTCCTTCCAAGGGTTCTTCCTTCTGGGAAAGGTTTTGTGTTTTGTGGGATTGTTTTTTACTTTAAAGATAGTTGCTACTATCTGTTCAACCAGAAACTCCAGTCCTCTGACTCGGAGACCCACAAAGATCCAAGCCCCGGGGCATGGTCCTTAGCCCAGTCATAGACACGCTCCCAGGCCACACTCCGCCCCTCGGCCCTCCGTCCCGCCGCGGGTCTCTCTGGAGGAGGAATCCAAGCCATCCTGGCCAGGAGCAGGCCTGCTGGAGGCCGGGACCACAGAGCAGCCTAGTCAGTCCGGAGGGCTTGGTGATGGTAAGGGTGGGGCAGACGGAATGCTGAGCACTGACAGGTCACCGTCCAAGAGCCTCCGTGCGTGAGGCCCTTCTTCTCTGTGTGCAGGGCCTGGCTGCCCCTGAGACCGCCTCTGGCTCCAGCCGGGCCTCTGGACCATGACCCCGCAAGGCGCATGAGTAGGAACGCTGGCCCCAGGAGCCAGGCATATGCAATCACCCATAACGCCAATGCAAGACGGAAAGGAGCCCTGAACATGGCTGAGGGGCTCAGGTGCCATGGATGACCCTGAAGTAAAGCTCCCGCCCCGGAAAGGTCTGCGCCTCAATGAAAACGCACCCGCTGCCAGCTGCTGCCCCTGGAAATCAGCCTCCGGCTCAAACTCTCCGCACCAGGCGTGCAGGACCCAGGTATTGGCTGCAGCTAAGGATTGTCACACTTCAATGGGGAGTTTTTTCCCTGATAATCTTCCTACTTTCCCTCAAACCAGGGATGAGAGAACCCTTCACACAGAAGCAGGCTTCGCTCAGGTGCTCGGGTCCCTGGAATTGGCGATGGGGGTTATCACACCAGGTTTCCGGCCGCAGAGGCATCTGGAAGGGCGTGACTGCCACCTCGCGGTCACAGTGCGCATTGTCGTCCAAAGCAAGGCCCACGCTGACTGGGCACTGCTCCGGGCCACTTGCTTGCTGGCAGGAGTGTTTCAGACATTCTTTATTTGCCCCAATAAGCTAAGACAGAAGACAGATATCAAAGTCTCTGGCAATAGCTGTTGGTCGGGAATAGGTTAAACAACTGCTTTCTCTGAGGCCGTCGTACCTGCGCTGATTTGCCTACCTGAGCCTGGTTTCAGAAAAGCAAGTCTTCATCGACTGTTTCAGAGAAAACTCTTTGTAACACCAGGAAGGGGCCTAACTCAGGACTATTTGCTTTGCTTCCTACTTCCCAACCATTCTCTCTTCTCTTTCCTTCTCTTCCTTCCTATGTCCCTGTAAACTTCCGTTGAACTTTAAATTATTTTACAAAGAAGTTCTCTCCGATCCATCTGTTACCTTCTAGCTGTGTGATCTCTCTGTTCTCTACTTAAACATCTAGAAGGAGAACGGCCTATCTATAGATTATTGATCTCAGGGAGGAAGGGAGAGGGAAAGAGAGAGAAGTCAATGATGTGAGAGAATCATTGATCAGCTGCCTGCTACCCACCCCACTGAGGATAGAGCCTGAAACTTGGGCATGGGCCCTGACCAGGAATCGAAACATAACCTTCTCATTCATAAGTCAATGCTCAACCACTGAGCCACGCCGGCTGAGCAGATTGTGTATTTTTAAAGATGGGGAGCAGTAAATGACATGGGAGAGAACACATGGCCCCAAACTGGCTCTGACCCTCTTCAGTGTGAGGGAAGTTCACTGTGGGTCTCGGGGGAAGCTGTGGGTGGGGGCTGTGGGGGGGGGGGACTGTGGGTGGGGGCTGTGAGTGGGTGGCTGTGGGTGGGGGCTGTGGGTCTCGGGGGAAGCTGTGGGGGGGGGCTGTGGGGGGGGCTGTGGGTGGGGGGCTGTGGGTGGGGGCTGTGGGGGGCTGTGGGGGGGCTGTGGGTGGGGGGCTGTGGGTGGGGGCTGTGGGTGAGGGGCTGTGGGTGGGGGCTGTGGGTGGGGGGCTGTGGGTGGGGGCTGTGGGAGGGGCTGTGGGGGGGGCTGTGGGGGGGGCTGTGGGGGGAGAGAGCTGTGGGTGGGGAGAGCTGTGGGTGGGGGCTGTGGGTGGCAGAGGCAGCAGCTGGATGGCACTACCCTCTCTGGAGGGCGCTGCAGCAGGCCCCAGAGTGCCCTCCAGTCATCACTGGGGTGCGGGGTGCTGGCTGCCAGCCGCTCACAGCCAGCTCCTCGCAGGTCACCGCCCTCCGTGGGGATGGCTCTTCTCAGGTCCATTGATCGGATGGCCCCTCCTCATGTGGGACCCCTCTGAAGAGCCACCTGCTCTCCCTCCCCTGCGGAGGCCTCCCTTGGCCAGCCCAGCCCCTTCCCCTCTCACAGTGTAGATGGTGAGCAGCGCCCCATAAACCTGCACCCACAGCTCCAGCCCAGAGGTGGTTCCAGAGAACCGGATGGAGACATCCCTCTGGTTACTCCCCACACAGCGCCTGAGCGCCCTGTCCAGTCAGCTCACCCTCCTGCTGAGGCCTCCTCAGCATCAAAGCCCTGCAGGGACCCATGACCTGGACCTCATCTCCTCTGGCGTCATGCCCGCGCCCCTGCCTCCCGCTGGGCTGGTCCTCCCCCTGGAACACATGGTGCCACCTATCTGCACTGCTTCCTCCATGGCCGCCTGCAAATCTTGTCTCAATGGGGACTTCCCTGGCCCTCCATGGAAGCTTCTAGAACTCCATCTCCTCTCAGAGCTCCACACCCCTCCTGCTTGAGTGTCTTCTGCAGACACATCAGCACCTCGCACATGTATTTATCTCGGCTGTTTAATGTCAGCCTCGTCCCCGAGAGCCCTCCCCGTCCTCCCCACTGAGTTCCGGAACCCAGCACAGCCATGCGCTGAGATGCCCATCGCACTGAGGGCACGCGAAGGCACGGAGCGCAGTGTGGGCTCACCCTGGATCTTCAGGGAGCCCCCTAACCAGCATCTGCTTCTCTTCCAGAGAAATGGGGGCAGTGCTTATATCATCCTTGTAAGGATTGTGCAATACATTTGTGAAAGCATCCTATCTAATAAAGAAGGAATATGCTAATGACCATCACACCCTCAAAGATGATGGCACCCACAGCCAATAAGGAGGGAATATGCTAATTGATTGCCACACCCTCAAAGGTGGCAGTGCCCAGGGCTGCCCAAGGCTCAGGTAACCAGGGCAAGCCAAGGCTTGCGCTGCCGGCAGTGGCAGCAGCAGATATGTGATGGGGCATCGCCATCCCCTGATTGCAGGTTGCCTCCCACCCCTGAGGGCTCCCGGACTGTGAGAGGGGGCAGGCCAGGCTGAGGGACCCTCCCCTTCCAATGCATAAATGTTCATGCACTGGGCCTCTAGTCATATAATAAACTGCTAAAGATATATATATATATATATATATATATATATATATATATATATAAAGTATAATTTTTATTTAAACTGAATTCTCCATCATCAAGCTACTTAATTTTTATAATCTAGACTTGGTGGGTTGCCAAAAAGCAAGCATATAACATTCAGACACAGAAGACCTTGAAAATGGTCTGGTATTGAAATGAAATACATGAAAATTTATTCCAAAGCCATACCCCAAATCCCCAAATGTATAAACTATGAAATGCATCGCTTTTAAAGATTTAGTAAAAAAGAGCAGTCATGACATTGTAAATTTTATAACATTTGAAGGCTTCTTTTGCTACCATAAAAGTTAATTCCATAGTGTCAAATGTACTTCGTTTATATAAAACATATTCTCTCTTTAAATATAAAATATTCAAATATCATAGTTTTATTATAAAATTGTTCTCAATTTCTGAAACTCTCACGTCTATTACTAGCAAATAAATAGAATCCCATTTCCACGCGCTCCTTAGAATGAGGTAAGAAGATAGCTTTTCCGATGCTGATGTCTAACTGAAAGTGCGACGCTGCCTCAGCCCCTCCTGCCACGGTGGAGCTCGGCTTCCCTGGCCCACGCCCGGGAGACATGCCCTCGGTGACTGACGTGCCCTCCCGGCCAGACTTGGCATCCTGCACAAAACACACAGCAATTCCACTCACTATGCTCACATTGCCATTCTTTCCACACAATTTCAAGACCCAGATCAAAGCTACTGCTGCAGCAGGGCACTATTGTTTTTGCAGATATTTTCATAAATATTCCTGACCTCTAGAAGACTGTTCCTACCCCTTTAAGGCAGGGGCAGCAGACTTGTTCATAGCTGGGTTAGGTTGCTCAGTCATTCCCTGTGACACATTATTCTTTTCTTTAATAACTCTAAAATGTACAAAAGTAATCTGCTAATTTTAAAAGAAGACTTTAAAAAACAGGAGTCACCAGCCTCTACATTAGACAAGTCAGATGCTAATAACATGTAAACACCACATTTCCCAGTAAGAGAAGCCCATGCTTTTCTACTGCAAAAGCAAGCTGACCAACAGTCGGAAATGAGTCCCGTTCCGATGGGCCACACTTCGGACATGCTCTCCGTCGACAGCACTTCCGATGGCTACTTTGCATTTGAAGTGGATGATGCACTCGTGTCTTTTTACAGGAAAGACTCTCCATGGGCTCTCTGCAGCTTGCACAAATACCGGAGCACGTCCTGGGAGAATGGGGCACGCACACAGGCTGCAACGCCCCCCGGAGACCAGGGCTGGACAGACATGCTACCAGCAGGAGCCATGCAAGCCCGCTGGAAGGTGCCCAGGCAGTTCCAAAGATGTCCCGGTGTGCATCCTGGGAAGCCTGATTTGCATATGAAATACGTGACTATAAATTAGCACAGCAGAGGATCATCCAGGCTCCTGATAGCAGCTGAAAAGACACAGCAGGGAATCAGCGCGGGTCTGGGCTGGGACAGAGTGAGGCTGATGGGCTTACAGCACATCTGTCTGCAGCTGCGGCCTATGGCCCAGCCCGGAGACTCACACCCGTGTGGGGAGGGCTGAGGGGTGTGTGTGTGTGTGTGTGTGTGTGTGTAAATGTGTAGGGAGTGTGAGTGGAGTGTTAGTGTGAGTGTGAGTGGGTATGTAAGTGTGTGTATGTGGGCGTGTGGGTATGTGAATGTGTGTGTGTGGGGGGGGTGTGAGTGGAGTGTTTGGGGGTGTGAGTGGAGTGTTAGTGTGGGCATGTGGGGGTATAAGTGGGTATGTGAGTGTGTGTAGGTGTGTGAGTGTGTGTGTGTGTGTGTGTGTGTGAGTACGTGTGTGTGGGGAGATGGGTGTGAGTATGAGTGAAAGTATGTGTGTGTGAGTAGGTGTGTGGGTGAGAGTGGGTGTGTGTGTGGGTGTGAGTGTGGGTGTGGTGCTGCATGCTTCTTTTTCCTACCACAAACAGTGCTCTGAATAAATTATGGCAAATAAAGGCCATGGTGAATTTACTACGACATCATCACCAGGTTGGCGTCCCCAGAATGACCCCCTCTGAGTGTCCCCCAGGACCAGCGACAGACTCGGTAGCTGAGAAAGTTGAGTCTTGGGTCCGCAAAGAAGAAAGCTCCATCCTTGGCGAGCCATGGCCGGTTTCTGAACTACAGAAAGTCATTTCAGTGCAAAGAGTATCTCGACAAAAAGCAGTGACACGAATGTCTCCGGAAACAGTAGAAAGCCCCCAGGGAGAGCCCTGGGGCTGGTGGATACACGAGGAACACGGCCGCCTGGCTGAGGGACTGGAGGGGAGTCCCCCCACCCGGCCCCCTCACACACACACACACACACACACACACACACACACACACAGCCGCAGTCACAGCTCGTCCCGCCTGCTCCTCCACGGCCACTTCGGGTGTCGCAATACGTGGTCTGCGGCCTGCAGGACGAGGGCCATGAACTCTTCGACGTCGAAAGAGTAGTTGGTAAACTTGGGGTGCTCCCCCAGAGTGGGGTGGTGGCCCTGGAAAATCAAACGAAACACGCGTCTGTCAGTCGGAGGACGTGGCTTTCTGACAGGAAGAAACTACTTTACTTTGGCCAAAGCCACTAACTTAATGTGTGCTCTCCCTCGGAAGTCAGCGAATACTTTTTGGTAGAGTCCAAAGAACACATATTCAGCTCTGTGGACCACAGCCTCTGTCACGTGACTCAACTCTGCCATCAAAGGGCACGAGCTGCCAGCGGGCATGGCTGTGTCCCAATAAAACTTTATTTGTTAAAACAGGTGGGGGACCAAATTTGGCCTGCTGATCTCCGGTCTGCTGATCCCTCTTATATGCGATGGAATAGCCCTTTCTAGGCCCCAATTTCATGAAGATTTCTCGTTAACATTAAAGATACAGAGCAAATAACTACCCTCTTCCTCCAGTTTGCTAATATGAGACACAGCTCAGTGTTCCAGAGAACAACTTCCCTGTGCAGTTCACAGCGGTGTTTCACACTCACAAGGACACACGTCCCACGGCAGGGAAGCACTTGCCTTGTCCTGCGGGAAGACCTTGCTGGGCCTGCGCCAGGTGACGTAGTGGACACCGCGGAGCCGGGCCAGGTCCAGGTAGCAGCGCTGGTCCCCGCAGTTGTACCTGCGGCCGGGCAGCCACAGTGAGACGTGTCGCAGTGTGTGCCCAGCCCACAGCTCTCTGGGGAAACATGCACCTCCCACACAGCTTCTTGCAAAAGGTCATGTGCACGGGGAACAGGCTAAGGGGGGTTACAGGTGGGCAACCCAGGCTTACAGGGGTCAGTATGTAAAACAGTTTATTTGAGTATTCTCATTTATTAATTACCAGAGGCCTGGTGCACAAAGTTTGTGCATGAGGGGGAAGGGGGCTGTGTTCCTCAGCCCAGCCTGGACCCTCTCCAATCTGGGATCCCTCTCACAATCCAGGACTGCTGGCTCCCAACTGCTTGCCTGCCTGCCTGGCTGCCTGATTGCCCCTAACTGCCTTTGCCTGCCTGCCTGATCACCCCTAACTGCCCTCTCCTGCCGGACTGATCTCACCCCCAACTGCCTCTGCTTGCCTAATCTCACCCCCAACTGCTCTCCCCTGCTGGCCTGATCTCACCCCCAACTGCCCTCCTCTGCTGGACTGGTTGCTCTTAACTGCCCTCCCCTGCCAGCCTGATCTCTCTCCCCCAACTGCCCTTTCCTACAGGCCTGGGTCCTCCCCAACTGCCTTCCTCTGTAGGCCTGGTCACCCCCAACTGCCCTCCCTTGCTGGCCTCGTCACCCCTACTGTCCTCCCCTGCAGGTCAGTGACCTTGGAAGTGTTATATATTTGGGTAACACAGGAAGGCAGGCAAGCTAGCAGTTGGGAGCCAGTAGTCCTAGATTGTGAGAGGGATATCCAACTGCCCGTTTAGGACCAATCCAGGTCAGTCAGACATCCCTCAAGAGGTCTTAGATTGGAGAGGGTGCAGGCTGGGCTGAGAGACAATCCCCCACCCCCTGCACAAATTTCATGCACCAGGCCTCTAATAAATAAATAAATATCTTTGGGTGAGAATTAACCAAAAAAGAAAAATGCTCAAGATCACTTATCATCAAAGATGCAAATAAAAACTAAAATAGGCATCACCTCACACCTGCAGGAATGGCTACACCAATCCTATATAATAAAAGCCCAGCAACCATAATGGTGTAACGACCAGAACAACCACTCAATCAGTCGCTATGAGGTGCAATGACCACCTCTCGGTCCCTCCCCACAGTCCACAGGCTCCAACTGCAGCATGGCAAACGGGGACCCACGGGGACCCACGGGGACCGGGTGAGAAGCGGTGGGACAGGCCTGGGAACTGGTGAGCAGGCGGGAGATGGCCTGATCACAGGCTAGGCATAGAGATCCTACCCATACACAATTTCGTGCGCTGGGCCTCTGGTAATCAATAAAGAAGTATGGTGAGGACGTGGAAAAGGGTACCCTCGTGCACTGATGGTGAGAGTGCAGACTGGTGCAGCCACTGTGGAGAACAGTATGGAGTTTCCTCAAAAATTTTAAAATGGGCCAAAACCGGTTTGGCTCAGTAGATAGAGTGTCAGCCTGTGGACTGAGGGGTCCCAGGTACAATTCCAGTTAGGGGCATGTACCTTGGTTGCGGGCACATCCCCAGTGTGCAGGAGGCGACTAATCGATGATTCTCTCTCATCGATGTTTCTAACTCTCTATCTCTCTCCCTTCCTCTCTGTAAATAATCAATAAAATACATTTTTAAAAATTTTTAAATGGAACTGTCTTTTGACATAGTGATCCCACTTCTGGGAATATCCTAAGAATCCTAGAACACCAATCAGAAAGAATATATGCACCCCTATGTTCAGAGCAGCGTTATTTACAATAGCTAAGATTTAGAAACAGCCCTAAGTGCCCATCAGTAGACAAGTAGATAAAAAAAGCTGTGGTACATTTTCACTATGAAATACTATGCAGCAGTAAAAAAAAAAAAAGAAGAATCCATTAACCTTTGAGACAGCATGGAGGGTCCTGGAGAGTATTGTGCTAAGTGAAATAAGCCAGTCAGAGAAAGACAAATATCTTATTATCTCACTCACATGTGGAATCTAATGAACAAAATAAACTGATGAACAAAATAGATCCAGAGACATAGAAACATGGAACAGACTGACAATTCTCAGAGGGAAGGGGCAGGGCAGAAAGAGATTAACCGAAGAACTTATATGCTCATATGCATAACCCAGGGACACATACAATAATGTGGTGAAGGCCGGGACAGGGGTAGGACAGGGAGAAGGGAAGGAAAGGGGAGGCGGGAGGATGGGGGACATCTATAATAAACATTTTTTAAAAATAGTAAAAAATAAAAGAATTCAGATTCACATCTCCCACTGGGACAGGGAGGAGCAGGTGGTTTGCTTGCTAAGTGAAATGGCAGGCTGCAGCCTTCTCCTTTTCAGTATTAGGTCTTTTTTCTTCCCAGATGCCTATGATGTGGCTTCCCTGGAATGATTAGTGCTTAGCCTTTAATGTGCTGAGCGGAAGTCTCAGCGTGCAGACAGAGCATCATGAGCTGCAGCAATGCAAAACCGCCCCAAATACTCACAGCTCAAATACGGCAGCCCAGTCCGGAAGGAAGAGTAAATGGGTAAGACCAGCTCCATGCATTCCAATAAATATATCCGTGTTGTGGGTGATCCTTAGCTGATCTAAAAACCCAAGTTCCCTGTGAATAGATAGAAGACAGATGGAGAGAACAAAGTATTAAGACCAGTTGAGCTCAAGACTCATAATAACAATATTTATAAAGTGTCTTTCCCAATTTAATTCACATTCCACCATGATCTTTTTGCCAATTTCAAGCCTTACTCCAGTATTTAATAACTTAATGAGTCAGTAATTTTACATTTCTCCCAAGTAAACATTTCTTTTAAAAAAACTTAAATGCATTTATCTTAGAAGGAACCTTTATAGCTGTCTTGAGTGGAAAACTAGTAACACAGGCCATAAACAAAATTGTAAACATAGATATAATCAGCCCCAGCTGGTTTTGCTCAGTGGTTAGAGCATCGGCCTGCGGACTGAAGGGTCCTGGGTTCATTCCAGTCAAGGGCACATGCCCAGGTAGCAGGCTCATACCCAGCAGGGACATGCAGGAGGCAGCTGATCAATGATTCTCTCTCATCATTGTTTCTACCGCTCTCTCCTTCTCCTTTTTTCTCTAAAATCAATAAAAATGTATTTTTTAAAAATAGACCCAGAGGCACAGAAGCATGAACAGACTGTTGAACCTCAGAGGGAAGGTGGGGTCAGTGGGTAGAAAGAGCTCAACCCATGAACTAGTTGGCATATATTCATAACCGTGGACACAGACAGTGGGGTGGTGAGGGCTTTGGGTGGGGGGCAGCAGCAGGCTGGAAGAGGTTAATGGGGGGATAAAAGGAGCCTATGTAATACTTTGTACAAAAAAAGATTTTTTTAAAGAAAGAGAGAAAAATGAGATGGTTAGGTAGCAACATGAGGCCTGGAGCAGCGCAGAGCACTCGCCCTGTGCCCGCCTCACCTGCCCACTTCACTCACTGCTGGCCTCCGCTGCCCTTCCAGCCCAGAGGGTCAGCACTCCAGTCCGAAACCCTTCTCTCCCCGCTGACGCATCCAAGCACAGAGACACCAGCTCTGCCCAGGGTGCTGGTCACTTACTTATATTTGTAATCGACGATCCGGACTTCAAATGTGGAGACCGTTTTCAGTGCATTCACGAGCTATGAAAGCAACAGAAACATGTGAAATTTCTTTTCCTTCTCCAGTTTTACTTGTATTTGAGTTCTCAATTTCTTTTTTCTCTTCCTATATAATAAAAGGCTAATATGCAAATTGACCAAACGCTAGAACGACTGGTCACTATGACTCACACTGACCACCAGAGGGCAGATGCTCAATGTCTCCTGCCCTCTGATGGTCAGTGCACTCCCACAGGGGGAGGTCTGCTCAGCCAGAAGCCGGGCTCATGGCTGGCAAGTGCAGTAGAAATGACGGGAGCCTCTCCCACCTCCGTGACAGCACTAAGGAGCAGCGAGCCAAGCAGTAAGGAGTAGTGAACAGGTGGGTGGTAAGGAGCAAGGGGTCCCGGACTGCCAGAGGGATGCCTTCAGTCGGACATCCCCCAAGGGCTCCTGGACTGCAAGAGGGCACATGCTGGGCTGAGGGGGACCTCCTCCTAGTGCACAAATTTTGTGCACTGGGCCTCTAGTATAAGATATTTTTCAGGTTCTAAACGCCTCAGGTCCATTGTTCTAAAGTTCACTGAATTCCCATGTGGGCTGTGACCCTGGACACCTGACTCCCTGGGTTCCACAGTATCTGGTTCTGAGGCTGCCCGAACCCACTTGGGTCAAAGTGCTCGGAGGGAGGCTGGCTGCATGCCAGCTCGTACTCCTGCCATTTGCTAGTTTTTCCCTGGAGTTCCAGCCTGTGGTTCCTGGGCCCTCCGCTGGTTCCATTAGGTTAAGAATTTTCTTGCTATCCATTTTCTCATTTCAGACAAACCATTAGCGCTTTGGACCTCATCCTCTGGAAATACTAAATTCTTGGCAGAAAGACATTTTTAATATTTCTACACAGAGAAACAACTGTTCTTTTAGCAAACAGCAAGTAAAAAAGCAAATTAATCTATTAGGAAAACCAAAGCTGAGGTTTCCTATGTCCCTGAGAATTAGGCCACCTTCATCCAACACTGTGACTCCCAGCTCTTCACAAACGCCTGCTCCTGTGCCTATGCCATGTGCCTTGTGCCGTGTGCCCTGTGCCCTGTGTCTGTGTCCTGTGCCTGTATCTGTGTCCTGTGCCTGTGCCTGTGCCCTGTGTCCTGTACCCTATGTCCTGTGCCTATATCTGTGTCCTATGCCTGTGCCTGTATTTGTATCCTGTGCCTGTATCTGTGTCCTGTGCCTGTATCTGTGTCCTATGAACGTATCTGTGTTCTGTGCCTGTGCCTGTGCCTGTATCTGTGTCATGTACCCTATGTCCTGTGCCTGTGTCTGTGTCCTGTGCCTGTGCCTGTGTCCTGTGCCCGTATGTGTCCTGTGCATGTGTCTGTGTCCTATGCCCGTGTCTGTGTCCTATGCCCATATCTGTGTCCTGTGCCTGTATCTGTGTCCTGTGCCTGTGCCTGTGTCCTGTGCCCGTATGTGTCCTGTGCCTGTGCCTGTGTCCTGTGCCTGTATCTGTGTCCTGTGCCTGTATCGGTGTCCTGTGCCTGTATCTGTGTCCTATGAACGTATCTGTGTCCTGTGACTGTGCCTGTATCTGTGTCCTATGAACGTATCTGTGTTCTGTGCCTGTGCCTGTGCCTGTATCTGTGTCATGTACCCTATGTCCTGTGCCTGTATCTGTGTCCAGTGCCTGTGCCTGTGTCTGTGTCCTGTGCCTGTATCTGTGTCCAGTGCCTGTGCCTGTGTCTGTGTCCTGTGCCTGTGTCTGTGTCCAGTGCCTGTGCCCGTATCTGTGGCCTGTGCCTGTGTCTGTGTCCTGTGCCCGTATCTGTGTCCTGTGTCTGTGTCCTGTGCCTGTATCTGTGTCCTATGCCCATATCTGTGTCCTGTGCCTGTGCCTGTGTCCTGTGCCTGTGTCTGTGTCCTGTGCCTGTATCTGTGTCCTATGCCCATATCTGTGTCCTGTGCCTGTGCCTGTGTACTGTGCGAGTATCTGTGCCTTGTGCCTGTGCCTGTGTCCTGTGCCTGTGCCTGTGCCTGTGTCCTGTACCCTATGTCCTGTGCCTATATCTGTGTCCTGTGCCTGTGCCTGTGTACTGTGCCCGTATCTGTGTCCTGTGCCTGTGCCTGTGTCCTGTGCCTGTATCTGTGTCCTGTGCCTGTATCTGTGTCCTATGCCCATATCTGTGTCCTGTGCCTGTGACACACAGATGCACAGCATCGAAAGTTATAGAAGCCTTGCTGACTATGCCCTTACACGGTGCTGGCCCTTGTTGGTGCAGGTCTCAATCCGCTTCCACTCCTCCCAGAGCCTCACTGCTCTGCGCCAGTGCATGATGCCCCGGAGGCTCAGCCTCAGGACCACTCCCAGGTCTAACCAGTCCCAGGTCCAAAGGTTAACCCTGGGTAGGCAGCTCCCCAGGAACACACGTGAACCCGCACAGTCCCCAGGGCACGGTTCCAAGGGCCACATGCCCCGAACCTGAACTCAGGAACCTTCAGAAGCAAAAGTTCATTTTCCAGGAAAAATCAGTGCTGACAACCCAGTCCCACCGGGCCTGGGTCAGGGACCATTCGGGCAGCCCCACTAGGTGACCATATTTACTGTGCTTTCTTGCACTCTTCCTGACTCACTGTCCCCTCTTGGCAGGAAGTGGCTAGAGCAGTCATTCCCCCCACCACCACCCATTCCCCAAGGCTGAGGAATGAACAATAGCGGGGGTGGAGGGTTGTTGTAACCTGGTCCTACCCTGTTTCTCACCTGACCCAGAACCAGGACCCAGCACATGGCAGGTGCTCAGTGCATTTTGGGGAGTGAATCTCACTGCTGTGAGTATATCCCCAGCCATGCTGCTACAGGCCTGGTGGCTGAGGCAAGGAGAAATACAATCCATGAGTTGATGCAGCTGAAATGAGCTTGGGACTCTAACGAGTGGTTTGGTGCCTTTCAGTAAAAATCCAATAAACGAACTGGGCATAGCCATCAAACTTTCCTAAAGGCTAATAAGTTCAATCAAAACATTTAATGCACTGTGAACAATAAAACACACCAGTTAGAGGAAGTGAAGTTCAATGTGGTGACATTAAAAATGACACCACAAACTCACCTGCTGCTGGTTGAGTATTTTCCGGTACTCTGTGCTCCGTGCAAGAATGGTGACTCTAGTTTTTCCATCCTGTAATCAGAAGGCAAAGGCAAAACAATGCTTTCTACTCCTGGACAGGTGAGTGAACACCTAAACCTAAAATGTGATTTTTACAAAGAGATGAAACGCAATAAGGATACATTTATGGAACTTAAGAAAAAAATTTTTTTTTAGTCTAATCCCTTCACTGTTTTCTCAGGGAATAAAAATGCATCGACTTTGGCCCCAGAAGACAAACCAGCTCATTGCATCCTGTCTGGGAGGTGGGTATATTTTTTAGCAGGGGCTGTGTGGCTCAGGTGGGGATTTGGGCTGTATGGGGAAATACAGCAAAAGGAAGAGAAAGAAGGCACACTCTTCCACTCTCCCTGGTTTATCTTTCATACACTGTAGACATCTGACTTCTAACACTGAGGTTCCGAAATTAACACAGAAAACCTTGTCTTCTGAGTACTTCTTTTTCTGCCACGGTGGTTCTGGCTTTTTATCCAGGGTAAAAGGGAAGCGCGCCCAGAACCCAAAATGCAGTAAGTCCTCACTTATCTCTTTAAGCAAAATGACACCTAATGAAGCAGCGGTACCACAGGCCAATGAGGTTCCTGCGGCATCTCCTCCAGGGGATGAGGAAACGGCATTGAGCGAAGCGGCATCATTCTAGAACCTGCTGTGGACCCATTACCTTGGGTCCCTCCTGCGTGATGTTCAGTCTGTGCAGCACATGCTGGGAAAACGCCCGGAACAGCCCGGTGCTGTGGCAGCCAGAAATCTAAAAGAATGGTGCATATTACAGTGAGTATTTCTGTTACTATGTCAGAGGATAGCAAGTTGTACGCACATGTTACCTTAAAGATCAAGAATAAGTTTTATAAATATGAATGTTTGCAACAGATAGCACCCTTACCAGAGGGGTATTATAGAAGAGCCCGTATCTCATCCGGGGCAGCAGGGAAAAAATCGCTTCCTTAAAACACACCTACCAACAAAGGCATTTTAAAAGGTAAGAAGAGGCAATCTGTACCCTTCGCACCAAAACAGCACTCATGATTACAGAAAATGAATTTTAACTAACCCCTATTTTACATTAAAATATTTTTGAATAGCAAACTATTTCATTCAAGTGAAATTTGTGTTTTGGGAAAATCTATGAAAAAATGTTTTTAGTACCCTTTTGGAGTCATAGGTTTTCAGATGGATCACGTCATAATCAGTAAATGCCTTCCACGTGTCAGAGAAGAGGTCCCCATAGCCATACGTGCTCTGAAAGAGGAAACAAAATAAGTCAGGGCAATAAAATCATTCATTGGCTCTCTGAGAATGTAACACACGCCAGCACACAATCCTAAGCAAAGTCCCGGCAAGAAAACCGGAGTCCACGTGGGCCTCATTTCATGTGCTGTCCTCAAAACGAGTCACTACAAGTTCAGCCTCAGTCTCCTCAGAGCGGCTGTTTCTCCACCCCAACCCTTTGTGTTTGCATGTCTGCAATGTCAGCTGCTGTGGGCTTTGTTCCTGCGAGTTTTCTATCCACGGTACACGTACACACAACACATACACACACCACTGTTTGCACACACTCTGATATGCTCAGTGAACAAAACCATTTGGGTAAATATCTTTGGAAATAAATTTCAGAGCAAGAAAAATTTTTTGAAAAGTTTTAACATTAAAAACATTATGTGTGTAACTCTGAAATGATCTACCCATTGACTAATGAATAATATATTACGTCCCATTAACATCTATACTAATAATACATAAATATGTAAACTGACCATACTCCATGACGCCCACAGCCAATCAGGAGTATGCAAATTAACCCAACAAAGATGGGGGGGCCTGTGGGCAGCACTCACACACGCAGGCACAAAACAGCCAAGAGCCAGGAACGGGGTTGGGTGCCCGCCCTCCTGCTGCATTGCCGGGGTGACACAGTGGGCACCCCCAGGACCCTGCCTGCTCCGAGCCTGAGGCCAGCACACGCACACACACCAGCACCAAGCAGCCAGGGTCCCGGGGATGCCACTGGAGTGTCCAGTCCTATCAGCCCAGCCTGGGGGTGGCTGGAGTCCGCAGTCCTTTTGGTTTCTGCAGTCCCTGGACCAGAAGTGGAAATCAAGAGCAAGGGGAGCACCAGGAACTCTGGGAATCGTAGTTCTGGTGGCAGATGCATTGTGGAATCTCCTTGACACTAGAGCAGAGTGAGCCTGGAGCAAGTTACTTGTAGGCAAAGGGTGGAGGGAAAGCAAAGGTGAGGACATAAGTCAGAGGGTCAAGGAAAAATTAAAGGGAAGACATCCTGCAACTTCTAGGAAATCTCCACCAATGGAGCAAAGAAAAAAAAAAAAAAAAGACTTCTATTATTCTGAGAGCACCAAACCAGACTGGGCTGGGGTCTCAGACAATTTGCTTATATGACTGCAAAGACAGACACAAACTCCCTGATTGGAGAGGGCTCCCCTGAGAGCTCCCAGATTGGAGAGGGTGCAGGTTGGACTGAAGGACCCACCCCTTGTGCACAAATTTCATGCACCGGGCCTCTAGTTAATAAGAAGAAAAATAATAATAGCATCTTGCACATTCCGATGTCCCAGGCACTGTTCTAAGCATTTGACATTATTAACACATTAAACCAGCCCACAGACTTAATGAGCTATGTAATATCATCACCCCCTTTTCACAGATGAGGAAACTGAGACACAATCTGCCTAAACTGTAGAGCTGTGTTTGCAGGTCTGGGATGAGCCCAGTTTGCTTGGTTCCAGACTCCATGTTCACAGCCTGTGAACATGCAGAAACTGGTACTTTCCAGTACATTTACCAAACACATTATATTTTTAAAAATAGAAATTAATTACATGTTCTATCAGCTAAAGGAGGCAGACTAATTTATTTTTAAATTGTATAACTTAGATTGAAAATCAACCAATAGAAATAAGAAATATCCAAGTCTCAGTTGGTTATATATTATGTTCATGGCTTTTTATCTTTACAGCACTTTTTTTGAATTATGAAATTTTATCTTTATGTTGCACATTTTAGAGGTATTTCAAAATTATTGAGAACTGTTGCCTTGGCTGGTGTTCACAGTGACCAGCACATCAAAGGGTTTTGGATTCAATTCCTTGCCTCCTGCAGGGAGGCAACCAATCAATATATCTCTCATATTGATACTGCTCTCTCTGACTCCCCCTGCCCTTCCACTTTCTCTAAAAAAAAAAAAAAAAATCAATGGAAAAATATCATCAGGTGAGGATTAACAACAACAAAAATATTTAGAATTGTTAAATGTGGTGATAAAAAAAAAAAATTCCTTCCTTCAATGCTCTCCAATGCCAGTCTAAGAAAAGCCCTTCTCAACACCACCAAAAGTGAAATATCCCTGCCGAAACCGGTTTGGCTCAGTGGATAGAGCGTCAGCCTGCGGACTGAAAGGTCCCAGGTCCGATTCCGGTCAAGGGCATGTACCTTGGTTGCAGGCACATCCCCAGTAAAGGGTGTGCAAGAGGCAGCTGATCAATGTCTCTCTCTCATCGATGTTTCTAACTCTCTATCCCTCTCTCTTCCTCTCTGTAAAAAATCAATTTTATATATCTATATCTATATCTATATCTATATCTATATCTATATCTATATATATATATATATTTTTTTTTTTTTAAGTGAAATATCCCGGTTCTGGCTCAATGCCTTATAATAAAAGGCTAATGTGCTAATTGACCAAACTGCTGAACAACTAGTTACTATGATTCACACTGACCACCAGGGGGCAAACACTCAACACAGGAAAAGCTGCTCAGCCAGAAGCTGGGCTCACCGCTGGCTGACTGGCTGGCTGGCGAGCGCAGCAGTGGTGGCTGGAGCCTCTGCCGCCTCAGCCGTAGCACTAAGGATGACCGACTGCCAGCTTAGGCCTGCTCCAGGGCCTAAGCCATCAGCTGGACATCCCTCAAGGGCTCCTGGACTGTGAGAGGGCAGAGGAGACACCCCTCCCTGAGTGCACAAAGTTTGTACACCAGGCCTCTAGAGATAAATAAAGGGCAATTAAAAGGCATGACTAGACAGTTTCTTGAGATAAATATTTCAGATAAAATATTATACTTTGAAAGGAAAATTTAATATAATACAGTACTCCTGAATAACTTCTCTTCAAGTAAATCAATTAACAATCAGAATAACCACCCCTAGAAGCTTCTTTTCCTCATCCCTCAATTTCAAATTATCTGCAACAGATAAAGGAGGGACTTCTGTCTAGTCTCATACTGAAAAATATTCGGATATTCCTACAAATAACATACCACTTCCTGCTGCATCTCAAATTTATTTAAACATGCACAACTTAGAATTTCTGGGAGGAAGGTAAGATACATGGACGTGGGAAGGATGTTCACTGCTGCATTTCAGTAAACAGCGAAGGCCCGGGAAGGACGGCAGGTGACAGAGGTAAGGGCATGGGCTGAGGCATGCACCCCACCTCACACAATGAAAACGAGAGCCTGTCACGTCCACATAGGGACAGGTGTGCGTGCCATGACACCAGGGAATAACGTGAGTGAGGGCATACTTTCCATCAGGATATATTTACATTTATTCAAAAAAAGTCGTACAAGATACCCGCATGTGTTTACTCAGTTACCTTTAAAGAAAATGGAGAAGAGGAAGAACTTACAGTGCTATTACATGCTTCTGGTGGTTGGGACTCATTATAACCAGGTTTTACTTGTGTAATTAAAAATAATGATGTGCCCTAACCGGTTTGGCTCAGTGGATAGAGCATCAGCCTGCAGACTAAAGGGTCCCAGGTTTGATTCCGGTCAAGGGCATGTATCTTGGTTGCAGGCACATCTCCAGTGGGGGGGGTAGGGGGGATTGTAGGAGGCAGCTGATCGATATTTCTCTCTCATTGATGTTTCTCTCTCTCCCTCTCCCTACCTCTTTATAAAAAAATTAATAAAATATATTTCTTAAAAATAATGAAGCTGCAGTACCTCTCAGCACAAGGAAATAAGGAGAGCCTGCATACTCTCCTGTCTTACTCCTCCCGTTAAGAACAGCCCTGATCTGCCAGGGGCTCTGCAGAGTGCCCCCAGTGTGTCTCTGCAGGTCAGTGGCCTTCCCCATCCCACCAGGAAGCCACGGCCTGAGTTCTGCAAAGGCGAGA
Source organism: Pipistrellus kuhlii (assembly GCF_014108245.1). NCBI lineage: Eukaryota > Metazoa > Chordata > Mammalia > Chiroptera > Vespertilionidae > Pipistrellus > Pipistrellus kuhlii. The sequence continues at coordinate 2,725,672 of NW_023425416.1, read as the reverse complement.
GGGAAGGCCTCACAGGCTCCGCTGGGGAAACGGTTTGTAAAGGTCAGCACGCTCTGGCCTGCAGCCCGGCCACTTCCCCCTCCCGCCTGGGCACCAGCTCGTGGAGGCCCGGGACGGGCGCTGAGGCAGCACGTCCACCGTCAGGGATCTGGGTCACAGCCAACCCGTCACAGTGCTGCTTCCTTCAAGGCCTACCCAGCAAGAGAGGACAGCAGTCCCCACACGGCCTGGCCACTTCCCCATGCAGCCTCCAGCCTCCAGCCTTCCGTGGGCCTCCATGCCGGAGCGGCCGGCAGGCCTGGCTGCCCGAGAATCAGGGTGAGCAGCAGGCAAAGGCCTCTCTGCCCCAGCTGGCAGGTTTGGAATGGATGCAGAGAGCAGCCAGGAGGGAGGGAACATCAGGGTGTCTGCCTGCTGGACCACCCCCACCTGCCTGCCCAACAGCCACCCCACCTCCACCTGCCTGCCCGACAGCCCAGCCCCTCTGCCGGACACAGGGACCGGGGAGCATCAGGTGGCTGAGCAGCCCGCTCCCCTCACAGCTCAGGGCGTGGAGCCAGCCCCGCGGGGCTCAGTGCCCACGAGGAACACAGGGACAAGCACACAGCAAGAGCCCGAAGCTCCTGGGAAGGAAGTGAAGTCTCTGGAGAACCTCCCATCCACGTCCCCGGTTCTGCAGGGACCACGGGGGAGGATAAAGCACTGGCTTCAGGCGCAGATTTGGGTCAGACGGTGGCACAGGATCCCTGACTCCACCCCTTGGACTGTGTTCTCTGAGGTCAGCCAGGGCCCGGACCTCGGCTTCTCTCCTGTGAAACAGGCTGCCCACCTGGTCCCCGGTGGCTGTGAGCACAAAGGGAGAGAGCCCCGGGTGTGGTTGTTTAAAACCCAGCACCAGCCAAGACCGGTTTGGCTCAATGGATAGAGCGTTGGCTTGGGGACTGAAGGGTCCCGGGTTCGATTCCGGTCAAGGGCATGTACCTTGGTTGCGGGCATATCCCCAGTAGGGGGTGTGCAAGAGGCAGCTGATCGATGATTCTCTCTCATCGATGTTTCTAACTCTCTATCTCTCTCCCTTCCTCTCTGTACAAAATCAATAAAATATATATTTTAAAAATAAATAAATAAATAATAAAAAAAAATAAAACCCAGCACCACACTGAGTGATGTTCAGAGTGCCGACGGCTGGTGATCACAGCCTCCAGCCCTCACCCAGGAAGAGGGAGAGAAAGAGGCAGCATGCCCATTGCTCACAGAAACATTTTCAAGAAGTGAAACCTGTGGCAGCAAAACTGGAGGACAAGGACCATGTAAACCCATGACACACCCACAGCCGGACTCAGAGAGCCAGGGACACAGTCACAGCCGGACTCAGAGAACCAGGGACACAGTCACAGCCGGACTCAGAGAACCAGGGACACAGTCACAGCCAGACTCAGAGAACCAGGGACGCAGTCACAGCCGGACTCAGAGAACCAGGGACACAGTCACAGCCAGACTCAGAGAGCCAGGGACACAGTCACAGCCACTCAGAGAACCAGGACACAGTCACAGCCAGACTCAGAGAGCCAGGACACAGTCACAGCCAGACTCAGAGAGCCAGGGACACAGTCACAGCCGGACTCAGAGAACCAGGGACACCGTCACAGCCAGACTCAGAGAACCAGGGATGCAGTCACAGCCGGACTCAGAGAACCAGGGACACAGTCACAGCTGGACTCAGAGAACCAGGGACGCAGTCACAGCCAGACTCAGAGAACCAGGGACACAGTCACAGCCGGACTCAGAGAGCCAGGGACACCGTCACAGCCGGACTCAGAGAGCCAGGGACACCGTCACAGCCGGACTCAGAGAACCAGGGACACAGTCACAGCCGGACTCAGAGAACCAGGGACACAGTCACAGCCGGACTCAGAGAACCAGGGACGCAGTCACAGCCGGACTTAGAGAGCCAGGGACACCGTCACAGCCAGACTCAGAGAACCAGAGACACAGTCACAGCCACTCAGAGAACCAGGACACAGTCACAGCCAGACTCAGAGAGCCAGGGACACAGTCACAGCCGGACTCAGAGAGTCAGGGACACCGTCACAGCCAGACTCAGAGAACCAGGGATGCAGTCACAGCCGGACTCAGAGAGCCAGGGACACCGTCACAGCCGGACTCAGAGAACCAGGGACACAGTCACAGCCGGACTCAGAGAACCAGGGACACAGTCACAGCCGGACTCAGAGAACCAGGGACGCAGTCACAGCCGGACTTAGAGAGCCAGGGACACCGTCACAGCCAGACTCAGAGAACCAGAGACACAGTCACAGCCACTCAGAGAACCAGGACACAGTCACAGCCAGACTCAGAGAGCCAGGGACACAGTCACAGCCGGACTCAGAGAGTCAGGGACACCGTCACAGCCAGACTCAGAGAACCAGGGATGCAGTCACAGCCGGACTCAGAGAACCAGGGACACCGTCACAGCCGGACTCAGAGAACCAGGGACACAGTCACAGCCGGACTCAGAGAACCAGGGACACAGTCACAGCCGGACTCAGAGAACCAGGGATGCAGTCACAGCCGGACTCAGAGAACCAGGGACACAGTCACAGCCGGACTCAGAGAGCCAGGGACACCGTCACAGCCGGACTCAGAGAGCCGGGGACACCGTCACAGCCGGACTCAGAGAACCAGGGACACAGTCACAGCTGGACTCAGAGAACCAGGGACACAGTCACAGCCGGACTCAGAGAACCAGGGACGCAGTCACAGCCAGACTCAGAGAACCAGGGACGCAGCCACAGCCAAGACTTAGGGAAGGATTCCCATCAGACTTCAGGGCAAACAAAGGCCTCCGGAGTGGGGAAAAGGAAAACCTTCCTATGTAGCTTGACATGAGCTTCCTGAAAGTGAAAAAAATGTTAGCGAAACGATTTCCCCTTCTGCACAAGAACGGGACCCCCGTCCACTGTCTCGCTCTGCTCTCTGGTGCGTCACCTGTGCTCCGAGCTAGCATTGCTTATGGTTTAAAAGATGCTTTCTGGTCAGCTGCGCCTGCACCAGAAACCACGTAATGACTCCGGGAACGGCCGTCTCTCCCTGGGGAGCCTGGAGGCATTGCCAATGCAGCTGTCCCCGACATAGGAAGGCCATCCTGTGGGACCCGGGCACCAGGCCCGCCCCGGGGGCACCTCCCTGCCCCTGAGCTGTGCGATGTGGGCGGCCAGAGTCTCCTTCCAGAAGGGGCGGAGCGCCTGCCGGCCGCTGAGTCCCCCGCCAGATCGTCTGAATGGGCGCGGGCCAGAGGGAGCCCACGGGTCGGAATGCTTAGTCGAACCTGAGGTCACTTCTCAGTGAGAATTCCCACTCCCCGGGTTAGCCGCCTCTCCTGGGTGTGTACAAACACGTGTCCTCACCACTGTCTCTGTCAGAGGAGCGTGCGGAGCCCAGGGGCTGTGTCGGGTGCTGTGACCGTTCATACACCACATGGTCTACTCTCAAAATGACCCTTGGGTAGAGTTTACAGCTTCCTATTTCACAGCGGGGTGCACGGGAGCAGCTCTTGGGGGGTTACCTTGGCAGGTGGAGGGGTCAGCACTGAAAGAATAGGGTAAAGGCAGGAAAAGAGAGAAGAAAGAAAAGACAGCAGTAAAACAAACAAGCAAAAAGCCGGTGTGGTATGATGTGCACGCCTGGGGCCCGCCCCGAAGTGAGCTCATCCACACAGCACAGCTCCCCGCCAGCCACAGGGTCGCCGAGGTCAGGGGTGCGGCTCCTTCTGCCTCCCGGGGGCACGGGGACCGTCTTTGTCCGGGGAGCCGCACCTGCCCACACGGGGAGGGAACGCTTCCACTGCCCCCCTCCACCCTCCCAGAGGAAATGTAAGCCTACCGACGCGTCCGCCCATCTGCACACGTACACACACAGACACGCCCGCTCACCAGCATGCCCGTGGACGTGTGTACGTGCATGTGTATTTGAATGTGGTGTCTTAGTCCCCTGCACCACGGCGGAGCCACAGCTCTGAGGAGCCAGGCCAGGGCGGGAGGAGGAGCCTACGCACCGTGTCCCACATCACGACGTACACGTCGGTGCTGAAGGAGTTGTTCACGTGCTGCGTGAGGTACAGGTTCAGGAAGTCGCAGAAGTGGTGGTACATGTTCACACCTGGCGTCGGAGAGAAGTCCACGTTAACGAGCCCCACAAACACATGAAAATGTCACTCCACCCCTCCTGTTTGTCACCCGATGGGCTTTGAGCTGAAGTAAATGAGAGGGGGAAAAGTTTCTCCAAACATGACATGGTCTATACTCAGATAATCCTCAATTTACACACTGAGTGCATTCACAAATCCACTTTAAAATTGATTATTTAGAAATCAGGACTGCATTTCCCCATATAGACTAAGTAACAAGCAATCATTAAGTTCCCAGGGGAAAAATCACAGAAGTCTACTTAGCACAGAATTGGGTAGAACCATAGGACCATGAATTAATTTTTAGGATCGTTTATTTTTTAAAATAAACTAGGCTGCACCTCTTCGTCATAGGATTGAAAACAACAACTACTAGCATTTGAGTATTTTTTCATTCCTGTCTCTTTTTTTCATACTTACTCACTACTTACAACATCGCTCCTTGGGGAAATATTAGCCCACTATTGTTCATCGTGTTCTAACTGAAGGAGCCTGGACTTTGGAATCAGAGGAACTGGGCTGAGTCCCAGCTCAGCCATTCATGAGCCACGTTCTCTGGCAAGTTCCCGAAGTCCCTGAGCCCCTCAACCAGAAACAGGGATCATTATCCTGAGGTGCCAGCTTTGTGAGAAATGACCCACCACTGCCAAGCCAGGGCCTGGCACCCAGGGAACAACGGCGACAAGCTGGGCCGGGCTGGGTCAGAGGGATGGAGAAGAATGAGTCCTAGGTCCTCAACGCCCCTCCCAGGCTCAGCGTGCAGGACCCAGGATTCAAGCTGGAAATGTACAACTCTGACCAGGATGAGATCCCAGGAACTGGCATTTAAAACATGTACTTTAAAGGAGGAAAAATGTTAACTAAAATAAAAAACAGTGGCTACTAAAAGCAGAAATCATGAACTATTCTGAGTTCATTCCCATAGTGAATAACTACATTGTGTGCCAGAAAATGAGTTTAAAAAATAAATAAATAAGTTCTTTTTTTTTTAATCCTCACCCAAGGATATTTTTTTCCATTTATTTCTAGAGAGTGGAAGGGAGGAGGAAAGAAAGGGAGAGGGATAAGAGAGAGAGAAGAGAGAGAGAGAGAGAGAGAGAGAGAGAGAGAGAGAGAGAGAGAGAGATTGGCTGCCTGCTGTACATACCCCAACCAGGGCTGAGGAACCTGCAACCAAAGTATGCGCCCTTAACCAGGAATTGAAACTGACCCTCCAATCTGCAGGCCAGTGCTCCAACCACTCAGACACACTGGCCATGGCAATACTCAGTTCCTTTTAGACCGTAATTTAGATGGATGTTTGGAGGAACTCCTTTTTCACCCAGAGAAAGGTTGGCCAAGAATATTTTCAAGTAAACAGGAAAAAGGAAATTCTATTTCAGCACAGCCCTCTGCCCAGCCCAGCCCCCGGCACACGGCAAGTCTCCACAGGTTCACAGCATGTGCCTCAGCACAGCACACAGAACAGCACCTGGGGCCAGGAGGGTGCTAGGCTAGGGACCATCGCAGGCTCCGTCCTCAGACACCTGCCCCCTCGTGAGCCCTGCTTACTCCCAGCACGCTCATTCCCTCTGGGAGAGTGGCCGTGGAAGGCTGGGATGGAGACGTGACCTGGGGTGAGGACACAGTACAGTGAGCAGATGAGGTAGCAGTGCAGCTGATTTTGTTAGCCAGTTACCCAATAAACTCAATAAAAAGGAAAATAAATAAATAAATGGATCAGCAAATTAAAATATACATATATATAACTTCATTAAAACTCTATATTAAAAAAAAAAAAGAGGGGGAAAAAAGGAAAACTGGAAGACAGCATACTTAGAAGAAAAATGTAGAATAGGAAAGAACTGGCTGATTACTCCCCCTCGACGTACGCTATTTGCACAGGTATCTCAGTGCACACATTCAACCCTTTTACAGGCAAATCAGTTTTCTTAGCCCCTTTTATTTATTTATTTTTAATATATTTTATTGATTTTTTACAGAGAGGGAGGAGAAAGATAGAGAGTTAGAAACATCGATCAGCCGCCTCCTGCACACCCCCCACTGGGGATGTGCCCATAACCAAGGTACATGCCCTTGACCGGAATCGAACCTGGGACCTTTCAATCCGCAGGCCACTGCTCTATCTACTGAGCCAAATCGGTTTTGGCTTCTTGGCCCCTTTTAATTAGCATATTTTTAAAATAAGTCAGGACATCAAACATAGCCTTTTTATTTGCTCTTATTTTAAAAAGATGTAAATTTGTCTGATTCCTGAACTTAATACTTCGTAATGTAAGGATTATGCTGTCAGAAAGCAGAACATGTTAAAAATACGATCCATAAATGACTGTAATGCTGACACAGCCGGACAGAGGGCTCTGTGCCGGAGGCCACGCTCAGGAGCGAGGTGTGCGGCAGCGTGACCCTCACCGCGCACAGCGAGCGGCGCAGCACGACCACGTTTCCCTGCAGGACCAGCAGCCCACAGCGTGAAGTGCTTACAGGTTGAGAGAAGGTTCACGCATAAACGGGAAAATCACTGTAATTTCAACATTTCCCCCAAGAATATACTACAAACCCAATGTCCAGGGGGATTTTAAGTTCACTTCCGTCCCAGGAACCATACCAGAACGTCTGCAGAAGAGGCCACGGCCCTCGCCTGCCCGCAGTGCACACAAGCTGCTACTTGGAGGAACGAAGCTCCACCTACGTCAAGCGCTGAGAGAAAGGTGATGGGGACATCCAGCTACAAATGGCTTCATTCACCTTCTCTCACCTTTTGATTCTGACTGAGTCATGGTATTCAAATGTGCAGATTTCTTCTAAAAACCAAAGGTACTGAAGGAAGGGAAATCCCAACCAGTTCACTGCTTCAGAGAAGAAAGCAGAAAGCAAACCCACTGTTTAAAGTCACACTGCTTCCCAAAAAGCTACTGGAAGTCACATAATGTATCAAAAGAGGAACACTGCCCTGGCTGGGTGCCCAGTTGGTTAGAGGATCCTCCCAGTGGGCCAAGGTTTCAGGTTCAATCCCCGGTCAGGGCACATGCAAGAATCAACCAACCAAAGCACAGAGAAGTAGAACAACAGATCGGTTTCTCTCTCACTCTCTGTCTAAAAAGCAATCAATAAACTTTATTTAAAAGGAACAAAGCCTCGTTAACTAATAAATTACAAATTAACTTCTCACCTGCATCCAATTTCATGAAGTATACTGGTTTCTCAACCACAACATCACATTTACCATCTTCTATGGGCCTGAAGTTGAGCTGAGTGTAGCTCTGCAGCTCAGCAAACCTGGAATCATGAATCGGGAGACGCTTTCAGAGTGATTCTCCTGAATCTCCTACTGTGATTATATATCCTACTGTAACTGAGCTCTGTCCACCAGGGGACTTCACTTCCAGAGCAGCCTCCTAGGAAGCCATGCGGACCTTCCCAACTTACAACGTTTACATAACCTGCTGTCCATTTCAATACTGAGACCAGAAACAAAAATAATTTTACAATTCATTGTTCAGATTATTATAATTGTTTCTCCTTCTTCCCCCCCCACATAGCTCCCCCCTACCCTGTTCCCATCCTACTCTCTGCCCTTACCCCCCCCACTGTCCTCATCCATAGGTGTACAATTTAAAGTCACATTGCTTCCCACACCCCCTACACCCCTTTCCCCCTGATAAATTGTCAGACCACTCCCTTTCTATGCCCCTGATTCTATTATATTCACCAGTTTATTCTGTTGCTCAGATTTTTTATTCACTTGATTTTTAGATTCATGTGTTGATATATATGAATTTGTTGTTCATAATTTTTATCTTTACTTTTTTCTTCTTCTTCCTCTTCTTAAAGAATACCTTTCAGCATTTCATATAATACTGGTTTGGTGGTGATGAATTCCTTTATCTTTTTCTTACCTGTAAAGCTCTTTAGCTGACCTTCAATTCTGAATGATAGCTTTGCTGGGTAGAGTAATCTTGGTTGTAGGTTCTTGCTATTCACCACTTTGAATATTTCTTGCCACTCCCATCTGGCCTGCATAGTTTCTGTTGAGAAATCAGCTGACAGTCATATGGGTACTCCCTTGTAGGTAACTGCTTTTCTCTCACTGCTTTTAATATTCTCTTTGTCTTTTGCTCTTGACATTTTAATTATGATGTGTCTTGGTGTGGTCCTTTGGATTTCTTTTGTTTGGGGTTCTGTGCGCTTCTTGGACTTGTAAGTCTATTTCTTTCACCCGGTGAGGGAAGTTTTCAGTCATTATTTCTTCAAATAGGTTTTCAGTATCTTGCTCTTTGTCTTCTACTGGCACCCCCATAATTCTGATGTTAGTATGCTTGAGATTGTCCCAGAGGCATCTTACACTACCTTCAAATTTTTGGATTCTTTTTCTTTTTGCTTTTCCAGTTGAGTGTTTTTTGCTTCTTTGTATTTCAAATCTTTGACTTGATTCTTGTGTTCCTCTAGTCTGCTGTTGGGTCTCTGTATAATATTTTTTATTTCAGTCAGTGTATGTTTAATTTCTAGATGGTTCTTTTCCATATGGTCTCTCTCATATCCTCGAGGGTCTCGCTAAATTTATCAGCCTTTTCTAGGAAATTCTTGAAAAACCATATAACCGTGGTTTTGAACTCTGTATCCAGTCTTTTGTTTTCCTCCGTTTCTTTCGTTTGAGATCTTTTTCTTTGTCTCTGCATTTTTGCTGCTTCCCTGAGTTGGTAGGGTAGCTTTGGGTGCTAGGTGTCCTATATGGCCCAGTGGCTCAGACTCCCCAGTTACCTGAGGTGAACACTCTTTGTGCACCCCTTTGTGGACTGTGTGTACAGACTTGTTGAAGTTAAGTCTTGATTGTTGTTGGTATCACTGGAAGGAATTGACCTCCAGATCAATTGGCTGTGAGGATCAGCTGTGTCTACGCCGGGAGAATTTCTGTGCTGGAGATAGCCTATGATACAAGACTTACAAAATTGCAAAAGCCTCTGTGCTCCACTTGGATGGGGTGGAGTCTCAGGGCTGAGCAGACAGTCTTGGTTTCCCGTCATCCCTGCCGTATGAGGCCCCTGGGTCTCAGTGTCCCTTGGTAATAACTGCAAGCACCTCTGAGAGAAAGCTGCCCTCGAGTTTCACCCTCTGACAGACAGTCCAATTTCTCCCCCAATGAATCTGGATTCCCAGATTCTCGCCTAGAACTGGAGTTCAGCACAGTCTGGAGTTTCCGTTTTCTTCCCACTAGAGAAAGCCAGCGGCACACTCAGCAGTTAGTCTTATTCTGCCTTTTGAGGCTCCCCTGAGTTTCTGCTTGACAGTCCAGATTCCCCAGGGTTTCACCCGGAACTGGAGTTTAGTGCAGTCGGAACTGGGGTTCAGTGCACTTAGGAGATTTTGTCTCCTTTCCACTAGAGAAAGCCAGCCTGGCACTCAGCCACCCTTCCTCTCTGCAAGCGTGCCTCTGTACCCCAGTCCTTTCCAGCTCCTCTGATTCTCCATGTGCTTTTCTCTGTCCTTCTAGTTGTAGAATTTCCACTCAGCCAGCTTTCCTGTGGTTCTGGATGATGTTCATTTTGTCTTTTAGCTGTAGTTTTAAAATTGTTGCGGAAGGCAACAGTTTAGGTGTTTTCCTATCTTGGTTTCTCCCCTTGTGTTTCTTTTTTAAATGTATTCCCCAAAACATAGCAATTACGAGTTAATAAAAATTCATTATTTTATTAACTCATTTTTTTTCTTTCATTAGCAAGAAGTACTATATCATACTTCCTAATATTTTATAAACATATATTTAATTCAGTTATAACCGGTGGATTTGCTCTATAGCCATCACTTTCTGAAAGCTCATGCCAAATTATTCACAAATGAAATAAAACTTTGCATTTGAGATTCCCTACCAAAATCTGCAAGTTCCAGAAATAAAGGCAAATGTTTTACAAACACTGTTAAAAAATAAAAATAAAAAATAAAAAAATCTCACCAAGACTGCAGGGGGCTTTTGCGCTGACCTTCAGACATCAACGTGTGCACATCCAGTTTACAGTGTCCTCCAATCTCACCAGTCTGGAAAACATCCTCCTTAAACCTGGTTGATAACAAAAAATTAAATTACATTGGGAAAACTTTTTCAGGACTCAAGCACATGAGCTGTAGCCAAAGTGGTTTACCAAAATCAGTTTTTCATCAGAATTTAACTCTTCATAATAGAACATTTCAAATGTATATAAAAGCAGTAGAATGGTACAGGAAGGAAACTGATGCACCCAAAACCCAGCTTCACAACAATCAACTTGAGGCCCATTCTCCACCTGTCCCAGCCTCATTGCCATATCTTTATGAAGCAAACCCAAGGCATGTCCCTGGGCCTGAAAATATTTCAGAATTTCCATTCGATTTTTAACATCAACCACGTAAGTACCTGTCATGGCTTCTCTTGATGTTTCTTAAGTCAAGGTAGAGATTGGTTGCTCTGCAATACTGAAGGTAGCGGGAACATACCAGGCTCGAGTCACTCTGAAATACGGTTGAAAAAACAGCTCTGAGTCTGAACATTCCGAGGACTCCCCCGACGTGCTAGACATGTTGACAGCGTGTGCACCTTGAGATCGAGCCCCACAGTGTGACAGGGCATGTTTCCCAAGGCTGCTTCTGTTCAGGACATTTCTCTTCGGCCACACAAAGTTTTGCCCATTTTCACATTTTCCAGTGACTAAGAACTCCCATGTTCTATGTATTCCACCTCTTGTTAAATAAAGCAAGAGTGGAACGTGAGGTCCAGTCCTCTAAGAAGGAAAGCGTTCAGAACCATCACCACCACCGTGTGTGAAAAGCATCTTTCCAAGACGAGCCAAATGAAACAAGAAGAACGCACACAAGACATTGAAACGCAAGGCTGAAGGGCAGGGTGCCGATTCCGTGAGAGCTACTGTCTGCAAACATAAAGCTGGTGGGAGTCCCTGTCTCCACGGTGATGCGAGGGCAGTGCTTTCTACATCACTGACAAGCGAGCTGGCGAGGCGGCCGCCAGAGCCTGCTCCTGACTCTGCCAGTCTGGTCTGTGCTGGACGAGGGAGTTTCCAGAGCTTTATCTGCTCTGGATTCTATTTCTAGATTAAATGCCATTTGTTTTTCCTGTAACGCCCATGAACAGGCCTTGACCGGCACGGTGTTCTGGAGTCCACCGCTGGTAAGGGATCAGACTGTAAGAGCACAATGCAATGGGGGTAGATCTTGGCCAGGAGACCATTCTACACACTGCCCGGAGGGTGCCAGGTGGGCCATGGCTCCGCCCTACCCTGTCCGGACAGCAGACTCAGGCAGAGACTGGGTGGGTGAGACGGCATTGGCTATGGGCACGAGTGGCAGTGTGGGTCCCACCATGCTTCCTGCGAGAAGTGCCTCGTTCTGTTATGTGACAGCTTCCAAAGCTACAGAGCACATACGAGTGCATTAAAAAAAAAAAAAAAAAAAAAAATTCTTTAATTTTCTGATTGCCTGCAGATCATGGAGAAGCCTGAGATATCCGAGGTTGGCCAGGGTTCAAGCACATGGGGAAAACAGACCCTAATCATACGTGCCTACAACTCCCTGGACCTTTACTTGGACTGGGACCCTGCATGAGCGTTTTCATATACAGAATCTCCTTTCATCCTTACTACAAGCTCTAAAATAGGCATGGTTCAAAGCAGAAGAAATTGCCCGGCCAATGTGGCTCAGTGGTTGAGCATCGATCTATGAACCAGGAGGTCATGGTTCAATTCCCAGTCAGGCACATGCCCAGATTATGGGCTTGATCCCCAGTAGCGGGCAGGCAGGAGGCAGCCAATCCATGATTCTCATCATTGACGTTTCTCCTTCTCCTTTCCTTCTGAAATCAATAAAAATCTATACCGGTATATATTTTTTAAAAAGCAGAAGAAATTGGGATCAGGATTTGAACCCTGCAGTGTGGGCCTGTCCTTCTTCTGATTGCCTCCGGCTGCGTCCAGCAAAGGTGCGTTTACCAGCTGAGCGCACTGCAGGAGGGGGACAGCACAGACCTGCGTTCTAATTCTGGGCACACAGTCCCAGCAGCAGCTGCTGGTCTCACCGAAGCTGCTTTCTGTCCCTGAGGACCCGCTGCCTTTCTGCACGCCTTCTGCCATGCCTGTGAGAACCCAGCCAGCCCACTTGTCCAGGACAGCTGCCTGCTAACTGTAAAGTCCTAAGCAAACATGAGCAGCATGGTGAGGTGTCTCATCTGTCCCAAACTACTTGCAAGCAAATTTGTAAAGGTGCATTTTATCAATTTTTCTTCTTTAGCACATGTTGGGGGAAATGCTAATCCTAGTGCTATTTTATATGGCCATCTGATGTTGTGTGAAAGTAGGACACGGTTCCCAAAGGACACAGAACAACTTGTTTTCAGAAGTTAAAAGAGTCTAAGCCAATAAACAGGCGGGAGGAGGAGTCCTTTCTCAGGCCGTCTGCCTTGTCTCACATCATGATCTAAACACAGGAGCATCCTATCTAATAAAACAGTAATATGCAGATTGACCATCACTCCAACACACAAAATCAAGATAGCTGCCCCCATGTGGTCAAAGATCCTGCCCCCATGTGGACTCAAGATGGCCACCACAAGATGGCCAGCAGGGGAGGGGAGTTGGGAGGCACCAGGCCTGCAAGGGAGGGCAGTTGGGGGTGATCAACCCTGCAGGGGAGGGCAGTTAGGGGTGACCAGGCCGGCAGAGGAGGGAAGTTGGGGGCAAACAGGCTGGCAGGGGAGCAGTGACATCAATCAGGCTGGCAGGGGAGTGGTTAGGGGGTAATCAGGCTGGCAGGCAGAAGCAGTTAGGGGCAATCAGGAAGGCAGGCAGGCGAGCAGTTGGGAGCCAGCAGTCTTGGATTGTGAGAGGGATGTCTAGCTGCCCATTTAGGCCCGATCCTGGTGGACATCCCTCCAGGGGTCCCAGATTGGAGAGGGGAGAGGGTGCAGGCTGGGCTGAGAGACACCACCTCCTCCGCCCGCTGTGCACGCATTCCGTGCGCCAGGCCTCTGGTGGTATCGGTAAATAAACCGCAGCTCACCGTCTGCTCGGGCCGGCAGAGCTCCCGCAGCTCCCGCCGCCGCGCACCCGCGTAGCCGAAGTCCGCTTGCTCCCAGAAGGTGTCCCGGGCTGACTCCAGAGTATCCGTCCTATTTGCAAACAAAGATTTTCCTTCACTTTTTTTTTTCTTTTTCTTTTTTCTGAGATGTGAATCTTCTTTCGAACGATTAAATTGCTGTACATTTTTCATTAATTTTTTAAGTAAACTATCACAATTTTCTTAAAATGATCCTTTGCTAGATGAAGAAGTTACCAAAATACATTATCTACAGACGTACTCACTTAAAATGCAAATGCACACATAAACGTATTTAGGGTCATCTGGAACTGGACTACTAATGAGACTGGGTTACTAATTACTGTATTTTACTCACTCCATTAGCCTGGCATGCATTTTTACTTATTTTATTTTTCCATCACCATTTACCCCCTCTATGCCTCTCCCACCTCCTCCACACGACTCCCCCGCACCGTGAATGTAAGGATTATAGTCACTGTGGCGGGGGACTCAGGATGTTAAAAATGTTTAGGTTTAGGTACAGTTAATAGGCTTGGTAATCGATGCATGTAGAGGCTGTTGTTCTAGGGTAGGGGTGTCGAACTCAATCAGAGAAGGGGCCAAAATCTAAAATCCAGCCTAAATTGCGGGCCGAATGGTTTACTGAACAGTCATAAACTGTCATTGTGATGGAAACGCAGCGGAGTGCAGTGATGACAGCGCGGTGCGGGCCACATTGCAAGGCCTGGCGGGACGGATTTGGCCCGCGGGCCTTGTGTTTGACACATGTGTTCTAGGGACTGGAACGTAACACCTGCCAGCAATCTGACCCCATGCCCCCGGAGGACTGCGCGTGGCCCAGACACGTCTGAACCAGGTGCTCCCGGGAGGGAACACTGCCGCCCGGGACGCTGATCGCTGATGGAGTCACCGTCAGCAGGTGAGAGGATGCTCAGAAAATCACAGATGCAGCTCTAGCTGGCTAACCTTTTCCGCTGAGTTCCAAACCTTCACCTACACTTCTCTTCTCCTTGTAAAAGGGTTGGCTTGAGATGACAGGTAAGACCGTCTGTTTAGGGTACACAACCCGCAACCTTCTCTGATGGCAGGCCCTCTGAGAAAAGCACCCGTAAAGACTCAATCCTCACCTCTGCTTACTGGTTCTGGTGGTGACCGGCAGCACAAACACCGACTTTTCCAGTTTCAATTAACTTAACTTCCCCCTCCAGCATCGTGAGGAGAACATCAGTGTATCTTCCTGGTGTCTGCTGGGGGGAGTATTTCCTGTGACCTACACCGCGTCTCCCCCTGACAGAGGACATGACAGCTGTTCCTGGGGGTAGTGGAGTTGACCCTGTGACCATGTGAGCAAACGGATATCTAAAGGAGTGACTACCTAAAACCAAGAGCCTCGCTGGGAACGGGGAGGCATCACTCCATCGGGAAACTTACCATCCCATGTCCACGTAGGTGCAGACGGGGTAACTGAACCGGAACTCGGGCCTGCAGGATTCCTCATAGCCCCAGCAGAACTTCAGGTTTTCTAAGTGTTTCTAGAACATAAAACGTGTGTTGGATCTGATCAAATAATTAAATCAATACCCCCTTCCCTGGGAGACTGACCTTTAGGCCACTTCACAACGGACATCCCCTTTCGCTTAGACCACCCTCCTCGCTAAGACCTTTCTCCTTCCCTCTGGGCCTTCCCAGGATGCGGACGCGCCCAGAGAATTCTCCGGCCTGAAAGACCCACCGAGGTGCCTTTCCAGCCTCTGACTCCCAGCCCCTGGTGCTGGCGCCATGTGGGGACTCAGCCACCTGGTCCCCAGATGACCTAATAAATCCTAATTCTTTCCCCTGTTGGCCTCCTGCGTTCCCCCTTCCTTCAGTGACCCTGACAATATGCATTTATTTAGATGAGGCTGCCTTCTGACATTGAGAGAGGACTCTCAGAATTTTCCATGAAGAAACAAAGCATTAGAGGACTTTCACTTTTACTGTCCCTGAGGACCGGCTGCCTTAACTGCAATAAAAATTACAAGAGTAAACTCTGAGAACAGGAGTCTTAAGGTTCTTAACAACAATTACCTTTTAATTACCAGCCCCTCCCCCTGCTGGTTCCCTAACCACAAGTCTAGGCTTTACCTGGACTACCAAAGACCACTGGCACTGACATTTCTGGAAGCGGCTCCATGAATCAGCCTTCCTTTCCCCACGAGCAAACTGATTCTAAAAGCAGACCCTAGAAGTCACCTAAAGTGGAATTTCTGTCGCCAAAAGAATCAGCTACATTAACTGGATCAGCAACTTTGTTCATCCATCCAGACCGGCAGATCCCTCAAGACGTGGAGGCTATGCAGCCCCTGGGGCCACAGCAGCCGCTGGAGGCCAGAGAGCCCGCAGGCTCTCGCCGGCCCAGGGGCAGCGTGTGTGTGTGTGTGTGTGTGTGTGTGTGTGTGTGTGAATGTGTGTGTCTATGTGTGAGTAAATGTGTATGTGTGTGTGTGAGTGAATGTGTATGTGTGTGAGTGTGTGTGTGTGTGTGTGAATGTGTGTGTCTGTGTGTGAGTGAATGTGTGTGTGTATGTGTGTGTGTGTGTGAATGTGTGTGTCTATGTGTGAGTAAATGTGTATGTGTGTGTGTGAGTGAATGTGTATGTGTGTGTGTGTGTGTGTGTGTGTGAATGTGTGTGTCTGTGTGTGAGTGAATGTGTGTGTGTATGTGTGTGTGGGGGGGGGTGTGTGGTTCCCAGGCCTCCTGTCAGCGGGCTTCCTGTGCCAGCACCGTGGGAAAGGAAGTGCCCAGCTTTGATCTCTGGGGCCTCAGTAGCTGCCTTAAAGGGCTGCCATTTGGGGCCTTTCCAGCAGCTCTGCACCAGGACAGCCTCTACACCAAGCAGAGGTGTGATTAGGGGCAGAGGTGTGAATTGGGGCAGAGGTGTGATTAGGGGCAGAGGTGTGATTAGGGGCAGAGGTGTGATTAGGGGCAGAGGTGTGATTAGGGGCAGAGGTGTGATTATCGCAATGAAGTGCTGAAACAGACCCAGTGCAGCTGAAGGAAGAGGTGGCAAATTCCTTAGTTACTTGGAACGAGATATTCTTTTGTGCAAAAAATCTAATTTGACTCATCCCTGGAGTATACAAATAGGATTGGTTTCCTATTTACTAGTGATTTGGATTTTAAATCTCACTGCTGTGAGTGGGACATAGTTTTAAACAAAGTTTGGTCCTTATAAGCCTTATATGAAATACAATGACCAACTCACCTTACAACCCAAAGATAAAATGCTACCTTCAAGTTCAAGCTGTGAAGCAGAATTGGTAAGCCAGCCTTACAAGTAAACAAGGGAAAGAGCCTACCTTAAAAGGACAGTGTGGGTCCTTCCTGCAGAGGCTGGCCACATGCCCGCTGTTGTGCAAAAAGAAGGGGATGTGCTCCTCGGGCAGGCGGATGCTGGCGTAGTTGAACCCGGGCCCGCCCGGGGCGCCCTCGGCCCCGACCGGGGGCGAAGCCTCCTCAGGGCGGCTCAGCGGGAGGTCATGCAGCAACAGTCCAAAGACAAGCAGCATGGACATCGCAGCTCCACGCCTGGAGGTCAAATTGTAAACACAGCCCTCAAAACATGTCCTTCAACGATCTCGGAGAGGGCAAGCGCTCAGCATAATGACAATGAACTTGGCTACATCACTGCATAATGTTCCTCTATTCCATAAACACAGCATTTATGGTGCGCCTGTTCTGTGCCAGGCCCCGTGTCAGGAGCTGTTACGTTAAAACTTCTTAATTTCCGTGGCTGCAAATCTTTTCACTTGGTAAAAAACGTGTCTTTATGACAAGTCTTTATCTTTTTTACAAGTCTTTTTAAAAGTAAGGTTTCTTGAGCCAAAGAAGCTAGCCAAAATGAAGATGGGTCCTGGGGCACGGAGTCTGAACCCGCAGCAGCATGCAAGGAGATAAAGCATGTCTGTCCTCGGGGTTTGGCAAGCGTCATTACACACCCAGGAGGCAGGGGAAAAAGGAAAGGTCTGGAAGAATTTACAGGAGCCGCAGGCACAGCAGGGGCGGTGACGCAGAGAAACGCCAGCGCCCCTGGGCTGGCTGGGAGAAGCAGGGGTCCCTGGGATTGGATGGTGCCTGGCTGAAATAATCTGCAGAACATCCACCGGAAATTAACCCAAATCCCAACAGGTAAAACAAGAATGTGACTAGCACAGCCCGAAGCCACTCTCAGACTAACAGCTCTGTCTCTTTCTCTCGTTCTCCAGCTGCTGTAATTGAGAACATTTCAGAATATTTTTTTCTTATCAGAGCTAAAAATACAGGGGAGAACAAAGCAAGAAAACCTCTGCTCTCCTGGAGCTTGTAACCTAGAACAAAAGACATAAAATAAACACACACAAATGCAGATGATGGCAAGGGTTATGACTCAAGTAACCCCGGGGCCGGTGACCATTCGCAGGCTGTACAGTCTCTGTGACAACTACTCCACTGTGCCTTTGTCAGGAAAGCAGCAGAAGGAGGGGGGGTGTGGCTGTTCTAATAAAACTTTATTTACAAAAATGGGAGGAAGGCCTTAATATGACCCAGTTTGCTGATGCCTGAAATAAAAGTAATGTAATAGACAACATAGCATAATATAGTTAAGAACTTGGACTTTAAAACTGGACCAACTAGGTTTGAATCCAGATGCAGCTTCCTAAGCTGTATGACCTTGAGCAAGTTACTTAAGTTTTCTGTACCTCAGCTTTTCCATCTGTAAAATGTAAATTTTAATAAGCCTTCGTTATAAAGTTATGCGTTAAATATTGCTAAAGTGTTTAGATGTACCTGCTTAGTTAAATTTTGTATGTTTATTAAATAAATGTTTAGCCTGGCTGGCGTGGCTCAGTGGTTGAGCCTCGACCTATGAACCAGGAAGTCACAATTCAATGCCCAGTCAGAGCACATGCCTATGGTTGGGGGCTCAATCCCCGATCCCTGATCCCCCATGTGGGGCATTCAGGAGGCAGCCAGTCAATGATCCTCTCTCATCATTGATGTTTCTCTCTCTTCCGTTCTGAAATCAATAAAAACATATTTTTTTAAAAAATAAAATAAAACAAAACAAATGTTTAAAGCCATGTTGGATGGGTGCAGGATGCTCGATGCCGTCTGAGGAGGAGCAGGGACACAGGCAGAGAGACAGGTAAAGAAGCGCCGTGGCTCGGAGCCAGCGGGGCTGCTGAGTGAGATGATAAAACAGCCAGCGTGAGCCAGCACACCACGCGCCAGGGACTTGGCACCGACGACGCAGCAACAGCACGCAGCCGGGAACTGGATCCCTGCCCTTGAGGCGCTAACATGCTCCTGTGTGTACAACAAGCTCTGATGGCTGTAAGAGCTAAGACGTGGAAACTCCAGTGTGAAATCCAGGCAGTCTGCCTCCCGAGGCTCTCCCCGAGGCTCTTCTGGTCCTGCTCAGATAACGGTTACAGACCTCAGTGCACTTCCAGTTCTCCCCATCTGACTCTCTTGGACCAGATTTCCCTCTATATCACATGTGTCAAACACAAGGCCCGCGGGCCAAATCCGTCCCGCCAGGCCTTGCAATGTGGCCCGCACCGCGCTGTCATCACTGCACTCCGGTGCGTTTCCATCACAATGACAGTTTATGACTGTTCAGTAAACCATTCAGCCCGTGATTTAGGCTGGATTTTAGATTTTGGCCCCTTCTCTGATTGAGTTCGACACCCCTACTCTATATCACCTACCTATAATAACCTCTGGTCATCTATACTAATAAAAGCACCATGTGCTAATGAGACCAGGCAGCCGAACTCCCTTCTGGACAGCCTTCCGGATGACCACGCTATGACACCCACTGGTGCCAGGCCAGCCAAGGCAGGTGCGATGCGATTGGTCGGGAGCCCAGCCATCATCCCATGATTGCCAGGACACTGGCCAGCGGGGCGATCGATCAATCAGGGGGCTCCATGATCACCCCAAAGAGGGAGGTCCAGGCGGTGGCCTGGTGGTCTGTGGTGGGTGGGCAAGGCCTCCTTTTGCAGGTACAATCCATTGTGGAGCCCCAGCAGGGTGGGCAGGGCCTACCTCTTTGGGGCAATCGATAGATCACAGGGCTCCCAGACTGTGAGAGGGCACAGGCCGGGCTGAGGGATCCCCCACCTCAGTGCATAGATTTCATGTCCCAGCTCCCCCTACTCCTTCAGGACCGCACCGTGCACAAACTCGTGCAGCAGGCCTCTGGTAGACAATAATCACAGACAATGATCTTCCGGTTCACTTTAGTGGTATCTTTTCTCTATTTTAAAAAAGTGCTCTTTCCACAGGTGATCGAGCTGTATACACCTTAGCTGCTCCAGGCTATGTCTGCTGTCACCAGGGCACACTGGGAAACTCAGCTTTCAAAATCAGTGTTTGTTCACTGTGGGCGATGGGGGGGCGGGGGAGGGGGGAGAGGAAGAAGCTTTCAGAAGCAGACTGCTCTGCTCCATTAAGCCCCAACTTCCAGGGCCAGCAGGTCCCTCCGGACAGGGGGTCACCCCGGAGAGACCCTTTTCCTCTGGAGTGTAAACTCCCATGTTCTAGTAGGTGGAGCCAGTCTATACTGTGATCTGCTGTGAGGGTGATCTGAATTAATCTTTTTGGTTAGGACTTTTATCGAACAGGGAGTTGATTGCAAGTTTATAAAGTTTAAAAGTATAAATTAGCCCTTAGTATAAAAAAATCCAAAGATTGTGGGTTCGATTCTAAGTCAGGGCACATGCAGGCTTGATCCCCAGTAGGGGGCATGTGGAAGGCAGCTGATAAGTGTTTCACTCTCACATTGATGTTTCTTTCTCCTTCTCCATTCCTCTCTAAAAATCAATTTTAAAATCTTTACAAAAAGTACATTTAATAGTAATAGTATCGCCCAACTGGCATGGCTCAGCAATTGAGCATTGATCTATGAACCAGGAAGTCACCGGGATTCAATTCCCAGTCAGGGCATTTGCCCAGGTTGAGGGCTTGATCCCCAGTGTGAGGCATGCAGGAGGCAGCCGATCAAGGGTTCTCTCTCACTATTGATGTTTCTCTCCCTCTCCCTTCTTCTCTAAAATCAACAACAACAACAACAAAAATATATATATATATAATATATTTAAAAATAGTAATAGTATCTTATAATAAACATATTTAACACTTTAATCCTCAAAACTCCCCAGCAGCTGTTGTAATGTTTTATATATATAAAGCTGTCAGAAATGAAACATGTTACCTTAAAAAGATGCAGAAGTGGATTTTACTACCTGGTGATAATTCTGAGTCAATGGAAATAGTAAGAGAGAAAACAATTTGACGAGATAACCTGTAAGCCAAATGTCTGGCATTTAGTGAGCTAACTAACTAACAGGCCTGGTTGCTGGTGCTCTCTCTCTGCCTTAATGAAACCACACTCAGAGTTACAGGTACCAGCCTGGAGCTGGGCGGGAAGGAGATGCCCGCTGTGCGCAGGCAGCAGTGGTTGAGGCGGGTAAGCATTCCTGCAGCAAACAGCGTGCTGCTCTCAGCACAGTAACCCTCACTGAGTCCCACTGACTGGGCTGGGGCCTCCCTGCGAGAGGCCGGACGTCCTGCCCTTTGACTCATCCCCCCAGAATAAAGTCATTGTTGTGGCCAGTCCTCCTGCCCTTGGGTTATCCACGTGTATCGTCCTGGACTGGGCTCTAGCCGCGACTAAGCCCACGGATCCAATGCCTAGGTCAGGGGAAAATCAAAATCAGAGCAGAGCCTGGCTGGCAGAGGGCACACACCCACTTGCACGGGCTGGCGCCGGTGGCTGCGGGTGCAGGAGGCACACCCGGGGCTGGGAGGCCGGTGGGTGTGGAGTCCTCCCAGGCCCCGGGGAGGGGCGGGGGCCTCCCAGGCCATCGGAGCTCAGCAGCTGAGCCGCTTTTTCCCTCAGCAAAGCGGCGGCTCCCCCACCCCTGCACCCAGAGTGGTTTCCAAAGCCTGCAGGAGGCAAGGAGGCAAGAGAAAACGGAAAGCCCGAAAGTGAGAGGGAGCTCCGCGGCTGCCGGGGCCACGGGGAACACAGGGATGGGCAGCTCCAGGGCGCCGCGGACCGACCGCAGCTGCAGGCACCCGGACAGTGACCTGGGCGCCCCCCGCGGTGCCCGGACCCGGCGGCGGCCACCGGCGGGAGCGGCCCGGCTGCCGCGGAGGTGCCCGCGGAGGCGCCCGCGGAGGCGGCCGGGCGCCCAGGGGAACCGGCTGCGGAGCCCGCGAGCGCCCCTCCGCCACCCGCCGCGCTCGGTGCCACACCTGGACCCGCTGGCTGCCTCGGGGGCCCCGAGATCTGGCCGCACGCACCCCGCCCCGCACGCACCCCGCCCCGCACGCCGCACCCGCCGACCTGGTCCCGGCCCCGGAGCCACGCGGGCCGCCCGCACCGGAGGGGCCAGCGCCGGCGGGAGCTGCAGCCGGAGCCACGGAGCCGGGAGCCGGGAGCCGGGCGCGCGGGGAGGGAGGGGAGGGGACGGGAAGGGAAGGGAAGGGAAGGGAAGGGAGAGGAGGGGAAGGGGTGAAGGCGCCGCGGTCCGGGGAGACCCACCTGAGCCGGGATCTGGGCTCGGCCGCCGGAGAGGCCGCTGCTGGGGAGGAGGGAACCACAACCCGCTCGCGGCTCAGCGGAAGCCGCCGCGGGCCTGGGGGCGCCAGGGGGCGCCAGGGAGCCGCTCCGCCCGCCCGCGGGGTGGGGAGGGGGGAGAGGCAGAGGGGGAGGCGGGGCAGCGGGGGGGGGGAGGGGATTCCGCACGGGGAGGCGGGGCCGCGGTCACACACACACACACACACACACACACACACACACACACACACACACACCCCGCGCTCCTGGGCAGGGCAGGGCAGGGCAGCGCAGGGCGCCTGGCCCGAGGCGGGTCCTGCTGTTCCCTGAGTGAGGACCAGCGGCGCCCTGGCTCTCAGCTGGGCGCTTTCTGGGGTGACACTGTTTCGGGGTCACTCACACTGTGTGTAGTGCACTCGCCTCTCTCCCCATCAGAAAACTCGCCAAGTTCAACTGCTACTCTGTGGAGGTTAATTTTTCTCATTCGGTTATCTTATGATTACCTGTTTTTTGTATCATGTTTTGCACCCCCATCTGCCACCCGGTATGGAGCACGCTGGAGGTGATCCGTACTGACAACACTGGAGCGGATGGCGGATGCTCGGAGGCTGACACAAAGTAACCGTAAGCTCAGACACAGAAAGGCGCAGTGTTAAGTGACAGGATCAGGAGCAAGCACAGCAGTTTATTTCTGTGTGGGCAGCCCGTGTTAGACGGATGGCGTCTGACCGGACCTGGGTTTGGCAACCTCTTAACTTGGAATCTGGGTAAGAAGAAAATCAGAGCCAAGACTCAAATAAGAGAAACATTTATTTGGTAAATCACAGAGGGGGAGAAGGAGTCGCTAGAAGAGATGGGCTGAGGAAGCCAGTTACTGAGATGCAGGAAGGGCCTTGGAACTCGGGAATGAGGGAGGTGGTGGTCAGGCGCCTGCTGGGGGAAGGGGAGAGGGGGAGAGGGGGAGAGGGAGGTGCAGGGTCCCTGTGCTCCTGGGAGGCAGAGGCCCTGAGCCCTCCATCCTAGGGTTTTAAGGGTGAGATTTTAGGGGAGGTCCCAGGGGAAGATCTCAATGGCATATTCAGCAGCTTTTCAGGGTCTGGGTCTCCACTGATAAATGGGCCCGAGCCTGGAGAGGGGTTGTTATTTAATGCAGCTGGTCCTGAGGTCAGCCATGGGGTCACTGTCCGGTTTGGCTGCTTTCCTGAGCCTGGAGCTGACATATAACTGAGGCCTAAGTGTTATCTCCAGGGAGGAGAGGTCAGGGGTGGGGGCATGGCCAGCAAACGCTAGGGGAGGAAGGGTCACCTGAGGGCGAGGTCCCACCCACCACTGCCCTTTGCCAGGCGCCCAGGGCTTTCTCCCTGGTGCCCCGTACCTGCCCGTTGTTCCTGCTCTGCTCATGTCCAATTGCCTGCCACATCTCCAAAGGTTTACCTGCTCTTAAAATAAGTTCCTAGGTGCTACAAGTTCCCTTAATAACCTGCAAAATTAGGAATGTTATCTGGATTTTTTTCAAATAACACAAAAACACATGGTATTTGACATGCGCCAGTAATGGTTCGGAATCATTTTACAGTATTAACTCGTTTACTCTTCATGTAAAGGACTTGGCCTATTTCACACTTTGCCTACCCCATACCAATAAGGACAGTAATTTCTTTTTAGTATTTTATTGATTTCAGAGAGGAAGGGAGAGGGAGCAATAGAAACATCAATGATGAGAATCATTAATTAGTGGCCTCCTGCACGCCCTACACTGGGGATCGAACCTGCAACCGGGACCTCCTGGGTCACAGGTTGATGCTCAACGCCTGAGCCACGCTTGCCAGGCAGGATAGTAATTTTTGAAAATGCTTTTCTGAGCTTACTTGCCTTTTGTTGTGTACAGGAAGTGTAGCTTTTCTGTTAGTATATTCAAATGAATTGCAGTCATTTAAAATTATTTTTTAACAAGCTGGTTTGCCACAATAAAGATATCCTATATAATAAAGCTAATATGTAAATCAACCGAACAGCAGTGACTGATCACTATGATGTGCACTGACCAGTAGGGCGCAAACTCAATGCAGGAGCTGACCCTGGTGGTCAGTGCGCCCCCACGGGGGAGTGCCACTCAGCCAGAAGCCGGGCTCATGGCTGGTGAGTGTAGTGAGTGTAGCGGCTGTGGCAGGAGCCTCTCCCGCCCCTTTGGCAGCGCCAAGGAGGGACTGCTGGCCAGTTGGACATCCCCCCAGCAGGCGTCTTCAAACTACGGCCCGTGGGCCACATGCGGCCCGCAGAGGAGTCTGATCCGGCCCGCCAGGTTTTTTGGGCAGTGAGCGCAGCCAAGGTGTTACAGTAGGAATTAGTAGTTCATATAGTCCGGCCCTCCAGCTCTCTGAGGGACCGTGATCTGGCCCCCACTTTAAAAAGTTTGAGGACCCCTGCCCCAAGGGCTCCCAGACTGCGAGAGGGTGCAGGCCCAGCTGAGGGCCCCCCATTCCCCTGGGTGCATGAATCTCATGCACTGGGCCTCTAATATATATATAGCTCTAGTCAGTTTGGCTCAATAGATAGAGCATCAGCCTGTGGACTAAAGGGTCCTGGGTTCAATTCCGGTCAAGGGCACATGCCTGGGTTGTGGGCTTGGTCCCCAATGGGGAGCGTGCAGGAGGCAGCCGATCATTGATTCTCTCTCATCATTGATGTTTCTCTCTCTCTCTCTCTCTCTCTCTCTCTCTCTCTCTCTCTCTCTCTCTCTCTCTCTCCCTTCCTCTCTGAAATTAACAAAAATAAAAAATAAATGAAGCCGATAATGGCATCAATTTCAAAAATACTGATTTAAAGATTAAGTGCAGGTATACAATCCTTTTTCAAATTCTTTGGGATCATATGTGTTCCTGAATTTTGTATGGAATAGGGTATATGCAAACCATGTACTAACCAACCCCTCAGTGTGCCCTGGGTCAGCAACAAATGAACACAGACAGACAGCAGTCTGGCAGCTACCAGAGGGGAAGGCAGTGGTGTTGAAGCATCCATCTTATATAAAAACTGCCGTTGGAAATGTTTACTCTATTTGGCTTCTGTAAATGCTTGCTTGCTTAAATAATAAGGAAAATATGACTGCTTCACTTCAGAGAGGCCATTCAACCTTCCTCTGACAAAATGATCAGTGCTGGCGCCAGGCCAGGCCCTTGGTTGAGGTCTCAAGGCCCCAGCATGTAGGGGCTCTTTAAGAACTTGCAAAAGGGGCCAGAAACACCCCATATTTGGGAGACGAAGAAGGTAAAATTCCTCCATGTTGGGGCCCAGAATTGGAGAGACATTTTCCTCTGGACCCGCGTGTAATAAATGTAACTCCATCTCTCCAAGTACTGCTTGGTTCTTCTCCAGTTTGCTGCAACAATGAGAGGATGAAGAGGCCAAACGTGTCAACTATATGGTAATGGGAAGAGATTAAACTTCAAGTTGAGTACACAGATGATTATTATAATGATGTACACCTGAAACTTATGTTAACCAATGTTATCCCAACTAATTCAATTAAAAAAAACACCAATGCACAGGCCTCACTCAGGGCAAAGATAACCCCTTTGCTAAGAAATCTATAGGCGGGTTTTGCTGCTGGTGGCTGGCGGCCCAGGGTAGTGTCCGGGCCCGTGCTGGGCTGCTGCAGGCCGCTTTTGCAGCGGGCGGCGGCCCAGGGTGGTGTCACGGGCCGGGATGGGCTGCTGGAGGCGGGTTGGCAGCTGGCTGGGGCCCAAGGTGGTGTCCCGGGCCCGGGCTGGGATGCTGGAGATGGGTTGGTGGCTGGTGGGGGCCCTGGGTGGTGTCCCGGGCCCGGGTAGTGTGCTGGAGGTGGGTTGGCAGAAGGCCGGAGCCCAGGGTGTCCCTTGACCAACAGTCTCATCTCTGTGACTAGGCATTCACTGATGATAATGGTTAAAAGGGAAGCAATGGATAAATCATTCTCTAACACAAAGTACATAATAGATGAATTAAAAACGAAAAACTCATTCTTTCTATTAATTTGTGATGATTTATATCACAAAACAGATAGCAATGTTTGTATTTGTTTTTCCATGCATGAAGCAAACTAAGTCAGTTCATGGATATTATAACTATAACAGCCAATTCAATAGTGAATTGGGAAGAAAGGATATTTTTTTTAAAACGCCCTTGACCAGGCCGAATCCGGTTTGGCTCAGTCGATAGACTTGTAGGGGTGTCGAACTCAATCAGAGAAGGGGCCAAAATCTAAAATCCAGCCTAAATCACGGGCCGAATGGTTTACTGAACAATCATAAACTGTCATTGTGATGGAAACGCAGCGGAGTGCAGTGATGACAGCGCGGTGCGGGCCACATTGCAAGGCCTGGCGGGACGGATTTGGCCCGAGGGCCTTGTGTTTGACACATGTGCCGGGCGGATAGAGCATCACCCTGAGGACTAAAGGGTCCCAGGTTGGATTTTGGTCAAGGGGATGTGCCTTGGTTGCAGGCACATCCCCAGTGGAGGGCATGCAGGAGGCAGCTGATGGATGACTCTCTCATTGATGTTTCCAACTATCTCTCTTCCTTCCTCTCTGTAAAAAGTCAATAATGTATTTAAAAAACAAAACACTTCAATTTTATGTGGATCAACCTTATAATAACCTCATAAAACAGGTGCACAGTTCATCGCCATTTGATAGGCAGTCAAGGAATAAGCTTATGGTCACGATGGGATTAAGCCACAGAGCCAGGATTGGACCTCGGCAGCCTGACCCAAACCCCGTGTTCCTCAGTGTCGTTCTATGTGTAAACATCACAAATACAGACATCCCACGAGTGCCCACTCTGTCTCTGCACACTTCACATGGGACCAGGAACCGAGGCTGACCGAGACTAGAATTGGGATGGACTATTGGTTCTCTGAGCAAACAAGGATGCAGTGGCTCTCCTAGTAGAATAAGCATTGACGTCGTTCTCACTCGGGCAGGGAAATGCTTGCTAATTTTCACCTACCTCTTCAATGCCTCCTCACAAAAAGGTGGGAGGAGGAGAAGCACGCACAATCTGGCCAGCGGCGATTTTTACCTCTCGCTTTTATGATGATGCAGGCATCCTTGGTGGGAAGATAGTTCATCGGAGGATACATTGGCTGTGAGAGAAACATAATCATGTAAGTATATATATTTTAAATCAGAATCTCCATGGTAGTGTAGTTGTTTCATTCATTTCCAGGGCCATTCATTGGTTTCTACAAAAAAACCCACTTTTTTGGCCTTACCTGTGCCAATGCTTAATGACTTTAAGAACATACCAATAAATCAACTCTTTGTCTGTAATCTACCAGAACATGGTATCTATGTGATCAAATATAACTTTTAAAGATAATGCCAATGTTGCCGAAACCGGTTTGGCTCAGTGGTAGAGTGTCAGTCTGCAGACTGAAAGGTTCCAGGTTCGATTCTGGTCAAGGACATGTACCTTGGTTGCAGGCACATCCCCAGTGGGGGGTGTGCAAGAGGCAGCTGGTCGATGTTTCTCTCTCATCGACGTTTCTAGCTCTCTATCTCTCTCCCTTCCTCTCTGTAAAAAATCAATAAAATATATTTTAAAAAAATAAATAAAGATAATGCCAATGTAAGCGGTTTAACCGTTAATGAGATATACAATATAACTGACTGCATTCTTCGGGCTGTACTTTCCATCCTGGGTGCTGTCACTTCAAGACGTCTCCCTCTATCGGTTATGAGCCCGTGGAAGACTTCCACTCAGCCCTCACTCCCAGAACCAGGGCGGTGTGCATGTCTTGTACACTCACCTTGTCAGCTTCTTACATGTGAAGTGGACTTACCAGGGAGACACTGTGAGAGCAACATTTCAAGAGAACAGAACGGAGGGGGCCCTACCGGAAAACCAGCTCTTTTTCCTCAAGGATGTGCCCCCGAGAAGGTCTCAGTTAAAGCTAGGGGAACACAGAACAACGGTCAGTGCATGGGTGGCTGCTCACCATGAGTTCCTCAGGGAGCTCTGCTTGCTGTGGACAAGGGGCCATGGTATAGGGAGGGGGCTGGGTACCAAGTATGGATGAGCCACTGCTGGGTGGTGGTAATGGGTGGAAAGATGCCAAGGAAGAAGAGAAGTAAAGATATGAGTTGAGAAATCCTTTTTATTAATGTGTTTTTTATTGATTTCAGAGAGGAAGGGAGAGGGAGAGGGAGAGATAGAAACATCAATGATAAGAGAGAATCATTGGTTGGCTTCCCCCTGTTCGCCCCCCATTGGGGATGGAGCATGCAACCAGAGCATGTGCTTTGACCGGGAAGGGAGCCCTGACCTCCTGGTTCACAGATGGACGCTCATCCACAGAGCTACACCAGCTGGGCTGAAAAGTCTTGTGATAGGTATTTCCTTACACATAGGAAATGGAACGTTATTAAAAGTGCATCAAGTTCGTGATGGAATTCCTACAGTACCTTCCTCACATTGGTCCATAGGGTAGACCTGGACGGTTCACCAGTAGAAATGCTTATGGACAGACTGGATATCGTTTTCATCTGGAGCTTTTCCTGTAGGAAAACCCACTGGGAGAGATGGTGAGAAAGGCATTCACACCACACAGAGCTATGGAAACCTTGCTGGTGAGAGGCCAGAGGAAAAGCACAAATCATTGTCAGTTAGCACCTGTTACTTAAGGGGTTCCCAGAAGTGCCATCTGAGTTAGCGTTGGACTTCAGAAACATCATGGAGTTTTGTGTGCCATGAGTGAGTGAGGGACAAACACTTTATTTAGATGAGACCATTGAGAAGGCAGTGGAGCATAATAACATAGACTATGGGTGCTGGTGTCTCAGGATCTGTGTTCCAATCCCACACAGAAGCCACAAGAACCTGGGAACGTCATGTTGGCTCATTGTCCTCCGTTTTCTTCACTCTCATGAGGTAAGGTTCTTCATTCCGAGATTTGTCAGCACACAACTAGCAATGTCTCCAGCTAAACACTCAGCACAGAGAGTGGCCATCAGGACCAGCTAGATATCCCCCACGCCCATGTGACAGAGCATCCCAGCCTCCAGTGTGACATCACGATGCACCATTGGGCACAGCTGCTGCGGCTCAGAGCCAGAGTCTCACATCATGAAGGCCAGAGGCACCCAGTGTTCCTCTCCATCTTTGAGGACAAGATGGATTGAAAAATGACACAACCCCCCAATGCAGTCAATCATGAGAATTTCAGGTTGAGAAAAAATAAAGCAGACCCATTCATTCTCCCACACAAGCGAGTCTCAGACAATTATTGCCCCCCAGAAATCTAAAGATTCCACTTCCAGCAGCCATGGGCACAAAGGACCCACCACTTCGTCTTTGTCCGATAACAGTAGTTTCACAAAGACCAATGACTTTTTTTATTTTTTAAATCCTCACCTGAGGATATTTTTCCATTTTTCCATTTTAGAGAGCATGGGAGAGAGAGGGAAAGACAATAGCCATGTGAGAGAAACATATGAATTGTTTGCCTCCTGCAGGTGCCCTGACCCGGCCAGGGAGTAGCCTGCAACCAAGGTCCATGCCTTTGACTGAAATTGAATCTGGGACCCTTTGGTCCACAGGCCTAGACTCTATCCACTGAGCCAACCCAGCTAGCTCTGGGCTAGACCAATGACTTTTAAGCTTTTTATCTCAAAGAACGGCCAGTTCTGTCTCCTCTGTTTCCTGTCGCCCAAACCGATTTCCCAGGACTCCAGACCCTTCCCTGAGCATGAGCCCTGTGCTTCCCCTCTCAGCCTGCCAGTCTTCTGTGTAAGAGGGACCCCACTCTCTCCTGCGGCGGCCCCAACCACTTCCACGGTGAACAGGCCCTTGTTGGGGGCTTGCTATATGCCAGGCGGGTTTTCAGGTGCAAGGATCCAATAGTGAACTACCGTATTTTTCTGCGTATAAGACGACTTTGAAACGAAAAAAGTCAACCGAAAACCAGGAGTCGTCTTATACACCGCGTATATCCTGAAAAATGTTTCAATATGCCACTAAACAAATTTTCCAACTCAATCCCTCACCAATTACTGCAAGGCTGCTCGGACCGCCTCTCTAACTCAGCCAATCCAAGCAGGCTTTTTATGCATGAAAATTATACATGTTCTGTACCCGAAGCTACACTGTGTACTAGTAAAAAGCCTGCTCAGATTGGCCAGAGTCAGAGAGGTGGTCTATTATAACCTTTGAACCTTTGCTTGTTGTGATTGGCTCACCGTGGTACATACAATTGCAGCACAGGAACGTTCTGTGTAGCCAAAGCTGCTGTATCAGGACACATACAGTGAGTTAAAAGGTACCATAATAGAACATTCTCTGTGTAGCTGAAGTTACAGTACTGTATAACCCCGGCCTAAAAGATTAGTGGGTGTACAACAAATGGCTGGTAGAAAAGAACCCATCATGGCTCCAGCAAGAAGAAGGAAATTTGAAGCCAGTTTCAAACTGAAAGTTGTAAACTTTGCCAAGGAACACAATAACTGTGCTGCGGCAAGACAATATGGAGTAACAGAAAAGATGGTCCGAGACTGGAAAGCAAATGAAGATGCATTAAAGAGTATGCCAAGGAGTAAGTGTGCATTAAGAAGAGGCACCCCTATTGGCCAGAACTTGAAAAGCATGTAGTAGACGTGGTTCTTGAGCATCATCAAAATGGTTATATTCACAAAAGGAGGAAACATGCGTGCGCCACAATTGGATGTTTTGTGTAACTTTGTCATAAAAGCCTGGAATGATATTACTGAAGAAACAGTAATCAGGTCTTTCAAGAAGTGTGGCAAATCAGCCAAGATCGGTTTGGCTCAATGGATAGAGCGTTGGCTTGGGGACTGAAGGGTCCCGGGTTCGATTCCGGTCAAGGGCATGTGCCTTGGTTGTGGGCATATCCCCAGTAGGGGGTGTGCAAGAGGCAGCTGATCGATGACTCTCTCTCATCGATGTTTCTAACTCTCTATCTCTCTCCCTTCCTCTCTGTACAAAAATCAATAAAATATATTTAAAAAAAAAAAAAAGAAGTGTGGCATATCAAATTCTTTGGACGGTATGGAGGATGACTTCTTGTGGCAAGATGAAGGGGAAGCCGAAGCTGAAGCCACACCATCTGATTCAGAATTTGATCCATATGATGACTGTCTTACAAATGGATCAAATTCCGAATTTGATGAACTTATGGTGTCAGAAGAAGAACATGATGAGGATTTTGAAGGATTTTAAGCTCACAATGCTCCTCTGCCTAGAAAAACCTCTTATCATCCCAGTCAGTCACAAACAAGCGTTTTCTGCAAGTTCTTCATGTAATTTTCTTTCCAGATGATGCCATCATTGTAAATGTTCCCTTTTGGATTTCTTGTTTCTCAGTCAAGTTCATGGCATTGCCATTTGTGAAGAGACCTTCCATTTATCGTATCAATGTACGGTATATGTTCGAAAAATGTCATTCATTAAAAATTTAATTAAAAAAAGAATTGGTATGTATGGGAGGGGGGAATGTTAAAATATGTACACAGATAATAATTTAATAAATAATTGAGAATCTCATCTGCCTTCCTCCTCACATCTAAATAAAATGCCAAGAACAACAGAACCCATATAATCTGCATCTCACTTTCCACTCTGTTCTCTTTACCATGATGCAGTTAAGATCCTTCTTATCTGTTACTGGGATAATGAAGTAGCTTTCTAATCGTTATCAGCACATTGAATCTACAGGATGCTGCCCACAGAGACTTCCTAACACCTTGCTTCTATCACATCCATCTATTTGCTAGAAAATCAGCAATATCCTAAAAAGAAAGTCAAACCTGAGTTCTCTATTCAGACATTTCCCATCACCTTGCAATATTGTTGGGACCAACAAATTTTTAGTCAAATTAAACAGCCCATCTCACCCTGAAAATTCTCTGTGTATTCCTACCTATACCTCTTTCTTGACAATAAAAACCTTTTACTTCTGGAAAAAAAAAAAAAAAAAAAAAAAAAATTTAATAAATAAAAAATAGAAAAAATATTTTTTAAAAAAAGAATTGGTGTTGCCTCGGAAGTGGGGGATAGTCTTATACAGCAAATATAGGCCTAAACCTATGTTTTAACTGTAAAATTAGGGGGTCGTTTTATATGCCGGAAAATACGGTAGACAATGTCCTACAGAGAATGGATTTGTGGGAATTGAGTACTTTAAAAAAAAAAAAAAAGAAGAAGAAAGAGTGGAAAGCATGATTTTATTGAAATGTTTTAGTGCAGTGTTGGAGGAACTTAAAATCTTATATTCTAAACCAGTGGTCAGCAAACTCATTAGTCAACAGAGCCAAATATCAACAGTATGACGATTGAAATGTCTTTGGAGAGCCAAATTTATTAAACTTACACTTCTTCTAACACCACTTTCTTCAAGATAGACTCGCCCAGGCCTTGGTATTTTGTGGGAGAACCACTCTCAAGGGGCCAAAGAGCCGCATGTGGCTCGAGAGCCGCAGTTTGCCGACAACTGCTTTGGGGGGTTTACGAATCAGATGTGCAAAGTCAGAGGAGTTCCTTATTGTGAAACACAAGCACTTAGATCTCACAACTTTAGAAGACTCAGCCCTAGCAGGTTTGGCTCAGTGGCTAGAGCGTGGGCCTGCGGACTGAAGGGTCCTGGGTTCCATTCAGGTCAAGGGCACGTGCCCCCCGGTTGCTGGCTCGATATTCCCAATATGGGGCGTGCCAGAGGCATCAATAACATTCTCTCATTATTTATGTTTCTCAATAAAATATATTTTGAAAAAAGATTCAGACACTGCTCAAGTTCAGGATTTAAAATTCCTAGGCCATTGTTCTTTCTATAACAAGCAATTCACCTGAAGCCAAACCCCACTTTTAATGAATCAGGTAAAGGTGTCAGCAATGTTGTTGGTGAATGCCCGCCCACACTCAGAGGTCACAAACACGCACAGGGTGGTTCTCTGGTCATAATCAGGTCCTGACACGGTCACGGGCTGTGTGTGCAAAGAAGACGGACCCCAGCTTCCTAGAGGAGGCGGCTTATCTATGGAAAGTCTTGTATTCTCAGACCCGTGAATCAACATCACCACGTAGTATTTCATCCGCCCAAATAGGAGTTTTTCTACAATATAATGAGACAGGTCACCACCAGCCATAGAAAAAAGCACTTGAAGGGTGAGAATGGAAACAGCCAGGCGTTATTTTAAGACATCTTTAAGGGAGACCCCTTTTTTCTTTTTTTTGCAATGTAAAATGATTTTTTTAAATAAATCTTTATTGTTCATATTATTACAGATGTTCCTCTTCCCCCACCCCCTCTGTTGCTCCCCTTCACCAGGTCCCCACCCCACCCTCTGCCCTTTCCCCACCCATCATTGTCCACATCCATAGGTGCACAGTTTATGTTCAGTCTCTTCCCACACCCCCCTCTACCCTTTTCCCCCGAGAATTGTCAGTTCACTCCCCTTCCATACCTCTGATTCCATTATATTCACCAGTTAATATTGTTCATCAGATTTTTTTTTATTTTTTTGGTTTTTAGATTCACTTCTTGATAGTTACATATTTGTTGTTCATAGTTTTTATCTTTATTTACTTTCTCTTCCGAAAGAACCCCCTTCAGCAATTCATATAATTCTGGTTTGGTGGTGATGAACTCCTTTAGCTTTTTTTTATTGGTGAAGCTCTTTATCTGGCCTTCGATTCTGAGTGATAGCTTTGCTGGGTAGATTATTTTTGGCTGTAGGTTCTTGCTATTCATCACCTTGAATATTTCTTGCCATTCCCGTCTGGCCTGCATGGTTTCTGTTGAGAAATCAGCTGACAATCGTATATGTGCTCCTTTATAGGTAACTACCTGCTTTGCTCTTGCTGCTTTTAATATTCTCTCTTTGTCTTTTGCTC
The DNA here is from genome assembly GCF_014108245.1 of Pipistrellus kuhlii. NCBI lineage: Eukaryota > Metazoa > Chordata > Mammalia > Chiroptera > Vespertilionidae > Pipistrellus > Pipistrellus kuhlii. Next base: position 2,691,938 of record NW_023425416.1, on the reverse strand, counting down.
TTGGAATTTTAATTATGATTTGTTGTGGTGTGGTCTTCTTTGGATTCCTTTTGTTTGGAATTCTGTGAGCTTCCTGGACTTGTAAGTCTAATTCCTTCACCAGGTGGGGGAAGTTTTCTGTCACTATTTCTTTCAGTATGTTTTTGATATCTTGCTCTTTCTCATCTTCTGACCCCCCCATAATTCTGATGTTGGTTTGCTTGAAGTTGTCCCAGAGGTTTCTTACATTATCTTCAACTTTCTGGATTCTTTTGTCTTCTTGCTTCTGCAGAGGAATGTCTTCTGGTTCCTTATGTTCCAAATCTTTGACTTGATTCTTGTGATCTTCCATTCTATTTTTAGGACTCTGTATAATATTTTTTATTTCAGACAATGTATTCTTTATTTCTTGTTGATCCCTTATTATTTCTTGTTGATCCCTTATTATTTCTTATTGATCCCTTTTCATCTCCTCATAGGTCTTATCGACCTTTTCTAGGAAATTCTTGAAAAACCTTTAAGCATGGTTTTGAACGCTATATCCAGATTCTTCTTTTCCTCCATTTCGTTTGTGATCTGTTTCCTTGTCTTGGCATTTTCACAGCTTCCCTGAGTTAGTAGGGTGGCTTTGTGTGCTAAGGTGTCCTATATGGTTCAGTGAGTCAGCCTCCCAGTTACCTGAGGTGGACAGTCTTGGTGTAGCCCTTTGTGGGCTGTGTGTACATTTTTTGTTAAGCCTTGCTTGTTGTTGGTATCACTGGGAAGCATTGCTCTCCAAGCCAATTGGCTATGAGGATCAGAAGTCTAGAGGAAATATTTTAATATTGCTATTTGCACTTTCTCTATAATAGAAGTCAGAGATGAAAGAAAATTAGTAAAATGTATATGAAAACCTTCCTCCTGTCAGAGTTGGGGGCACGCCACAGGACCCAGAGTCAAGACCAGCCCACATGCACCTCAAAATCACGTGAGACCCAGACCCGACCAGCCCCACCTCCCCTACCAACTGAGCTGGATCCAGACCTGGCCAGTCCCACCCTTGTCTAGTTCCTGCCGGGCAGGGGGCATAGCCTCAGGTCCCCTGGCCTGGCACCAGGATGGGGGGTGTGGCCTGCGGTCCCCCAGCCCAGACTGGGGCAGGGGGCATGCCTTGAGGTTCTCCATCAAGACCCACCAGGTGAAGGACACAGCCTGAGATCCACTGTCAAGCCCCACAGGGGCAGGGAAGGGCATAGCCTCAGGTCCCTGCTGATTGCTTGTTAAGGCTCCTTATGGGAACTTGGCCTCCGCTGTGGGTGCAGCCATCTTTGTGACAGAGTGATGGTCAATTAGCATATTCCCTCTTTATTAGATAGGATTATTTCATTTAAAATTAAAATGTTTATATCAATTTGCTTAAATAATACTTTCAGCCCTTTACAAAATTTTGTAATTTAAAATTGAATAATTTTTAAAATAAAAATGAAAAATTTCTGTACCATAGTACAAATGTATACATACTAAACAAACAGAAGTAAAACAAGATAAAGTATCCCAAGTCATTTTGTTTTCTTATGGCTACTTTTTAAAAATATATATATATTATTGATTTTGTACAGAGAGGAAGGGAGATAGTTAGAAACATCGATGAGTGTCATTGATCAGCTGCCTCTTGCACAACCCCTACTGGGGATATGCCCGCAACCAAGGTACATGCCCTTGACCGGAATCGAACCTGGGACCCTTCAATCCCTAAGCCGACGCTCTATCCATTGAGCCAAACCAGTCTCAGCACTACTTTCTAAATACTATAAATCACATACTTCTTATATTCATTTGTTTTCCTATGGCTAATTTATTAATTCAATTAATAAATCAAATGCCAATTGAGGGATTGTAAGAACAAATTTTTTCCTGAACATTCTTTTTCTTTTATTTTCATTGATTTCAGAAAGAGAGAGATAGAAACATCAATGATGAGCATCATTGGTCAGCTGTCTCCTGCAAGCCCCACACTGCCAATCAAGCCCACAATCCAGGCATGTGCCCTAATGGGGAATTGAACTATGACCTCCTGGATCACATAGGTCGACTGCTCAACCACTAAACCACCCGACTAGGCTGAACATTTTTTTCATTTAACTACAAAAACTGTTTCCTTAGGTCAGAAATTATCCATACTTGGAATATCTTAAATTATAATATAGGTACATTCCTCCATGTGCTAAGTACTGTAACACTAACAGGGGTCCTCAAACTTTTTAAAGTGGGGGCCAGATCACGGTCCCTCAGAGAGCTGGAGGGCCGGACTATATGAACTACTAATTCCTACTGTAACACCTCGGCTGCGCTCACTGCCCAAAAAACCTGGCGGGCCGGATCAGACTCCTCTGCGGGCCGCATGTGGCCCGCGGGCCGTAGTTTGAAGACCCCTGCCTAGAAGTTCTCAAAACAGAAGCAAAGGGGGAAAAGGAATGGTATTCTCAATTTAGTTTCCCCAGAGTTGGAAGGATGCCTACCATCTGTGCTTAGATGTCTATACATAAAAAATAATGTTGGTACCTCTTTTACATTTCTTTCATATTCTTGAAATTAAGATTTGTAGTATCTGTTTTCTTCCAAGACTAGAAACATCTAACTGCAAACTATATTATCCATTAAAATATTATTTTATTAGAATATGGAGAAGCCTTAATGACAAAGCAAAATATGGCAACCAATATTCAATATATTCTTTTACTTAGTGGAGTCTTTCAAGAAATTGATTTAGTATACTTCTCAACTTATAAATGTATTGAGATATCTAGGTTTGCAGTAAAATAGGATCAGTGTGAGTATCAACTATTCATTTGCAGATAAAGAACAACATATGGTAATATACAGCCAGAGATGAAATTAGCTGCTTTGAACTTTTTAATTAAATAAATTGAAAACACTTTAAAGTTTTAAGTTGAACTGGTTTTATTAATGTTTAGAAGGATTAAGAGAATGTTTAATATGAAAATAGAAGATATAGTTTTATTTCAATTTTCCCCACAACTAAAGGGTTTTTTTTCTCTCACTAATGAATATTTTAAAAACAATTTCATAATTCCTAAACTTCTAATTTCAAACATTTGTCAGAATTTTGCAACTTAAGTTTCCTATATCTTCTATATATTTCTTATTGCTATCAGTCTTGCCATTTCCTGTCAACCCTAAATTTAAATTTAAAAAAAAATCAAGGTGACAAAGATTACACTGATATACCACTAAAATATAGAAATATAACTTTATGAATTTGGCTCACTCTGAAAGAATATTTACTAATGCTAAATAAACACCAGAAATCCAGTGCCAGAAATAGGGTCTAGAATACAAAAAGGAAAGAAAAAATGTCACTTGAATTACCCTGAAAAGTATTCAATTCCTTAACATGGCTTACTTATAGTTATACTCCAAAGTTCTAGTGTTTAAAATTTAACTCACAATTGAGAATTTTTATTTGTAAGCAAAGGCAGTGAAATGACTTTCAGTAATAAAAGATATTAAAATATTTCATAAGTATACAACACAGACTGGTTAACTTCTGAATAAAATAACATTGGGAAGAAGGCATAGCTATTTTTTATAGCTATTTGCACTGTGTTTGTGTTTAAAGGTTCAAGAAAAAAATAAAATGATAAATTACACAGAACTGCAAATGCCAAATTTAAATTGATTCTTACAATTTCTCTATTTTTGTTATGAATGTTCTGTAATATGAAACACTCATTTTTAATGTGCTACAAATAAGGTTTCACAAAATGTGAAAAATTTTGAGAAAATTATGTTAACAATTTTATGTTGATTTCATAGGATAGTAAAAACAAAACCTCTTCAAAATCACTTAAATGTTACTGATAACCATCACAAATCACTATGAGCACATTTTCCCCATTATCCAACCATGCCTAGATAACTGCATAGCTTAGCTTTCTCCAGATACTAACACAATTTGTACAGACTTAACTGTGGAATCTGGGTAAAATAAATCTTCGGACCACAAAAATGTTTTTAGTTTTTTGGGTGGTTTTCTGTTAGTGGTGTTGTTGTTGTTGTTGTTAATCCTCACCTGAAGATATTTTTTATTGATTTTTAGGGAGAGTGGAAGAGAGAGGGAAAGAGAGAGAGAACACTGATGTGAGAGAACACATCGATCGGCTGCCTCCTGCACAAGCCCCGACCAGGGCCTGGGCCAGAAGGAGCCTGCAATCAAGGTATGTGACCTTGACTGGAATCGAACCTAGGACCCTTTGGTCTGCAGGCTCTACCCACTGAGCAAAACCGGCTAGAGCCATAAAAATGCTTTTAATTCATTCATCCTTTAATCTTCTGTGTCAGTGTGACTTCTACTTTAAAGGAAAAATATTCAGTTCAAAATTTATTAACAGGAAGTTTTTTAATTGGGCACTTAATGTCCATTTTCATGAGCAGTAACTAGAAATGTTGACGATTTAAATGTGAAAGATTTCAGTTTCAATATGTCAATATCACTCATTAAATGTTGTCAGTATATACAAACACATATAAATTATAGATATAATTAGTTTTTATCTATAATACAATGTATGAACAGCATTCTTCTTCCCTAACCATACTGACATAAGGAAAAAATAATAAATCTTGGTGCTATTCATGGGGGGGAGGGAAAAGATGCTTTAAAAAATAAATCTTTAAAGATAGTTTCAAAAATAAAGTTCAAATATTGCATAAAATAATTTAACTGCAAATATTACTATATACTATAAAACTTTCTTCAATTTTTTAACTCTATAATAAATTCCACTTTCTAATTTATAATAGAATTTATTGAAAGTCTGTATTTTGTTATTAAATGACTACAATAAGTTTGATGGGAATGTAATTTTCAGAAGTTAACTGAGCCTCTGTCTTAAAAGTTCGTCTATTTGAGTCTTATACATATTTTTTACATCTTCAAGATCTAATCGAAGTTCTTCTGCCTCTTCAGCTTTTTCTCCGTACATCTGCAGAATAGTGTTGTATCTCTGATCCAAATCCTACAAAACAGATTTGTTTACAATTTATAAAGTACAGAACATCTTGATTATATTTATATTATCATAAACAAGTCACCAATAAACACATTACAACCTAAATAAAACTATATAGTCAGCTCTTAAGAAAATTAAATTCGTACTCCAGCCTGTTGGAATAAATAGCAAGTAAAGGAACTTAAGAAAAAACCATCCACATGACAATCACTCTTCTGTCCCCCTACAGACTTATTTTGCACATTTGTCATGCCGTATTTCTTTACTTTTTAGGAAAATGATTAGTTATATAGAAACTTCAAAGATTACCTTCAAAAGTATCTTTAAAGTGCCCTGGGAGGATAGGGGTTTTTAAGATTAAAATAACTAATTTTTTAGTTATAAAAAATTAATATTTATTAACTAAATATTAAGTTAATATTATATTAACATATAAGTGACCTAATATGCTAAGTGATCAGTATCGTGTATCTGGCTAGCATTTTTGAGCTGCTCCCGACATCATATTAAAATACCTATAAAGACCATCTTAAAGTTGAAATTCCCACTTCCAACAAAACTAAGACTCAGAGCTGGTCATTTATGGCTTGGGTCTAGCAAGAATTTCTGCTAAGAAAAAGGCAAACCTGAAAAGACTACTATGTATTCCTCTACACATACAAACATACAATCAAGCACTGTCGACCCCAAAGGTGTGAAAATACCAGGTCATTCACACCCGGTGTCCTGACTCAAAGAAGCATCTGGAATGGAAAGCCATTTCTCCAGGGCATCAAACAAAAGCAGTAACCCCAGGCCTAAACAAAGAGCCAGAGGTTTTGAAGGAGATTTATGCATAAAGTTGTTTATAGCACCTTTTAAAAATCAAGTTAAAAAACTCACAACCACCTCCACAGCCACCACAGGGAATTAACTAAATTATTAAATAGCCATAGGATTACTTGTAAAAACTATGCTTTGAGAAAATTTAACAATATGGGAACATTTTCACAATACAATATCAAGTGATTTAAGAGTAGAATATAAAATGTATTTACAGTATGAACCCAAATACGTTAAAATAGCACATGCATGCCTGCATGCGTACACGTACACACACACACACACACACACACACACACACACACACGCCCTAAAAAAGGCTGAAAGCTAATAAAGAAATGAGTTAATAATTGTTGCCTCTAGGTGGCAGAAACACAATCTTAATTTTACTATTTATACTATTAAAATTACAATAAGCACATGTAGCTTCATTAAAACAATACAAATAGTATATTTAAATAAATTATTTAATTAAAAAATAAAATGAAGTGTCCATCATGAGACTTAGAACATTGAAACTTGACTATCACGTATGCTTGTATTAACAGAAACAAGTTCATTGCTCATTTCTGAATTTCAGGCAATTAATATATGTCTCTTTGTTTAGTTAGGCTTATATGGAACAATTTAATTAAATAACAAATGTTAAGTATAAATACGATTCTAGTACAAAATAGGCATGAACAAATGCTAGCCAAATCTGAACATATGCCATGGAAGTAGTCACTGATTTTTTAAAATAAGTAAAAACATTTTTTTTTTTTTTTTTTTTTAAATTTTAATTGCTGCTGCAGCACAGGCATAGGGACTGTCATGCTCACACTGCCGATAGTTAGTCCCCTCACCATTGGAAGGTGTTTCCAAATGCAGAAAACAACCTTCCCTTTCACGGATGCCAGACAGCAAGGAAAGCACTGGAGCAGAGCCAGAAACAACACAAGACATACAGAAATGAAAATAATGGAAGACCAAATTCCTATATAATAAAAGCCTAATATGCTAAGTGTCCTGTTCAACCAATCAAAGTGTAATATGCTAATGTTATGTTAAGGCTGCTCAATTGCTCACTATGACGACATGCACTGACCACAAGGGGGTAGACGCTCTGATGGGTAGGTTAGCTTACTGCTGGGGTCCGGCTGATCGGGACTGAGCGAGATGGGCCAGACATGCCCTGGAGCCTTCCCATGCCCCACCCCAGCAGGCCAACCCCCCACATCCCTCTACAGCCCCGATCATGCACCGGTGGGGTCCCTCGGCCTGGCCTGTTGCCCTCTCCCAATCTGGGACCCCTTGAGGGATGTCAGAGAGCCCATCTCGGCTGATCCCACAGCCAGGCCTAGGGACCCCACTGGTGCACAAATTCATGCACTGGGCCTCTAGTACAAGAATAAATCCCCCCATTCCTAATTCCATAGCAAATCCTCCCATCAGTGCCTGGGGAACAATTCACAGCTTCTTGTTGAAACTGTGTTCTAATGTCCTACAAGAGCATGGAGTAGATTACCCTAAGAAAAAAGCATCAGTGTGTCAAATGTATTGTACATAGATATGTTCAAAGGCAATGAGGAATACATTTTCATTTCATTCTGTCAATTTTTTTTTCTGAATTGCATTTCTTGTTGTCTGGTGTTCTATGATCACCCAGGGCTAATATTCCTAATCAGAATGGTACTGGGTCTCTCATCTTTATTCTTCATTGTCTCTAAATAAAATTGTTAAGCTTTATACAGTAATAACAGCACAAACCCAAAGATCTATAGATTTTTAGAATAAATCATTATCTATCCAGAAAAGAAACATATGGAGTATTCATATTTTTCCTTCAGAAAAAACAAACATATACAAGATAATCCTGAATATATAGGTGTTTAATACTTTTTAATGCAACAGATGCTAATTAAATGTTTACAAATGCTAAAATAACCCCACCTATTTTAGGGTTTTTTAAATCTATTTTTATTGATATCAGAGAGGAAGGGAGAGGGAGAGAGGAATAGAAACACCAATGATGACAGAGAATCACTGATCAGCTGTCTCCTGCATGCCCCCCACTGGGGATCGAGCCCACCACATGGGCATGTGCCGTGACCAGGAACTGAACTGTGACTTCCTGGTTCATAGTTCAACTACTGGGCAACACTGGCTGGGCAAATGGCTATCAATCTCTCCACTAAATCTACAATTTCCCCCCTACATAGCCTAATCAGTGATTTCTCCAATTAACTGAAGCACATCTGATGATATTTTAGTCTCTTTGGTTCACTGTAGTTTAAGTATTACCTGGCATTTACCCAAATTAAATATGGCTTAATAGTGACTACTAATACCAAATATGCTAATTGTGATATATATTAATAAATAAGTGGTATGGTGATAATATATATGGTGAAAGTGTTTTATAAATGATCCTTGGCCAAATAAAATCTAGTTATTTTTCAAATGAGATTAAACATGATTGTGAAAAATGCTTTGACTATATAATGAGGTAAGATAAAAGATTTACCTTTAAAGTTATTTACTAAAATACTAATACTCTAATTTTCAAATAAATCATTAACATATATACATTTTACATAAATTAAAAATATGTGATTTAATGTAACAGGATTAAAATATCTTAGGTTCACCTTAAGTAAAGAATACTTACTCGTAGCTGAGTTCGAAGTTTGGGTATCTCCTTCACTTTCTCTTCCAGTTCGTCATTTTGATTTGTTAATTTAACTAGCTCTTCAGCCATTATGGAGCGTGTTTTTTCTAGACTGCCAATTTCTACCTGAGAAACATTATCAGAAAGAAATTTAAATAAAAATATATCTGGTTTAATGTTCCTACTAATATAAACATATTTAATGTGCTATTTTTAAAGAAAAATATAACAGCATATAACCATGAGGTAGCTCTTAAGGAAATAGTGACAAAAAAAGGTCTCAACTTTCTTCAGAGGTGTACCACTGATAAGGTGTACCATGACAGACAAAGAACTAAAGAGAATTCAATCATCTGTTTGAACTATGCAACCTTATATTTTTCTCTAATCTAAGGAAATAGCATATATTTCAGTTATTCTAAATTACTACAAAATCCCTGAGAAATAAAACCATACTTTCGTGTATCTCCAACTGGGTAGATCATATTGACAGACTACCAAAAATGTTCATTTGGTCCCTCAAGCACAGCATTCTGGGCTATTTAAACAAAGTATTAAGATTATTCTAACCTATTTTTTTCCCAATTCAAGATCTTCTTTAATAGATTAATATTTTCAACTTACTGAAGACATACAATGGGAATAAATGAAATTTTAATTTTGAGTGTATCAAGTTTAACAAAAATCGGTAAACGTTTTAACATTTCTCACTACATTATATTTTAAAAGTCAAGATATGATGAGCAGCTCCTCCCTTCCCACTTACGATGTTTACTTTCATGTGCACAGGTTGTAGTTCTAATCTCTCTGCTCATTCCTCACGGGGAGTCAGAGCAACTTATATGAGTGGTAAATCCAGGAAGAATAAAATCAGTATGCTCAGATCAGCAACTTCCTTTTTATTTGAACTGTTTTATTCATTGATTTTTTAAAAGAGGGCAGAAGGGAGAGGGAGACAGAGAGACATCAGTGATGAGAAAGAGCCACTGCTCAGCTGCCTCCTGTACACTTCTACTGAGGATCGAGCCGGCAATCAAACACTGAGCCCTGCCAGCGGGGCAACAGCTTTTCTTTGTAATGTGTGGAAAGCGTCTTGAAAGGAGTGTTCTGCTCTGATGCCTGCATCTTACCTGGGCAGCTACCCCACCTGGGGAGGCCTGCTCCAGCCCAGCATTTCCCGGGACGGAGTGAGGCCCTCAGCAGACTCACTTGGCTCTTTTCCTGGGTGAATCCCTCCAACTGGCCCTTATCATTACTCCATGTGATACACTTTGGTCTTCACATGCCACCACTTCATTTTATTCTATACAAGTTCAGAATTCAGGTGAATATAAACTCAGGTTTACGTATTGGCCCTCAGATTTTCATTTACTTCCACAGCATATTTAATTTTCCAATACCTGTAAATGAGCAATTTCTCCTTCCCTCAGTTGTAGCTGAGACTGTAGGTTTTCAATAATGCTTGATCCTGCCCCCATCCTTACAGCCTCATAAAGATTGCTTCCGTTTGCTGATACAGACATCGGTCCCAGTGAGAGATCAGGAGGCTCCTCCTATGTTAAGAAAACACACAGTTATTCAGAGGGTATAGACTGTATGCCCTTATAAGGTTAAAAAAAAAAAAAAGAGTCTGTCAATTCTTGCTTTAAAATGTCTGATTCTCAAAGGCAGAAAATCATCTATACTTCCTCGGTTTCACAAATATTCAGATGAATTGCCTATGGAATGGCAAGATCATGGTGACAAGCTAACTGCTACCTGCACATTCCTTTTATCATTACATACCCATATATGAAGTAAAACTTCACCTGAGACAGAAAAGATGTTTGCAGCCCTGCCATCTCAACTCCACTTATTGAACTTGATCGTGACAGTGTAGGCGTGCTAGAAACAGAAAATGGTTTTCGTTCCTATAAAGAGTAAGAAAAAAATTCAGTTTGGATTAAAGAGCAAAGTGATAAATAAAACAACAAGAAACTTTTCTAAGATTAATGACAACAAAGACTCATTCTAACTTCCTCATAAAATGTTAGATATAATTTTTTTTTAAATATATTTTATTGATATTTTATAGAGAGGAAGGGAGAGAGATACAGAGCTAGAAACGTCGATGAGAGAGAAACATCGACCAGCTGCCTCTTGCACACCCCCTACCGGAGATGTGCCCGCAACCAATGTACATGCCCTTGACCGGAATCGAACCTGGGACCTTTCAGTCCACAGACCGACGCTCTACCACTGAGCCAAACCGGTTTCAGCTACAGATATAATTTCTGAAGTCTTATCCTTGCAAGGCACAATATTTGGTAATCTAAAAGTATAGACAGACTTGGTCAAATCATCTAGGGACTCATGTATATTGCAACGACATAATTTGATTTTTAATGGAATGAAAATGTATTTTTAAAATATTTTTCTTTTATTGATTTAAGAGAGGAAGGGAGAAGAGAGAAATAAAAACATCAATGATAAGAGAGAATCATTGATCAGCTGCCTCCTGCACGCCCCCACTGGGGACTGAGCCTGCAACTCAGGCATGTGCCCTTGGTTGGAATTGAACCCAGGACCCTTCAGTCTGCAGGCCAACACTCTATCCACTGAGCCAAACTAGCTAGGGCTAAAATGTTCTTTTTTTAAACAATTATATGAACTCATTGCTTCATATTATATAACCTATTTCTTCTTTTGTTGTTGCTATTCGTCACCAAGGATATTTTTTCCAGATTTTTAGAGAGAGTAGAAGGGAGGGAGGAAAGGGGAGAGGGAGAAAATGAAAGAGACAGAGAAACATCAATGTGAGAGAGACACATCAATTGGCTGCCTCCAGCATGCAGCCCAATTAGGACTGGGTATTTAACCTGCAAGCCAGGTACCTGCCCTTGACTGGGAATTGAACATTCAATGCATGAGCTGATGCTATAACCACTGAGATACAACAGCCAGGGCAGACTAAACCTATTTCTTTCTTTTTAAATTGATTTCAGAGAGGAAGGGAAAGGGAGAGGGAGGAAGATGGAGGGAGGAAAGGAGGGAGGGAGGGAGGGAAAAGTGGGAGAGTGGGGGGGGGGGGGAGAGAGAGAGAGAGAGAGACATCAATGATGAGAGATAATCATTGATCACTGCTCCTGCATGATTCCGAAACCTGATCCTGTGCCCTGACCGGGAATGGAACTGTGACCTCCTGGTTCATAGGTTGACACTCAACCACTGAGCCACACTGCTGGGGGTAAGCCTGTTTCTTTAGAATAAGATTACCAATGAGTTTTATAAACCATAAAAAGTTTCTGGCTCATCCACTTTATTTTTTAAAATTCCAAATAAATTTAAAAGGTAATTTCAATGTTGTTACAGATAGTTTCTATCTATTATACTAACTACTGAGTACATTCCAATCCTTTAAATATAGAAAACTCACTTTTAAAAAGAGGTTCTACAATTCAGATCCTAGAAATCACAGATCTGTTTGGATAAATTCAAATTATTTTGGATCTACTCTGAACAAGACACTGATTACATTACTACAGTTCATCATCCTACTGATTTCAGACATAAGAAATGTTATTTATTAAAGTGCAACTAAAATTACAAAACAATGATTAATCACAACAGCTACTAACCGGTTACACCAAAAAATTCAATACCTTTTCTTTTATTGCTTCTTGAGTAAAAATGGCTTTCTTCCTTTCTTGTTCAACTTTCATTTTCTCCATTTCTAACTGACTGTTTAACAGTGTCTAATGGAGAGAAATACAGTTAGATAATTCCTATACTAAATCATCCCCAAAAGTCAATCTCAAAATTAGTAGCATGAAAAAAAAAAGGCCCTATTTGTCTTACTAAAGAGCCAGTCCCAAGAGCAGTAAGCTCACTCATTTCATCTTGTCAGTAGTTTGCTACCACCCTCTAGTGCGTGGCTAACAGAAATACCTTTTCTTTCTTTGTCTCTTCAAGTGTTTTCACATAATCATCTTTTAGGTTTTCTAATTCAACCTGGTACCTATTAAGCCAAAGGGAATGAAACAAAACAAAAAGGTGATAGTATAGATTATTAAAACTCACTACTTTATTAACTCCAGCTACATATATGTAGTCATTTTTATTACCAGACTGATTTTCCTACTGCTTTTATCCAGATGACTTGGGTTTTACTCAGAAGCCTAACTATTACTTTTGTGCATTGTATTTATCGGTGCTTTGGGTTAAGATTTCATTTAAAAAGAGATTTCCTAAAAAGAATTTTGAATGCAACCATTCCATAATATGTTCAGATTCTGCAAAAGCTTATTAGGGGGTCCAATGAAAATGTTTGTAAAAGTTCAGGTATTTTACTTTATAAGTCATTTTTACTTGACTACATTTTTAAAAGTAAAATTTCCAAGAAAGAACCGAGGGTAAAAATGCACTAATCATAGCCTTTATATAAAGATAGCCTTATATAATTTCAGGTGGATATATTTTATAGCTTGTGGTTTCCAAAGAACCAGTACATCTATATAAAAATAACTCCAATAGATTTCCAAACTATTTCTGGTCACAGACTCTTTTAACAAATCCGATTCAAGCAATGAATCTTTTTTCTAGAAAATGTGCATATAGAACATGCAACACAATTTTCACAATACAAGTTAGAGTCAACAAATCCCATGTTTTTAAGAGCACATGTTTTTAAGTGCTTTAAAATGTCAGCAAGTACCAAAAATAACTCAAGAAATATGCTCACCTATTTTTTTCATCTTCCAGTTTTCTTAGCCTATTTTTCTCTGATTCTAGCTGGGCCTGAAATCTACTGTTTTCCTGTCTTAAGAGAGAATTCTGTGACTCCATGGAAGACAGCTGAATTTTGTTGGCAAGGAGTTCTTCTGTAGCCGCACGTTCTCTTTCAACGGCTGCTGCCAACAAGGTCTGCGATTCACCTGAATGAAGATAAAAAGAGAATTCACATACGCATATACCCACGAGGCCAAGACACCAAGTAGTTCTGACTTCCAATGATGCAAGTAGCCACACTTAAAACTCTCACTGCTTACTGCCCAAGGCAGGACTTTTTCCAAATTTTAAACTTTTGCTCTATGTGAACAGGATGAAAAGACAAACTACAGACTTGGAAAAAACAAATGCAAACCACAATATCTACAGAAAACTAGTATCTACAATATATAAACAAGTTTCAAAACTCAACAGTGAAAATACAAACAATCCGATTAGAAAATGGGCAGAAGATTTCAACAGACAATTTCACCAAAGAGAATGCACAAATAGAAAATAAACGTATTAGCAATAAAAATAAGAGAAAAATAAAAGCAGCATATGAAATAATGTTTAACATGATTAGTCATCAGGGAAATGCACATTAAAATCGTAATAGATATCACTGCACACCTGTCTGGATGACTGTATAAAAACAGGGCCCTGGCAGGAGAGGCTAGTTGGTTGAGCATTGTCCCAGCACCAAAAGGTTGGTGGTTCCATAACTGGTCCGGGCACATGTCCAGGTTGCGGGCTCAATCCCCAGTAGGGACCATGTAGGAGGCGGCTGGTCAATGTTTCTCTTTCACATCAATGTTTCTCTCTCCCTCCCTCATACTCTCCCTTCTACTCTTTCTAAAATAAAAACATATGAAAAACAAAAAACAGGGAGACACAAAATCCTAGAAAAGATATGGAAAAACTGCCCATGGACACAGAAAGTGTGGTGAAGGCCTAGAAAGGGCAAATGCAGGTTAAAGGGGGTCAATAGGGGGGAAAAAGGGGGCAAATCTGTAATATTTTCAACAATAAAGATAAATTTTAAAATAAGATATGGAGAAACTGAATTACTCAAACACAGCCATTCTGGAAAATAGTTTGGCATTTTCTTTAAAAACAAAACATACAACTACCCAAACAACTCAGCAATTGCATACTTGGGCATTTATCCAGAGAAATAAAAAACTATGTTTACATTAAAACTTGAATGTGAATGTTCATCAGAGCAGCTTATCTGTACAGAAAAAATCTAGAATCAGCTCATACAGCCTTCATCAAGTGAACAAAACGTGATACATACATATGAAAAAAACACCTAGTGCTAAGACCGGTTTGGCTCAATGGATAGAGCGTCAGCCTGCGGACTGAAAGGTCTCAGATTCGATTCCGGTCAAGGGCATGTACCTTGTTGCGGGCACATCCCCAGTGGGGGGTGTGCAAGAGACAACTGATCAATGATTCTCTCTCATCGATGTTTCTAACTCTCTATCCCTCTCTCTTCCTCTCTGTAAAAAATCAATAAAATATATTTGAAAAAGAAAAAACACCTAGTAATAAAAAACCTAATTATTGCTGAAACCGGTTTGGCTCAGTGGTAGAGCGTCGATCTGCGGACTGAAAGGTCCCAGGTTCGATTCCAGTCAAGGGCATGTACATTGGTTGCGAGCACATCCCCAGTAGGGGGTGTGAAGGAGGCGGCTGGTTGATGTTTCTCTCTCATCGACGTTTCTAGCTATCTCTCTCCCTTCCTCTCTGTAAAAAATCAATAAAATATATTAAAAAAAAAAAAAACTATTGTAATTATTGACACACACAATTTGGATGCATCTCCAAGGAATGAGCAAAAAAGCCAATCCCCAAATGTCATATATTATACAATACTATTCATATGACATTTTGAAATTCCAAAGTTTTCAAAACACAGGACAGAGTAGAGTATGGTTATAAAAGAACATGAGGGGGGTCTTTGCGATGTTGGAACTGCTTGATCTCTCTCTCTGTCAATATAATACACACACACACACATTGATTTTTGATTTCAGAGAGGAAGGGACTTGATGAGAGAGTCATTGATTAGCTGCCTCCTGCACAACACCTCCATTTGGTATTCCAGCCCGTAACTTGGGTACCTATGTGTCCTGACTGAGAATCTAACCATGATCTCCTGGTTTATAGATCAATGCTCAATCACTGAGCCATGCTGGCCGGGCTTATATCTTTATTAAATTGTGTAGAACTTAATATACACCCAGCAGCACACACACACACTAACGAGTATCAACAAAACTGGGGAAATCTGAATAAAATCAGTAAACTGTATCAGTGTCAATACCCTGGTTGCAATATTATAGTTCTGCAAAGTGTTAGCACTTGGATATACTAGAGAAAGTGAGAATTATTATAGCATGTATATCTACGATTACCTCAATAAAAATGTTCAATTATACTGCATCTATGGTCCTATTAACAGCGTCCCAGGCTGTGTCCTGTGGCTCTGCCTCTCCCACCACAATGCCACCGAGAGTGTGCAGACCCAGCGCAGAGCAACAACCATGGGCTGCTAGCCTCGCGTGGTGCTGGACAGGCATTCGTTTCCTCACTTTTCACAACAAATTGTTCTCAAACTGACAGAGATAAATGACAGATCTAAGATGCATGCATATAAATTAAACAATATATGGTCATCTATTCTGTGGTTTTCTTTTTAACCAGGTAAGTCTTTTTTGAGACAAAATCCAACATGGAACTCAAAAAAAGATAGACAACGGAGGCACTACTTCCACCGAAGCAGGTGGAGGCCCAGCATGTCCCTGTGAGCTTCTCCGACAGCCAGCCCTGAGAAGCCAGCCCTGAGGAGCCGCCCTGAGGAGCCCTGAGGAGGAGCCCTGAGGAGCCCTGAGGAGGAGCCGCCCCGAGGAGCCACCGAGGCCACCTGAAAGCCACTGACTTAGTTCGATGCTCAGGACTTGCAGCAAGGAGCCCAGAAAAGGGAAGTGACTTGCTTCACACAAAGCAAAGCAGAGCCCTGAGTCAGGTCTGCTTTGATCACTACACCATGATGTCTCTCCAATTCTATGGACTTCTCATGAATTTGCTAGCTTCAGGGATATCTAGTATATACATGTATCACCTGTCTGTGCTGAAATAAACATCTTGGAAAAATAATTTTTTTTATTAACAGCACAGAAGGGCAAACGGGGGCATTCCTGTAAAGAAGCAGAATATGAAATCTTAGAACTGCATAGCACCTGAATACTAGATTTATTTAACCTTGATCCTCACAGACCTGGCTCTGCTCTTGAAGCTCCTCCACTGACTAGAACGTATCTGTTCTGCACCTTTCACACTATTGCAGACAAGCTAGAAAAAGGTCAGATTCACAACAAACAAGGGGAAAGCTGAGTGCAGTAGTCTGTAAATATGAATGAAAAATGACATGAAAGTAATTTAGATAGTATCTGAGAACCAATTAAGATATTAGAAAATAACATAAAAAAGGAAAAGAGGTAAAAAGCCAAAGTCAGACACAAAATACAACTATCAGATCAGTGAATTTCAGTTTCAGACCATCCCCCTCATTCCCCAGACAAGAAAAAAGGGCTTCTGCCCTGAGGTAGGAACTAAAGCCGGTACCCAGCCTGTCGGAGAGGTTCTTCTCCAGCTTCTCCCACGACGACGTCTGGGACCCTAACGTTGCCTGCAAATTTTCTATCTGTCGAAGCAATGGTCTTGTCGTTGATGAAACACTTTGACTCAGTTCCTGGTTTCGATTCTCGGCTTCCTGGAGTCTCTGAATCATGAAATTCTTAAGTTATTACCACTGGTAACAATAAAAACACTAGCAAACAAACTTTATGGGATTTCTGAGAAAAATTACTTCTCCAAGATAGAATTACTTTTTAAATTGTTTTGTAATTATTCAATCCTTCAGTTAGCGCTATGTTGCATGACTGAGTATCTGATAAGTGTTTCTTTTAGAGAGCCTTTGACCATCATAAGGTAAACACGAGGATCATCCAAACCTCCCTGTAGTGGCCTCCTCATCCAATTTCTAAGTATTTATCATCAGGCAAGTCGATTGAAGTTGCAAGGCAAATGATACATATGGCAGTAATCCTCCCAATTCCACAAACATTCCCGCCGAGTCACTTTTTTATTTCTAAAAGAACTGTGGCCGCACCTGCTGGAGCTCACTGATTTCATGGCGCAAATAATCCTCCTTCCTGGCAGCTGCTTGTTCCGCACGCTGCAGGGCCAGCCTCAGGTCCCCCACCTGCATGAGGAAAACCAACACACTATCACCTTCTCGAACATTGTCTGTAACTGCATGCTAACTACATATTCTGTGTTCTGTTGACTTACTGTTCATGTATAATACTCTATTCTATTCAATGAGCTTTAACATATGATTATCACATATCCCATTCATCAAGCAATTCCGAAACTATATGTGTGTTCACTTTGTACTAAGAAAAGTACTGTTAGGTTGTTGGCAAAAAAAAAAAAAAAAAAAAAAAGTGTGTGTGTGTGTGTGTGTACAAGGCACAGCCACTGCCCCATAAGATGAGAGAGATGATGGCGCCGAAACCGGTTTGGCTCAGCGGTAGAGTGTCGGTCTGCGGACGGAAAGGTCCCAGGTTCCATTCTGGTCAAGGGCATGTACCTTGGTTGCGGGCACGTCCCCGGTAGGGGGTGTGCAAGAGGCAGCTGGTCCATGTTTCTCTCTCATCGACGTTTCTAGCTCTCTATCTCTCTCCCTTCCTTCCTCTCTGTAAAAAATCAATAAAATATATATTTTTAAAAAAGAGAGATGATGGCATCCACACATGTCTGCAGTACAGGCTGCATATAATAGCTACATGAGCTATGAAAGCTAGTCCTGAGAATTCACTATATGGAAGCAGATCTCTATAAACACAGACATGTTCCGTATACCATCAGCTACATTAGCAATAACACACACATCATGAAATATTCTAAATATCCATCAGTAGTCATCTATTTTTACAAGTCTTAATAGGACATAAGCATACTCATAAAAAATTATGGTACATGTAAAAGTGTATGATTTAATCTTAAATGAAAAAAATGTAAAATAATATATAAAGTATAAAAATATGTACATGGAAATAAGAACAAGAAGGTAATACACAAAATTGATGGTACTCCTAAAAGTGATGACTTTATGAATGAATGGTAGTGCCCTACACTCTTTCTCATTCCTCCAATTGTTCTTTATTACTTTATTTTTCTAGTGTATTTTTAATGTAAAGCATTAGTAATTAATAGAGTCCCAGAAACACAAGGAGTATATGGACCATTGCATGACTTAAACAACCCAAATATCCATTATTAAGAACTGACTGAATACAATGAAGCATTATAACTGTAGAAATAATTTTTTAAAAAAGCTCTAGGTTAAAACAAAAGTTCTATGTTCTACTATGGAATGATCACAAAGATAATTTATTTTGTAAACAAAGCAAGCTGTCAACAGTATAAATAGTAAACTATATATGTTTTTTTTTAATCTTCCTTGCCTCTTTATCAAGATTAAAAAACTTCTGTGCATCAAAGGACACTATTAAGAAAGTGAGACAACTTATATAGAATGGGATAAATATTTGCAAATCCTGTATCTGACAAGGGTCTAGTATATAGTTGTCTTTTTATTAATCTATATATTCTATAGATTACAATTTAAAAATGAGCAAAGGATTTAAATATTTGAAAAAAGTCTCTAAAGAGGATACATAATGGCCAATAAGCACATAAAAAGATGCTCAACATCACCAGTCATTGACACCACAATCAGATATTACTTCACACCCACTAAAGGGTTACATTGAAAAAAAATCGACAATAAAAAATATGGGGAAAGATGTAGAGAAATTAAAACCCTCTTATATCGCTGGTGGGAATGTAAAATGATGCACCTTTGCAGAAAAGTTTGACAGTTCCTCAAAAAAGTTAAATCCAGAGCTACCATATGACTCGAGGGTACATGTCTAAGAGAAATTAAAATTTATGTTCACACAAAAAAACTATAAATGAAGGTTTAAAACAGCACTTTTCATATTAACAAAGAGTTTAAAAAATCCAACCATCCATCAACTGATGATTTTATAAGACAAAGTCTGACAAATTTTGGGGTTCCTCATCCATCTGGGTTTCATGGAGTTACATACCGTCTTTCCCCGAAAATAAGACATCCTCCGAAAATAAGACCTACTTACAGGTTTCCTTCTGAGTGAAATATAAGGCATCTCCCTGAAAATAAGGCCCCCCCTAGGCTAAACATGAGAGATTTGGTCCACTGATTCTGAAAGAAATGGAGTCACAAGAAATTCACCAGGAAACTCAGGAATTGGATTGTTATGATGATGTTCCAGAAGATGATGACATGATTGTCATTGAATAAATGAGTAAATTCTTGATACTGTAGGATTCAGTTTGTCTGGTTTGTGTTGACAACTACCATACGACCGTACCATATACAGGTAATAAATTTCCTTTATTTTCATTTAACAATAAATGTGTACCGTATTCTTCTTCATGGAAAAATAAGACATCCCTGAAAATATTACCTAGCGCATCTTTGGGAGCAAAAATTATTATAAGACACTGTCTTATTTTCTGGGAAACAGGATAGATTCTCTTTAAATTATATGAATGTTTAGTATTTTTCTGAATACATGCATTTCTCTGGTAAGAGGTCTTAGCTTTCATAATATTCTCAAATAAGTATGAAATTCACAAAAAATTAAGTAATACTTGTATAATTTAAGCATCACTTCAACAACAGTTAAAAAAAATACACAATTAAGTTTGCCTAACAGCATTATAAAGGAAATGTAACAATGAACCACTAAAGAAGGTTTGACGCATACTAACAGATTTTTAATTCACTGAAGCACCAAGATCTAAAAAACGAATGTAACTCTCCCTCCACTGCTCACCTGAATGGCCAATGCTTCTTGCTGCTGACGTGTTTCTTCCTGGACCTTCTCTAGTGCTGCAGAAAGTTCTTCTTTAGCTTTCATCTCGTGGCTCAGAGCAGCTTCCTGTGCCTCACTAGCCTTTGCAGCATTGGCTTTATGGAGATCAGTAAGTTCTCTTAAAAAAAATTAGATTGGTAAGTTTTATTTAAAATAATATGCAGTAGTCCTGGCCGGTTTGCTCAGTGATTAGTGTGTCAGCCCACAGACCAAAGGGTCTCAGGTTCAATTTCAGACAAGGGCATGTACCTTGGTTGCAGGCTTGATCCCTGGCCCAGTCAGGACACACATGGGAGGCAGTCAGTTGATGTGTCTCACATCGATATTTCTCTCTCTCCCCTTCCTCCTTCCCACTCTCTCTATAAATCAATGGATCCTGGCAGGTGTGGCTCATCGACCGTGCATTGATCCAGGAACCAAGAGATCATAGGTTTGCTTCCCAGTCAGGGCACATGCCCGGGTTGCTGGCTCAAACCCCATTAGGCGTGCAGGAAGCAACCTATTAATGATGTTTCTTTCTCATCACTGTTTCTCTCGGGTGAGGATTAAGGAAAAAAAATATTAAAAAAATAATTTACAGTAATTACATGGCCAAGGACATAAAGGTTCCATGTAGATTTCCATTAGATTTACAGAATGAGGGAGAGTTCACAGTAGTAAGTACTTTCTGATGAACTTGCTTT
The DNA here is from genome assembly GCF_014108245.1 of Pipistrellus kuhlii. NCBI lineage: Eukaryota > Metazoa > Chordata > Mammalia > Chiroptera > Vespertilionidae > Pipistrellus > Pipistrellus kuhlii. Next base: position 2,671,048 of record NW_023425416.1, on the reverse strand, counting down.
GAAAAGTTACAAGTTCATTCACTGCTAAATTTACGTGTTGTCAGTGATCAGAAAAAGGATTTCTTCAACATCCTGCATTTAACAGATTGTGAATAAGTTGCATATTTATTCATTTTCTTACTTGTATGCACTGTCAAGAGCAGCCTGAATACTTCGGTTCTTTTCTTCAAGTTCATTCATACCCACTTGAAGTTGGCCAAGATCTTTCTCTTGACGTTCGACCACAGAATTTAGTTTTTTAATATTTTCTCTATGTTGTTTCTCAACCTCTTCTTTACCATCAAGGACCTATATTATAAAAACAGGCAAAAGTATTATTCAATAAATAATACTAAGGTAAGTAAGTGTATTCCAGGAATCTCAAGTATTATAACAATAAATAATAATCTTACCATTTGTCTATTAAATTATTAAAAAATACTTCCCACATGATATATCCCAATAAATCATTCCAAATATTTTAAGCCACAGTGAACTGTTCATATAGGAATAATTATTTATATAGAAAATAATTGACATTCACCTGTTTCAAATGATGCAACTCTTCTTCTAGCTCTTTACCTTTTTTCTTCAGCTTTGCAATAATATTTTCATTTTCTTTGTCTTTAGCTCTTAATTTCTTAATGATGTTAGAACTCTGTAGTTGCTGTTTTGAAAGTTTTTCTCCTGGCAATGGTAAAAATGTGTAAGTTCAAAAAACAATGATTCCCTCCAAATCTAAATTGAATGTTTTTCTAACGAGTGATAAAAAATGATAGAATGTTTTTAAAAATCACAACACTGTAAGCACCAATGTTTTGGATAAGAATCATTAATGAATACTAAAATTAGTAGGTAGAAGGATGGTGGGAAACAGGACATATACAGCCTTAAAGAAGCATTCCCACATATTACTTATGAGTTCAAAGATTGTCTTATATATTATACAGCCTGACATTATGTGTCTATAGAAGTGATAAAGTGCCAGGTGCATATCACCACTTATGGTATTTTTTTTTATCAGAAGTCTGATCTGAATATAATAATAAAGAAAGTGAAAAATTCCTGAACCTGGGGCACTCTGTAGGACAACTTGCCGGGACTCTATATATAGTCTTCAATGTCATAAGGAGACAGAGCTATCCTAGATTGTTGAAATAATGGCCAAATGCAATGTATAAAGTTTGAATGGATCTTGGTGCAGGACAAATGACCAGCTATAAAGGTCACTTTTAGAGGCAATTGGAATAAATTATGAAATATATGCTGGGACACACTTCTGAATTAATGCTGATTTTCTTATGTGTGATTATGATGTGCTTGTGAAGGAAAATTACTTGTCCTTAAGAGATGCAGACAGAAAAATTCAGGAGTGGACTACAGATTCAATGCAATCCTATCAAAATTCCAAGGGCATACTTCACAAAAATTAATAAACAAATAATCCTAAAATTCATCTGAAACCATGCAAGACCTCAAATAGCAAAAACAATCCTCGATAAGTACAAAGTCAAAGGTATCACAACATATTACAAAGCCACAGCAATCCAAACAATATGGTACATACATAAAACCAGACATATGGACCAAATGAACAGACTAGAGAGCTTAGAAATAAATCCACACATTTATAGCCAACTGATCTTTAACAAGGATGACAAGAACACACAATGGGAAAAGGACAGTCAGATTAATAAATGCTACAGGAAATTGAGTTTCCCATGAGAACAAAACTGGACCTTATCATATACCAGATATAAAAATCATTTGAAAATAGATTAAAGACTTATTTAAGGCCTAAAATTGTAAAACTACTAGAAGAAAACACAGGTAAAAAGCTTGACATTGGTCTAGGCAAAACTTTTTGGATATAATACCAAAAGCATAGACTACAAAAGCAATAATAAATAAATGTGATTACATCAAACTAAAAACTACTGCACAGCAAAGACAACAATCAACAGAGTGAAAACACAATCTACATATTAAAATATTTGTCCTTTTGTGTCTGGCTTCTTGTTTCCAAAATTCATCCATGTTATAGAATGTATCAAAATGTCATTCTACTTTTGGCTCAGTAATATTCCATTGTATGGATATAGCACATTTGGTTTATCCCTTCATCTGTTGATGAACATTAGAGGTTGTTTACACCTATTGGCTATTATGAGTAATGTTTTAGTGAACATTGGTGTACAAGCATCTGCCTAGGGACAATTCCTTTGGGTATATACTTAGGAGTAGAATTACTGAATCATATGGAATTGTATTTTCAGTTTTTTAGGAACCTCCAAATCTTTCCATAGTGACTACACCAGCAATGTTATGAGGGTTCCAATTTTTCCATATCCTCCCCAATACTTGTTTCTTGGTTTTCAATTTTTTTTAATTGAACTTATTGGGGGTGACATTGGTTAATAAAATTATATAGGATTCAGGTATACAATTCTATAATACATTCTATATTGTACTGTATGTTTACCACCCCAAGTCATGTCTCCTTTCCTCATCATTTACCCCTTCTTCACCATTGTCTACCTCCCCGACCTGTTCCCCCTTTCCATCTAGCAATCACCATACTTTTGTCCGAGTCTCTGAAATTGTTGTTTTTTTTAATCCCTTCTTCCTTTCCACACAGCCCCACATCCCTCTCCCCTCTGTCAGTCTGTTTCTGTAGGTCTATTTCTATTTTATTTGTTAGTTTATTTTGTTCATTAGTTTCTACATATAAGAGAAATCAATATTTCAATATCTAGAATATGCATATTATTAGACACAAAAAACAGATTAGAGGTTACCACGGACCAGAGGGAAGAAAAAATGGGGATGTATTGCTTAACAGTTATAGAGTTTCTCTTTGAGGCAATGAAAAAGTTTTGGAAATAGTGATGGTTGCACAACATGGTGATGTAATTAATGCCGTCGAACTGTATACCTAAAAATCATTAAAATGGCAATTTTTGTTATACTTTGTCACAATTAAAAATAATATAACATACCAAAAACCTTTGAATTGTAGACTTTAAATGGACAAACTATATATTATAATAACTATGCATGGTATCAGGTGGGTATTAGACTTACCGGGGGAATCACGTCACAAATTACATCAATGTCTAACCACTATGATATCCACGTACAACTAATATAATATTGAATGTCAAATGTAGGGGAAAATAAAAGACAAACTTCAGAATGGAAGAAAACATTTGTAAGTCATATATCTGATAAGAGATTAACATCCAAAATATATAAAGAACTCATACTACTCAATAATAACATCAACAAAATTTTAAAATGAGCAAAATATATTAATAGACATTTCTTGAAAGACAAAAATGGTCAGCAGGTATATGAAAAAGTGATCAACATTACTAATCCTCAGAAAATATAAATCAAAACTACAATGAAACATCACCTCAGACCTGTTAGAATAGTTATAAAAAAGACAAAAAAAAAAAAAAAATAGCATCGCTGGTATGGCTCAGTGGTTGAACATCAACCTATGAACCAGAGGTCACCATTCGATTCCGGTCAGGGCACATGCCCAGGTTGCAGTCTTGATCCTCAGTAGGAGGTATGCAGGAGGCTGCCAATCAATGTTTCTCTCTCATCAATGTTTCTTTCCCTTCTTCTCTGAAATCAATATTTATTTTTTAAAAGACAAAAAATACGTATTGGAAAGAATGTAAAAAAAAAAGGGAACCCTTGTACATTACTAGTGGGAATGTAAATCGGTGAAGCCATTATGGGAAACAATATGGAGATTCCTCAAAAAATTAAAAATAGAACTACCTTATGATCTAGCAATCCCACTTCTAAGTATATAACCAAAGAAAATGAAATCATCTCAAAGAGCAACCTGCATTCCCATGATCACTGTAATACTATTCACAATAGCCATGATATGGAAACAACCAAAGTGTCTGCCACTAGATGAATGCATGTGGTGTATAAAGGAAATGTGGTATGGCCCTGGCCTGTGTGGCTCAGCTGATTGGAGCATCGTCCTGACTGAAAGGATGTGGGTTTGATCCCCAGTCAAAGTCCCTAGTTGGAATGTGTACAGGAGGCAACCAATCAATGTTCCTCTCTCTTTCTCAAATCAATAACCATATCCTCAAGTAAGGATTTTTTTTTTAAAAGGAAGTGGTGTATGTGTGTGTAAATGTAATATTATTTAGCCTTAAAAATAAGGAAATCCTGCCAATTGTAACAACATGGATATACATAGAAGAAATAAAATAAGCCAGGCACAGATACTGCATGATATCACTTATATCTAAAATCTAAAAAGTTGAATTCATAGCACTAGCTGCTTTGGCTCAGTAGATAGAGCATCGGCCTGCAGATTGAAGGGTCTCAGGTTCAATTCTGGACAAGGGCACATGCCCGGGTTTCAGGCTCAATCCCCAGTGTGGGGTGTGCAGGAGGCAGTCAAGGATTCTCATAATTTTTTTTTTTTAGGTGAACTATCTTTTTTTTTTTAAATATATTTTATTGATATTTTACAGAGAGGAGGAAGGGAGAGAGAGAGCTAGAAATGTCGATGAGAGAGAAACATCGACCAGCTGCCTCCTGCACACCCCCCACCCGGGATGTGCCCGCAACCAATGTACATGCCCCTCCCTGACCGGAATTGAACCTGGGACCCCCCAGTCCGCAGACCGACACTCTACCACTGAGCCAAACCGGTCTCGGCTGAACTATCTTTTTTTTAATTAAGGTATTATATGTGTCCACATCTTACCGCTGCCCCCCCCCCTTCCCATACATGCCCTCATCCCCCAGAGTTTTGCGTCCACTGGTTATGCTTATATGCATGCATACAAGTCCTTCGGTTGATCTCTTATCTCTCCCATATCTCCCTACCCACCCCGCTATAATTTGATAGTCTGTTTGTTGCTTTACTGTCTCTGTATCTATCTTTTTGTTCATCAGTTTATAATGTTCTTTATTATCCATAAATGACTGAGATTCTCTCTCATAATTGATGTTTCTCTTTTTCTCTTCCTCTCTGAAATCAACAAAAATACATATTTTATAAAAACCACAAAAAAAATGCTTGGCAAAAGTGTAGTGTGTACAGAAAGATATGGAGGTGTTGCTAAACGTTAATAGTTGATGAACCAAGGAAATCTCACTAGCATGTTTTCAGCTTTGAGTCTTTTCAACTGTGAGTTTAAAAATACCTCTGGGGGGGATACAGGAGCAATATGTACGTACTCCCATAAAAAAACCGTGCTAGCCCAGCCAGTGTGGCTCAGGACCTATGAACCAGATCACAGTTCGATTCCAGGTCAGGGCACATGCCCAGGTTGGAGGCTTGATCCCCAGTAGGGGTCACTAAGAGGCAGTTGATAAATCATTCTCATCATTAGATATTAAAATTTTCTTTCGTTAATCCTCACCCGATATTTTCCCATTAATTTTTAGAAAGCGTGAAAGGGAGGGGGAGACACGGAGAGAGAGAGAAACAATGATGTGAGAGAGACAGACAGACAGACACACAGACACATCGATTGGTTGCCTCCCGAATCGGCCCAGACCAGGGCCAGGGATTGTGCCTTTGACTAGAATCAAACCCAAGAGCCTTCAAACCATGAGCCAACATCCTATCCACTGAGAAAAATTGGCTAGGGCGATATTAATATTTTTAATAATAAAACCTTGTACTTAGCCTTCCCCTCAATCTCTAACGTTGTAGCATAAGGCAGTGATTTCAAAGTGTTTTAATAAACTCTTCATTTTTCTATTTCAGTATTAAGACTGTGTTTGATAATATCTTTGTACTTATATTTTATTCTTCTAAAAGACACCAGGGTATGTTGTATTTATTACTGTCTCAAACATAATATCTAATATATTGTTAAATAATAGCATAATAAAATAATTAGAAAGAAAACAACAAAAGCCCAAAGTAAGTAAAAGGAAGGAAATAATAATGGTCAGTGCAGAAATAAATGACAAAAAGACTAAGAGAGAAAAAGGAAAAAAAGAAACGATCAATGAAACCAAGAGCTGGCTCGTTGAAAAGATAAACAAGGTTGATAGAACTTCAGCCAGACTCATCAAGAAACAAAGAGAGAGGACCCAAATAAATAAAATCAGAAATGAAAGAGGCAAGAACACAACTAAGATCATAGAAACACAATGGAAATACTTTGAAGCTGAAACCGGTTTGGCTCAGTGGATAGAGAGTCTGCCTGTGAACTGAAGGGTCCCAGGTTCAATTCCGGTTAAGGGCATGTACCTTGGTTGAGGGCACATCCCCAGGGGGGGTGTGCAGGAGGCAGCTGATTGATGTTTCTCTCTCATTGATGTTTCTAACTCTATATCCCTCTTCCTTCCTCTCTGTAAAAAATCAATAAAATATACTTAAAAAAAAATACTTTGAAGATCTATATGCCAACAAACTGGACAACCTGGGTGAAATGGACAAATTCCTAGAAACATACAATCTTCCGAAACTCAATCAGGAAGAATCAGAAAACCTCAAAACCTCAAAGGGCAATAACAACTGATGAAATTTTGTAGCAGTAATCAAAACACTCCCAGCAAACAAAAGCCCTGGACTGGATGGCTTCTTGGTAAGCCTTACCAAACATTTAAAGAAGAATTAATACCCATTCTCCTCAAACTATTCCAAAAAATTCAAGAAGAGGGAAGATATCCAAGTTCTTTTTGTGAGGCCAGCATTCTCCTAATCCCAAAACCAAATAAAGACAACCAGAGAAGGAAAATTATAGGCCAATATCCCTGATGAACACAGAGGCTAAAATCCTCAATAAAATATTAGCAAATAGGATCAAGCAATACATTAAAAAGATCATACACCCAGATCAAGTGGGATTTATCCCAGGGATGCAAGGATGGTTCTATTGGGTCGGCAAGTAAGTAATTGCGGGTTTCGCACATATATGGCTTCAGTTGAATTTTTAGGTTTGCAGACGTAGTACAAATGTAAAACACATTTTGTTATTTGATAGTTGGCTATTCAGCTGTTAATCAGTAAAAAAAGTTTTTTGATCTGTTTTGTAGTTTTCGTTTGGCGTTCGTTGAAAAATGGGAAATCAAAAGGAACATTTTCGTCATATTTTGCTTTTTTATTTCCACAAAGGGAAAAACGCATTGCAAGCTCATAAAAAGTTATGTGCTGTTTATGGTGACGAAGCCTTAAAAGAACGGCAGTGTCAAAATTGGTTTGCCAAATTTCGTTCTGGTGATTTTTCACTCAAAGATGAAAAACGCTCTGGTCGTCCAGTTGAAGTTGATGACGCCCTAATCAAAGCAATAATCAATTCGGACTGTCACAGTACAACACGTGAGATTGCAGAGAAGCTTCATGTATCACATACATGCATTGAAAATCACTTAAAACAACTTGGCTATGTTCCAAAACTCGATACATGGGTTCCTCACGAACTGAAAGAATCACAGTTAACGCAACGCATTAGCAGCTGCGATTTGCTAAAGAAACGTAATGAAAATGATCCATTTTTAAAACGACTGATAACTGGCGATGAAAAATGGGTTGTTTACAACAATATCAAGCGGAAAAGATCGTGGAGCAGGCCAGGTGAACCAACTCAAACAACATCAAAAGCTGATATTCATCAAAAGAAGGTTTTGTTATCAGTTTGGTGGGATTACAAAGGAATTGTCTACTTTGAACTCTTACCACCCAACCGAACGATCAATTCTGATGTCTACATTGAACAACTAACGAAATTAAACAATGCAGTTGAAGAAAAGCGGCCCGAATTGACAAATCGAAAAGGTGTTGTATTCCATCATGACAATGCAAGGCCACACACATCTTTGGTCACTCGGCAAAAATTAATGGAGCTTGGTTGGGATGTTTTGCCACATCCACCATATAGTCCTGACCTTGCACCATCTGATTACTTTTTGTTTCCATCTTTACAAAACTCCTTGAATGGTAAAAATTTCAATAATGATGATGATGTCAAATCGTACCTGATTCAGTTTTTTGCTAATAAAAACCAGAAGTTTTTTGAACGTGGGATTATGATGCTGCCTGAAAGATGGCAAAAGGTCATTGATCAAAATGGGCAATACATTACAGAATAAAGTTATTAGTTCCATGAAAAAATTGTCTGATTTTCTTTAAAAAATCCGCAATTACTTACTTGCCGACCCAATATATTTGAAAATCAATAAATGTAATACACCACATAAATAAAAATAAAAGATAAAAATATATGATCATGCCAATAGACACAGAAGAAGCATTTGACAAAATCCAGTATCATTTATGATAAAAACTCTCAGCAAAGTGGGAACAGAGGAATACCTCAACAAAATAAAGGCCATATGACAACCTACAATCAACATAATACTCAATGGGCAAAAATTAAAAAGCATTTCCCTTAAGATCAGGGATATCGCTTTCACCACGCTTATTCAATACTAGAGGCCGGGTGCACAACACCCGTGCACTTGGGGGAGGAGGGTCCTCCGGCTTGTGCCCTTTGCAGTCTGGGAGCCCTCCGGGGATGTCTGAAGGACTGTGGGAGGGGCCTAACCTGCAGGCGGACATCCTTAGCGCTGCTGCTGAGGCTGGTCACTGTGCTCGCCAGCTGTCATCCTGGCTTGTGGCTGAGCGGCGCTGCTCCTGTGGGAGCGCACTGACCACCAGGGGCAGCTCCTGCGTTGAGCATCTTGGTTTAAATGATAGGCTGTTCCCAACGGACGTGGCTCAGTGGCTAGTGTCAATCTATGAACCAGAGGTCACAGTGCAATTCCAGGTCAGGGGACATGCTTCCGTTTCGGGCTCAATCCCCACTGGGGGCATGCAGAAGGCAGCTAATCAATGATTCTTTCTCATCATGGATGTTTCTTTTTCTTTCTCCTTCTTCTTTCCTCTCTGAAATCCAATGGGGATTGAGCCCAGAACCCTGGCATACGCCCTTAACCGGAATCAAACCTGGGACCCTTCAGTCCACAGGCTGATGCTCTATCCACTGAGCCAAACAAACTAGGAGAATAAAAATACTTTTTAAATGAATGAATGAATGAATGAATGAATGACAGGCTTTACGACCTGTTAAAAGCTTGCTTTAGGAAACACATACTTCTATTTTTCAGAGATTTATTTATTTTCCTCTCTAGAAACAAAAAGCTACATTATATATATATATATCTGCCTCTGTACATCTTGCTCCTCATTCTCCCATAAATTATAACCTACCATTTCTGAGATTTAAGTGCAGACCTTACTTGCTCCCAATGTTTTTTATTAGGAAGCAGCAGCTTGTATTTTTCGTCTTTACCAGATTTTTCATAATCAATTAAATACGCACCTTCTTCCAATAATCCTCGGATCTGCTCATCTTTCTCTTTCAAAAGGTCTGAAGTTTCACTACAATTTAATCTAGTCGCAAGTTCTTCTTTCATATTTTTGATTTCCTAATTAAAAAAAATAATGTAAATACCATAAAGAATTACTTTCATTCTGAGCATATTTTTCAATTATTTCCCATATTCCCAAAAGTCATCAATAATGACATTCTTTTTGTTTTTTTGTTTTTTACAGAGAGGAAGGAAGAGGGATAGAGAGAAATATTGATGAGAGAGAATCATCGACCAGCTGCCTCCTGCACACCCCCTACTGGGGCAACCAAGGTACATGCCCTTGACCGGAATTGAACTTGGACCTTTCAGTCCACAGACCGACTCTCTAGCCACTGAGCCAAATCTTTTTTGCAATAATGACATTCTTTTCTTTTTTTTTTTTTTTTTTAATATATTTCATTGATTTTTCACAGAGAGGAAGAGAGAGGGATAGAGAGTTAGAAACATCGATGAGAGAGAATCGATGAGATTAGCTGCCTCTTGCACACCCCCTACTGGGGATGTGCCCGCAACCAAGGTACATGCTCTCAACCGGAATCGAACCCAGGACCTTTCAGTCCGCAGGCCGACGCTCTATCCACTGAGCCAAACCGGTCCCGGCAATAATGACATTCTTGATAAGAATTCCTAAGTTTTGTTCCACTACCCTGAATTTATTACCTTGGTTAATTAAGACTAAGAAAACTGCTTTGAAAATGATATAGAAAACCTGTATTCAGATAAACACAGGTTTTAATATGAAAATGGAAATGAGAATAAGTTAAATTTCAATACTCTTCTTGAGTTTCTCTATCTACATTTTCTACAAGCATTATAATTGGAACAACATTTCAAACAGTACATGTCTCCATTTCTTACTGTATTTCTTTTCCTTATTAAAACTCTCTCAAGCCAAAACTGATTTGGCTCGGGGATAAAGCATCGGTCTGAGGACTGAAGGGGTCCCAGGTTCAATTCTAGTCAAGGACATGTACGTTGGTCGCAGGCACATCCCCAGTGCGGGGTGTGCAGGAGGCCGCTGGTCGATGTTTCTCTCTCATCAATGTTTCTGGCTCTCTATCCCTCTCCCTTCCTCTCTATTAAAAAAAAAATTAATAAAATAAAATAAAAATAAAAAACCTCTCTCACACTTACTAGCATGTTGTGAAAGGAAAGGAAAAACATGATTAAAGTCTGATCTACTTTAATAAAACAGAGATTCAGCAGAAATATGTCAAGATAGTTTATCTTTAAAAGCTACAATGGACAAGTATGATGAGATGAAAAGTCTTCTATAATTTAAAATCTGGTTTTAAGAGTTGCTCTGGAATTAAAAATAGCTAAAAACAGCTAACATTTATCAGGTATGTAAAGCATATTTTGTATTTATTTCCTCTTAATCCTGACATCAATCCTATGAGGGTGGCAACTACTGTATGATTCAACTACACAAACAAGAAACTAAGACTCAGAAAGACTGAGTAAACTCTCAAGGTCAGAAAACTATTAAGTGGTAGAGTTATGACCTGAAACCAGGTCTGTGGAACACCAAAGCCCATCCTCTGAACCATCCATAACATTGCTATCCATTTTCAACTAGTAACATTTTGATTCACACATTAAGGTCCAGTAAGAACATCATGTCTTCCATGAAACCTTCCTCAATTACCCTGGTCAGAATTCATCCTCTATAATACCATTCCAGGCTGCTTATTCATCTGTGTGACTTATTTAATTCTGCCTCATACTTTACACTTGTTGACATTGTCTTCTATCACTAGAAAAGCAAATTCGTCACTTAAGGTAATTCAATTTACCTCTGAATGGCCTATACCTCTTAAGTAGGTCATACATGGCAATACATATAAAAATGCACAGTTAACGGTTTCAATCTATTTTAGATCTATAATTCAAAGTGTACTATAGAAAACAAATATTACTTAAAATCCAATTTCTTGATAAAACTGGTCCAGATGAAATACAGTAGGGACAAGAGGTAAGTTGGTTAGGTAGTCTCAGGTTATTACTAGTGTCTGAAATGAACTAGCTAGTTAAAACAACCAAGCAAATGGAGGTATATGACATATTTCTTTTCGTAAGAGAATATGCAGAAAAATTATATTAACATTAACAGTGGTCAAGAAGGGGGAAGGCAACCTAACTGAGAATGGCAAATGCTAAGAAATATGATTACTCATAGTTGAAATACAAGCAATAATTACTAACCTTAGTTACCAATTTCTGAAATAACCATTTCTGAAATAACCAACTGTTCCAAATTATAAGACTCAGAACAATGGTCCACTAGGAGTGATTTAACTCCAAGGGGAACATCTGGCAATGTCTGCTAACATTTTCATTGAAATGTTAGCTGAGGGAAGCACAGCTGAGGGGAAGAGGAGGACAGCAACAGGGAAGGGTAATACTGTCACCTTGTATGGAGGGGCCTGAACACTGATCAATGCCCTATAATGCACAGGACAGTTCTATACAACATAAAATTATAAAGCCCGAAATGTCAACAGTGCTAAGGTTGCGAAATCTTACATTAGAATAAATAAATGTTATACCTCCCAAGAGTTAATATATATTTTAAATATATATTTTATTGATTTTTTACAGAGAGGAAGAGAGAGGGATAGAGAGCTACAAACATCGATGATGGAGAAACATCAATCAGCTGCATCTGCACACCCCTCACTGGGGACGTGTTCGCAACCAAGGTACATGCTTTTGACCAGAATCGAACCTGGGACCCCTCAGTTCGCAGTCCAACGCTCTATCCACTGAGCCAAATTGGTTTCGGCAAGTTAATATATTTTAAAATTACTTTGACTTGAAGAAGTATATATATTTGAAGTGGTAGAAAATTAACAAGAGTAATGATAAATTTTACTTAAATAACTTGTGTTACTTACTTTGATGAAATTATCATTTACAAAAATTATTCTAGTGATCCTTGCTATATATCTTGCAAGGACTTATAAATTACACAGACAAGTATTTGTTTAGAATTTTTAAAGTATCAAAATTTATTTTAAAGGTATTGAAAAATTTACAATTAAGTGTTAATATTCTATGGTATCCCTTTACTCTTACCTCATTTTTCTAATACCAAAATACAATGAAGGCACTGCTCAAAAATCAGTACCCTATAGAGTTTAATTAATATTACTTTAAACTTCCATTACCTTTTTAGCAGCATCTCTCTCTTTGCAGGCTAGCTGAACTTTCTTTTCTGCTTCTGCAATTCTTTGAGCAAACTCATCTTTCAAGGAAGAAATGCTGCTGCTTTCTTCTTTCACTCTGAACATTTCACTAAATTTAAAATAATACTGAGACTGAGGATATTTGTTTAAATATTCCAAAGTTAACAAAATGAGTTCAGTTTGCGAAAGAAAAATGACATTGTCTTCAACACATACTATAATAAAATAGATTAGTTTTAGTCCTGTTAACTTTCCAGACAAAAATTACCCACTTATTTTAAAACACCTGAAAGAAAACCCACTAATAACTGAAAACGTTAACAATGTTTGATATGTAAAAATAAGATAAAAGTAAATGAAATTTTTCATTTTGAATTTTGTCACATTTTACCAATCAACTTCATAAAGCAAGTCAATACTTGTATTTTTTTAAAAACTTATAATATTGCTGTTTTCTTTAAAGACCTGTTTTAAATCTCTAATATCTACACTAATATAAGAATAAGATGCAAATTGACTGTGCCTTGGTGATGCCTACCAGCCAATGAGCATGCAAATTAACCCAATGAAGATGGCGGGTTAATTTGCATACACAGGGGCCATAGTGACAACATGCGTTTTGCACTGCTCCAGCCACTCTGGGCCTCTGGGCAGCATGGGAAGGTGGAAAGGCAGCTCCTGCAGAGCGAAAGCGGTGCTGGCAGCAGGGGAAGGAAGGCCCGTTCTTGCATGTATCTTCCCTCAGGAGTTCCCTCAGGAGTTCGATTGCTTGCTACGATGTGTGCTCACCACCAGACTGGCACAGAACCAAGGAAAGCCCTGACCTGCAGCTGGAAGGCCTCGATCAGCCCTGATCTCTGGCCAGGCCTAGGGACCCTATCTGTGCACAAATTTTGCACATCAGGCCTCTAGTACTAAAATATAATGAAGATGTAATATGCAATTTGACCTTCTTGCCCTCACAAGATGGCTGCCTACAACCAGGCCAGCAGGGAGGTTAGTGAGGGATGACCAAACAACTGAACAGAGGGCTGTGTGGGGTGATCAGGTCAGCGGGGTGCGGGGGAGGGCAGTTAGGGGCGACAAGGCCAGCGGGGGGAGAGGCGGGGGGGACATTAAGAGGTGACCAGGCAGACGGGGTGTGTGTGTGTGGGGGGGGGGTGGCAATTGGGGGCAACCTGGCCAGCACACAGAGGCAGTGAGGGGCAATCAAGCTGAGTTAGGGGCAACCAGGCAGTTAAGCAGGTGAGCAATTAGGAGCCAGTGGTCTTGGATTGTGAGAGGGATGTCAGACTGCCGGTTTAAAGCCAATCCCGGGATCAGGCCTAAACTGGCAGTCGGACATCCCCCAAAGGGTCCCGGATTGGAAGGGGTGCAGGTTGGGCTGAGGGGATCCACACCCCTCCTCCCCCCGCCCCCAGTATGCAAGAATTTCATGAAAGTAGTTAATAAGGTAAAAAAGTTTTTGTTTTGCAAAATATCTCTCTTCAATGCCAAAGGAATATGCTCAAGATAATGTGATGAGAAAAGTAATCTCTTAGGTTAGAATTGAAATGCTATTCAAATTTTAAGAATTATAAACAAGTTAAATTATAAGCCATTTTCTTAATAACCAAGTGTATGGGCTTCTACGAAATGTAAAAAATTACTCACATTTGTAAAATACTTACTCTTTCAGATTATCATAAGCTTCTTCTAGAAGTGCTTTTTCTTTACTAAGAGATAATAACTGAGCCTCCCTTTTGTCCAGTTTCTCATTCAGAAATTCAACTTTCTAGATAAGGAGCATAACAAAAGTCAAACATTTAACATGCAGTGACGAGTTGAAAAATAACTAACCACTATAATCAATAAATAAATAAATCTAGCATTATCTTATAAAAAGAATTAAATATTGAGAACAAAATGAATACATCACAAGAAGAATTCACATACAGCTATAGGAGAGTATAAAGTAATACAAGCACTTAGTAGATGGGAGTATAAATTAGTAAACCACTTTGAAAAACAATCAGGCAGTATCTAACTGAAGATGCAGAGAATTCTATTTTCAGGTCTACCTTAGAGGAGAAACTTGCTGCACGTGTTATATAAGAACACCTACAGCAGTTAGTAACAGCAAAACTTGCAAAGAGTGTGCAAGAGAGGAAGAGAGATAGATGTGATAAAAAAAAAAAAAAATCCTATATAATAAAAGCTTAATATGCTAAGTGTCCGGTTGTCCAGTCCTCTGTTCAACCAATAAAAGTGCAATATGCTAATGATATGCTAAGGCTGCTCAACTGCTCTCTATAATGTGCACTGACCACCAGTTAGTTTGCTGCTGGGGTCCAGTGGATAGGGACAGAGCAAGATGGGCCAGACATGCCGTGAAGCCCTCCTGAAATCCCTCCCCAGCTGGCCAACCTTCTGCATCCCTCTCTGGCCCCAATTGTGCACTGGTGGGGTCCCTCGGCCTGGCCTGCTCCCTCCCGCAATCCAAAACTCCTCGGGGGATATCAGAGAGCCGGTTTAAGCTTGATCCCGAAGGCCAGGCTGAGGGACCCCACTGGTGCATGAATTTGTGTACTGGGCCTCTGGTAAATAAATCAAAGAAGGGCTTCAAAGCCTCTAATAACGTTTTATATCTTAGAGGGCAGTAGGTATACAAGTGTCTTTTTTCCCCATGTTATTCTTTAATGCAAACATGTAACATGTAACCTTTTAAATATAACACACTGCACTTAAAAAGTAACTTTAGAAAACCTATAGGCATGCAATTTTAAAATCTCCAGAATATATTGGAATAAAAAAAGCTACGCAAAAAGAAATGCTTAGAATATCTGATTTCCTAAGTCATGCTGGAGCAGTGATAAACTTATAAAGGGGGTAAATGGTGGCTTTTGTACTAAAAAAATTAACTCTTACTTGATTTAAATCTAGATTAATTTAGAAATCACTTATCTCCTGAAAACAGTTCAAAATATCTTACTGAAATAAAGAGTACTGGTTTCTAGGAATTCAAACTGCTGCAGCAAGGCATTTCATTGTGAATATTAGACTCAGGTAGAGAAGCTGGCACTTTTTTACATTAATTCAGTGCATGGCATTTACAGGGAGTTCTCCAAGACATCTGTATTTCTCAGAGGAATCTATTAAAGATGCCACATGCAGCCTGGCCTGCGTGGCTCAGTGGCTGAGTGGCAACCTATGAACCAGGAGGTGAAGGTTTCATTCCTGCTCAAGGCACATGCAGGGGTGCAGGCTGATCCCTAGTATTGTTTGTGCAGGAGGCAGCCAATCAATGATTCTCTCTCCTCTCCTTTCCTCTCTAAAGTCAACAAAAATATTTTAATACATAGAATAAACATGATTTAATCTCTGAAGAGTGCCCAAAAACCCTCCTGCACTTTCCAGAGTTACCTTGGAAATATCCTCCTTTTCAGAAGGTGCTTCTGGTTGACTTGCTGCAGCTTCACACTGCTCAGCCACCTTGTCTAAGACAGTGTGTCCTTCATTTATTGGTGTAGAAGAAACCAAGGAATCAGGCTGTTCACAGTTCACAGGAGTTGCACTCCGTCCACTTTCTTCCATTTCTGTTTCCTCAGTGGGTATAATTAATGTTTCATTTACTTCTTCCTCAGATTTTCCTTCAACAGCTTCAACAAGTTTTGTCTTTGGGGTTGAAGGATTAACTATAATAGGTACTAAAGCATAACCCTTCCCTGACAGTTCGTCGTCTGAATTAATTTCACTTACACTTCGGCTATCTAATGACTGTACACTAAACGAGTCTATTCTTTCAAAAGCATCAGATGAGCAGCAACTCTCAGTGAGTTTGGGGAAGTCGTCCAGACGATTATATTCAGGACAAGCAGATGCTGAGAGAAGTTGAAAAGATGTCTGCATCAAGTGAAGACTTGATTTGGAATCTGTAGCCTCTTGTCTCGAACTTGCTGAGCTCTCACTTATCACACTTTCATGGTCTAAAACTTCAATATCGCTGGTAGTAGAAGTGCCCGATGAGAAGGTACTAACGGGAGGAGAAGGTGTATTGCTCTGTCTGTCTTCGTGTTTCTGTTCCTTCGCTTCTGAAGCTATGTCCTTCATTTCTGCCGGGGGAGACTGCGTAGACACGGTAGATACACTTTCCCCGGTTGTTTTCACATTAATCACATTCTCAGATTCTTGCAAACTGGTGGTTGACACCTTCATGTCGGAATCTTTGTTACCGGTTTCTCCATGCTCGCCTTCAGTTTCCGGTGGCAGAGTGGCTGGTGCCAGAGTCTCCCCTGGGGACACACAGGGAAGACTGTCTGTCACTTCTGACTCCGTTGTTTCAGGTGTCCTTGACCCTCCAGGGTGCACGGTTTCCTGTAAGGTGCTTTTCACTTCTTCTTCTGGTCTCTGTGACTTAGCTGGCGGCTTGGATACCACCGGACTCTTCTGAATGGGCTGGACATCCACTGGCGAGAGAAAGGCGCTGAAGAAACTTTCCGACTCATCTACCACCGTTCTCCGTACTGGCTTTGTGATTGCTTTAGGAGAGGCTGCCGGCTGACTCTGAGGCTCTGCGTTTGATTTTCCTCCCCAGGTTGAAGTATCCCATCCTCCACTGTCAGGGGGACCTATTCCTTTGGGGGTGGGAATATATATATATATGTTATATAATAATCATTATTGTAAGTCAATATTAATATGTTAAAAAAAAGAAAGTCAATGGAATACAATCTATAATTTGTCTGTTAAACTCCTTGCCTACTATGAAAAAATTAGTTAGTGGGTTGACTTTGAACTTTAAAGGGGAAAGCTGGTATGCATCTGCCCAAGAGAAACTAAGAACAAAGACAAAAGACTAGACAGGGTCTGGACTACCAAAGCAAATATATTATCCCCTCCCACAACAAATCAAGAAAATAATGGTATGTTCTGAAAGATGCTAAGCCCAAGACACAGATGCTGTATTTCATGATAACTGGCAGTATCTTCACTTTTAGGTACATGCAGTCATGGCAAATTGATTTTACCTTCTATTAAGTTAGCTTCATATTAATTTTATTCTTGTAATATCAAGAATAAAACATAGTTATGAGCTAGACAAGATAGCAACACTAAAAAACTAAACCAAAATACTAGTGGCAGATGTCCTTTTTTCAAAAGATCAAAGTAAATGATGGGGACAGCAACTTGAAATTCATTTTCATTCACTTAATAACAAGCTCATTCTCCAAGTCCGACTTTCCAAATCCACTACATGAGAAAGTTTTGTTCTAATTTCTAAATTATGTCAGCAATTAGGTCATATGAATTTCATAAATGTGCATTTTTATTAAAATTACTGCTCTTTGATATAGATGGTAACTTACTAGAATTTTTAAAAAACAGGAGAAAATATCACTGGGGGGAAAAAGAGGTAATTATATTAGTCATAGACATGTATGGCATATTCCCTAAAATGTTTAAAGAATTTTTTTAATTATGCCTTTTCTATATTCAAAAGTAGCTGAGAATTATCACAAATTATACACAATTATAGAAGTTGGTGGCCAGAACACAAATACCTAAAAACTCCTACAAACTGCCAAGCCCTATATTAAAGTCTATCCTTTAATATGACTTCATAATAGAAAACTTCAGTTTAAGGACATAGTTTATATCCACTTGTTCAGCATATGACAACAATGTAAAAAGGTGAAATCCAAAATTTAAGATGCAAATGAACAAGCAAGAATAAGTCTAATTAATTTAGTTTATTAAGTCATCTTAATGAATTACAGAAGTCAAATTTGCCTCTTGGAAAATGTTTTCTATAAAGCCCAGGTTATCTGATATCCACTTAAAATGCTCCTTTCTGGCCCAGCCAGCACGGCTCACTGTTCGATTCCAGCCAGGGCACATGCCCAGGCTGCAGCTCAATACCCAGTGTGGAGCCTGCGGGAGGCAGCAGATCAATGATTCTATCTCCTCATTAATCTCTCTCTCTCTCTCTCTGCTCTCTGAAATGAATAAAAATATATTTTTAAATACTACTTTCTGAAGAGTGGTCATGTTGTAATCATGGCAATGTAAAATAAAAATAGGTGATTAATAAACATTAATGGCATTTCACTAAAATCTGAGACTATTCTGGATAACATTTTTTTTTTTTTTTTTTTAATGATTACATAGCTCTGGCTGGTGTAGCTCGTTTGGTTGGGCTGCATCCCATGCACCAAAACGTTGCCAGTTCCGATCCTGGTCAAGGCACGTACCCAGGTTACAGGTTCGATCCCTGGTCTGGATGTGTGCAGGAGGCAACCAATTAATTGTTTTTCTCTCACATGGATTTTTTTTTTCTCTCTCTCTCCCTTCCTTTCTCTCTAAAACTCAAAACAAAAATATTTTTAAAACAATAAAAAATTAAAATGAATTATAAGCACAACTCAAGCCCCAGGTTTCATAAAACGAGTATTCTAATATTTAAAACTTATCATCTCCTTTAAAGTCAGGAATTAAAAACGTGGGGACCTATGAAAAGGGTAGTTGAGCTACTCCAACAAGGTCTAACATCCTGTAAAAAAGTAACAGGATCATGACAGCAGACATGGGCCAAAAAAACCTCAAAACGTGGTACCTCCAATTCAGGTCCTGACCTTTCAACGATGTAAAATTAGGAACAAAACCCTGGACGGAGTCGCTAAGAACAACTTACTCCTTCTCACGGAGGCCACACCCCCAAATCTGCACCTTTACCCCACAACAAAGGCTACAGGTTTGGGGACGAAGAGCCCAGAGCAACCGGAGGCCCGCCGAGTGCGGGCGGCTCCCGGGACCCGGACCAGCCCCAGCCGCCGCCGCGGCCTCTCTGCGCCGGCTTCCCGGGCAGCACGGACCGCGCGACCCTCCCGGAGGCCCCGCCGCGGCCTGGGCGCCGCTTCCCGGAGGCCGAGCTCTGAGCGCGGGGCCGGCCCGCCCCCCAGGCCGCGGCGGCGGGGACCGGGCGGCGCTCCCGCCGGAAGGGAGAGAGCGGACCGAGCCGGCCCGCCGCACCCGGACCCCGGACCCCGCGCCCGGCTCCCGTACCCGAACCCCGGACCCCGGACCTCGCGCCCGGCTCCCGTACCCGGACCCCGCACCCGGACCCTGCACCCGGACCTCATACCGGGATCCCATACCTGGACCCCGCACCCGGACCCAGGACCCGGATCCCCGTAGGGGATGGTGTCGACCCAGGCGCCCGGCTCCCGTACCCGGGCTCCCGTACCCGGACCCCCGCACCCGGACCCCGGACCCCGCGCCCGGCTCCCGTACCCGGGTCCCCGTAGGGGATGGTGTCGGCCCAGGCGCCCGGCTCCTCCTCCTGGATGTCCAGGACCCGGTCGATGGACTTCTGCGCCTGGGACAGGGCCTGCTTGGCGAAGCTGGAGAGCTGCGACGCGTTGAACCAGCTCATCCTCCCGCCGGCCGGCCGCCACGGCGCGGCCGGGAGCGTGCGGAGCGGCCTCGCCCTCCTGCTCGGCGGGCGTCAGCGGGCGCCCATGACAGACGGACAGACCCAGCCGCAGCCCCTCAGCCCAGCCCAGCCCACCCCGGCGCCCGGCGCACTGCGCGTGCGCCGGCACTTCCACGTCCACAACAACCGGAGTTCCGCCGGTGGGCGGAAGCAAGCGCTGACGTCACATCCGGCGCGCAGGGTTGCCATTAGTTACCGAGGAACGCGGAACGTTTCCATTGACAGTGATTCCTGGGTAGAGCAGGAACTCGCATGTTTTCCTGTTGAGTTCCTTCTTAGAAAATCGCTCGCTATTCTGAGAACTAGCGCTCTGCCAACAATGAGTGCAAACAAGTGAAGCTGGGAAGCGCACTTCTGCTTAGCGCTTTGTCTCAAATATTTACTTCTTTCTGTGTAACTTGGTCGTAAGAAGAAACCTGGGTTTGGCTCAGTGGATAGAAAGTCGGTCTGTGGACTGAAAGGTCCTAGGTTCAATTCCAGTCAAGGGCATGTACCTTGGTTTGGGGGGTATACCTAGAAATACTGGACTTTGTATTAAAAAAAAAAAAAAACCTGACCCAGCCCACCTGAGAGAAAAAGCCATCTTCCACAATGAGTTACAGGCTGGAACACGGGTATAACAGGCACCATCTCTCCCTAACAATACTGTCCTGTCAAAACAAACCTGAGAAGCACTAAGCTTATTCCTCTATTAATGTGTACTGTGCACATTACTTAAAACGCCACTTTTTCTGCATGCACTCCTCAAACATCTGCCCGTAGCTATATGAAGAAATCTAACTGGTGCCCTTCCTAATCTAATCAGAGGCTATTTAGTTTGGCCCCTATAGTGTGGTGTTAAAGATAAAATTCTACCAACATTTAAAAGCCAGATTTCATACAAAAAATCTAAATTTCCAGTTGATTTTGAAAAATAAGGATTCTAACATGGAAAACTCAGATAAAGTGGTTGCCCCTTTTAACAAGGGGCTTTTCACTCCAGGGTAGGGAGAGGTGAGAGAGGGTGAAGGGGAGGGAGGGGGCGGGATGTGTTTATGTAAGGAAACTTGACTTGGGTTGATGTATACCCAATACAATATACAAATGATGTATTATAGAATGTACCAGAGGCCCGGTGCACGAAATTCGTGCACTGGTGGCGGTGGGGAGGGAGGAGGTCCCCCAGCCCAGCCTGCCCCCTCCTGCAGTCCCGGAGCCCTTGGGGAAGCAGGCCTAAGCCATCTGTTGGACATCCTTAGCACTGCCATGGAAGCAGGAGAGGTTCCCATCACTGCCACTGGGCAGGCCAGCCATGAGCCCAGCTGGTGCTCCCCCTGTGGGAGTGCACTGCCCACCAGGGGGCAGCTCCTGCATTGAGTGTCTGCTCCCTAGTGGTCAGTGTGTGTCATAGCAACCAGTCATTTTGCCATTTGGTCAATTTGACTATTAGCCTTTTATTATATAGGGTTATAGAAAAATACTTTTCACTCCAGTTTGCCACAGACCCTAACTAGTCTTACTGTATTCTATTACACCCTCCCTTGCTGTGGTTCTTTACCTTACCATCCCCCTCCCTATATTTCAGCATTTTACAAGGAACTATTTTTCTTTGGAAATCCCTTCCAATACCTCTAATTGTACATTTTTGGATAAATGATCTAAACTCTCTAAAACTATTCAGCTCTTAGATGGAGATATTGTCACCTTCTTACATTTATTTGCTAGTTACGGAGGGAAAGGAAGGGCCCGTGGAGCTTGGGAGTGACAAAGCTACTGGCATGGTGCCTGGGGCAGGGAGGAGGTGGGAAAGGGAAAGGAAAAGGCAGGGGCAGCTCCCAGTGAGCCCTTACACGTCCACCTTGAGAATTATTATTGCACCTGTGTAAAAGAAGTGCCAAATGTTAGTTCCTTCACTTCCAAAAATTTATACTAACCCTGTAACTTTAAGTAGAAAATCTATCCTGTATGATTTTATAATGAAACAAATTGTCAATGTGGAACTAAAAAAAAAAAAAAAAAAAAAAATGAATACTACGTAGCCTAGTAATAGTCACAAAGCTTGTGAAGACAAAATTGCCATCTAAGTCAAAGACACAGTGAGAACATATACATGTTTTCACACTGAGATACTAAAACTCATTTTTCAGAACTTATGCTTGACTTTGTTTTAAGCCTCAGTGTTGTTGTTCTTGTTTTTGTTTTTGTTTTTTTTGGGGGGGAGGATTTTAAGAAACATTAATATAAAAATATAGTTATTCTACTTCATTACAATATTTATGTGAGAGCAAATTAAATTAAAACATTAGATATTTACTGTGTCAAAATATTAATGCAGGTGCTATAAAAATTTTGTGTTAGTAATTCTGCTATACATCTAAAATTTATTCCTACAATACTACAGAACTACTTATGATCCTTAATATATTTTTAAAAGATTCAGTGAGAAAAGTAGACAACATATGATTTTATTAATAAATAGTGTGAAAGCATCAATGATAACTTTTCTTTTAAACAACCATGTCTTGACTTTAATGTTGCATATACTGGCTTCTATGGCACCTCAAATAAACACATGAAAATATTTCTCATTTCCATGCACAGGTATTCAGCTCTAACACCATTTACAAATTATCATGGGCAAGGTAACCTTTGCAAAAGTTAATATTCATTTGAACAGCCACGATTAAATGAATATTAAAACAAGCAAGATACAGACTATGTTCAATATGCACCAGATGTCAAGTTGTAACATTTAATGTTATCTGGATCTTAATTTTCTTATTTTCTTTAAAGGGACATCTTTTGTACATGTGGGTGCCCGAATGAAAACTGAGGAATGCACTCTGACCATAATAACAAAATCCACACACAAGAGGGTGTTTGTCTCCTCTAGAAGAACCTATACATTTTTTGCTCATAATCTCTAAGCATCACTTCCCATATTATTAATGAAAATGCTTACAAGCACCAACCCCAAACTCTGTCTTCAAGGGAAAGTTATTAAAAAAAGAGTGGCTCATTACATTTAAAAAGAAAAAATGTCAAATTTCAGCAATACTAATGCTAAAAATAATTTTCTTAGCATCCACAAAGTATAGTATTTCCATACATTTAATATTATGTGCAGATTTATTTTCCTTAAGAAGTAAAATGAAGCTTGAATAGTACTGTCTGTGGTGTGGTAACATCAGCAACTGCCAATTCTTGTCCATCAACAAGTCCCAATTCTAAAACGGAAAAAGTATAATTAACCCAATGGGGGGAAAAAACTCAACAAAAATGATAATGATACTCAGATACACAAACTATAGAATGTTATGGTTGAGATAAACATCAGTAAAAATATATTGATTAAAGGAAGCAATATATTTAATTTCTTTAGAAATTTTCGTGTATTCTCCTAACAGAACAATTAAATCTATTATTTCTAAAGATATAAATATTTAAGAAGGTATTAACAGCTAATCTAAAAGGAATTGTCACTTTTACCAAAAAAAGAAGCTGATTATTAAATATACTCATTTAAAATACCTTTCAATGTTTTGGAGAGATTTGGCCTTGTTCGTTCTTCAATAGAGGTTACTGACTAGAAAACAAAATTATTTTAATGTAAACACATTAAATGAAATTAGACTTTTAATATAATTGTGAAAGAAATGAAAACTGCACACTTCTCACCTGTAAATAAAGGGTTCTATTTTTCCCCTCTAATGTTGCTGTGATGGCTGGAGATTTCATCTGTCTAAATACAAGTATGAGGGAAAAATCAAAGATCACTTTTTAACAAACAATCCTAGTTCTAAAGTTTTAAAATCTCAAAAATTATTTCTACAACATAATAGAAGTCCAGAACACTTACAGAGAAGCACTATTGATTAGATAATCCAAAACCTCCTGTAGTTTTGCTGATGGAGAAAACTGAATATTTTGTGGAAGCTGGCTACAAGCTGGACAATTTTCCTACATATATGAAACACAATAAATCACAGCGGCACATGCACCAATAATCGTCTCTTTATAGTAATGAAATAAAAATGAAGCTGTTTTATAATCATGCATATTTCCTATGAGCAAATGTTTATGCTTGAAAAATCTATGCTTTTCAGAATAGGCATTTTTCCTAAATTACTTTGCTACATAGTATTTCTTTCAGGCTCCACTACAAAAGATATATAGTAACTAAGGTTCTGAAAGGGTATGGGCAATTTTATTTATTAATATATTTAAAAATCAAAGTATGCATGATCAAAAAAAGTTCTCATTAGTATAATAATACTAACCTTTCTCTCTGCTTCAAATGTGTATGTGTACAGTCCATCTACATCATTGAATACCAAGTAATTATTAAGGGGGATATATGCGCTGTAATGAAAAGATGTCCACATTTAAATAACTGAACCAGATCAAAACAGAAATTTACATCCATATTAAAAATAAAACTCATTACCTTGTGGCTATTTTAAAAACTTCAGTGGCACACACAGCTGAAAAGGGGAGAAAATAAAGGTACTTTAACTCAATGGAAATTAAACATTTAAAATTTAAAAAATTTTTTTAAATTTTTAGAAAATAAGTTGTAAATCAGAACAGATAAATTTACAAGGCTATTGATTAAAAATAGATTAAAATTTATATGCTCTTATTTTTAAAACACTGAAAAAATAACACTTTATATTTGCTTTGGACAGTCCAAGTAACAGAATAATGATTTCCTTCCTTTTCAGATTAATGCGCTTTTTAATGATTAAACAGAAATGGTATGAAAATGTCTGCTTGCTACAGACCACTCTGTGATATAATATAAAACAAATTATATACGAGGCCTAATAGCTAATTCTTTTTGGACAGCTTAATTATACCATCCACCCTAAAAGATATCACATTCCTATCACACCAATTTTCTGAGATCAAGAAGCTGCAGAAATGTCAATTTAGATATCGAATCAAAAACTAAAGGCAAGAAAACAGTGATGGCCTTTTCTCCTCACCTGCAATGACTGCATTTGTGGAAGCTACTGCAGGAATGATTCGTTTTACTACCCCTGAAAAAACATATGGATAAAACATGATAATTTCTTTCAATAAGTAGGTATTTTGAGTTAGGCAATATGATTTATTAAACAACATTTTCCACAGCTTGATGTGTCAGGCTTTCAAGTGACAAAGCAGACTTAAGTTGAACCATGAAAACCATGAAGCAATCTTCTTGCACATTCCCATCCTTTTGTAGCATGTTCAGATTCTTAAGGAAGGTACAGTAGCAATGAAAAGTTAACTCTTCGCTAAGCTTCATAGATGAGAACATGATATAACAGCTAACAATTAGGTGTTTATTATGTTCCAAGAACATTGTGAAAAGGAAATAGATATTACTGACTTTTCCTAACATCCTTATATTAATTTTCTTACTCCGATTTTAAGGACAAGGGAAATGAGGTTGAGAGAAATTATATCACATCTACAGCTATCTTCCTAGTAAGGATGGGGTGGTATATGAAATCCAGGTCACCCCAAACTGCATAATCTTAACTGATACACGATATAACACTACACTCAGCGAAGTTTGGGTAAACTATAAAGAACAAGAATTACTTTATCTTCATTTCACTCTGCAGCTTGCACTCCTCTATTGCATAGTCCTCTCTTTCTACCCAACTTTTTATATAGCACTCAGATTAGCAATGTACAAAGCTCTACCTCAAATAATTTTTAAAAAAAATATATTTTATTGATTTTTTACAGAGAGGAAGAGAGGGATAATTAGAAACATCAATGAGAAAGAATCATAGACCAGCTGCTCTTGCACACCCCCTACTGGGGATGTGCCCGCAACCAATCGAACCTGGGACCTTTCAGTCTGCAGGCCGAGGCTCTACCCACTAAGCCAAACCGGTTTCGGCTAATTTTTTAAGTAGAAAATATTCTATTTTATGACTACATTTGAATTGTTCACTTTAGGAAAAAAAAAAAAAACTACAAAGGCAAGTACCTATATTAATTAGATTATGAGGGAGCACTGAAAGATGGGATTTCTGGTGTAGGTAGAATTCAAAAACTTCAAAAAAAGAGCAAATTTCTTAGAAGACATGAAGTCAGTTAAGTCTGGAAAGCTGATTTTAAAAAGTTAATTCTGACCACATGATTATGTATAATTCCAGAGCAGAAGTATGGAGAAGCTAACTGATGACGGTTAAGCTGGATATTCTCCAGTGAGCCACATGTAGCAGGACGTAGTGAAAGGAGGAGCGGGGAGTCACAAACAGTAAGCAGTAGAAGAGATATTGCCCAGCAACAACCAGAATGACAGCATAGGTAAACACAATATTCGCCGCCTTCCATAACCACATCAAAATTACAACTAAAATGCAGAACAATCATCATTCAGAATCACCTGAAATCTGATTATACGGAAGTCCTACAACTAGAAAAATAAAAGTATTTCAATACTGGTAGGAGGGGCAAAGGCACAGAACGAGCTGGTCCGACACCAATGTGTGGTGTGGTTTTTTTGTTGTTTTAAAATATTTTTATTGATTTCAGAAAGGAAGGGAGAGGAAGATAGAAACATCAATGATGAGCGGGGATCATCGATTGGCTGCCTCCTGCACACCCCAAACTGGGGATCAAGCCCACAACCTGGGCATGTGCCCTGACCAGGAATTGAGCCCATGACCTCCCGTTTCATAGGTCGATGCTCAACCACTGAGCTACACCAGCTGGGCAGTGTGGTGTGTTTTTAATTGGGATATCTCGCTTGTGGAGGCATTAAATGAGAAGCCATGGTTCCCAGGCTTACACCAGACCACCCAACCCAGGGTTTTCAGAGATGGGAAGATAAATCCCCAAAACTTTGGACTGTAAAAACCAGCTGGGATTGTTGCTGAGTGACAGGGAGGATGCTGGAGACCAAGGCAGTTCCTCTTAAAGGGCCACCACTCAAACTTACACAGTCCTGCTTCCACTGAGCTCGAGCCCTGGGGCAACGACTGAGGAGGGATTCGGGAACATTCGGGAACTGGATTATCTGGCACTGGAGCAAGAACTCAGGGGTGGCTTTCTCCCAAGCAAGGGTATTCAAAGGGTTCATTATTCCTATGTTGAGACCTCTCTCCCCTGCCCTTGTCATAGAGCTGACTAGCAGCTGCATCTGAGTTCCCATCAGCATGGCTCACAATGTTGAAACTATCCTGGTGATTTCCTGATATCCCAGCCCAACCAACTTGCAGGCCCACCCAGGCTGTTAGCAGTGGCTTTTCCATATGAATGGCCTGTCCTGGCTCAGGCTTCAGACATTCCTACAATCTCTCAAACAAGCAGCAACTGCCATCAGTGTGCCCAAACCTATTAATAAGAGGCACAAGACGCAGCACTAACAGCAGCCTGCCTTGCTTCACAGCTTGGCCTCAGCTGAGCACTTCCAAGCCCATAAAAATAGGAGAAATATGGATTTCTCGAAACTTGCCGGGCAGCCCCAGGCAATGGCTGACTTTGCACCTCCTGAGAGGCTCCAGAGCCACTGCGCCTGGTGGACAGCTTCAGACCATACCAGATTACAACTCTATTCATTCACAAGTGACACACTGAAGGAGTAGGCCCAGTGAGCACAAACACCCTACTTAAGCAAGTCCTGCTCCACAGGGTGTTTCCTGCACAGCAGCTCTCACACTGGTCCTCACAGCCAACTGGCAGGGAGGTCAATTCCTCCCAGTGATGCTAACAGCAATCAAGGTTCAACTATATGAAGAGTATGCACACAGCCCACACAGAGGCACACTTAAATCATCCAGCTCAGGTGACTGGGAGGCTGAATCACTGGCCCTACAGGACACCTACTATACAAGGCCACTCTATCAATTCCAGGAGACATAGCTCTACCAATGCATAGAAACAAACACAGGGAAGCAGCCAAAATGCAGAGACAAAAAGAAACATGTCATAAATGAAAGAACAGAAGAAATCTCCAGAAAAAGACCTAAATACAATGGAAGCAAGCAAACTATTAGATACAAAGTTCAAAGCAATGGTTACATTCCTTAATGACTTAACGAGAGCTTCAATGGACTTGGTGAGATTTTTAAGGATGTTATCGAGAATTTCAAAGACATGAAAAAGGTCCAGTCAGAAAATAAAGGATACACTAACTGAAATAAAGAATAATTTACAGGAACTCAACAGTAGAGTTGAACATGCTAAGAATCAAATCAATGATTTGGAATATGAGGAAGCAAAAAACCCAATTAGAAGAGAAAAAAGAAAAGAATCCCAAAAGATGAAGATAGTGTAAGGAGCCTCTCAGACAACTTCAAGGGTACATTTGCATTATGGGGATGCCAGAAGAAGAGAGCAAGATATTGAAAAACTATTTGAAGAAACAATGACAGAAAACTTCTCCTACCTGATAAAAGAAATAGTTACTTACAAGTCCAGGAAGCACAGAGAACCCCAACAAGAGGAACCCAAAGAGACCTACACCAAGACATGACATATCATAATTCAAATACAATAAATAAATAATAAAATACCAAGAGCAAAAGACAAAGAGAGAATATTAAAAGTAGCAAGAGAAAAGCAGTTAGTTACCTACTGGGGGGCATTCATATGACTATCAGCTGATTTCTCAACAGAAACTTTGCAGGCCAGAAGTATTCAAAATAATGAATAGCAAGGACCTACAACCAAGATTACTCTACCCAGGAAAGCTATCATTTAGAATTGAAGGTCAGATAATAAAAAGCTAAATGACTTCATCATCACCAACCAGCATTACATGAAATGTTGAAGGATTTTTTTTAAGAGGAAGTAAAAAAAAAAAAAAAAAAAAAGCCAAAATATGAACAACGAAAAGGCAATAAACACATACCTATCAACAATAGCATATAAAACACATACCTATCAACAATAGCATCTAAAAATCAAAATAAATGAACAAGGATCCAAAATGAATAAAATAAACTGATGAATAAAATAGAACCTGAAGCATGGAAACATGGAACAGACAAATCTCAGAAAGTAGGAGGGAAGGGGGCCAAGAAGAGATTAGCCAAAAATCTTACAGTTCACGAAATTCCCCTTAGCCCAGCTTGCACCCTCTCCAATCCAGGATCTCTCTCTCACAATCCTGGACTGCTAGCTCCTAATCGCTGACCTGTTTTCTTGCCTTGTCATCCCTAACTGCCTTACCCTGCTGGCCTGATGACCCCCAACTGCCAAAATGATAAGAACTCCCCATCCCCTCCACCCCTCAAAAAAGCTGGACTTCACTTCTCGTTTTACTTTGTACTCCTTGTGAAGAACTTTAATCACCAGGCTGCAAAGCATGCACCCTGCTCAAAGGTACAGAGGGATGAATCAGAATACATATGAAAAAGAGTCTCCAGTTCCTGATCAGGACAAACTGAATTCATTTATTAATTCAGACCATTACCAAATGTGTACCATATGCCAGACACTTTCTAGGTGTTACGCAAAACAAAACAAAACACACCTGGTCTCATAGAGCTTTCATGCTGATGTGGGGGATTAACACTCAAGTAAGTACATTAGGAAAGTTCAGATACTGAAGAGTTCTGTGAAGAAAAGTGAAACGAGGTATATGTTACAGTTGGGATGATCAGGGAAGACCTTTTTCATGAGGTGATAGTTTGAGCTGAAACCTAAACTCTGAGAAAGACCTGGCCACATAATGACCTAGGGAAAGAGCATTTCTGTAAACAGCAAGGGCAAAGGGCCCAGAGCAGGGATGTATATGAGTGTGCGAATATGCAATATTCCTTGCAGAGAAAAATAAGACTAGCATTCGTTCTGAGCAATTATAAAAAGGTAAAATACTGCCGAAACCGGTTTGGCTCAGTGGATAGAGTGTTGGCCTGTGGACTGAATGGTCCCTGGTTCGATTCTGGTCAGGGGCATGTACCTTGGTTGCAGGCACATCCCCAGTGGGGGGTGTGCAAGAGGCAGCTGGACGATGATACTCTCTCATCGATGTTTCTAACTCTCTATCCCTCTCTCTTCCTCTCTGTAAAAAAATCAATAAAATATGTATTTTTTTTTTAAAAAGTAAAATACTGAATGGTTAAGAAGTCATTTCCAGTTGAATGATCAGGAGAACTGGTTGGTACCTGAGGGATAAGCAGCCAGGCTGGAGGGGGTCAAAGGAAGAGCAGTACAAGCATAAGGATCAGGAGGATATTAGAGCTCTAACACAGAAATAAGCTTGCTGTGGTCAAGGAACACAAAGCAGGTCAGAATAGGGGGAATTCAGGAAGCAAAAAGCAGTAAGAATGGAATTTTCAAATGACATTACTACGATATCAGTATATATAAGAAAATAATCACAGAAGAGAAATGGCCGATTTAAGAAAAACTTGACAATGACTTTGGAAAATTTCTATAAAGGATGAACTGTGAGTTCCTAGATCAGGAAGCACTGATCCCTAAGACTGAGCACTATGATTGTTCACTGAAACAAGTCCTCTTTGACTAGTCTCATTTAGTCACTCTGACTAGCTTAGAACATCTGGAAAGGTCTTTCATGGCATCCTTGTGAACAAGACAAAGAAATTTGAAGCACTCAAGAAGGTCTGATCAATAGAATGAGATAAAACCTAAAATCTAGGGCCAGATCAGAAGTATGATTCAGACATCAATTCTCTGCCAATTTAGTCTTACAGATGAGGCTTAGCAATTGCATATATGAAAGAACTTCTAGATTTTCATGGGCAATTACCTCAAAAAGTTGAAAATATAGGACCAATGTAAACAACAAAAAACCCTACTCTCCTCTAAGGCTACATCAATTGTCAGAATTATCAGAAGGCTGTTACCTTAAATAAGAATATTTTATATATTCTATGTAGATTCTAACCTAGTTAAGAAAATTATGGATAACTGAAATATGGATATAGAAAAATAACATGATGGGTACTTAAGTCAGGCACATGTCAAAGGGTTAAAGGAATCAGGGAGGTTCGTGGCAGTGATAAAGATTTGGAGGGAATATGACCACGGTTCTCAATGTGTTAAGTGCTATTACTTAAGGGAGTTAGGTTTATATATACACGTTATACCCTAGGACAATACTCAGACCAAACTGGAGATTTCTGCTCAATATATAGAATAGTTTTCTAACAGTCTTGTCCAAGAGTGAAACAGACTGCCCCAGAAGATGATAAATTGCTCTTCATTGAATGATAAGGTGAATGAGTTGATTTCCAATACTAGGTAGATAAGATTCAATGATTTTATCAGTCTTCTAGCTAAGTAGCAGTATGGATTCTGCTGAACTCATTTCCAACTGTGGGGCATCTAAAAATTTTATTCCCATGCTACCTTCACTGAACTTCAAAAGGGTGGTAGTGTCTCAAATAACGTATCATTTATTTCCTCCAAAGTATCCCCAGCCAGTAAAAAAAGCATCATCCCAAATCATTATTCATGGCAACTTGCTAACTTACCTTGAGTGAGTCTATAAGTAACACCCCTAATGTTATAGTGTGATGCTCTCTCTAGGGATTTTTGGAAAATCCACTGAATGTGATCAGGATCATCTCCATCTAACGGAACCCCTTCTGTTAGGGGAAAACAGAGGAGAGAAAAACAGAAACAGAAACATGAATCAACTTGGTTTTTATGTAATTATCCAAATGAATAAATAGACGAATACTTCATGTGACTCTGGATTATAAATTAGGTTCCTCACCTCCGAAAGGATGCTCCTTTGGCCACAGCAGCAGCCTGACATACTCAATACAGTGTTCCGGCAGCCTGGGCATCGATGCAATGGTGCACATGGGAAAATTAACCTAAAAACCAAGCCCTTTTTAGTGGATTTAAAACAATGACTTATTTTAAAATTTAACTTCTGGTTATGATTTATATATAACAGTTCGTTATAATTCACCTTACCCCCTGATCTGAATCTGAATGTATAAAACAGAAGCAAATTCACAGAATGAAATTAATTCCAAGTGAATACTCATAAATAGATCAAAATTCTAACTGTCCTCTAAAGTAGATACATAGATGGAAGAACCTCATCTTTGGAACGATCATTCTCATCCCTGGTGTCTCTATTTCCCAGAAACAATCACAGGCAAGGAAAACAGATGGTAGCTCTATCCAACATACAATTTTAAAACTGATCCCTTAATCCCTTCTTCCAAATAAAAAAGAAATTATGAAAACAATAGTAGCAAAGCTATATTTTCCCCTCAAATAAAGTAAATTTCATATTTTATCATTTTTCTTTACAGCATGATTTTTAAAATATGGCTACCCCTAATTAAAAATCCTAAATATTGAATAGACTTAATATTTCAACATAATTCCATCCCAGGATACTGTAAAACAAATGCGGGTGCTTTTTAGGGTTACCTGTGGCGGATACAGCTCCAGTGTGCATTCAATGCAAGCAGTCATTCCAGGCAGAATTACCCGGGCATTTCCTTTAAAACCTTCTGTCCCCCCATCTATCAAAGGGACAATGGAGCTTGGATCTAATACACCATCTTCATAATTGAGAAGAGATATCTAGGAAAATTATTTGAAGGGTTTAAAAGGAGAAGGAGGTAAGAATTCAAACTATAAAGCATGCTGTCAAGTAATTCGGCAAATCAATAGCATGACTGAATATTAATATATCAAATCAAGGGATATTAGCAATATTGGTCCTCATCTAAAAATTAATGATAGCAATAAACAAGTACATGAACTTAACTGAAATTAAAATCTGATTTTTAAAAAAATATGAAATGCAATTCTAATTTTCAGTGTGTTAAGAGCAACAGCAAGAACTTCAAAGAACTGCAATACTAAAGTCTTTACCAGCATGCCATTAATCCATCTTCTGGCTATGATAGAGTCCAGTCCACATACAATTATATGAAATTCTATAAGAAAAAAAAAATTCAAGTTTAGTTTTTAAAAGTGCCATGGTACAATATAATTTACACCTTCTAAGAAAACACACTCACAAAAATCTCATTTAGCCCTAGCTGGGGTGTTCAGTGGTTAAAGCCCGGCCTGAGGGTAGGTTCCATTCCAGTTAAGGGCACATGCCTTGGTTGTAGGCTCAATCCCCAACCCTGGTTGAGGCACATGCAGGAGGCAACCAATCGATGTGTCTCTCTCACATTAATGTTTCTCTGTCTCTCTTCCCTTCCTTCACTCTATCTAAAAAAAAAAAAAAAAAAAAAAAAAAAAAAAAAAAAAATCAATGGAAAAAAAATCCTCAGGTGAGGATTAATAGCAACAACAACAACAACAAAAAAAACCACTTTCTATTATAACACACACATATACAAGGATCTGCTAATCCTTGAATAATCCTTACTCAAGTCAGTGCAGCAAAATGCAGTTAATGGTGTCAAGTAAGAATTAAAACAATGGCACTGTGCTCTTTTCAACCCGCCAACAACCTTACTATTGTAAAAAGCAACACCAATATATGAAAACAACTAAATAGCTTTCAAATAGCTACTAACCAAGTAATAGAATTCAGTGAGAGATGAATTTCAAGAACACAACTTACGTCGATAAAACGTGTCATTAAAATCCTGGATCTTGTTGAAATGTCTGAATATAAGTAAAGGAACTTGAACTGCTAAGTTTGTAATTTGTAAAGTGATTTTGAAAATACCATAGGAAAAACTTATAAATGTATATTTAAAACAAGAAATAGCTGATAAATGTTCAAAGTAGTGGAATTCAAGAAAGATGACAAAATGAACAAACTACTCCTGACAAAACTGCTTTTACTGTATAACACTCCTCTCCCTAACTATTTAGTCTCCCTGTCATCCCTGAACCCCTATATCATCTACACTAGGGGTGTTGAACTCAATCAGAGAGGGGGCCAAAATCTAAAATCCAGCCTAAATCGTGGGCCGAATGGTCTACTGAACAGTCATAAACTGTCATTGTGATGGAAACGCAGCGGAGTGCAGTGATGACAGCATGGTGCGGGCCACATTGCAAGGCCTGGCGGGACGGATTTGGCCCACGGGCCTTGTGTTTGACACATGTGATCTATACTAATAAGAAAAAAATGCTAATTGACCGTACCTTTGCTTTGCCCAAAGCCAGAGTATGCAAATTAACCCAACAAAGATGGCAGTTACTTTGCATAAGCTGAGGGAGGGAGGAGTAAAGACTGAAGACAGCTTAGAAGAGGAGGAAAAGCAGAAAGCAAGGCAGCTGCAAGAGGGAAAGCATGGGCGGGGCGGGGCAGGGTGGGCGGCAGAGGTGGTGGCAGCTGAGGCGGCCACTTGCAGAAATCTTCCTGCAACGGGCTTCTAGTTTAATTATATTTATGACTGCAGTATTTTCTACTTCAGTGTTTTTCAACCGCTGTTCCGCGGGAGATGTTGCCTGGTGTGCCGTAGGTGCAGACAAGACAAGAATTTTATAATTTTTCACTATTTTGTTTACTTAATATTTCATAATAAAGTAATTATAAAATACTTTCTTTGTGTTTATTTGATTCCTATTCAAGAGAATTACTTTATATATAGTCAATATAGGCACAGAGTTAAATTTTTTAACATTTTCTAATGGTGGTGTGCCTCGTGATTTTTTTCATGAAACAAGTGTGCCTTTGCCCAAAAAAGGTTGAAAAACACTGTTCTACTTGTTTTTATATCAAATCCTGAGCCCTGAGAAAACAGAATGTGTGTATCCTCAACCATCAGCATCAAGCCAAGAGATAATAAACATTTAGCAATGGATCAAGCACATCATAGTTCCTATTTAGCTGGGTGATTTTGAGAGTTACTGCAAAACTAATAAAAAACAAAAACACACCCGGCTGGTGTGGCTCAGTGGTTGACCGTCAACCTATGAACCAGGAGGTCATGATTTGTATTCTAGTCAGGGCACATGCCTGACTCAGTCTCCAAGAGGGGGTGTGCAAGAGGCAGCTAATCAATGATTATCTCACCATTGATGTTTCTCTCTCTCCCCCTTCCTCTCTGAAATAAAAAAATATTAAAAAAAACACAAAAACACACACACAGAAGATCCCAAAAAACAACTTTTTCAGTTGTCAATAATATGTTGTTTTTTGGGGTGTGAAGATGGGGATGGAGAGAAAGAATTCTTTCTTCCTCTCTCAGTTTATTCGTTTTCTAAGTCTCTTTCTTTTATCCAACAAAACCCTACCAGCAGTCTCCTCCTGCCTGGGGGTGCAAAAGGAACCCCCTTCAAAACTGGCTGGGCATCAATCAACCAATCATAACACTTACCATTGCAACAACTCATATGCGTGCAAAGCATTTAACTGTCTTAATGGAGCAATTTTGTTTAATAATATATGTTATACTTCTCTGAAATTATAATAATCCATTATTCATGTTTTTAAAGTAAAATGGAAAAAGAGGGGAAAAACTTGGCCTACAAACAAAGCTATAAAAAATAAATTCAAGCCCTCACCCATTCAGTTCTATTTCTTGAAGCTAGGCAAACGGCACATAAGTGACAACTGGAACAGAAAGATCAAGAACACCAAAGCAAGCCACTGGAGGAGCAGCAATGAGGGAGGGACCCAAGGAACTAGATGAAAAAAGCCCATCCCCTGGATTTCTAGAAAATGGTAATAAACTGGTGATTGTCAGAGGTTAGGTCAGATCTAAATAATGGGGATAATAAAGTGTACATGTTTCTTTCTTTCTCCTTAGCAGGGGCCTGTATTTGTATCTTTAAACCTTTTATTTAGAAATAACAGATTCACTGGGAGTTGTAGAGAGTACAACCAGGTTTCTCCCACCAGTTATATCTTACATTACCCTGTTTC
Source organism: Pipistrellus kuhlii (assembly GCF_014108245.1). NCBI lineage: Eukaryota > Metazoa > Chordata > Mammalia > Chiroptera > Vespertilionidae > Pipistrellus > Pipistrellus kuhlii. The sequence goes on along the minus strand of NW_023425416.1, from coordinate 2,635,266 downwards.
CCTGAAAATAAGACAGTGTCTTATAATAATTTTTGCTCCCAAAGATGCGCTAGGTCATATTTTCAGGGGATGTCTTATTTTTCCATGAAGAAGAATACGGTACATTTATTGTTAAATGAAAATAAAGGAAATTACCTGTATACGGTACGGTAGTACGATAGTAGTCAACACAAACCAGATAAACTGTGAATCCTACAGTATCAAGAATTTACTCATTTATTCAATGACAATCATGTCATCATCTTCTGGAACATCATCAAAACAATCCAATTCCTGAATTTCCTGGTGAATTTCTTGTGATCTCTTTCAGAATCAGTGGACCAAATCTCTCATGTTTAGCCTGGGGGGCCTTATTTTCGGGGGGATGCCTTATATTTCACTCAGAAGGAAACCTGTAAGTAGATCTTATTTTCGGAGGATGTCTTATTTTCGAGGAAACACAGTAGTACAATCTCAAAATAGTGAATGGAACATTGGTACAAGTGTGTATCATTCTGTTATGTGTATACTTGTGTAACCACCAGTCTAGACACATAATCGATCAGCACAAAGATCTCCCACCTGCTACCTGATCAGAGTCACACCTTCCCTGCCCCCACCATGCCTAACCTCTGACAATCACTGATTTATTACCATCTCTATAATTTTGTCATTTAGAGTGTTATATAAATAGAATCATACCATAGATGACCTTTTGAGATTGGCATTTTTCATACCCATAATGGCCTTGATATCTATCCAAAATCCAAACTATTGTTTCATAGTTGGTATGTTTTTATATAGAATATTATTCCATAGTATGGCTGTATCACATTAGACAATTCATTTGACGGATATTTTGGTGTTTAGTTTTGGGCTACTACAAATAAAGCTGTTCTGAACAATCGAGAACAAGTTTTTATGCAGACTTAAGTATTCATTTATCTGGGATAAATGCCCAGGAATGGAAAGTGTATGTTTAGATTTTTCAGAAACAAACTTCTTTCCAGATGGCTGTAGTATTTTATATTTTCCAGCAATGAACAATCCAATTCTTCCGTACTTTTGCCAGCATTTTTTAAATTACTAAATAATTATAATTTTTAATTTTAGATAGTCCTACAGTTGAGTGGTAATATTTCAATGTGGCCATAATTTGGATTTCTCATAGCTAGTGATGTTGAACATCTTCTCATGTGCTTTTTACATCAGTGAAACATCTTTCTTTGCTGTCCATTTTCTAATTGTATTATTTTTACAGTTGAGTTCTGAAACTTCTTTACATATTCTGAGTCCTTTGTCAGATACCTGCCTAAGTATCCTCCAATCTGCAGCTTTACTTTTCATTCTCCTTCACAAAATAAAAGTTTTTAATTTTGATGAAGTTCAATTTATCAAATTTTTTATGTATCACCCCTTTAATTTGGTCAAAGAACATGTCACCAAACCCTAGATCCCAAAGATTTCCTCCTGTCATCTTCCAAAGTTTTGCAGTTTTAAGTTTGACACTTAAACCTTTAATCCATTTTGAGTTACTTTTTGAGGTTAGGGCAAGATTCATTTTTTTTTGTCTATAGCTATCCACTGGCACACAATTTGTTAAAGAGATTATCCTTCTTCTGTTAAATTGTTCTTAACACTTTGTCAAATATCAATTGGCCATATTTGCATAGGGCTATTTCTGTCTTGTCTACTCTGTTTTACTGATACTTCTCTCTTTCTCTCTCTCTCTCGAAATCCTTGTCTTGATTACTGTAACTACATATAAAGTCTTGAAATTAGATAGTAACCCCCCCCCTTTTTTCCCCCCAGCATTTTAGGTATTCCTTTGTCTTTCTATATCAATTTTAGAATAATCTGGTTTGTACTGACAAAAATTTTCCTGTGATTTTGGCAGATTGTGTTAAACTTAGATACAAATTTGGGGATAAGTGACATCTTTACTATATTGAACTGTCCAATTCCTAAACATGATATCTCTATTTAGGTCTTCTTTGATTTCTTTCATTAGCATTTCACTGTGTTCAGTATATAAATCATATACTTATTTTATTCATACCTAAGGTGTTTTTCTTTATGTGGTTATAAATGGCATTGTATTTTAAATTTCAGTTTTCATGTGTTCACAGTTAGTACACAGAAATATAATTGAATTTTGTATGCTGACTTTGTACCCTATATGATTTTCTATACAGCAAATCCCATCTCTGAATTTCTACAAAATACTAAAAATTCCACTGATCTAAAAGTATGAAAACCAAGCGAGTGAATACTTATTTTTAAAAACATACTTCTTATAAAAATAAATTGACTTTGACAGACTTCCATTTGGTTAATAATATACCGACTCTCTCTTTTGTCTGCTACTTTTAAGGAGACACAAGATTAACTGTATCCAGCCTAGGGGCTTAGAATCTAGGAGCGGAGATATGCAGCTAACACTGAACATAAGGGTAATAATGCAGAATAAACAACAGAACTGGTTAAAAGAAGCTTAGTTTAAAAATTAGTATAAAAAAATGTATAAAACCTTACAAAAAAACAATGGAAGATAGAGCAAAATGTTATCAGCAGATAACTTACTGCTATTGATCTTTTTCTTTTTGCTTATTTGTATTCTCTGTGTTAAACATGTCTTTCATAGCACAGAAAAACTCACAATAACATCACAAAGTCAAGTAATTTTTTTGTGTGTGAAAAGGATACGGAATTACAGTGCAATTAGGAACTCTGTCATTTAGAAATTCTGCAGCAACTTCAGCTTTCGGTCTTCCAACATCTTTAGGCCTATAGGAAAAATTATATTTCAATTATTATTCATGATATCAATCTAGATGAGCTACTTAATTTCAAACATAAAAATATCCATGTTGAGAGTTTAATTAGAGAACATTTAGAGGAAATATTTGTAACTAAGTATTTGGGATGAACAATCAAAATGCCAACCCTTGTTTATGTTCCAAATTAAGTACTGACAAGTCTATTTAGATGAAAAAGAGAAGTTTTATTCCCTTAGGTAAAGCATAATAATGGCATGTTTCCTGGCAATTTCTTATTGTAGCATTTCTCAATGTAAAAAAAAAAAAAATTATCCCAGGCCTAGGGCCTTCCAAGTATCTAGCCTGAATCCCAGAACTTCAAGATGTTACTATGCAGGTCTTGGCTAAAACATACATAATGAGATTCATTCTAGGGATGCAAGAACCTTCACTTATCACAGTAATAAGTTTTGTGTCCTGTAATAAGCCGGCAATCCATTTGTGAAAAAGAATTAATTCCAAAGGCATTATCTAATATTCAAATGTCACTAATATTTTCATGAAGCTAAAAAAATACAAGGACTCAAAAGATTACTCCTAAATAATAACCATATTCTCTCTTCCAATCTCAGTGCATATGGCATATTCGTTCCTAGTACTTCCTCATTCTCCTCACAGAAATCATTCCCAAATATACACTTAGTGCTTCATTACTACTTTTTTACAACATATTTTTGTTATATTCATAGGTCTATCATACCTACTGGACTGAACACCTGGGGGGAAATGACCATATTCTTATCTCCTTCATATGTATTATAAGTACAGAAAAAACACTTTAAAAATAAATTTAAAAAAAAAATCAATGTGATTAGAAATATTTAAAATTGGAATGTTAAAGGCCAGCGGGCTCAGTTTAGTTCCCGGTGAGGGCACATGCCCAGGCTACAGCTCAATCCCAGTCTACGGCATGCAAGAGGCTAATGATCAATGATCCCCCCTCATCACTGATGTTTCTCTCATATATACATTTTTTAAATCTTCATTATTTTAAATATTTATTATTATACTGAAAGGCATGGCCATTATTATGATAACCAATTAATTCAATAGTGGGTGTTTGGTTTTTTTTTTAGAACATTTATGCAGCAAAGTTAGACTGGCAAGGACACCAAAACTTTTCTATAGAGAAGGGTTACAATATAAAGAAATAAATAAAAGTTAAATGAAGAGTTCACATTGTAACATTTCAATAACTTGACTTAGTTTAACCCATTCTTCAATCTCTTTAAGAACTTCCACAAAGGTAAGTTAGAGGTTTTATACTATCCTAAATCTCTTATCTTTTCTGCTAACCTAACCTCACCTTTCAAATCCAGGACAAACTGATTGCTTACTGTCAGTAATCTAATAACTAGAAAAAGAAGAGTAGTTCATTATCTCTCCACATCTGTAATTCTTTAATTAACAGACACTTTTATCTAGCCACTCAAACCCCTATATGTTACATACTAAAATTAATGAACTTTTCCTCTGAACTACATATGTATGCCACTTCCAGTTCTCAAAAGTCTCTCTAACAAACCATTCCTAGAGGACTCTGTCTTTCATGTATGTCTAAGGTAATTAATTATCCCTTTCTTCCATTTCAATTGCTCCTGGCTTTTTCTACTTTATTCTTCATCTCCTTCCCCCTGTAAACAGCTCAAATTCCATCACAACTTCATTGTCCCTGAGTCACCACTCAGATTTTGGCTCCCATGTCCCCACCAATGTATCTCACTAGAGCCTACTATTCCAGCTGCTGTTCTCTTATGAAATCACCAGTGGGAGGAGGCTGAACTTTGTGTCTTCAGAGCACAATCAACCCCAAATCACATAAACCTGTTGGAAATTTCTGTTAGGATATTAAAACTTACCTAAATAAAAACTGCCTATTTAAATTGGAAACATCTATAGTGTCCATGTCTATAACATGAATCTGTCTAAAACCAGACAAAGCCTGTGGAAATAAAGAAATCCAATTAAGTAGAAATTCCCTCACATTCGAAAAAATTGACATTTATTTTCAATGTAGTCCTAAATCTATAAATTCTCAATAATAAATTCTGCATAATCGTATTCAATTGTTAAAGGGACTTGTGAAACATATGTAATATTTATGTCCCTGGAAAGTCAAAATGTGTAAATACTCAGTTTTAGTCTATAACCAAAAAGGAACAATTCAAAATTTCTACAGTTGTTTTATAATCTTATAAATACATCTGTAAAGTTTATTGCTTTGCTACTGCTGGACACTTTAATTTTACTAATCTCATTAAATAATTGCATTTACTAGGTTTTTTTTCAGAATATTATTATAAGCAATTCATACAAGCTTTATCTTAGTTTATATAACATTAAGCATGTACCATTCAGAAATACCTATTATAAGGTACATATGTTACACACACACACACACACACACACACACACACACAGCACATGTAAAAGAAAAAGCTGAAAAGTACTGAGTCAGGCCCTGGCTATTGTGGTTCCAGGTTTAGAGTGTCAGCCGGAACACCAAAGGGTCTTGGGCTCTATTCCTGATCAAGGGCATGTACCTGAATTGCAGGGTTTGATCTCCTGACCTGCTCAGATGTGGGAGGCAACCAATCAATATTTCTCTCTCTCTCTCTCTCTCGCTCTTGCTCTTGCTCTCGCTCTCTCTCCTTACCCAGCAGTCTCTCCCTTCCTCCTCTCTCTCTAAAATTCAATGAAAAAAAAAAATCCTTGGGTGAGGATTAACAACAAAAGTACTGAGTCAAGAATAAGCAATCAACCCTAGCTCGTTTAGCTCAGTGGCTAGAGTGTTGGCCTGCGGACTGAAGAGCCCCAGGTTCAATTCCAGCCAAGGGCACATGCCTGGGTTGCAGGCTCAATCCCCAGTAGGGGTCGTGCAGGAGGCAGCCAGTCAATGATTCTCTCTCATCACTGATGTTTCTATTTCTCTATCCTCCCTTCCTCTCTGAAATCAATAAAAATGTATTTTTTTAAAAATAAGCAATCAGGAGAATCCAAGATGGCTGCTCGGGTAGGCAACTAGCCGCAGCCGCACACAATTTCAACAAAATACAACTAAAATATAAAATGGACACTACCCAGAACTACAGGAAAGTCGACTGACTGGAAATTCTACAACAAGAAGCAAGGAGAAAACCAGAAGGAAGCGCAGAGGAGCTGTAAAAGCCCAAGGTACGGAGACACGCGGCGCGCGCGGAGAAGACAGAGCCGGAGAGGAGGGAGGCCGAGTGCCTGGCTGGCGGTCCCAAGCAGGAAGGAGAGAAAAGCTCCGACTGTGCTGGGCCCAGCTCCAACTGCTCTGAACCCCAATTCTAGGCCAGACCCCGGGGACCCAGGCTCATCCATAGGGAGCCGGGCTGTAAGGCGGGACTCCGGGGAAGCAGCGAAAGGAGGTCCCAGAGGCGCTCACACTGCGCGCAGAGAAGGGCCGGCCGGCTGTGCAGTGGGATTGCCCTGACAGGGGCTCCAGACTGCTCTGAACGCCACCTCCAATCCCACTACCAACTGAACTGAACCCCAATACCAGACTCATTGGGGGAGAGCATAGACAGTTTGGCAGCAGGCGAAAATCGAGGGCACCTTTCTCTCAGAGGCGCTCGCAATAAGTACTGAAGGACCCTGAGTCTCAGGAGTCGCATAGGGTGGGGCTGACGGAAGCCAAGGCTGTAGGCTCCACCCTGAAACCCCGCCCCATCAGAAAAGCTGTCTTCGAAAATGTCTAAACCAAATAAATCACAAACGAAAGAAATGTAGGACAAAAAGCGACTGGATATAGAGTTCAAAACCACACTTATAAGGTTGTTCAAGAATCTCTTAGAAAAGTCCAATAAAATAAACAAGACCTATGAGGATATGAAAAAGGATCAACTAGAAATAATAAGGGATCAACAAGAAATAAAGAATACATTGTCTGAAATAAAAAATATTTTATGGAGTCCTAAAAACAGAATGGAAGATCGCAAGAATCAAGTCAAAGATTTGGAACATAAAGAGCCAGAAGACACTCCTCCGCAGACGCAAGAAGGCCAGAGAATCCAGAAAGTTGAAGATAATGTAAGAAACCTCTGGGACAACTTCAAGCGAACCAACATCAGAATTATGGGGGTCCCAGAAGATGAGAGAGAGCAAGATATCAAAACATACTGAAAGAAATAGTGACAGAAAACTTTCCCCACCTGGTGAAAGAATTAGACTTACAAGTCCAGGAAGCACACAGAACTCCAAACAAAAGGAATCCAAAGAGGACCACACCAAGACAAATCATAATTAAGATTCCAAGAGCAAAAGACAAAGAGAGAATATTAAAAGCAGCAAGAGCAAAGAAGGTAGTTACCTATAAAGGAGCACCTATATGATTGTCAGCTGATTTCTCAACAGAAACCATGCAGGCCAGACGGGAATGGCAAGAAATATTCAAGGTGATGAATAGCAAGAACCTACAGCCAAAGATAATCTATCCAGCAAAGCTATCACTCAGATTCGAAGGTCAGATAAAGAGCTTCACTAATAAAAAAAAGCTAAAGGAGTTCATCACCACCAAACCAGAATTATATGAATTGCTGAAGGGGGTTCTTTCAGCAGAGAAAGTAAATAAAGATAAAAATTATGAACAACTAATACCTAACTATCAACAAGTGAATCTAAAAACCAAGGAAACTAAAAAAAAAAAAAAAAATCTGAGGAACAATATTAACTGTTGAATATAATAGAATCAGAGGTATGGAAGGGGAGTGAACTGTTTATTCTTGGGGAAAAGGGGAGAGGAGGATGTGGGAAGAGAGTGAACATAAACTGTGCACCTATGGATGAGGACAATGGGGGGTGGGGAAAGGGCACAGGTTGGGGTGAGAAGGGGGGGGAAAGGAACATTTGTAATAATATGAACAATAAAAATTTATTTAAAAAAATAAAATAAATAAATAAATAAATAAATAAATAAATAAATAAAAAATAAGCAATCAGCCGAAACCGGTTTGGCTCAGTGGTAGAGCATCGTCTGCGGCCTGAAAGGTCCCAGGTTCGATTCCGGTCAAGGCATGTACACTGGTTGCGGGCATATCCCGGGTAGGGGGGTGTGCAAGAGGCAACTGGTCAATGTTTCTCTCTGATCGACGTTTCTAGCTCTCTATCTCTCTCCTTTCTTCTCTGTAAAAAAAAACAATAAAATATATTAAAAATAATAAAAAAAAGCAATCAAAGCAGCTAGAAAAAAACTTTTGTGTGTCAGTGATCATGTCCTGCATTCTAACAATACAACCACTGCTCAAATTTACCAGAAGCAAAATATGGGGTAAAAAATTATAAGTTTCATTAATTAATTATACTTTTCTGGTCTTGGTCAGTGTGACCAAATTAAATCACTTGTTAATAATTTTCCCACTTTTTCTGCCCCTATGGTAACAAGAAATCCTCAAAAGAGTTGTTTTAGTCTATAACCAAGCAAGTCTATACTTGCTTTCTCAAACTCTCTCTGGTGCTTATCCTCTAACCAGGCGTGGGGAACCATTTTTCTGCCAAGGGCCATGTGGATATTTACAGCATCATGTGAGGGTCATACAAAATTACAACTTAAAAATCAGCCTGCTAGCCAGCCAGTGGAGCTCAGTGGTTGAGTATCAACCTGTGAACCAGGAGGTCACAGTTCAATTCCCGGTCAATGCCCAGGTTGCAGGCTCAATCCCCAGTGTGTGGCATGCAGGAGGCGCTAGTCAATGATTCTCTCTCATCATTGATGTTTCTCTCTCCCTTTCCCTTTCTCTCTGAAATCATTAAAAATATATGTATTTTTAAAAACTATCCTGCTATATTTGGTCAAACATGGAATTAACTCATCCCTAGTGCCTTGGCAGGACCAGACTAAAAGACTTCGTGGGCCTTATCAGCCCACGCCTGCTCTAAACAAATGTCCCCTCTCACCGTTCCACTGAAAACAGCACTTGTCTAGGTCACCAGTGTTGCCACCTCCAGTGACCTGACCTGTCTGAAGTACTCGTATTTGACACTGTGTGGATCAATTCCTAAGAACACATTCCTCACTCGGTCCCTACACGCCTGAGGATTTGTACTTACCACATTCAGTTTTCCTCCTGCTTTACTGGCTAGATTCTTGACAGCCCTTGTGCTTAGTTCTGGTGATCTCAGACAATCTTTTTTTCCCCCCCAGACAATCTTCTAAGCATATCCAACAGACATCTCAACTTAAAGTTTCCAAAATCAAACTCAACCGTCTTTTTCACCAACTCCACCAAATCTGTCCTTCTCCAGCCTCATGTCAGTGAATGCTAAGTCCATCTTTCCAGTTGCTCAGGGCAAAACCCTGTTGTCATCTTTGACTCTTCTTTCTCTCCTGTCCCACAACCAAACCAGTAGCAAATCCTGTTGACTTTATCTTCTGCCTGCCTCTCAAACCTCCAACACTTCCACCCTGTCCTACGTCAGTCATCTCTGGCCTAGATGACGGCAACAACCTTCACCCAGCCCTCAGCCTCCTCCTCTGTTCTTCCTGCAGCTTTTCTAAACACATCAGCCATAATGGTCCTGGTTACAAGTCAGATCCTGTCAACTCATTTGCCTAAACCTCTCCCCAGACATTCTGACCCAGAGAAAAAGGCTAAGTTCTTTTAGTGACCTCCAATGCCTTTTTGTGGTATTAATTTCAAACATCGCCATCTCCCATTGCCTCTGATATCCCCTCCAAAAATACTTCCCTTACCTACTTCTGCTGTAGCTGTAAGGACCTCCCTGCTATCCTTGAACAGGACCATCATGCTCCCATTTCACAGCTATTGCACCTGCTGTTCCCTCTTGTCTAGAACGTCCTTGCTCACCTCTTTGCTCAAATTGTACCTCATGAGCCCACTCCCTTTCGACCAGGCTACCTATATTTCATCTTTCCTTGCTCCAAAACATTATCATCTGACATACTATATTTTACTTATCTTTTTCCTTCCACTAAAATGTAAGCCCCACAAATATCTGTCTATATTGTTCAATGCTATACATGCCTGGTTTGTGGGCTTGATCCCAACAGGTGGCATGCAAGAGGCAGCAGACTGATGTTTCACTCTCACATAGATGTTTCTCTCTCTCTGTCCCCCGTCCTCTCTAAATATCAATTAAATAATAATGATAATAATAATATTGTCATACTCATTTTTTTAACAATGAGCATTGGGGGGCTTACAATTTATAAAAAGATGTGTATCTCTTATGTACTGAAATAAGCAAAATACAGTGGTGCCTCGCATAAAGAACGCCTCGCACAGCGAACGCTGCACACAACGAACTTCATTTCATGATTCATACAACGAACTTCGTTTCACACAACGAAGTCGCCCGAGCTTCCACGACTGCTTCGCCCGAGCTTCCACGATCGCTGCCGATGTATTGCATCCTTCCGCGCAGGCACTGCAGGCAGTCGTTAGTCACTGCGCTTAACTTAAGCACGTATCGCGGCAATCGTTCTTCATTACGAATTAAATCACGCACGTATCACGGCAGTCGTCCTTTTAAGTTAAACTCAATATTTTTTTTATATCATGGCTTCTAAAAAAAGCAGGAAGGTGATTTCTGTTGAAATGAAACAGGACAATGCTCAAAGGGAAGCGTCATCTGATAACGAGGAGCAACAATCAAACAACCAACCAATCCCAACTGCTGACATCAAGAACATCCTGGTCAAATGGAAAGCAGTTCAGGAGTTTACCAATGCCCACTATCCGGATTCAGCTGAAGCAAACAGGATCAACGATCTTTACTCCGATACTCTTGTCCGTTATTTCCGGCAGATGTTGGAGAAAAGAGAAAAACAAACGACTTTGGACAGGTTTTTCATGAAACCATCGGCCAAAAAGCAGAAAATGGATGAAGATGTGCAAGATTTGGTAGACTCTACTTAGTCTGTCTTAAAATTAAAAAAATGTGTGTTTTTTTTTAAAAAAATTATGTTTTTAGATGTATCTAAATAAAAATAATAACAAAAAATTTATCTTTTTTTATGTCATCTTAGCATATTTTATGCTACAGAACGAATTATTTTTTTTAACATGTATTGTTATGGGAATACGCATTTCACATAACGAACTTTTCGCATAACAAACTTGCTCCTGGAACGAATTAAGTTCGTTGTGTGAGGCACCACTGTAACAAGTGATAAAATTAAAAACCCTATTTTCTTCTTTTGTGTAAGAGTGTATTACAATGCAATAAATAGCATGGCCACCTAAAGCTGCTTGAGGACTACTCTTCAGATCTAATCTCCAATTACCTTACATTTAAAATGAGTATGTATCTCCTTTTTGCAAATAACAGCTTCAAAATGGAAAAGGTTAAGCACTAGGAAATATGTGCATGCAATGCCTATGAGAACCACTACCCACCCTTCCCTTCTAGAACTCTGGGAAGGTACTGACATTTGGGCACCCTACAGAGTACATCAGACATATTGCTATTTATTTTGTGTGAGTTGTCTCCCCACTGAAACTTCATATTCATTAAGGACAGAGACCATGATGATCCCCACAGAACCAGCACAGCACTAAGTACCATGAAGTGTATTAAGTTTTTGCAGTTTCACTAGGAGTGATGTTAGTGCTTCCTAGCAAAATTAACATGGCTGTTTATATTTAAACCACATGTGTCAAACACAAGGCCCGCGGGCCAAATCCGTCCCGCCAGGCCTTGCAATGTGGCCCGCACCGCGCTGTCATCACTGCACTCCACTGCGTTTCCATCACAATGACAGTTTATGACTGTTCAGTAAACCATTCGGCCAGCGATTTAGGCTGGATTTTAGATTTTGGCCCCTTCTCTGATTGAGTTCGACACCCCTAATTTAAACGTTAGCAACATGGCTGACTTTTTATCTGGTTCTTTTACTCCATTTTCTAAGGAGTGTACTCTAGCATTTCCACTTTTCTACACATCAGCAGAAGCCTGGCATACATCAGCTCTCAATCAGCTCTCCTACCACCCATCTTTGTTAAATAAACTGATACTTGTCAAAAATAAAAAAAGCTACTTTGTGGTTATCAGAAGTCAATGAAACTAATTAATTAAATCACAAATTATAGATTTCAAACCAGTATACAAAATAGCTTCACTAAATAGTACCCTCTTAAAATGATAGTTGTTAAAAGCAAATTAACATGGTTCAGTCAACACCTAAGAACAGATCATCTGGGTTAGATTCCCGGCCCATCACTGTCATCCAAACAGCGAGGTAAGCCACCTCTCAGAACCACATCTCCACCTACTAGAATATAACATGAGCCAATGCCCTCTCCAAGTGGGTTATCTTAAGGAGAAAAAGAAATAATCAATACTTGCAAATTGCATTTTAAAATTATGAATGCTTTGCAAGAGGATGCACAGAGAGTTCTTTGATAAAGAGCACAGAAGAAAACAAGAATGTCTATCAATGACTTTATGTTGAGCACTTTAAAATTAAGAGTGTCTGGAAGCTGACTTGCTAAACATATCAAACAAAGCTCAAGACAGAGGTTAATAATCATAATAAAGAAATTTCCTAGTATGACAGAAAAGGAAAATTACCACAAAGGAGAAAAAACACACATTATATACACATGCATGTATATATACACACTTATTTACATATATATTACCAGATTTTTCAGGAGCTCACATCCTAAGCCGCCAGCTCCAATGACTAGAACTTTACATGTATCTAACAAAAACTGGAGAGACTGTAAAGAATGAAAAGGCATATTAAAACCTAGTTATAAAAAACATAATACAATAAGCCATAATTTCTGATGTTCCTATGAAAAACGCAAATGAAGATCAAGAGCAGACTTTCTATTTAATAAACTTCTAAATTTATGAACAAGGTAGAATCTGAAATTCTATAAGCCTAATGATTTCAGAGCATTTCAATTTCAATGTGTTTACATTGATTCTTACTGTATAAAATTAAAGGTTATTTCTAAAAAGAAAAACTATGGCCCTAGCCAGTTTGGCTCAGGGGATAGAGCATCAGCATGGGAACTGATGAGTCCCAGGTTCGATTCCAGTCAAGGCCACATGCCTAGGTTGCAGGCTTGATCCCCAGTAGGGAGCATACAGGATGTAGCCAGTCAATGATTCTCATCACTGATGTTTCAATCTCTCTCTTCCTTCTTCTCTGAAATCAATAAAAACATATTACATAATAATAAAAAGAAAAGAAAAAAGAAAAACTATGGCTAGTTAAAGGTTATCTTTTTTTTTTTTTTTTTTTTATCTTGAAAGGTGATGAAAAGCATAAAATTCATTATTTAACTGGCTTCCTAAAAAGAGAAAAGTATAAAAATCTTAAGAACTGGGGATCAAACACTGCACAAGGTGTTTAAAGGTCTCCAAAAAGAAAAAAAACAAATTCTTAGAAAGTTGTATATTAACAGAAATACAATTTGAAACAATCACTTAACGAAAGTATCTTAAATAATCAGGCAAAAAAATAAAATAAAATTTAAAAGCACAGGAAAGATATATCCAACAAAAAGCAAAACACTGTCAATTCTGCCCAAAGACTAAAGGAGTGATAAGTAATTCAGATGAGACACTGGTCAAATCCAAGAGTTTGTACCTTAATTCTAGGAGGAGCACAATATTTTTTTAAATATATTTTATTGATTTTTTACAGAGAGGAAGGGAGAGAGATAGAGAGATAGAAACGTCGATGAGAGAGAAACATCGACCAGCTGTCTCTTGCACACCTCCTACCGGAGATGTGCCCGCAACCAATGTACATGCCTTTGACAGGAATCGAACTTGGGACCTTTCAGTCTGCAGACCGACGCTCTACCACTGAGCCAAACTGGCTTCGGCAGGAGCACAATATTTTTAATTCAAAACAGTATCCCCTTTACACATAAAAAATGACATAAAAGTTTACTAAAAAGGCAACTTTTTCTACTTTGTAATTAAAAAAGTCTTATCTAATTGAACATCTGCTTTAAGTCAACATACTATCTGTCCAAAATTCCATTCCTATTTCACAGAACTCATATAATTTTTAACATGCAATTAGTTTTACTCAATACTAAGTAAAGAAGCTCAGTTGAATTAAATTCCAAAATTTAAACAAGCATACATATCTTCCTATCAAAAGTAACTTCTAAGAGCAAAACTAAAAAGGGAGTTTCTCAGAAATCATTTTAAACTAAAATTTAAAGTAAAATTTAAGTTAGAATTTTAAATGAGATTATAAAGTTTTTTACTAAAAAGAAAGTCAACATATTACATAAAAAATGTAAAAATGACTTAAATATTAGCCATTTAAATAAAACCAGTTGCAAGTATTCAACTTAGTATTTCAAGATAACTTACACAATTTTATTAGTATTTTTACTATGAGAGCAAGTGAAAAAGAAAGCATCTTATTTTTGAAATAAAACTATTAGAGGAGTTATTTAAAAATAAAAATAAATGTTTCTCACTTCAGTGCTGGGTTCGAAATCAGGGTGTGTGAAGGGTCCAGATCGCTCGAGGAACTTCTTTACATGGTTCCAGCGACCGTCCCAGTCTCCAGTGTCCCCACACCCACCATCAACAGCCATTCTGCACAGAACACAGTAAATTCAGCCGCACACGTCAGTATGAAAGAAAACCGCACCTACAACTACTATGGCTTCCCCAAAAGAAAAGGCAACACCACACCTGCCCAAATACAAAAGGAATCATTTAATGTGATTATGCTTAAGCTTTTAACTTTTTTCTTGGCTATTATAAATTATTTAAAGGTAAGAACTGCATGTGTTTGATTAAATAAATCAGTCTGCCTGTTTCTGGGTTCCTAAAGCAAGCCAAAATCAAACTTAGGATATTGTTTAATCAGTGAGAAATAGGCTTTTATACATTTGAAATTTATAAAAGATCATTGCAAACTTCCCCAATCTGTTCCTTCAACACAGTTGGGTCAGGAAATATGTTATAAGAGGAAAATAAATATGTAATTCCACTTTCAGAATTGTGATGATTCACATCTAGCTCCTGTGTCCTTTCCAAGTTTGAAAGATGTGATTTAAAGATCTTTGATGAAAGAAATTTTTCACGCATTTTTATCTGAAACAGAGGTCCCAATTTTCAAAAAAGAATATTTTTAAAAACTATGAAATGGTTTTTGTTGCCACTGAACACAAAAAGTTTTAGGTTACAATTATGTCACATATAAGCATTTGAAATCTTTTATATCCCACAACTGTGTTCTAAGACTGGACTCCTCTATCTACTTTGTAATGATTTTTAGTTTTCTAATTTCCTACAACCCCACAACTTCTGCATTCAAATATATTATTAATATCCAATTTTTACAAAAGGGACCAATAACTATGGCCTGGCAATAAAGACCTTGGGTTTTGGTATTCCAGCTCATTTGGTTCCATAATTACTAGCATTGTGACCTTGAGTAGATTACTTAACAGCCATAAAACTCATCTACAGATTTTTCTAGCTACTTAGGGTAAGGATGAGGTAATCCACATAAAAGGCCTTAGTACAATACTTGGCATATAACAGTGTTAAGGATGCAAACTTTATCATTTTAAGCAAAAGTGGGAAGGAAAGGCGGGAAGAAGTGTGGAAAGAAGCTCGCCAGGCCTATCCCTTGCAAATGCAATGCCACCTGGAGGGCGACACCCCAAGCCTAAGGCTCCGCCGTGGGAACCGGCCCGGGCGGACTGGGTCGCCACACCCACCGCCCCGCGGCGGGAGCTGCGAGGTGCGGGCGGGCGGGCACTGTTTACACCTGCTCAGCGGCAGCGCTCAGCGCCCGACAGCGGCAGGGCGGGTGGTAAACGGGCTAAATAAGTTCTTTGGAGCCAACTCTCCTCTAGGAGCCAATTATTCTGCAAAAATGACACGAGTGCTTGGTCCGATACCATAGAAAGTTCTCAAAGTCTGCAATTAAGCCTGGCTCCGTGTTTGCGAACGGCCTGCATTCGTTTTGTGTGCACGTGAGAGCCCCTTTCCCAAGTCACGTCTCTGACCGCGGGGCGCTGGAAGGGGGGCGCCAGGGGTCCCCAGACCCGCGGTCCAGCACCGGCCGGGCCCGGGCGGGGACCGAGACCGCGCGGCCTGTGCTCCGGTGCCCCGCTCCCAGCCCCCCGGGCCCGCTGCGGCTGGTCCCCTAGGCCTGGGGAGAGGGGAGGCGGGGGTCCCCGGAGAGGGCCCCGGCCTCCCGGCAGCACTAACTTCTCAGCCAGCAGCTCCTCTATTCTCCTTCTTTTCTTCTCCCTAAAAGAAAGAGAGAATAAAAGAAGGGTCAGCATCACGCTACACACTGGGCGCCGCGAGAGGACGGGGGGCGAGGAGACGGAGCGGGAGGTGGGGGGACCCCGGGTGGCGGCGGCGACCGCCCACCGCCGCGCTCAGTCACAACCCAGCCCGGCCGGTGCCCGAATTGCCCGGGTACTTACGGCTCCTCGCCATCCGCCATATTGTTCTCCGCCTCTTCCCAGGTGCCCCCACGGCGGGCGGGGCCAGGCGCGGGGGCGGGGCCGGGGCGGGGCCTGTCGATAGGCGGGCAACGCGTGGGGACGGCGGCCTGTGGGCAGAGGCGGGCAGTGCGTGGGGGCGGGGCCTGTGGCAGAGGCAGGCAGTGCGTGGGGGCGGGGCCTGTGGCAGAGGCAGGCAGTGCGTGGGGGCGGGGCCTGTGGCAGAGGCAGGCAGTGCGTGGGGACGGGGCCTGTGGGCAGAGGCGGGCAATGCGGGGCGGCGGAGGCCGGAGGGCGGGGTTGGTGGAAGCGAGAGGGCGGGGCTGACGTGAGCGGGGGGCGGGGCAGGAGGGCGGGGCCTGTGGCAGAGGCGGGCAGCACGTGGGGGCGGGGCCTGTGGGCAGAGGCGGGCAGTGCGTGGGGGCCGGAGAGCGGGGTTGGCTGGGCCGGAGGGCGGGGTGGGCAGGGCGGAGAGGCGGACTTTGTTGATACTCCAATGGGCTTTGTAATTATAATCCAACTAGAAAGAGAAGCATATATAACATTTGGGAGAGAGAGAAGCAGTTCATGCTCTGTACCACTATACCTGGCTCCCCCCCCATTTCTTTTGTTATTTTGACATTATTTTAAAACTATGTCTTTATTGATTTTTTTAGAGAGAGAGGAAAGGAGAGGGAGGAGAGAGAGAGAGTGAGAGAGAAACTTCGGTGTGAAAGAGAAACATCCATCAGTTGCCTCCTACACTCACTCTAACTGGGGATCGAACCTGCAACCTGGGTATGTGCCCTGACCAGGAATTGAACCAGCGACCTTTCCATGATTGAGCCACACTGGCCAGAGCTCTTTTATTTTTAAACCTCTTTGGGTGTTTGGACAAATAAATAAAACTACACTTAATAAATGTTTATTGAATATTAATTACTTATGATCAATGAGTAATCACATTATTACTAACATACACTGATGGCTTGTGGTTTTGCCATACTGAGCAATTGAAAGGTAACAGTTCTTGATCACAGTCCAACAAATGTGGGCCCTACAGGGGCCCCTATGTTGGTCTTGACCAAGATCATTTATTCAGTTTACCTACAGGGCAGCTTCTTGACATTTGTGAACCCCAGGGAACTCTCCCACACCCTCTGCCTTCCTGTAACTCAGCACCAAGGCCTGGCTCATCTCCAGATAGTATTCCTCTCACTCTTTGGTGTTTAAGTTAGTGTGTTCACTACATTGCAAGGTTCTTGAAGGCGGGGAAAGGCTGCATTCTTCTCAACTTGTTTGTCTTTCAGAATGTTTTCATGGGGCCTTGACGGGATACAAAATATCTTTGACATCACACTAAAAATTTTCAACCTCTTATACCCTACCAGGTCTACCCAGCTACAACTACCACAATAAAGTTGCAACAAAATAGAGCAAAGTCAGTGGATGTTCATTATGAAATCATAGAAAACAAATCAGGTTAAAGCACTATTAATACCATGATACCAAATGAATCATGGGCTGTGTTATTAATAGCAATAATAGCAATAACAGTAATATCTAACTGTGAGCAATTACTCTACACTATACACTAAGCACTTCCCATTCACTCTTACTCAGCTTCATGGCTGATGTTCTTACTATAGCCACTTTACACATGAAGAAACTGAGGCTGAATGAAACTAAGTAATTTCTCAAAGTCACCAGCAACAAATGGAGGAGTTGGGACTAATTTTGCTCTGATTTTAAATCTTCCCATTTTTCTAGAATCAAGAAAATGTGAGAGCTCAGGAATACTAGTATTTTCACATTTTAAGCTTTATTCAACACCAATGACAGCAGTATTTTCTTTTTTTAAATAATATTTTTATTGATTTTAGAGGGGGAGGGAGGAAGGGATAGATAAAAACATCAATGATGAGAGAGAATCATTGATCGGCTGTCTTCTGCATGTCCCTCATTGGGGATCGAGCCTGAAACCTGGGTATGCGCCCTGAACAAGAATCAAACCTGTGACCAGTGGTCGATGCTCAACCACTGAGCCACACCGGTCGGGCTGGAGTATTTCTTAAGTCATTGCAGGTCCCTTAATTGCCTTGTAAATCATCAAGGAAAATCAAATTATGTCTTCTAGACTTTGCTTTAGGTATATTTTATTGTTTTCTGACTTTTTTGAAAAATGGTGGCATAGTTGCTATCCTTATACTATACACTAGCATCTTAGAATTTTCCCTTCCACACTATGAAGTAAACTAAAATACTTTTCCTCTTGCATTTGAGATAAAAGGAGGTTTACTATATCAACCAGCCCCTTAACTGGGGGGACAGGGGGTAGAAGGGAAAACCCTTTGGAAGCTGTAGCAGGGAATGTACAACTAAATTGTTTTGGCGTGGATACAAAACTACCATTTTCTATTAGAGTGATAGGGAGAGGGCATGGAATAAGAATAGGACTACAGGTGTTTACAATTACTCACCTTGCTACGTATAGATGAGGTTTTCTTACAACCCTGGGAATCTGGAGGACATTCTGCAAGGGGAAAAACAGGGCTTTAAAGAGATAAGAGACTCCTCTAAGCCCAGTGAGTCCATGACTCAGAAAATAAAATACATTTTGAGAACAAAGAACAGCACAAGCTTTGATTTGGTTGCTGTGCCTGGATCCCTGACCCCCTGGGGGAGTTTGCCTCAGGAATGCCAACGGAAGAACTGGGTTTTAGAGAATTAGTAGGAGAGGTTAGAGCAGAATTTCTAGGGTGACCTGCTGCTCTACCATGCTGCCAGCATTATTGGAATAAACACTCATACATGATTCAAGCCGGACTCAGCTTAATTTGGCTCGAGGAGTGACAGGTGGCCTTGGACCGGTTACATCCAGCTTCAGAAGCACTGTGCTCCCTTACTGAAAGCTGTCCCCAAATATCAGGACCAAACTAAGAAAGGTCTTTTTGAGAGGAAGCCATGTGTCTGCCCAGTAAGTGCTGAGTGCAGAACAAGAGTTCACTGCAAACCATTGTTTGCTTTGGAAGGCAGACAGCGTGCCCAGATCGGGCTGGCGTGCCCAGAGTGCCCACTTGATCAGAACGGCAGCGTCGTGGGAAAGTTTTGCCCGGAGGGAATAGACATGGAGAACAAAGACAAAAGTGAACAAACCAATCCTGTCCTACAGTCTTCTTCCCGGTTCTGCCAGTCTGATTTCACTCATAGGGTCTCGTGAGAAAACACGATCATCCCATTCAGATGTGCAGAAATTAGAAAGGACTTAGTTGTCCAAAACCGGCTCCTCCTCCAGTGACACTACAGTCGCCTCCATTCCGTTTTGCTCAGGCTGGCGTGGGGACAGCTGCAGAAACCTCCCCGAGGGCCACGCATTCCTGCACACGCCCAGGGAGTTTTAAAGGAGCCGTGCCTGGCCTTCCGGGGAGGAGTTTAGGTTAGTGTCCGCCGGTCCCTGTCGGTCATCCCATCTCTCCCTGGACCTCTGCCCCTGGCTCTGCCGCAGGACCTCGGCTGCCCTGTGACCCCCGCGCAGAGCAGAGCAGAGCAGAGCAGAGCCACCAGGAAGTGAGGGCGGGAAACGCCCTCCCGCCTCCGGCTCCCGGCCCCGCCGCCGCCAACCGCAGAGCCGCCGCCGCCGCCCCGGGTTGCAGAGCGCGGAGCCCGCAGACATGGACGTGAACCTCGCCCCGCTCCGGGCCTGGGACGACTTCTTCCCCGGCTCCGACCGCTTCGCGCGGCCGGACTTCAGGGACATTTCCAAATGGAACAACCGCGTGGTGAGCAACCTGCTCTACTACCAGACCAACTACCTGGTGCTGGCCGCCATGATGGTCTCCGTGGTGGGGTAAGCGGGCCGGGGCTGCGGGCGGGGGCGGCGGGGCGGCGGGCCGGGCGGGCGGGCGGGCGGGGACGCCGCCGGCCTCGGCGGGAGCCAGGGCCCCTCTCCCGCTCCGGTGGGTCCCGCTGGGGGAGAGCGCAGTGCCCGGTCCCTGAAGGACCGGAGGGCGGGGGGGTGTGAGCCTGACGGCGGCCCGGCCGGGGCAGGTGCGGGAAGGGCATTGGGGCCACGGCGTCCGCGCTGCCGCGCCTGCGCTCTGCCCCGGCAGCTGGGCGCGGGGCGCGGGGCGCGGGGCGCGGGTGCTCCCCGTGGTCGCATCGCCCAGCGCGGGGTGACGGCTGACCTCCTGCCTCCGGGAATGGGGTCCTATCCTTGGGTTCCGGGCGCGGCCCCCTTTCGGGCTCCACTGCCAGCGGCGGCCTGTCCAGCCCCCGCGCCCAGAGCCCGTGTCACACACGGTCTCACACATGCACACGCTGGAGCCGCTAGAAGTGTTCGTGTCACACACGGTCTCACACATGCACACGCTGGAGCCGCTAGAAGTGTTCGTGTCACACACGGTCTCACACATGCACACGCTGGAGCCGCTAGAAGTGTTCGTGTCACATACGGTATCATACATGCACACGCCGGGCGGCTGGAAGTGCCGTGTCACATGCGCTATCATACATGCACACGCTGGAGCCGATAGAAGTGTTCGTGTCACACACGGTATCATACATGCACACGTGTCACACACGGTTTCACATACACACGGGGGCGGCTTGGAGCCCCCCTTTCCGCGGGGTCGCCCTGTGCGGGGTCCCGGGCCGCGGAGCGGAGCTGCTGGCGGGAGCGGAGGGAGACGCCGGCCTGGGGAGGGGGTCCGGGCGCTCGCTGCTCTCTGACTCACTCAGGGGCACCCTCTGTGCCAGGATGGGGGGGGGGGGAGCTGGCCTCGGGCAGGGCGGCGTGCCGAAGCCGTGGGTCCTAGCACAGGGGAGCCCGCATCTCTGGGTGGGGCTCAGAGCGTCACCCTGACGCGGAGCTATCGCTCACTGGTGGGTTCGGGGACAGTGACCTGGTCCCCGCGCTGCCGGAGGAGCTGCACTCAGAGCGGCTGGTGTGGGGGAGGCTGCCCGCTGGCTGAGTCAGCGGCCACGTTACCATTAAACATCAGCTGGGTGGAGCAGGCCTGGGGCAGCTGCCCGCCTTGATGCTGGAGGCTTAATTTCCCGAACACTCAAATTACTTTAAAAAACAAAATAGTAAGTAGGGTTGTATGTGTTGTTTTGATTTCTTCTTTGTTTCTTTTTGTAAAGAAGCAGCGAGGCATTTTATCTGGTGATCTAGTTAGGGGTTTCTGTTGTTGTTTTGAGATATGGGGCATGGCTTGACACAGACCAAGCAAATGTAACAGTACCCCCTTCCAAAACAAAAACAAAAACAAAAACAAAAACAAACCATTGCTTTCCAAAGAGAGGCACTGCCCAGACAGGCCCTGGAATTCCTTCTCACTGGGAGGCTGGACCTTCCTGACTACAGGTAGCTCCCTCCCTGGGTCTGAGTCACTCACTCAGGCCATTTGAGGGTCTGCCTTTCTCATTCCCTTCTCAAATGGGAGGTGTTGGTTGGCAGTGAAATTTTTGAAGATAAAAAAATAGCCATGTTTATTTTTTATTATTCTTATGTTTTTAAAAATAAGCTGTTTTGAAAACTGTGCAAAATGTGAGCTTTCCTTTGTAGCCCAGTAAAAACTTACTGTATGATCAACTGTTTTCTGTATGTCTACAAACATACACAGCCTGTAGTTTTTCCCACAAATTGCCCTTTTCTTCCTTATTATAATCTATAATAATAAAAGCGTAATATGCTAATTAGACCAGATGAAGCTGGGGCTGCGAGGGAAGCCTGGGTCCCAGGTGCCTGCTGGCGGCCAGAGGGAAGCCAGTGCTGGCAGGCGGGGGAAGGAAGGCCTACTCTTGCACTAATTTCATGCATCCCGTCTCTAATCTATAACAGAGTAATTTACCTGCATTCCCTCATTCAACCCAATGAGCTGTGATATTACTGTTACTGTACTCTTAAACTTGAGGTTCCAAGAGCTTAAATGACTTGCTCAAAGTCTCAGCCCCAGGGTGGTACTCTTAGCTACTGTGCCATCTTCCTGTTAGTCACGAGGGTTAGAATTATAGTCTCTTAAAGCTGGAAGAAACCAAATATCTTCAGGGTCAGGGAGCTAAGCTGACTCTGGAACATTTCTCCTACAGCGAAGTCTCCTGATGAAGTGAGTAGATGGGCGGGGCCGGAGCAGCGCTGGAGGCTGTGATCTGGATCCTCTGCTGGCACCTGATAGTTCTCCATGTCCTGGGCGAGTTGTATGAAATGTGGCCTGTCTGCTCCCTGGGGAACGCACTCTTCCCAGGGTGTCCTGCCAGGCTCCATCCCTGCTGGGCGGAAGGGCTTCCAGGGCTTGGGGAGAGTTCTAGTCTCGGCTCTGAATGCTCTTGTGTGGGAACCCACTTGAATGAGGATAGAGAGGGCCTGCTCTTCAGCTTTGCAGGAAGGGGGAGGGAAGACTAAGAGGACATCATCTAGCTCCAAAAGCACTGGAAAGGACTGCCTATACCAAGGGAAAGTAAAGAGGGGTTAGGGCCTGATCAGACAGGGCCTGGGAACCATGTTGACACATCTGGTCTTCCTAAAAGCATGGTTTACCAGCCACGTGACTTCCACTCACTAGGCCTCCTAGGCCTCTTCCGTTAACTCTAAGCCTCTTAACTTCCACCCTTGTTGGAGACAGTTGTCAGACCTTCTGAGTCTTCACGTAGTAGAAGGGAGTGGGTGAGAGTTTAGGCAGCAGAGCCAGATTAAGAACATTTGAATCCCAACTGCCAGTCGGCAGCCATGTGACCTGGGCCACTGGAGCCGCCCTGTGCCTCAGCACCCTCCTCTGTGTAGTGAGGCTACTTGTAGAGCTGCCTCCCGGGCCTTCTATGAGAATATCCTGAGTTAATAGAGGCAAGTCTAGAACAGTGGCGCTGAGGTTTTGGTCCACAAATGTTACTTCTTTTGTTTTGTTTCGTTTTTCTTTTTTTTTCTTTTTTTAATATATTTTATTGATTTTGTACAGAGAGGAAGGGAGAGAGACAGAGAGCCAGAAACATCGATGAGAGAGAGTCATCAATCAGCTGCCTCCTGCACACCCCCCACTGGGGATATGCCCGCAACCAAGGTACATGCCCCTGACCAGAATCGAACCCGGGACCCTTCAGTCCCCAAGCCAACGCTTTATCCACTGAGCCAAACCGGTCCCGGCTGTTTTGTTTTTCTTAATCGTAACTGGAGGATATTTTCCCACTGAATTTTAGAGAGAGTGGAAGGGAGGGGGAGAGGCAGAGAGAGAGAAACATTGGTATGAGAGAGACACATCGATTGGTTGCCTCCCATATGCACCCCAACCAGGGGCTGGAATCGGGCCTGCAACCAAGGTATATGACCTTGACTGGAATGGAACCTGGAACCTCTCAGTTCACTGAGCCAAACCAGCTAGGGCTACAAATGTTACTTCTAATTTTTATTATTGTTGGTGTTGTCATAGCAAATCCTGAGAAATATAGATACCATCTTTATTATTGTTGGTGCTGTCATAGCGATTACTGAGAAATATACAATAGATACCATCTTTTTCCCCGAAGCTCTTTCCATCCAAACTCTATTCCCCATCTTACTCACCTCCTGCTTCTCCCACAAGGCTCAACGGGGGTACCATTCTGTAAAGAAATACTGCGTCTTGTCCCTCACTCCCTGTATGAGCTGGTCCCTCACCTTTGTCTGTATCTTTCCTGGCTTTTAAGTTGCCTCCACTCTTGGACTGTGGACTACTTGAGGCCAGAGACTATGGGTTTCATTTGTGACTTATTTTTTTCTTGTTATTGTAGTTTACTTTTATTCTCTGTACCTCTGAGACCTACTCTATAGCGGATGCTTAGTTGTTGAGTGCACTGAGTAAATAATGAATGTAAGGCCTCAACATGATCACAGGGTCACTTTTAACCTCCTTAATGGAATAAATTATCATGAAACACATGGCAGCATGCCAGTTCATAACAATAACTTGCCCTCAAGTGACCCTAACTGGCTCATTGCTGACAAGACTTGCTACATATCGGTTAGGATTACTATCGTGTAAAAACTCAATTTTGAAAAACATTATAATTCATGCTGCCGTTGTCGTCTTTTGACGAACGACTCTCCTGCCCGGTTTCTGAGCCTCGGCACTGCCGGATTGGCTCGCGTGGCTCTCTGTGGTGGGGCTGTCCTATGTGTCGTGGGGTGCTGAGCAGCATCCTGCTCTCCACTCACTGGCTGCCAGTAGCACCCTCCGCTGGGGCTGTGACAATCAGATCTGTCTCCAGACATGGCCCATGTCCCCAGGGAGCACCCCTCCCCCCACGGAGAACCTCTGCTGCGCTGCCGAGAAAATGGTGATGGTTCTTCAGCATCATCGCCGAAGGCAAGGGGCTTTATAACAAGGTACTAAATGAGCTCTTGGCAATTACAGAGGGAAGCATTTTGACTTAGCTCTTGACTTTTCTAATATAAGAGGGGAGTGTATTTGAAGCTTTACATAGCTTTGCTCTTTTTCCTTAATTTATTAAATTGTTATGCTATTGTTCTCCATCTGCCTAGAAGACTCTACTAGTTCCACAATCTTATTCTTTTTATTTATTTTTAACAGAATTCTGGCAGTTGCTTTTATTAGCTTTCTGGTTAAAAGTTCACTTTCTCTTGAGTTCTACTGTTATAAAATAGGAATTAAGTGACTTAAAACAAAGCTCCTCAAGTCCTCGCAAACGCCAGCACTGAAATGTTAGGTGTTTATTCTAGCAAATCCTTGGTTACAGGCCTACGTGAAATTCTCACAACTTGTTTGTCCTTTGGGCAGAAGTACTAGATGGAAACTTTAGTGGTTTTGTCGTAATTGCAGCTTGTGTTTCTTATAGAACTTTGCTTCCCTTGAAGACTTGAGTTTCCTTTTGAGATTCAGGAGTCACTTCAGAAGAGACTGAATGACTTAAAGGAAAAACATGAACCACGAGCTGGGCAAAGTGTATGTTGCTGAAAATGGCTGTGTTCCTTTAAATCCAGAAAGGAAAGATGTCTAAGATGAAGAGGACATGGCTTATCTCCTCCGCCCTGTCAGGAGACAGCTCGGCACTAGATATTCTTTGAGCACACACGCAGCGATAGAAGCCTGTGCCTCTATTTTTAAAGTGAGAAGCGAAGGCCACAGCTAATGGCACTTGCAGGGAAGGACTAAGCGTGTGAGCCGTTCTGGTTGTGAACAGGAATGTCTGTGTGCGGAACAGAATGTCAGAAGCCTCAAGCCAGAGAACTCTACCAGGGACCGCACGCACCTTTCACTCTGGGAGCTTGTGAGAAGCACAGAATCTCAGGCCCCAGACGTATGGGGGCAGAATCTGCATTCTGACAAGACTCTCAGAGGACTCACAGGCACGTGAAAATTTAAGAAGGATAAGTCTGGTCTGGTTCAAAAGAAACATTGGGAAAATTTAGATAACTATACCTATATGCCCCGGGGTCACCTTCAGAGATTCTCAATATATACTTCTTGACTGGATCCAAGCAACCACAGTCTTATGTGAACTCCCAGGTTATTCTGGTACACACCACCAAGTGGAGAGCCGCTAATCCCCTCTATCTCCTCAGCATTCACAAACATAAATGGTTGAGTCACGTGCCTAATCGGGACCAAAGCTGCCAGTAGCAGCTGCTTCTATTGATATAAAGTGAAATGCTTTCCCCATTTAATCCTATTGCAGATATCCTAAAACTCCTGATTAACCAATTCCGCCTGAATAGTTACTTGATTTTCACAACATCTGTATTTTTGCAAGTCTTTTTTTTTTTTAAAGGTTTTTATTGATTTTTAAAGACAGGGAAGAAGAGGGAGAGAACAACATTGATCAGCTGCCTCCGGCATGCCCTCTACTGGGGATCAAGCCTGAAACCTGGGCATGTGCCCTGACTGGGAATCAAACCTGCACCCTCTTGGGGCATGGGATCATGTCAACCACTGAGCCAAGCAGGCCAAGACTATTTGCAAGTCTTATTCTCACAATCCCGCCCTGCTAGCAGGGCCATATCGTCTGGTGTATCAGATCAACCACACACAGAGTTTCAAACACATAAGTGCCTCCACTGCACCTCCCATTAGAAAGGCACATTTATGTTCAATTGTGTACATTCATGCCTTCCCTTTAAGCACAATGCAGCTGATAAATGAAAACGCCCATTATTTTCGTAGAAAGTATGTCATCACCTTGTGGCCTGTTACCGGGGTGAAAACTAGAGTTACCCCTTCATGCTTTCAGTTGCTTGAAATGGAAAGGACTTTTTGGAGGGTTGGTAATTCAGTGTAAAAGAGCATTGCTGCCAAAACCGGTTTGGCTCAGTGGATAGAGCGTCGGCCTGCGGACTGAAGAGTCCCAGGTTCGATTCCAGTCAAGGGCATGTACCTTGGTTGCAGGCACATCCCCAAGAGGGGTTGTGTAGGAAGCAGCTGATCAATGTTTCTAACTCTCTATCCCTCTCCCTACTTCTCTGTAAAAAATCAATAAAATATATTTTTAAGAAAAAGAAAAAAAAAAGAGCATTGCAATCTTTTCAGAATGAGTGTGGTCCCATAAAATGATCTAGGACTATGGCTACCAACATCTGGTATTAAGAAATGGTTTGATTATTTGGACCTTTCAATGCCACAGGAATGGAAAACCAAGTTTCCAGTTAGTAGAGGAAGAAAGCAATAAGAGAGCCTTGGGATGCTTAGGATAGGAATGTATTAAAATGTTCGCATAGGAAATTTATTGCAGCCTGTTCATGCAAACACGTAGTGGGAATGTTTTTGAAGATTAATCAGCTTCAACACCAACTGTCTGATATTACTATTATTTGTGTTGCTTCATTCGTTTACTCCACAAACTATTAAGCCTTACCAACTGCTCAGACACTCTGCCAGGAGATGCCCTGGAGAATGAACAGCTGTGCTTCCTGCCTTTGCTGTATTTAGAATCTAGAGGGGCAACTGGGCAACACTGAGCACGTACGAATTCATCACTCTGCAAGTTCAGGCAAAGCAAGCATTCAGAAACACACATCTACGTAAACATACATTGCTTTCAGTCTGCCTTATTTTATTTCCTCTCTATGATTCTAAATTCCCAAACTCTCAGATGTTGAAAATGGGAGAGGCATTTAGTATGTGGACAAGCTTCAAACTGGAGAACTCTACCATGTTCATCCTTCCCCTTCTATTCAGTTCAAGAAATATTTTACTTTCTGCTGGTGTGGTTCAGTGGTTGAGCCTTGACCTATGAACCAGGAGGTTACTGTTCAATTCCTGGTTAGGGCACATGCCTGGGTTGTGGGCTTGATCCCCAGTTGGCAGCCGATCAATGATTCTCTGTCATCATTGATGTTTCTATCTCTCCCTCTCTCTTCCTCTGTGAAGTCAATAAAAAAATTTATAAACAAAAAAAGAGATCTTTTACTAAGCACTTACTTTTGCCAGACACCATGTGAAGCCTGAGGATACAGCAAAAATACAAGTCCATACTGCCCTCTGGAATCCTCCTAGAATTCCTCTTCCTGTCCGGGGGCAGAGCCCGGCATGCTGGCCTTTGTTCCCAGTGTGTTATGTGTTTCTTCTGACCACGGGACTTTAAAAGGTCTGTACACACTCAATACAACTTTGACCTCAGATAATTTGCAAAATGTGCCATCTAATAAGGATTGTCTTTTTCTAAGTCATCTTCTAGCACTATGTAACCTTGTTCTTTACACTTCACACACTTTTTTTAATGTCCCTGCCACTGTCAGCACTGTTGGTAGTTTCTATCCATTTACTCTGTAAGGATTAACAGTGGTTTTGGATAAGTGTGCAAAAGAAGTGAGCATGTATTGGATTTTTTAGAGGGCAATAGCTCTCAACTTATTACAGGACGAGATCTCTGTGCAGGAAATCCAATTCTACAAGATCAGCTTGACCTATCCATGTAACACCAAATGGAGTAGCACAATGGCACTGTTGGAAATGCCTTATTATGCTGCTTTTGGACAGAATTCTGCTCTTGATCACTCGGCTTCAGAATATTTGCCCATAACATCTCCCTGTCTCCTGAGTGAGGGTGGCTTTTTGTTTCAGGGGGCACTTCCATGCCGTGATCTTAAACAAAACCTGCAGGCACTTCTCCATTCGGTGGGCATTGAGCACAAATGTGTACGGTGTCTGGCCCTCTGTCCCGGGAGCATTCCCGGCGGTCTGGCCAGAGGCAGAAAGCCCATCCGAGGTGGCAAACGGGGGCTCTGTTCTACTCCTGCTTCTGGCTCCCCAGCTCCTGCTTCTGGCTCCCCAGCTCCTGCTTCTGGTTCTCCAGCTCCTGCTTCTGGTTCTCCAGCTCCTGCTGTCCTCACGCAGCTGCCCCTGGTCCCCGGGGAGCGGGAGGGAAGCAACGCCCAGTCCCCGGGGCGTTGGTGGGTTGGTGGGCGGCCACTAGGCAGGAAACGCTCACCAAAGGGAACTGGTGTGTCCCTGGGCTCTTTAGCATTTGGCCAACTCCTGCCCGCGCTCCCACTCTGGAAGAACGTGCCGTGTGACCACTTAACTCACTCTACTGAAAGCATTCAGAAAGAACAGTTTATAAACGACTATCTTCCCACTTCAGGTCTGAAGCGTTACTTGTTGTGAACATTGTTCTTTATTGAAGGCGCGTAGGTGAGGCTTTGTCATACCATTCTCTGTCTGTGTGTGTTAGACATTTGCCATAATAAAAAGTTCCTAAGGGTTTTTGCAGTCTAATCCGAGCTGGTAACTGATGGTTACTGGAAGCTCCCTGGGAGGGGAGTAGGAGACAGTGACTTCTAACACAGACCCAACCTGCTGTATGTTAGCAATAAGGCAAGCAGTTCGCTGGATTAGTGCAAACACAGACAGAGACAAAAACATGGCGGCCCACCAGGTGTCTCCCTGTGAACACCGTCACCTGCAGGGGCTGCCAGGGACCGGTGCAGCACCTCTCAGTTCACAGTGAGAGCAGAGAGCGCCACGGGCTTCCCGTCACTGCGGGGCCCCTCACGGGCAGGCTGCTGTGACCAGACAGGCTCCCGTCCGGTCTTAACTGCTCTGGCCATGGGGCCCCGGAGAGTCTGCTCCCATTACTCAAACCGGCTTGTGCATTTACAGGTGTACTTTACAGTAGAAATAGTTCCTGCCAGGACAGAACGCTGTGTGAAACCAACATTGCCCTGGCCAGTGTGGCTCAGTCGGCTGGAGCACCATCCGGTAAACTGAAAGGTTCCAGGCTCAGTGCCCTATCAGGCTCATACCAGAGGAGGCAGGGGATCGGTGTTTCTCTCTCACATTGAGTTTTCTCTCTCTCCCCCCTCCCCACTTTTCCCCCCTCTACCTCCATCCCTCCCTCCCTCCCTCCTTTTCTCCAAAAAAAATAAAATAAAAATCCATAAGCATATCCTCAGGTGAGGATAGGAAAAAGAAAACACTTCTGCCTGGCCCCACTTCTTAAAAAGAAAAGGAAGAAAGAAATGCCTGTCACTGCAGAAGGAAGGCAGTGGGCTGTGGGCGCTGTCAGAGCCAGCGGGCCCTTTAGACAGGTCGGGCGGGACCTCCTCTGGCCCCCTGCACGAGTGACAGTGCTTCCAACCTCACTGATCAGATCTCGTTATTGCTTACATTCGCATGGGAGTTTGGGTGATTTTTCTTACTCTGCTTTTTTATTTGTTTTTTCATCACAGCTCAGTGACGGCACAGACAGGGACTTTCTCCAGTAACAGTGTCCAGTGAGAACAACAGTGGTTTCTCCAAGATAAAACTCACGTCAGTTCCTCTGTGGCCATAGAAAGAGCTGGGCTAATTTCTTTCTTTCTTTCTTTCTTTTTTTTTTTAATATATTTTATTGATTTTTTACAGAGAAGAAGGGAGAGAGATAGCTAGAAACGTCGATGAGAGAGTAACATCGACCAGCTGCCTCTTGCACACCCCCTACTGGGGATGTGCCTGCAACCAAGATACATGCCCTTGACCGGAATCGAACCCGGGACCCTTCAGTCCGCAGACTGACACTCTACCACTGAGCCAAACCAGTTTCGGCTGGGCTAGTTTCAATAACATGAAAGTGTGCTAGATTCTTACTTAGCTTTTTCTTTCTTTCCGCAAATATCTACTGAATACTTGCTCTGTGCTAGGAGCTGGGGAGAGAACGTCACGGTGCCTGCCCTTACGGAGCCCGACCTGCGGTGGGAGACAAAGTACTCCTCCAGTGCTCACAGCACAGAGTGCTCCGCAGATAAAGCCCTGCCAGGCGCCATGCTGGGAGGAGAGCAGATGGGGCTCTGCCGGTCAGAGGACTGAGGAGAAGCCGATTGGGAGACGTGGGGGCGGGGGTCAGGTGGAGGACACTGTGCCAGGGCACGGCCAGCGCAGGTGAGCCGGAAGCGGTAGCAGCCCGGAGCGGCGGCTGTGGCCTTGGCTCCCTCCGCTGTGTGAGGAGCACCCTACCCTGCGGCCAGCAGGTGCAGCTCAGCCAAATGGGGCTCGGCCAGTACCCTGTGGCTGGATTTCAGGCTCCTCTTCCTCCTCCAGCCGGGTCCCCTGTTGGGGGTACAGCTACACACGGTGTCGGTGTCTGTGTCACCGCCCGTGCCCTTGGCCATGGAGGCAGGCGGGCGGACTCTGCAGGCCCGGTAGATGTGGGAGGAGTTCTGTTCCTATCCTGAAAGCAATGAGAAGCAAGGACATGGAGGGGTGGCTTCCCAGCTGCCATGATGGAGGGACTGTGAGAACAGCAGCAATTAGAGAAGTTCCCCGTGAGTGTTGTTCCCCCTTTCTGGGTGAGTCAGGCTTCCTCAGGAACCAAACTGCGAAGACAGCTTTCTGGGTTAAACATTGTGAATCATTACAAAAGCTGCTTCTCCTGCGCAGGAAACATGTGCCTCTTTGGTTCTTGGTGTGGCGGCCTGAGAGAAGTGACTACATATGCCCTTGAACTGAGCTGAGGGTCTCCGTTTCAGTAACTTGTCTGTTCCTTATCTTGCTTTTATTATATTTTATGTAGAATGAGGCGAGTTTTCAAGTTCCCTCAGCTCTCAAATTCTGCGATTGGCCAAGATTTCCCCCCTCAGCAGCTGTGCTGGCATATGGCTACAGTTAGCAGAATCACACTGCGTGTTTAAGGCACCTAGCAATAGCTGCCTTTTTTCAGAGGGAATGAGAGTGCTAGGGACTTCCCGGAATGATCCTGAGCTGCTTTTCCCAACTACAAGAATGGGGTTTCTTAGGATGTGGGACTGGGAGAGAGATTTCTGAGGCTGGTTAGCAACACAGAATGGCTTCTATGGTGAGTTGCTGTCACAATTACACCAGCCAATACCCTTTTTCTCCCCCGTGTCCCTCTGAATATATTTCTTCACTTCTCTGGGCCTCAGCTTATTCATGTGTAATGAGACTGAAATGATTCCTCTTTGGAGATTTTGTTCTGCTTTTGATTTGCAAAACTAGGGACTGTTTCCGCCAAGGACAGAAAATCCACGTTCTCTCCCTCCCTCCCTCTCTGCTGCTCTCCCTCTCTCCTCCCCTCTCTCCCTCTGGCTGGTATGTGCACTTACTTGCTCTACTGGAAGTGGTGTGCATTTCACCGTTTCGTAGAAGGGAATTGCCTGTAATCCGAATAAAGCAGGAAGTCATTCCTGCTCTGAGTAATTTTGTTCATTTTTTTCCAGTTTAGGAACTTGGTTACTTTCTAATTGTAGATTGTGGCTGGGCATGTTGTAAACTTAAATCAGTTCTGTCTGTTTGCTCTGTTCCTTCTCCTTGAACATGAGCAACGGGAACAGGTGAAGAGCAAATCTGGAGTCAGGCCTGGATTGTTCATTGTTCTTTTGTCCTTGGCTTTATTTAGACATCCAACCCCGGTGTCTACTTCACTTGTCCAGAGAAAATAAAAAAAGCTCGGCATGCATTTTATTACTCGCTCGCTTCATGAATTATTCTAATAGGTATTCTAGAGAGAACTGAGGAGGAAAGCTTTGACACTTGGCTGCCAACCAGTCATCATCAATTTACATTTCATGCAGAGGACCTCCTGAAACTCGAACCTACACTCTAGTTCTTTGCCTTAGTGTTGGTCTCCTTACAGCTTAGAAACCGTGGGTGCGTCAAGGCTACGTAAAAGGGTTTGTTTCTTTCAGTACCTTTTCTCACTTTCATTTGTTTGTTTTTAAATATCAATTTAAAAAATTTAAGAAATAGTTTTAAGAGGTAGAATCAGAGCTAACGTTGAAAGGGATTTTTCAAAGGTTTCTTAGTTATCCTGCATATGAATCCCAGCATGACTACGAAGCCTCCTCTGTGTCAGGGAGGAAGCTGTGGCCTCACCTGTCATTATCCTGTCTTCCCGTCCTCCACAGCCCCTCACGCTGTCTCCAGAGCGCGATGCAAACACGCTGACCCTCCGTGTCCTTCCCAAGTGAAATGCTCGTCAGCCTCTCGGGAGGGTGAAATGCTAGTAACTGTGTGCTTGCTGGCCGCACTGTCTGTTAGGGCTTTGTATGCACAGGGGTGGAGTGCAGCGCCCTGTCATCTTCACTTGGTCTAAATCTCCTCTGCACAGTGTGTTCTCCATTATCAACGTAGTGTCATTCTGACTCGGGCCAGTGAACCTGCGAGCTCTGTTTGGGAATTCCAGTTGGTAACCCACCTCCCAGTGAGGCTCAGGGCCCTTTTAAAGAACTATAATGGACTACAATGGACTCTCTATGCAGTAAACTCATATGCCTCCGTGGCAGGGCTGGTCACGAAAGAGGACGATGCAGGCCAGTGGTTAGGTAAACCATGAGCAATGCGGCTCCCTGGGCCCCTGTGTCAGAGACGCCGGGTGGTGGTGGAGACCGGGGCGCGGGGAGACACTTGCTCTCTCTGAGCAGAGAGGCAGCACCAGCCCTGCGGACAGGTGGGAGAGAGGGCCCGGTCTTGTTAGAGTTCCATGTGTCCACGGGAAGCAAGAAATCCCAAGTTTTATGGACTTTTTAAACTCTGGGACTTGAGGAAAAGTTTTTTTTAATGCACTGTCCATTTCAGACACAAATTTGACAGCAGACTAGCTCCGGCCGACGGAGGCTATTGTGTGACCTCTGCGCCGAAGGTCGCCAGCCTTTCGGACTCACAGACCACAGTGGTCTGTGGTCTGCCGGCTGGTGACCACCGCTCTGTGCTACCTTCGCCTGTCATGGCCATTTCTGTACGGATCTAAGTAAGCCCTCAGAAAACAGGATTTCATGTACTGGAGCCCAAAGAATGAGCGCTAATCACAGCCCTCCACAAGGGGGCTCCTAAATGGACAAGGCTTACCACCTGGGCCTCTGAAGAGATGAACTGACGAGTCCGGTGGGAGTCGTACTGCCTCGATGTGACTCTCACCTCCCCATTCTCGCACCCAGGTTTCTTTTTTCGGGAAATGACTGAGTGGTGTCTCCTCCCCGGTTCTAAGAATTACATGAAGCAGTTCAGATAAAATGCCCAGTAAAGGCTACCCAGTTGTTTTGACCCCTCCTGTCCTCCTCTTCCTGTTCCTGCTGCCCCACTGCTGACCCCACCTCTCTTTCTCTCCCCTCCCAGGTTCCTGAGCCCCTTCAACATGATCCTGGGTGGCGTTGTGGTGGTGCTGGTGTTCACGGGGTTCGTGTGGGCCGCCCACAACAAGGACGTGCTCCGCGGCCTGAAGAAGCAGTACCCCACCACCTTCGTCATGGTGGTCATGGTGGCCAGCTACTTCCTCATCTCCATGTTCGGGGGCGTCATGGTCTTTGTGTTCGGCATCACCTTCCCTCTGCTGTGTGAGTGAGCCGTGGGAATTACACAACCTGTTTCTTTTTTACATTTAAACTAGTATTGTTGAAAGCATTACACCATCACCTGTTTCTTACGAGTGCTGGCATATCTGCAAAATTACCAGAATGTTCTGAAATAGCAGATGCAGGCTTTTGATTCTACAAATACGTACGGGGCACCTGCTCAGTGCCAGCCCCTTCTGGGGAACACAAGGTCAAGAGAAATACAGCTCCCAGCCGCGGCCGGTGGGGGGCGCAGCCGCATGGGGGGAGAGCCGCCTGAGAGGGGTCTGGGCCAGTCTTCAGTGCCATCACAGTCCTCACTCCGGTCAGTGCAGGTCATTGGGAAGCAGCCGCTTCCTCTGTGCTGCTCAGGAGGTCACAGGCAGCGCTTGGAGCTGCCCACGGGAAATCTGTCCTCATGTGTACTTTCTCAATGAATTTCCTCTTCAGCGAGAGGGACACATAGAAGATCGTTATTGCTGTCAAAAGTTTTATAAGCCTGTAGAAATAATTGGCCCAGAAATCAATACCAAGTCCTCCAGTTCTGGTGAGGAGTAGATAGTTTGTAAGTTTTACATGCTTTTTTTTTTTTTTTTTTAAACTGAGATTCCAGGCCCATGAAGCCTGAAATAGAGAATATATCAAATTCAGTCCCATTGGCAGAAATCTGATTAAAATTCTAGGGTATTAAGTGACAGAAACATCCCTTTAACTTTTAATAGCATTTCACATGTGCTTTATCCCATTAAGTAAAATCAATTGGTGTTGCGTTAGATTAAGAATATTTCAAGATGAATCCCACACAATAATTGACAAAATACTTACGTATTTTCCGGCGTATAAGACGACTTTTGAAACGAAAAAAAGTCAACCGAAAATCGGGGGCAAAAGACCAAAATTGCACAAAAATTACCTGCAGATCTTGACGGCAAAGTAAGTCTTTTCTTTGAAGTGGGGGGTAGTCTTATACAGTGAATATAGGCCTAAACCTATGTTTTAACTGTAAAATTAGGGGGTCGTCTTATACGCCGGAAAATATGGTATACCAGCAGATTCAGACTTTTTGAAGTATTCTTCAAGCTGTCCTTCTCTGCTAGAGGCGTGGTCAGTAGTTCAGTGATTCTTTTAGGCACACGTTTGTTACCTGGAACACCTTTTCACCTCAGAGCCCGAGATAGGCAGTGTAGAAGGGGCATCACAGGGAGGGAGTCAGAGGGTTTGGTTTCTGCTCCTGGACCTGCTGGGAAGTAGCCATGGTTTGGAGCAGGTATACTGTATGGGCCGAAGTTCACACATTCTAGATAAGTAATTCCCAAACTTCGATGATTGTGAAGATCACCCAGGATGCTTATATAAACAAAAATATAAAATTTCCAACTATATTTTTAAAAAATGTATTTTTATTGATTTCAGAGAGGAAAGAAGAGGGAGAGAGAGAGAAAGAGAGAAACATCAATGATGACAGAGAATCACTAATCAGCTACCTTCTGCATGCTCCACTGGGAATTTGAGCCCACAACCCAGGCATGTGCTCTGACCTCCTGGTTCATAGGTCAACACTCAACCACTAAGCCATGCTGGTAGGGCATATTTGTTTCTTAATAAACAAACTTTGGTAATTCTCAACGATGAAGCAAACTTGGGGAACACGAGACACATTAAATCTATAAAGCTGTCAGCTCAGGGGCTGGGCATCCATGCTCTGAAAGGTTAAGGGCTCTGTCCCGTTAGGGGCGTGCAGGAGGCAGACCATCAATGTTATGTTCTCACACGGATGTTTCTCTCTTCTCCCTTCCTCTCTCTAAAAACCAATAAGCTATTTTAAAAATCGACAGAACTGTTAGTTTCTGTCTATAAATCTATATCCAACATTTCAGAAAGCGGCCTGTTGGCTGGGCTTCGCCACATGCCCCTGGTGGTCTCAGGGCTGGACGCCAGTGCGAGGCGGGCTCGGCTGTGGCCGGAGCATGTCGGTGGCTTTGAATGTGAGCCCTGCAGGAGCAGCTGGAAGGGGGCGGCACCGTGCAGATGCGGAGAGTGGCTACTGGGCCGCATCCTTCCTGCTGGAAGCAATCGCCTTCTTCTCATGATAAGAACACACCTGTGCAGGCCGAGGGGCATGTGAGGTTTGGACCTGTCAGAGAATCGGGTGGACTCCCGCTCAGGAAGGCGGGGATGGAGGGAGGAGGGGGTGTGCTGCGGCTGGGAGAGAGGGAAGAGGCTCACCATGTCTCCGTGTCTCCCCTCTCTGCAGTGATGTTCATCCATGCCTCGCTCAGACTTAGGAATCTCAAGAACAAGATGGAGAATAAGCTGGAAGGCATCGGCCTGAAGAGGACACCCATGGGCATCGTGCTGGACGCCCTGGAGCAGCAGGAGGAAGGCCTGGGCAAGCTCACTGACTATCTCAGCAAAGCGAGGGAGTGACGGCACCTGGCGAGGCTGCTGCCGAGCGCCAGGTGCAGTGCTCGTCCAGGCCCACTTTCTGTGTGTGTTTCTGAGGTGAGGGGGACAGACCACCAACAGCCGATGGCCGCATGCATCTGTGGGCCAAACTGTTAGCACCTCTGATGTTACAGAGAAGGCCCAGGGACCGAAAGAAACACCCTCCCAGTCTGTCTAAACTTTCAACTATGCTTATGAAAACTGATAGGAAATGGAGCACACTTATGTCCGACCTAGGGGAATAAAGAAAATGTAGGAATTGATTGTGCAGCCACAATACAGTTATAGGAAAAAAAGTAACTGTAGAGTTCAAGGTGAGGAGCAATGGGAGACTGTTCAAGTAGATAACGTCATGCATTTGCCTGTTCAGTCCCCCGGCATCCTCCAGTGCAGGCGTCTTCAAACTACGGCCCACGGGCCACATGCGGCCCACAGAGGAGTCTGATCCGGCCCGCCAGGTTTTTTGGGCAGTGAGTGCAGCCGAGGTGTTACAGTAGGAATTAGTAGTTCATATAGTCCGGCCCTCCAGCTCTCTGAGGGACCGTGATCTGGCCCCCACTTTAAAAAGTTTGAGGACCCCTGCTCCAGTGTATTCCCCGGGATCGTATGTGGGCTCTAAACTAGTTTAAAATAAAAAAATGATCTCTATCACTTTTGCCTCCTGTTTGACATGCAGAGGAAACTGGACAAACCAGTTGTTTATATTTTGTTTACAAATATAAAGATAGCTGTTTAGAAGAATATTTTGTCGAATTTTGTAATTTTTGAAATGCTAGTCACGTGTTTTTACTAGCAGGTATTGGCTGCAAACTGAATGTCATCTTCCTTAAGGCACTTACAGCTGTGTACCGTTTTCTTTAAAAAGTAATCAACAAGCCATGTTTATATCCCACATTTTTTTGTTATCATAACAGAAAGGTGTCTAAGATAAAGTTTCCTATATTTTTTCATTTTCAGCTTTAAAAGGAATGTGTGTTTCAATTTCTTAGGGGCACAGAAAGGACACTTAATAGCTGGTTGTCTGAAATCTGAAAAGCATCTTCAGATGATCCAGGAAGACTTTAAAATGGGAACGAAAGTGGGAGTGATCACCAGCATTGGCAGTTCATAGAAACTTTAAGCAGCAATTGTTACAAACATGTGTTTTTATAAATAGACATTGAATTAAGATAGCATGTGTTCATATATTCTGTTCCTTTCTTCATCTCCTTCCCCATGTGTTGTGCTTAGAAATAGATTATGCAAAGTGATTTCATAGGTGAATAGGACACACTTTGTTTTCCCTCCAGCTGAATCGGGAAGACAGCGGAGCAGCACTCTGGGAGGGGGCGCTGTGTCCCAGAATAAGAGGCCACAGCATGTGCTCCTGACTTCCCTTGCACTTTAATTTCTCAGCCAGCCTGCACCCTTCATCTCTAGCACAGTGACGGCATCCCGACTTCACAAACACGGTCTAGGAATTGTACCCTGACCCAAATATGAAGAATAAAATGTTTCAAAGATTTGTTTGTGAGACTTTATTTAATGCACATTTATGTTAAATGTCTCAGAAACTCAGTGACAACTTGGTTTTTTAAATGATGTACTACACAGTAAACACTCATATTGCATTTCAAATACTGTTTAATAAAACCTTAGAACTTTATTATAAATTTCCAGTCTGAATAAAATTGAATTCCAATGGGATCCTTTTAAAATTTTTAAAAAATTTTTTCATTTTTCAATTAAAGTTTACATTATTTCAGGTGTACAACCCAGTGATTAGACATTACATAACTTATTGAGTGATCATCCTGATATATCTCATACCCATCTTACACCATACATAGTTATTATAATATTATTGCTATATTCCCTATGCTATACTTCACATCCTTATGACATTCCGTAACTACCAATTTATACTTTTTTATCCCTTCACCTTTTTTATCCATCCCCCAACCCTCTCATCTAGCAACCGTCAAAATGTTCCTTGTATCTGTGAGTCTGTTTCTGTTCTTCTTGTTCATTTATCTTATTTTTCAGATTCAATTGTTGGTAGTTATGTATTTATTGTCATTTTATTGTTCATATTTTTAAAAATTCTTTGTAACTCTTTGCATTTCAATTATGATGTGTCTTGGTGTGGCCTCTTTGATTGGAACTCTCTGTGCTTCCTGGACTTGTACGTCTATTTCCTTCACCAGTTTGGGAAAGTTTTCTGTCATTATGTTTTCAAATAGTTTTTCAACTACTTACTCTCTCTTCTCCTCTGGCACCCCCAAGATGTGAATGTTGGTGTGCTTAAAGTTGTCCCAGAGTCTCCTTACAGTATCCTCATTTTGGGGGAGATTCTTTTTCCTATTTGCTGTTACGATTGGATATTTTTTGCTTCCCCATATTCCAAATCACTGATTTGATTCTTGGTTTCATCAACTCCCTATAAATTATTCTTCATTTCAGTTAGTGTATCCTTTATTTCTGACTTGTTCTTTTTTATGGTTCCATATCCTTTTTTATGCTGCTGAAGTTCTCATTAAGTTCACTGAGCATCCTTCTAAACAGTGTTTTGAACTCCGCATCTAGTAGATTGCTTGTCTCCATTTTGTTTAGTTCTTTTTTGGAGTTTTGTTCTGTCCTTTCATCTGGTGGTTCTTTGTTTCCTCATTTGGCAGCCTCCCTAGTTTGCTTCTATGTATTAGGTAGAGCAGCTCAGTCTCCCTGGCT
Organism: Pipistrellus kuhlii; assembly: GCF_014108245.1. Classification (NCBI taxonomy): domain Eukaryota; kingdom Metazoa; phylum Chordata; class Mammalia; order Chiroptera; family Vespertilionidae; genus Pipistrellus; species Pipistrellus kuhlii. The sequence continues at coordinate 2,596,156 of NW_023425416.1, read as the reverse complement.
TCGTAGACTGGCCTAATGCAGTAGGTGTCCTGTAGGGCCCCGTGGCAGGGCCTCCTGTTCCTCTGAGCTAGGCACTTCAGGTGTGTGCCCCAACCCCTGTGGGGCTGTGTACACCCTCCTGTTGTAGGTAAGCCTTGATTGCTGTTGGCATGTCAATAATAAGGATTTAGCCCCAGGCCAATCAGTTGCAAGGTCTGGCTTTGAGCAGTGGCTGTGAGCACTGTGGAGGATCAGGAGTGCAGGGGCCCACTGCAAGCAGCCGGACCTACTCTAGGCTCTGGTGACTGCTGAGTCCACCCTTGAGCGTGTCCCTTGTGGAGGTAGTTGGGTGGTGCTTTGATGTATTCTGAAGCTGTTAACTAGATGCCATGGCTTTGGGGCCTTCTGGGGGGTGCAGGCCAAGTTCTGTCACTGCTTGTGTTCTGCCTGAGGCCTCCTAGCATGAACTACAAAGTGATCTGCAGATGGCTGCTACTTGTGCTGGGCTTGGAGGTGCCCAGAAGAGGCCAAGCTGTGAACCAAAGCTGGCTGCTGCTAGTGCTGGGCCTGGATCCACTTAGTGAGAGGTACTCTGAGGCCAGATGTTTCTTGTTTGAGAGATTTTAAAAAAGTCTGAGGCATGAGCCAAGACAGTCCATTTGTATGGAAAAGCCACTGGAAACAACTTGGGTGGACCCATAAGTTGTCTAGGGCTGGGTATTGGGGAATCGCCAGGGTGAGGCAAACAGTGTGAGCCAGGTTGATGGAGTCTCAGATATGGCAGCTCTGTGGAGAAAGGCTCATCAAAGGAACCATGGCCGCTGCCTGCACTTTTGTCTGAGAAAGCCACCCCTCCAGCCCTGGCCCTGAAGCCAGAGAACTCAGTTCCTCCCTGACTGTACCTGGGAACCCATTAGGCTGGTGCCCCAGTGCTGAAGCTCAGAATGAGTGAGTCTGAGTAAGTCTGTGTGTTCCTTTAAGAGGAACATCTGGGACCCCAGCAGCCCTCTGTCTCCCTCAGCCACAATCCCTGCTGGTTTTTACAGCCAGAAGTTATGGGGACTTTTCTTCTTGGCATTAGAACCCTGAAATATGGGACTTTTGCAGCTGAGATATTCCTCCCGATTTTTATCTGCCACATGTGGACATGGGCCCAATCTAGTCCATGTCTCCATCTCTCCTACCAACCTCGATATGGCTTCTTCTATATATCGTTACTTGTAGGACTTCCATTCAGCTCGATTTCAGGTGGTTCTGAATGATGGTTGTTCTATAGTGTAGCTGTAATTTTGATGTCCCAATGAGGTCCTTTTTTAAAACCTGACATGGGTTTATACACATTTTAGCCACTTCCATTTTCTATACAATGTTTTCTGCTGACTAAACACAATAAACTTAGAGAAAATGACCAGTTGAAATTTGAAAAGGTACTCATTTTAATTAGTAACAGTGTCAATTCTAGAAAACTAGCATGTGAATGCTCTAAACTATTACATTTTTTCTATTTTTATAACATTTTATAAAAGGTTGCCAGATAGCATACAGTTTCTAAAAATGCCCTGGGTTTTTGTTACATTCCATTTTTAGAGGATACACTCAGATCCATGGTAAAATGCAGGCATCACATGATGATTATCTTTGGAAAAACTATTCTCAGTATCTTGTCTCTTCACAGTAGTAGCTTGGCTACCCACTTGTGCGGGGTCTGCTATCGCTAATATGTCATAAAACATTAGTAATAAAACGTTAAGGCTGGATCCACGGGTGGCGAGTATTCCAATGGCAGCAGTAGCCCCGGGGCCTGCATGCCCACTTCACATCATCTATCTAAACAGGAGGGTGAGACCTCCTGACCCCCCTTGCAACCAAGCAAGAAGCAAACATTTTGGGAGAAATGATTACATTTTAAAAACAAATTAAACTCTTCAATTTAGAGATTTTTTATTGAGGGAATGGGTCAATAGAAAAAGCATAATTTTGCCTGTCCCTCGGCAAAACCTGTGCATTGAGACAGTAGCTGTCCCCGTGTGTTTGGAAACAGGGAAGGTTTTGTGCACGTAAAGGCTCACCTTCTTCATTAGTTTTTCTGGAGACACTTTGTTTTCTCCGCGTCCTGTGGCTTAAACGTTCTGCTCCTCACAGACACTCTGTCAGAAGTGTATCCCAAAGCCCCGGGAGATGGCCGAGGGAGAAAGCCAGGCAGGGCTGGAAACTGGAAACCTCGGTGGATCCGAGAGAGGGGCTAATTAACGATTCTTCCGTTTCTAAGCAGCAGAAGGGCCTGGAGCTCAAGTCACCCACCACATTTCCGGAGATGAAACATGAGCTGTTCCTTTAAGAGACTGTGTGGTGAGTTATAGCACAGATGGAAGGTGAAAAAACGGAACTATACTAGCAACACTTCTACAGTATTTATTGTTGCCTAGCAGAAGAAAGCAATAGTAAAGCAAATGTTTACAAAAAATGTGTGGTTTTGTGTGTGTGTGTGTGTGTGTGTGTGTGTGTTTTAACTTTTGTGCTGGGAGCATGACTAAATTTCACCATAGTTACTCCAACTGATGGGCAGTAGAAAATGTTGCCCCAAATATTACTATTTAATCTCCTTCCTCTTCCCCTTCAGCCACATACTGCCACGTGCCAAGCACTTTGCCTTTTATAAAATCCTTCCATCAGACGTGAGCGTTGTTCTGGAGCCAGAGCCATGCTGCTCATGCAGCCTCAAGCTCTAGTCCAAGTCCTCACTCCAGTTCCTGTTCCTCTAGGTTCGTCTGTGGCCTCCTATTCCAGTTCTTTCGGCAGCTGCACCTGTGATTTAAGCATTTGAAGGAAAGGGGAAGAATTAGTCCTGGAAATTCAAGAGCTTTACAGCAAAAACGACATTTACATGCCTCAAAGGATGTACAATGGAGTGGAAATTCTAGCCAGCGAGCCCCTGAAATCATGACAAACAACCACCACAGGCACCTCCACTGGGCACTTGTGATGGGAGCCGATCCAGGGCTGTGAGCACACAGTGAAGACAGCATAGAAATGAGGCCACGTGCTGGCGTCTCTGGGTCAACCCCTGGGAAGAGGCTTAGCAGCGGTGTGGCCTGGGCATCAGCTTTCTCAGGTGTAAGATGACGATGGCAGCATTAACTCATGGCTGTCTTAAGGATCGAATAATATACTACAGATTAGTAATTAATGTTCACAGCTATTCCCCCCCTTTCTTTTTAATTGCAGTTTACATTCAATATTACTCTGCGTTAGTTTCAGATACACAGCAGAGTGGTTAGACAATCATGGGCTTTTCAGAGTGGTTCCCCCTGGATGTTTCAAGTACCTGCCTGGACACAGCTATTAAGATATTATTGACCACATTCCCGCTGTGGGCCGCTCATCCCTGTGTCTATTCTGTAACCACCAATTTGTACTTCCTAGTGCCTTCACTTTTCTTACCCAGTCCCTCAACCTCCCCTCTTCTCTGTATCTGCGAGTCTGTTTCCATTTTGTTTGTTTATTTTGTAACACTTATTTTTAAAACATTTTCTCATTTCTTCCTTGTAAAGAGGTACAGACTCAGACAGGGTAAGCACTACAGTTTGCTTAAGGCCACACAGCAGGAAGTGGCAGAGCAGGGTTTGAACCCAGGTCAGTCTGATTTCAGTACTTATGTCTCAACCACCAAAAAATACCACCACAGCAATATGCATTATGTTGACAACCCATCTTTTCTGTGTGAAGCATGTTTCCACTTTCTTTTCTGTGTGAAGCATGTTTCCACTTCGGTGCTCACTAAAATCTAAAAACAAAATGTTATTCACAAAAGAGAAGCTCAAATCTGACTGCAAGTGAACTTGTAGCTTTGCTTCATAGGTATGACAAGGTCAGTTCTTCAGGGGTTCTGTGTGCAGTTATATCTTCAGTGGGTGACTCACCCTTCACCTACGCGCCACCTTCCAGAGGGTGCTGGGGAGGTCCGGGGACACAGAGTTTGAACAGCAATGACCGAGGCTGCCTCTCCTGTGTTGCCCATGCCCACCTGCCCATGTGATGAACCATCTGGGCCATCTGCCTGGGCCCCTCTTGCAGCTGGTTCTCCGCCCATGACCTTTGTCTAGAAAAGTTTCCCCACTTCTTGCCCGCAGGGAGGACTCTGATGTGCTGCTGTCTCACAACCTGGAGACGGCGGCCCCTTCTGTGGCCTGGCCTCCCTCCCAGCCAGGCCCGTGGAGGGAGCCGTGACTGCACTCGGCAGGGCTTACGGGCAGAACACCAACAGTGAGGAACCAAGGAGCAAAACTAGCCTCAAAGCTGCAATAAAGGAGTAAGACAGTGTGTTCTCTGTATTGTTGAGTGGAAATAAGAACACATTTTATACAGCACTACTCTCAATATCTGTTCATATGCACGACAGGGCTCCAAATTAATAAAAATATTTTTTAAAAAGCAAAATGTGCCATCGACCCAGTCATAAGCCAGAGCCACTGACTTTAAAATAGGACCAGGCTGGCGGTCCAGATCCTGACAACAGCAGGAACGAGCCACGACACCCCTGGTGGCTGGCTGCTTGGGGAGGAAATAGCAAAGCAGACGTCTTACTTCCTACTTCAACACCCCTCTTTGATTTGCCTGTGATGTGGGATGTTAAACAAAACTATAACAGCAGCAAGAAGCCGAAACCGGTTTGGCTCAGTGGATAGAGCGTCAGCCTGCGGACTGAAAGGTCCCAGGTTCAATTCCAGTCGAGAGCATGTACCTTGGTTGCGGGTGTATCCCTAGTAGGGGGTGTGCAAGAGGCAGCTGATCAATGATTCTCTCTCACTGATGTTTCTAACTCTCTATTCCTCTCTGTAAAAAATCAATAAAATATATATATTTTTAAAAGCAGCAAGAAAATATAGGCAAATCTATATATACAGTATCTATAAAAGGCTAATAGGCAAAGTGTACCCTTGGGAGTTTGACCAGGGGACTGGGAGTTGGATTGATCGCTATGATGTGTGCTGACCACTAGGGGGTGGCGCAGAATGAAAGAAGGCCCTGGCCAGCAGCTGACAGCCAGGGAAGGGAGGCCCCAGCCAGCAGCCAGAAGGATCCCTACCAGTGCATGAATTTTGTGCACCAGGCCTCTAGTATTTTATAATCTTTCATAGAAGACATTCTAAGCAGAACATAGAAGACAGAAACCATAAAGGAAGAGACAGCTAGATGTGCTGCTATAAAGATATACAACTTACAAACAGCTGAGAAGCAACAAGCAGTATTGTTAGGCTCCGTTTGCCCTTCACTTGTTTAAAATTGTCTAAGAACAGCGTGTTGCCTGCACATGTATGTGCAGTGCCTCACCAGTGCACACAGCCTGGCTGGGCAGGGCGGGAGGCTCTCAAATTCCTCACCTCTGGGCGCGTTCCTGCTCCTGCCGGCACCCGGGTGTGTGTGTGTGTGTGTGTGTGTGTGTGTGTCCAGGAAGGCCTGCTGGAGGAACTGGAATCCATCAGGAGACCTACAGTGTCCATAGGGCTTCACCCTGAAGTGGAATGTGGGGGATGGAGAGAGAGAAAGAGAAAGGAAAAAAGGGGAAGGGGGGAGAGAGAGAGAGAGAGAGAGAGAGAGAGAGAGAGAGAGAGAGAGAGAGAGAGAGAGAAAGGGAGTGGGGAGAGAGAAAAAGGGAGAGAGAGAGAAAGGGAGAAAGGAAGAGAGGTGGGGAGAGATAGAGACGCAGATAGCGGGCAGTGGAACAGGAAGGGTGAACACTCACTCCTGATATGCCATGCACTTTCTTTGGTTTAAAAAGTCACATTAATTAGAACCAGACCTGTGGGGTCAATTTGAACAGAGGAGGGTGTGGGGATAGGAAAGGTGCCTGTCAGGGGAAGTCTCAGGAATAGGGGTTCTATTGGATGTCACAGAGCCGTGGTGGCCAAAGTATAGACACCAATTAAGCAGCAGCACCCGGAAACCTGTCCGATGTGCATTCTCAGGGGCCCTGAGACCCACCGACTCAGAAGCTCTGGGTGGGCTCAGCCTCCACCGGTGGGCTTCCGGGGGTTTTGAGGCACGCTAAAATGTGAGGCTCACTCCCATGGACATTAGAAAAGCAAAGTACAGGGCAGGGCAAAAGAGGATTACATAGGAAGATAATACAATAATCTATAATAATAAAACCATAATATGTAATCAGTCCAGAAAGCCATATGACCTTCTGGATGTCATTCCAGACAACCTTCTAGATCAGTGGTTCTCAACTTTCCTAATGCCATGACCCTTTAATACATGCTGTGGTGACCCTCAATCGTAAAATTATTTTTGTTGCTACTTTATAACTGTAATTTTGCTACTGTTAATGAATTGTAATGTAAATATCTGTGTTTTCCGACTGTCTTAGGCTCTGCAGCAGTGGTTCTCAGCCTGTGGGTCACTGGGTCGCCTAGAATCTAGATTAGGGGTGTCGAACTCAATCAGAGAAGGGGCCAAAATCTAAAATCCAGCCTAAATCGCGGGCCGAATGGTTTACTGAACAGTCATAAACTGTCATTGTGATGGAAACGCAGCGGAGTGCAGTGATGACAGCGTGGTGCGGGCCACATTGCAAGGCCTGGCGGGACGGATTTGGCCCACGGGCCTTGTGTTTGACACATGTGATCTAGATGAAGCTGCTGTGGCAGGGGCCGAGGCAGAGGCACTTAGGGTGAGCAATTAAGGTGATCAGGGAGGCAGGCAGAGTGGTTAGGGATGATCAGGCAGGCAGGCAGGGGAGCAGTTATGAGCCAGCAGTCCCATATTGTGAGAGGAATGTCCGACTGTGGGATCAGGCCTAAACTGGCAGTCAGACATCCCCCAAGGGGTTCTGGATTGTGAGAGGGTGCAGGCCAGGCTGAGGACATCCCCATGCACAAATTTTGTGCACTGGGTCTCTATTCTATATATATAAAAAGCCGACTGGAATGACTGGTTGCTATGACACCCAGGCCAGTGAACCTGGGCTGGCTGGCCAACCTCCCTTGGCCCCTCCCCCGAACCACCCCTGCCCTTGATTGGCCTCTCCCACCCTGATCGAGGGCAGGGCAGCCGGCCAACCCCCCAGTGGCCCTTTCCCCTGGGCAGCACCACCCCAATTGGCCCCGCCCCTGATCGCCCGCCCCCTATCCGATTAGTGGGCGGGGTAGGCTGGCCAACCTCCTGCAGCCCCTCCCCCAGCCTGGCTCTACCTCAGATGGGCCCCTCACCCCTATCAGGGGCAGGGCCGGCAGCCCGACTGCCTGAGGCCCCTCTCCCTGGCTGGCTCCACCTTGATGGGCCTCCACCATCCCCATTAGCCCGCAGCCCCTCCCCCAGCCAGCTCCACCCAGGATTGCCCCTCCCCCCAACCAATCAGGGGTGGGACTGGCTGGCCCACCTCGCATAGCCCCTCCCCCAGCTTCTGACCCCCGATTGTCCCCACCCACCCCATTCGAAGGCAGGGCTGGCTGGCCCACCACTCACATCCCCTCCCCCAATTGTCCCTCCCATTCCAATCAGGGGTGGGGCTTGCTGGCCAATCGCTGTCAGCCCCTCCCTTTAGCCGGCCTGGCCCTGATAGGGCCCAATCAGGTCCAGCCGGTTGGCCAACCTCCCGCCATCTCTTCCCCCAATCCATCCTGATTGGGGCCAGGCCAGCCAGACCCCACCGGAGCATGAATTTGTGCACTGGGCCTCTAGTTAATACATAATACAAGAATAAACTCTGTTTCTCATACAACTCTATACCTCCTGTCGCCCACCCTGTATAAAAACTCTTTTTCCCTCTAGCTATTAGGGAAAGGCAATTTATGGTCTATCTAGTTTCTGGTGACTATCTGCTCTTGTGAGATAAGTTTGAAACATTACCTGGCTTTCTCCCATGGAGATTCCCTGCATGAGAGCCTAACATTTCCAAAGCAATGACCAGGATAGGTGTTGTGGCTTGTAGCTTCTCCTGGTTTCTTTTTTGGAGGCAAGAAAAAGGAGCCAAAAAAGGGAGTTTAAGACAAAACTGGGGCTGCCCAGCCGGTGTGGCTCAGTGCTTGAGCCTCGACTTCTGAACCAGGAGGTCACGGTTTGATTCCCGTTCAGGACACAGGCCCGGGTCGCAGGCTCCATCCTAGTGTGGGGTGTGCAGGAGGCACACGATTCCCCCTCATCATTGATGTTTCTATTTTGCTCTCCCTCTCCCGTCCTCTCTGTAATCAACAAAAATATATTAAAATTTAAAAAGGAGAACTCTGTGCCTTAGACTTGAAGGTGTGCAGGAATGGAGACAGCGGGGAAACGGAAGCGGGAACAATGGCAGGCCTACCAAGAAAGAGCTTGACCTAGGGAGCAGGCCAAATGAAGGACCGAGAAAACCCTGGGTGACCTAAGGAAAAGGGGACTTGGGAGTTGCCCTGGATTATGTGGTCATTGAAACAAGGGGAGAAGGTAAGATGGGAAAGAGGAGAAAAATCACAGAAGGAGAGGATCTGGAGAGCCTTGTTATAGAGAGAGAAGGTCTTATAGATGAGACATGGGAGAAATGGCCAGAGGTGGCGATGAGGCCGAGAGTCTAGAATCTTACATTCTGTGATCATAAGGACTGTTTTGACTACGGCAGCTGCTCACAGGATTACACCAAAGACTTTCCCAACCAGACACTGAGCAGTGTCTGCAGGCGCCAGCTGGAAGCAGCACAGGGACACACAGAGAGGCGAGGCAGAAGGGGATGAGAGAATGTTGGAGGTGCCTTGTTTGGCACAGCAGCTTATGCACAGGTGGCTTCCGAGAAGAGTCTAAATACTCATCTCAGATGGTGAGCAGTAAACGGACCACAGAACTTTCTTATGAAAGGAAACCATGCATTTGCTGTGAGGGATACATCTATACAAGCCTAATGTCTTTGCTTTGGACTACTGTCTATATATACAGTATAAAAGCTAAGTGACCAACTGGCCGACCACTCAACTGGTCGCTATGTTGCACACTGACCACCAGGGAGCAGACGCTCAACACAGGAGCTGCCCCCTGGTGGTCAGTGCACTCCCACAATGGGAGCACTGGTCAGCCAGAAGCCAGGCTCATGGCTGGCTAGTGCAGCAGTGGTGGCGGGAGCCTCTCCCACCTCTGCAGCAGTGCTACCAAGCGGTGGTGGCAGGCACAACAGGGCCAGGAAGAGCAGGAGTGATAGTGCCAGGCCCTAGCTCCTTCCTGGCTGCCTGCCACTTGGTACTCTGGTATATTCCTCGGAGGATCAGGTGAAAACCGGCAGTCCAACATCCCCGGAGGGGTCACAGATTGCAAGAGGGTGCAGGCCAGGCCAAGAGACCCCACTAGTGCACAACTGGGGCCCAGGAAGGACACGGGAGGTTGGCCAGCCAGAGAGCGACCATCGGAGGGCTCAAGGGTGTGTCCGGCCTGTCTCACTCAGTCTGGGTCAGCCAGACTCTAGCAGCAAGCTAACCTACCAGTCAGAGCATCTGCCCCCTGGTGGTCAGTGCACGTCATAGCATGCAATTGAGCAGGCTTAGCATATTATTAGCATATTATGCTTTGATTGGTTGAACCAGTGACTGGTCAACCAGACACTTAGCATATTAGGCTTTTATTATATAGGATACAAGACAAATAAAACAGGCTTTCAGATCTGGCCTGCAGACTGGCAGTTTTCAAAGTTTTCAGTACCTGGCCTACACACTAACTCTCCTTTAAGCTGGTTAAAAGGGCAGTTCCTCGGAGAAGATAACCTTTAGCCCAGCAAGTTGAACAGATTTTCCTTTATTCTCTGCTGCCAACTTCACTTCAGGGTCTTGTGCCAGAAGCATGAAATAGAGGGTAAACATTAAAATGAAAAAAATATGATCTTAGGATATAAATGGACTATTTAAGATATATTCTAGAAAATACAAAAATCATATTTCTAAGTCCTTGAGAGGAAAATAATCTTTTTCTTCTTAAAGTTTTCTAGGAGTAATTTCTAAGTACATTTTTGGTATTCAGGAATCTAGTTAGGAACCTCAGTAAAAAGGAAAATCACAAAACTTCAAAATTGTATTTCAATTTTAACCGTATCCTTAAAAATCCGGGAGTTAGGGGGCATCTCTGTCCTACGGCACAAGAGGGGGGACCCCAAAACCTTAGTTCCCCCTCTCCCCGTGAGAGGTGCCTCCCCTCTGACTGAAGTGAGCGCAGGCGCGTCTCCTCTGGCTGCCAGAGGCCTCCCTTGGCGCTGGGGCCTGTGGTAGCCTTGCTGATGGCATCTACAGCTTTCCATCGAGTCCGTGATGCACATTTTGTGACGGTTGAGGCGCCCTGAACAGAGTTGTGGGTTCACCGTGGTCAGCTGCGTGTGCCCCACACCCGCCAGGGCCTTTCTTAGTTTTCGCATCTCCATGGAGCTGCAGGCCCTGTTGGCTGCATGTGCACAGGGGTGTGGCCACTTAAAATACCTTCTGAACCACGATGAGGCAAATGTGGCAGAATGTGACACGTGTGCAGGAATTCTTTATATTCTATTTGAGCTTCTGAAAGTCTACAATGATTTCAGAATCAGTAGATTTAAAGAGTCTTTTACAGATCACACCATGACCTGGCGTTAAAGCAGACGTTTATTGTGTGTGCAGCGGGCATAAGCAGGGCAGCGGGAGGGAGCGGCAGACAGCAGCCCGGGCATTTTCATCAGAGGCGATGCATGCCTGCCCCCCCCCCCCCCCCCCCCCCCGCGGCGTCTTACAGGGCCCGCAGAGAAGCTGCGGGATGAGCTGTCCCTGAGGCACAGGCAGAGGCTCCGCAGGCCCAGCCGGGCTCTGGCAGCAGCGGGAGGCGCACGCCCTGCACACAGGAAAGGCATTTCCAAGCACAGGCCCCGGAGTGCACTTCGAAACAGCCTTTCTTTCTTAGTTGACATGAAAACACACAACGTAAAAGTGACAGCCCTGTAGGACTGAGTGGGAATGTAAAGTGTAGTGCGTAGTGGACAGTACACGGAGGGTACCTGTGCTTTAGGATCTGGACTCAAAACAAGTGCTCTCTGTTGAGGGAAAGGCAGTGTTTTGACTGTGAAGATGGCAACCCCTGCACTGTATGCTCCATGCCACCGAGGCCGGCCCTGCCTGACCCCTTGTGGCCTCCCCGACCCCTCGGCGGGGGCCTGGCGGGCTGGGGGCCCCATGTAAATACTTGTCGCATTAATGAGTGAGTGGTCCGTTGGAATGGGACAGACGTGGGGAGGCAGGTTTGCTCAGTAGAGCATTCCCGCAAAAGGCAGGGAGCTGGGTCAGATGATCGCTGGAACTTCATTCTCTCTTCCATTTTAAAAAGAGCTCTCTTCATGCCTTTCAGACTAATGTTATTTTCAGACCGTACCACCACTGAGGCAGCTTGGCTATGCTTCACTGGTGACTGGTTACAGAAGTGATCGTTTCTCAAAACAACCCCTCCCTCCCCCCCAGAGGGCTGGCTGCCAGGAGAGGAGCAGGTGCAGGGAATCTTGATGTTGTGCCCAAGCACAGGCAGAGAACGCTCACCTGACCTCATGTGACCCCCAGCAAGGGTCAGAGTCCCCCTAAGGCAGGTCAGGGTGGGGGGCGGCCAGCCTACAGGAGAGATGAAGCCTGTGAAATCACCTGGGCGGGCCCTGCCCAGGCATTGGGGTGAGTTAACTAAACGTTTGACCAAATAGAGCAGGCTTATTTTCAAGCTGGTAATTTTCTATGGCCAAAGAATGATGTTATGAATGTCCAACCGGCCCTAGGCAGAGAGAAGGTTCCGCACCCCTGCCTAAGAGACAGTCGGCTTTGATCTAGAACAAAGGAATGTTGTCAGCTCTGCATTGCCAGAGGATGAGAATGGAGACCTGTGTGTGTGTGTGTGTGTGTGTGTGTGTGTGTGTGTGTGTATAAGTAACAGCTTTCTTCATTTAAAATGTATAGCTTTTTGAAGCAGTAAAAGAACAAGCTTACATGAAAAATTGTTTAAAGCACCTTGAAAAAAATGGTGATTCTCCAGCTCTAGCAGGTTTGGCTCAGTAGATAGAGCATCGACTTATGAACTGAAGGGTCCCAGGTTCAATCCCAGTCAAGGGTATGACCTCAGTTGCAGGCTCAATCCCTAGCTCTGGTCAGGGCTCCTGAGGGAGGCAACCAATAGATGTGTCTCTCTCACATCGATGTTTCTCTCACTGTCTCTCCCTCTCCCCTCCACTCTCTCTCAAAAAAAAAAAAAAAAAAAAAAATCAATGATGAAATATCCTCGTGTGAGGATTAACAACAAAATGGTGACTCTCTGTGATGAATAATATATTAACTATTTTGTCAATGTCATCTCTTGACTAAAATTACACACAAGTTTTAAAATAATAGCAAATCATCGCCCACCCAAGACCCTTGGACATCCACCTTTCTGCCTCCATAAAATCTATCTTAGCAGTGACAGGAGAAATGTGCTCCTGGGACTGAACTGCAAAGAAAAGAACATTCTCATCCATCAGCAGCAGTAATAGTGAATCATAGTAAATATTCAGACGGAAATAGTAGTAAAATACTTAAAGCTACTAATTTGTGGAGACACTAACCTGACGTTTACCGTGTGCCACACAGTGAGGAGGTCAAAAGCAAAAGTGGTCTATGGACAATGCGCCCGGCTTCCTGCAGGGCGAAGGCACCAGGCACCCACCAACGATGGCCTCACTCCCAGGGCGCCATTCTTATTCCCACAGCAGCTCCTCAGACCTCCACGTCAGCTCGGAGCCGCTGGCGGGAACTAAAGCCTGACCATGGACTCAGAGCTGAGTTTCAATGTCAAGTGTAGCGCTTCCTGCCTGTACCTCCCAGGTGAGTGACTTCACTTCTCTAAGCCTCAGCCTCCTTTCAGTGAACTGGGGAGCATCCTGATACCTACCTTTTGGGGTTGTGAAGGTGATCGTGTGAGTTAGTTCGCACAATGAAGCTCACTATAGTAAGTGCTAGTGATTTAGATGTTAGTATTATTGTTAGTGGATGTATATCCTGGGGGTAGCCAGCAATGCCGACCTCCCGGGAGCCAGTTAGTGAGATGGTCCTGACACTACGATGAGCAGGATGAGCTGAGACGCGGCTGGCGCTGGCTCACCGCTTCTCCCTCCGTCTACTTACAGGCTTAAGGTAGGCCACGTTGCTGTGACGAATGTCGTTCAGGAGCTGATCTCTGGGAGTGATTTCCACCAACGGGGGCGGCCTGTTTTTGGGCACGGGTTTCAGCGTTTTGATCACATCTTTGAGGTTGGTTTTCTCCTGGCTTTCTCTGGCTTCCGGCATCCGGGATTTGCGCTGGGTCCTCTTGAGCTTCACGCCCCGGAAGGAGTCGGGGTCCGTCCTGTGTGGAGGGGACTGCGATGGCTTTCTCATCGCTTCGTTTCGCCGGCCGAAGGGGACCGCTGGGGGGTTGGGAGGACGGGGAGGAGGCTGGAGGAGCTCCTGCAGACTGGAATCTGGCATCGGTCCCCCCAGCATCTCCCACATCCCTGGCGGCAGGCCCAGCCCGTTCTCCAGCATGGCGATCAGCCTCCTCTGCTCTTTGAGCTGCTGTTGCTTTTGCTCCTCCTGCCTCTTCTGCCTTTGTTTATCTTGGTTTCTGGTGAGCAGGTTGGTCACCACCATTCTGGGGCCTGGGAGCTCAAAATGGTAGCCCATCTTCAGGAGCGTGTTGTTGGCCTTGAGAAGCCTGGATATCTCCATCTCGGCCTGGTGGCCCAGCATGTGCCTCTGGTTGTGGAAGCGCAGCTCAGTGAGCGTTTCGTTGAACTGGAGGCACCTCATGATGGCCACGATGCCCTTGCCGGTGATGAAGTTGGACTCGATGTTGAGCGTGGTGATGCTCCTGTTCTCACGGAGCATGTTGGCCAAGGCGAAGGCCACGTTCTCGTCCGCACCCACGTTGGCTAGGCTGAAGGTCTTGATGTGCTTGTTTTTCTTCATCGCGTTGACAAAGTCCAGCAACATTTCCTTGGGGATGTTTTCAATGTTGTTCAGGTTGAGTTCCTTCATGTCAGGATCATTCTGTCTGACTCGCCTCAAGCTGATGTCTAGGTCGGTTTGGTTTCCTGAAGGCCTTGCACTTACCTTCAAGAAACTGGTATCTAGAGCTAACTTTTTAGGGTCTAATTTTGATACTTTTTTCTCACTTTTTTCTTGGGCCTCTGGTCTGTCTTTCTGTTCTTCAAAGGCTGTGTTGGTTTTCTGCTGGCAGTTGCTCTCACCATTTCTGATTGGCTCCTTTATTTTGCCTTTCTCTTCTCTTTTTGTTTCTTCATCACTCCCTTCACTCTCATCTTCTCCGTCATCATCTTCATCATCTTCGTCTTCATCATCCTCGTCTTCCTCCTCCTCCTCCTCCTCCTCCTCCTCATCATCATCATCATTGTTATCCTCACTGTCTGTTTCTTGGACATTGTTGCTGCCCTTTGATTCTCTTTTACTTGCAGCGATTTCATTATTGAGATTTTCCCTTAAATACTGGGCCACTTTTTTATTACCTTTGTTCATTTCTTCATGCTGCTCTTGAGTGTTTTCCTGAAAGAGAGGTTTATGAGGGTTAGAATACATAGTGGTGCAGAAATATGAAGTAGAGCAATATCTACTGGAGATAATAAAAAGGTTTATTATTGAGAAAAACTAAGCTAACAAACTATGTATAGTATTCCATTTGTGGGACACACACACAGCATAGAAAAGTTTATAGATGTGTAGGGGAAAAGTCTGTCATATTATTCACCAAATTAGTAGTTATCTTTTAGGAAGAGAGGTAACCATTAAGGTAAGTGAAGAGGGGAAGCATTTAGAGCTTATTCACTTGTTACAGTGTGCAATTCAGGGGTGTTTGTGTGTTTTAAACTTTGTAGAGATTTAATTTTTTACAGGCACACTAGAGGCCTAGTCATGAAAATTCATGCACTGGAGGGGGGGCCCTCAGCCCAGCATTTCCCCTCTCAGTCCGGGAGCCCTCAGGGACAGTTGGTGACTTGGCGATCAGGGAAAGGTGATGCTTCCATCACATTTCTACTGCTGTCACTGCCAGCAGTGCAAGCCGTGGCCAACCCTGGTTACCTAAGCCTGGGTGGCTGGGCAGCCATCATCTGAGGCTTGTCTGTGGCTTGGTCTGGCCCTGGGGGGCTGGGATTGAGGGTGGGTCTGGCTGCACCATGTGCCTGCCATCCCCCACCCCTCGGATGGGCTGAAAGAACTGTGGGACTCTGGTGGGGCTGAGGGGACTGGGCACCACCATCTTGTGGCTATGGGTGCCACCATATTTGTTATGGTGTAGTGGTCAATTTGCATATTCCCTCTTTATTAGTTAGGATAAACACACATTTTGGGCGGCTGTGTTTTACTTCATTCCATATATTAAAATGAAACCTAGTAGATTTTGTGTTCAGACTCTATATATTTTTTAAATGCTGAACAATTTCAGAAGCAGCTAACAATTATTTGTTTTGAAACCTTATGGAGCTGTCTACCAACACACTGTTTTGTATATAGCTGAGTAGATAACATTGTATTTAATAACCCAGAATTACACAATAATTTCATTATTATTATAACCGATATTTACACTCGTCATATGTTTGCTAATCTACTAAGTTATATACATCAAGTTTCCCTAAAAATAACATTGTGGGGGAAATGGGAGCAGTTTGGTATTTTGGACTGCACCGAAAGCTTGGCTTGGTCCCTCAGCTCTGTGAAAACTGCCCTGGCCACTCCAGAGCAGGCTCACTAGTCTCTCTCCTTTCCAAGGCCGTCTCTAGGAGAAACCAAATATTTCCAGCTGCAGAGGGGCAGGATTATGCAGAGCTTTAGGAAAAATTGCTCAGTCCGGAAAGGAAAGTGGCCATCTTTATCAATACTGTCTATTAGACTGTTGGCCAGTATGTCTCATAGGTGTCATTTTGAAAGCCGGTTTTAGCAGTTGAGTCACAGGTTCATCCGAACAAGAGCTTGATCTTTTTGCACATAACAAATGGTAGGTTGGGAGTGACACGTGACAGTCCCTTAGCAATTGTCACCTTCCCCAGCAGGGGGAGCAGCCATCAAGCTGTTTACATTCTTTCAAGAGAAGAAAGGATGTGGAAAGTATCCAGTTTTCTTCTGGAATAATTCATATAGAATTGGATTTTACTCCAATTATAAAATGTCTGAAAATTGAATCTTAAACTTTTAACCTTATCAAGCAAGCCATTTGTTTTCTTGAGTTCAGAACATGTTTACATTCCCCTGACCTGAACAGTTTATAACTTGTTCACCTGCGGCCTGTTGAGAGTTAATGTGTCAAAAATCTATCGATATTATCAGGGATAACGAAAAGAGACTTTACTTAGGGGGGTCTCTATTGGAAAAAATCTGCTAAATACAATCCATTTATAGATTCAACCACAATTCTACTTTTCATAGGACAATATTTAAAACAGCTTACTAGGTATTAATCTCTAAACTAATCCCATAAATTATCAAGTGACCTGCGGGAATATTGGACACTCTCAGTTATTTGACGGGCCCAGCTGTAGGGTATGGGCTGGACCTCAGGAGTCCGTGCCCTGGAAGCTGATGTGAAGGACGGCATGTATGTACATGCCTGAAGCGAAGGCACAGAACTTCCGTCAGCATCTTAAAGGGGCTCGTGAGCCAAAAAATGATTAAGAACAACTCTTCCTGGGCTGTGAGTTAATTCATTAAATATCACGCCTGTAGACTACAAGCTTTCCTGCACAGCAAACTCAATAGCCATTTAAAAAAGGAGGCATTTATAAGACATGACCACCTTTCCCCATGTAAGTGTTTCAGAGAGTCCAATCTTAAATAGTATGATTTAATCTTTAAGTGGCAACAAAACAACTCATGACACGTCATCTTGCAAAATAACCTTTGCCACGCGGCCCCCTGGCAGGCCAGCGCGCTGCCGGCACCCAGCCCCGTTACCTGGGCGGGCACGAAGGTGACCGGGACCCGCTCGTCCTCCAGCAGCCGCCGGGACGCCTTCTGACAGTACATGTAGTCCACCAGGGACCTGTGGTCGAAGCTGCCCGTCGGGGGCTTGTCGGTTTGGTCTTTCTGGATCATCCCCACGGGGAGCCGGGGGTCCGGGGCCAGGACCTCAATCTCCGACTGCAGCTCCAGCAGCTCCTCGGGGGACAAGTTGGCCAAGATCTGATCTTCATCGATCTCCTCATCAAGTTCTTCTGGGTCTGAACTCCTGCTGTGCTCAGACATGATTCTCTTCCGTGCTGGTTTCTGTCTTCCTAGAAAAGGAGAAACAGTCAGAGAGGACCTAAAAAGCTCTCAAGAAGGCTCCCCGGTTGACAAAGGTCCCAGGCCACCACCCTGGGACAGAGTCCCGCAGCGACCGGGCTGGCGGGCCCCGGCGGCTATATTAAGCCGGCTTGGCTGGGGCGCAGCTTGCGGAGCCACCGCGCGGCTCTCTCTCTCTCGGGCAGCTTGAGTCAGCTGTGCAAATCCATCTGACATTTCGGCAGCTGCTGGGCTCGGAGCTCCGGCTCCTCTGCAGAGTGGCGGGGCAGGGGGGGGGGTTGGAGGGGGGGGGGGGCTCCTCTCAGGCTCTCATTCTGTCTGTTCCTGCTGACCGCCACCCTCCCAGAGCCCTTCCTTTTATTTAAACAATTAAAGCAACTCACGATATTTCGAGATGCAGATCCAGCCAGCGCCTCGGGGTCTACTGAAGTGGGACCCGCCTCTTCTCTGCGGTGCGGCCCGGACTGTCCCTGAGTGAAAGCCGAGCCTCAGCGACAGGCTCATCTGCTCCCAGATCCTGTGACCTGGCAGGTGGGGCGGACGGCACTTGGATTGCCTCTGCGAGGGGGACTCTGAACACTTTAAGTCATTTGTTTTTCTCGAGTGTCTGTGCAGCCGGGATCCATGGCAATGGATCTGAACTGAAGTGTCAAAACAAAAACCAGAAGCCCTCATGGGAGTGCTTCCTGGCTTCAGAGGACGTTGGTACCTTTCACATACGGCAATGTTTATCCCACTGGCAAAGGTGTGATTTGAACTAGCCATCCTACTTTTGGAATCTTTTATCCATGTTTTCATTCCACAGGTACAGCCCACATGGATGAAATGACAGGCGCACAAGATTATTTAACACCACAGGGAAACACTGTGTGTTGTGTGTGTGATGAAACGTGAAAAGAATACATGTAATTGAACACATTTTGTCAACATAATGCATCCTTGGAAAGATTCACAAGACATAACACTCTTGGATAATTGGAAGGCTACGGGCTGTCTGAAAAGGACTCTGTTTCTCTGTGTCCTTTAAAAACTTGAACTCTGTGAGTGTAATACTTATTAAAAATATACATTTATTGTATAAAAACTAGGACAATACAAGGAAGCACAAAGAAAATGGAAATTTCCCCTTATCCCACTACTAAGGGCCATCACTATGAACATTTTCGTTTGTCATTGTAGTCCTTTCTGCTAGCATATAAACCCAACATCTTGGTACTTGCGAACCACATGCGGCTCTTTGGCCCCTTGAGTGTGGCTTGGCGTTAGAACCACTTCTTCAGAATAGACTCGCCCAGGCCGACAACCGACTTCTGCGCCTGGGCCAGGAAGTTTCAGTCACACTGTACGTGCACACCCGCATGTGTCATTTTGTGGGAGAGCCACACTTAAGGGGCCAAAGAGCTGCGGTTTGCCAACCACTGCTCTAGGCAGGGGATGTACCTGCAACCAAGGTACATGCCCTTGGCCAGAATTGAATCTGGGTCTCTTCAGTCCGCAGGTTGATGCTCTATCCACTGAGCCAAACCGATTTCGGCAACTCAGATTTTTAGAAGAAATTGTTTATAAAGAAAATAGAAAAACATCAATAACAGTACGATATTATTGCAACTCATCATATATAAATGAATATATAGATACAAAATTATTTGTGAGGTATAAAAATTTTACAATTCTAATCTATTATTTATAAATATTTATAGTATTGATATATAGTATATATTTAATATAATACATATTGAAATAATATATACATATTAAATATGTTTTTTACTGATTTTTGAGAGAGAGTAAAGGAGAGAGAGAAACATCAATGAGAGAGAAATGTTGATTATCTGCTTCCTGCCTGCCCCATACTGGGGATAGAGCCTGTAACCTGGGCTTATGTCCTGACCAGGAATAGAACCTTGTGCATGGGATGATGCTCAGCCAACTGAACCATACTGGCCAGGGCTCAAATAATATATTTTTAAATATTGTAGTTATAGTAATAATAAACAATTAGAAACAAAATTCATAATTTTGACACATTTTATACACACACATATCTAGCAAAACTTATATGAAAAAAGTCAAAAGTGAGTTAAACTGATGTTTTAATATTTTTTTCCTACCTCAGTGGTTGACCTTGAACTCCTTGGAAGGCTTTCAATTTATACAGGCAAATGATTCCCCAGAAAGGTATTGCCAATTTACCTGCATAATCATTTTAAAGTAAAGCACACAACCCCAGCCAGGTCTTCCTATGCCCTGGGAGAGGGAAGTGGAAGCTTGGCCCGGGCAGGGAGATCTGTGAACCACTCTGCCCATCACTGATCTGCAGGCAGTTATTTCATAGGCTCAGTCTGCAGGCCGGTGGTCTAAAAGGACTTGACCAGAAAGAGTTTTGTGTTCAAGGAAAACCGGGCCATGTTACATTCTGCATTTGTCTTTTAGAGATTTCTAAAGTTTATTATCTTTAAGATACTCTGAAAAATCATAGAAGAAAGAAACACATTTGTCTAAGCCCAAATTTCCCAACCATATTTAGTTAATGCACACTTTTTTATTCCAAAAATCCCTTCATATCTTGTGCAATTAAACTTCCCAAAATTCACACTTTGGAAAATACCGACCTGATTAAGAGAGAGGAAGGTCTGGAATCAGTCTGAAGGATTCAAGCCCCAGCTCTACCTGAGTGACCTTTGACGACCTATCCCAGTTTTCTCATCATAGAAAAGGGATGCAGAATAAGATTTAATATATGCAACTACTCGGAGAACTAAATGATGTTATATAGAGACATATATGTAAATTAGGTGGGATGGTGCATAACAGGGTAAACCCTCAATAAATGTTAAGTATTACTATTCTCATATTTCATGGATAATCACAGAAACATTTGAAGTGAAACAAAGCCAGTCATAAGATGTAATGCATTTTGTAAACCATTTCCACAATTGAAACCATTATATTGACAAGAAACAAAAGAACTTAAAAAATCTTGCTTTTACAGAAAGAAACTCTGAGACTTCTATCTATCTATTTATCTATCTATCTATCTATCTATCTTATTGATTTTTTTACTGAGAGGAAAGGAGAGGGACAGAGAGCTAGAAACATCGATGAGAGAGAAACATCTATCAGCTGCCTCCTGCACCCCCCCCACAGAGGATGTACCTGCAACCAAGGTACATGCCCTTGACCAGAATTGAATCTGGGTCTCTTCAGTCCGCAGGTTGACGCTCTATCCACTGAGCCAAACCGATTTCAGCAACTCTGAGATTTTTAGAAGAAATTGTTTATAAAGAAAATAGAAAAAACATCTTATGTATAAATATGAAGCTTTCCCCAGAAAATGATCTGAACTGCTGCTAGTGAGCTTTCAGATTCAAATTCTATTCCGATGAATTCCACTTGATTTGATGCCATTAAATGTGCTGGATGATCAAGCAGATTCTGGAGTCTCTGTGAGAGACGCACCTTCAGTGAATGCCTCATCTTCTGACTCAGTCTGTGGGGCGGGCACATCCTCCCAGCTGCTTGCATTGTGCTTCTGCCCACATGCTGACAGGGAGGGTCTGTGGTGGAATCAACCTCACTTGGCACACAGATGACCTGGCTGTGCTTTCTCTTAACGAGTTGCTGCGGCTGCCACCTCAGCAGCTTCTCACCTCAGAAGGCTGCTCCGATACCACAGCCGCAGACGCAGCTAACTGGGGGTAACTGACCACCGTTAGGGCCCGATGGGCATCAGGTCAGAGTCCCCAGCGGAGGCCATGGAATGCATAGACACCCTGGGCCCCACCCGGGGCCACGGAGTCAGGGTGCTCAGGTTTGGGCTCAGGAATCTGTGGTTTTTGAAAGCTCTTCAGGTGAGTCTGAGGTGTAAGTAGGTGTGACAGTCCCAGCACTAGGGCAGGTCACTTGCTTTACAGCCCGAGCTTACGAGACTCTCTGCCCCAGCATGCACCTGGCAGCTGAATGTGCCAGGCTGGAGGCATCTGAGAAACAGCAGGTGCAGGAGGACTCTCTGACCTCTACTGCCGCTCACACCCTCGGGCCTGTCACATGTCCCCAGAACTTGCTCTTCGTGTGGCCAGATAAAAACAGTTTAACCTTCGGAGCCTCCGGTCCCTCACGAAGGCTCCATGAGTGAGAAACATACATGAAGGGAATGTGCACGCCTTCTGCTCACCGATCTGTTCTCAGTGAGTCTGATCCACGGGCCCCCAGACAAGGCGGAGAGCAGCGGGAAAAAGAATAAGAACTCTTCCTTCTCTGCAAGTCAACCCAGCTGCGTCCTTCACAGCAAAGGTGGGATGGTAAGGGACCTCCTTCACAGGAGTTTTGAAAAACCCCCAAATAAGCCATGGTAAACACTAAACTATTATTATAACAGCACCAACGATTTGTGTGATTCTCTGTCTAGAAAGTGTCTGATTCCTAACAGATACTGTTCAGGACTGAAAAAAATAGATGGCTTTTCATTCTTCCCAGAGAGCACGGAGCGTCCACGTGAAAGAGTGTGCGCAGCTTGGATACATTCATGAGGAGCCTGAGGCGAGAGGAACGCTGCTGCCGTAGTCGCTGACCCACCCCCAGCCACGGCGGGCCAGCCTGGCTCTGCCACCTCCTCCAGCCGCGCCCTGGCGGGACCTGGGCGGGTTTCTCCCGCTGCCTCCTGATGTTCCCAAAGGAATCAGTTCCGTCCTGGCCATGGCGTCTGCTCCCTTAGCCCTTCCGCTTGGGTCACCAACACTCCGCTCACTGGCTCCAAGTTCCCAGACGGTTTCGTGAGTTCGAAACAAATGCTTGGCCCTCTCCTCCACCCCCTGGCCCGTGGCGGCGCGGCCTCCGGATTTGTGAGGCAGGCGCTCCCCTGGAGCCCAACAGGATAGATCCGTCTCTTCACACAGCAATCTTCAATGCTTCGTCACCTCTACTGACCTCCTTTTGCAGGTATTAGAGCTGAGATAGGCCTTTGAGCCCAAGGCTGGCGGCCTGCGAGCCGGTTCTTGCTGGTGTCCCGGCCCACCCGCCAGCCAGCAGAGGGCAGCTCCCAGGCCGGCGCACTGGTGGGAATGAAACGGTGAAAAAAACGATCAGGTTGCAGATGCTGGAATCAGCTACGGCAGCACGGTCACCTTCAAACACCACCGAGAGCAGTAAGACATGGAGAGACAGGTTCCGGGATCAAAATCCGTCTGGAGAAGGCTGGGTTACAGAAGTTAGAGATGTCTCTTAACCCAAGGGCTTTGGACATAGCCAGTGAGAATTGTGAATGTCTAAATTGAGAAAATATTTTTTCTGAACTGGTGAGCACAGAAAACTTTTTTACATTAGTACATACCATAAGATTAATATTCCTTAGAACACATTTTGTGAAATGTTGATCTAAGCAAGACAAATAAAATAAAGAAAGCAAACTATATATTATAAGTTAACATAGAAAAGAAGAATGGATTAAAGAAAAAAACCACTCTAAAATGGTACAACTCCAGGTGGAGGGGTTACCAATGATTTTTATTACTTTGTTTCATGATCCTGGGGTGTGTTTTTTTGGTTCCAGAAAAACAAGTACATGCTGCTTTCTTTTTAAAACAGGGACAGTAACTCCAGATGCTTTTTAAGTCAATTTTAGAATCGCCGCTTTAGTCTCCTCCCTAGCATGGGCTCTGACCCCCTAAAACAGGTGAAAAATAAACGTAGGCCTGACTAGTCTTCAGGTCAAGACACATCACCCTTCCATGACCAGCATCAACAACAACCCATTTATAACCTCCCACAACATGTGTGAGTGCAGCAGGCAAACGCCAAGTCTTTCTGTTTGGATCCCTCACAGCGAGGACATTGCCCAGCTACTCTGACAAAGTCCCTGTCTCCAAGGCAGAGACACGAAAATGCTTAAAAACCGACAGCGAGCCCCAGGTTTCCTGAGAGTTGTCAGCACGCATTTTGTCACAGAGATTTCCTTAACCAACTGGTGAATTCACAATCAAAGCAAGGGTGAGTGTGCAGCTATGTGAATGGACTTACTGCCACCGAACTGTACCTTTAAAACGGTTAACCTGGTAAAGTTTATGTTATGTATATTTTACTACATAACAAAAAGCAGGGATAATGACATAGATGTAGGTGCATATTTTGTTTTAAAACTTCCTCACAACTTTAGGTATTAGAAGTGTGTTTATAACATTGTTTATTACAGAGGCCTGGGAACAGCCCAAAAGTTCAACAATGGGGGATTAATAAGATAAACTTTGTTCTATTCCTACTACCAATGCCACAAAACTGCTTATTGTTAAAACAGCACATTTTGTTAAAAATTTTTAAAACATGTATTTCTTTTGTATGTAAGCACAGAAAAAAGTCTGATAGCATCTATATCAACATGAAACAGATCCTCTTTTCTTCTTTAAATATTTACAAGTTATTTGAATATTTCACTAGTATATATAATTTTATAAGCAGAAAAGTCTGAATCCATATTCTTTAATATATGTATATGTGTGTGTGTATGTATGTATATATGTATGTATGTATATATATATATATATATATATATATATATATATATATTGATTTCAGAGAGAGGGAGAGAGAGAACATCAATGAAGAGAAAATTGATTGACTGCCTCCTACATACCCCTTACTGGGGGTCAAGCCCGAAACCTGGGCATGTGCCCTGACCAAGAATTGAACCATGGGTCAATGTTCAACCACTGAGCAACACTGGCTGGGCTGAAACCATATTCTAAGTGTGTTAATATATAGGGAATATCCTTGTGCATACTACTTACAGTAGCATTATCAGGGGAGGCTAGCATCTCCCTCTTTTTTACTATTTTAAAATAAAAGTATAAGAATTAAGACAATATATTTTTTAAAGACGACAAGTAAATAGGTCAGGGAGACAAATTATATGGAAAAATCATAACCAATAGAATCAGTATTTTGAATATTTGTTCATTGCAGAATAAATTAATTTATAGATTTTGATAGACTTTAACATAATAATATTTATGTTAAAGGCATTCAGAGAAATTAAAAACAACTTCCCTTTAAGAAGTAATATGCTATACACCTGAAACTAATACTGTATGTCAACTGTAATAAAACTTTTAAAAAGAAATAATTATAAATCACTAAACAGGAAAATGTAAATTAAAAACCTTGGAAGGAAGTGATGAGGTTGTGGAAACAAGCCACGAGTGAGTGGATGAAGCCTGGCTGGACGGGAGTGCTGTGCCCAGGCTCAGCACCACGCGGTTGGCAGGCGGAGGGAGCGGAGGCTGAGGAGGCGGTGGAGGTGGCAGAGCAGTGCCAAGGCCCGGGCTTGGCTGGATAGGGATTCCAGAGTAAGGAGTGGAGAGAATGGTGCAAAGCAATATCTGAAGAGAGATTATTGCTGATTGTCCAGAACTGAAGACAGACCCCGGCCTTCGGAATGGAAGAGTTTTCTGCCACTGAGCAATGTCAGTTTCATGACATGTAAAACCACTTGGAATGCGTGGCCGCCGTGGAGAACTGTGGCAACCCTGCAGATTGCCAGGCAGCTACGGAGAGAGGAAAGGCAGCGGCGGAGGACAGTCAGGCTGCTCGCTGTAGCCATTTCTCTGCAGTTGCAGATGCGGTCATGCAGGAGCAGGACATAACAACACACTGGGAGGCAGAGACCAAACGCAGGCCCGACTCTCTGGCAGAGAAAGAAGGAAAGGAGAGGTGGCCGGGGCCGCCAATGTGACTCTAACACTTGGCTCCTTAGGACACACTCAGGCACCATTGGTGAGAATGTCAAGTGGCACAAGCGAGGGTGAAAAAGGCTGCCGGGTTCTCAGAACTTTAAAAATGTGGCTGCCACATGACTCAGCAATCCCACGTTTGGGTTTAGATCCAAAATAATTGAAAGCGGGATGTCAAATAAATATTTGTACATCCCTGTTCATGGCAGCATCATTCACAATAGCCAAGAGGTGAAAGCAACCCAAATACCTGTCATCACATACATAGATAAGCACCACGTGGTGTGCACACCCAGAGGATGTTATTCAGCCCTAAAACACAAGGCCATTTCTGCATGAGCGATACAGGAATGAGGCTGGAGGCTGCTCTGTGAGGTGAGGTCAGCTATTCACAGAAAGACCAGCGTATGAGGTGCCTGCCCTGGTCAGGTTCAGCGTCAGGAATGGTGGCTGCCGGGGGGAGGGGAGGGAGAAACGGGGTGCTGTTTGGGGGTGCAGACGTCAAGATGAGAACGTTCTGGAGACCCATTTCCCAGGATGTACATATACTTAACTTCACTGAATTGTACACTTTGAAATGAGCAACATGATGAATTGTATGTTACATGCTTTTTACCACAATTTAAAAATACTCAAAAAAATGTGGAATAAAAATAGCAGATGATAAAGAAGTTCCCACTAGGATTTACTGTATGAGATTCTATTAATTTCTCTGAATTATCTCACAAAATGAAAAGCCACTTTAAGAAGAATGGACGGCTCAGTCCCTCCCAGAAGAAGGGGGAAGAATTGCGGGAGAGGCACCGAGGGGAGCCTGCTCAACAGGAACCACGAACCGCGAGAGACGCTGGATTGAATGAAGGAACCAAAACACAAAAGAATACTGGAAGCAAGACCCTATGTAAATGAGGTCCAGAGCAGGCACAGAAAGCCCGAGATGGAAATCAGAGAGCTCTGGCTCTCGGGCGGGATTGACTGGAAAGCTGGCACGGGCAGGCTTCTGGGGTGACAGGGTATCTTGATTGGGGTGTGGGTTACACAGGTGGGTGCTGTGCCCAAGTCACCCGTTTGTTCCCCTCCGACGCCGGCCTTTCCCTTAACGCACATCTCCCCTCCCCGTACGGACTGGATGGAGACAAAGGCAAAGCCAGGAAGGCACGCTGGGCCCCGAGAGCGGCAGGCAGCACGCAGGCCCGGGCGCCGAGGACGCGAGGCGAGGGCACGGCGGCTGATTGAAACGCAAGGAGAAGTGCGGGTATCACCGTTCCGTTACTCGAGAAGCATCGGGACATCAGAGAAAGGCCGGAGCCTCCAGAAACGTTAGAAGCATAGCCTGAAACCAGGTGTGGCGTCTCAGGAATTTTATCAAATCTCACGGAGGTCTGAGCAGGCCTCTTCTCTGGCGCCTTTCCAAAGGAAGGGCTGAGAATGTGGTCATTGGAGACACGTTAATGCTTCTTCTCTCTTTAAAAGGACTTGGATTTAATTTATATAAATCGTAAATGTTTATTATAGAAAAAATGGAACCCACAGCTAAGCAGGAAGAACAGATTGAAATCAGTTAAACCACTCCTAACATGAGGTGTTTGTTCAATGCTGTAACTTTTTCTTTTAAGTTGTTTCTGCCTTTTCTATTACCCAAGTGCCACTCTGCGAATCTCACTCTGCAGAAACCCGGGGCTGTCCTTGCTGATCGTGTAATTAATCCGGTTTGACCCCAGACTCACGGGGTGAGCTTCAAATGCTTTCCTCCGTTTCTCTTTTTCTAGAGACGAGAGAAATTACATTTTTCTTTTTGTGGTGAAAACGAGACCTTTAACACACTCTCAAGAGTGGCATATGTCCCATTAGACAAGCACCTAAATTTGTCTTTTTTAAAAACATGTTTTTATTGGTTTTAGAGAGAGAGGAAGGGGAGATATAGAGAGATAGAAACACACTGATTGGTGGGAAACACACTGATCAGCTGCCTCCTGCACATTCTCTCCTGGGGATCCTGCCACAGCCCAGCATGTGCCCTGACGGGGAATTGAACCAGTGACCTCTTGGTTCATGGTTGATATTCAATCACTGAACCATGCAGGCCAGACTTAAATTTGTATTTTTAAGAAAAATCCTCCCCCAAGGATATTTTCCCATTGATTTTTATTTATTTTTTATTTTATTATCATTTTTTAAAACATATTTTATTGATTTTTTACAGAGAGGAAGAGAGAGGGATAGAGAGTTAGAAACATTGATGAGAGAGAATCATTGATCAGCTGCCTTTTGCACACCCTCTACTGGGGATGTGCCCACAACCGGAATCGAACCTGGGACCCTTCAGTCCGCAGCTGACGCTCTATCCACTGAGCCAAACCGGTCCTGGCTCCCATTGATTTTTAGAGAGAGTGGAAGAGAGAGGGAAAGACAAAGAAATATGGACGTGAGGGAAACACAACTGGTTGCTTCCTGCAGGTGCCAGGCTGGGGAGGAGCCTGCAACCGAGGTATGTGCCTTTGGCCGGAATCGAACCTGAGACCCTTCGTCTGCAGGCCGACACTCAACCCACTGAGCTAAATTTGTCTTTTGAAGGTTAGCATTTATAAAATTTGTTCTGTAACTTCAAAGTAGTAATATTTCTCCGTGGACGATCTCTTCCTACTAACATAGCAAAACTATAACCTAACCCTGTGTAGGAAACATGGCCACAACGGCGGTAAACGGGATTTTTATAAACAAACACACTGGAGTGGACAAGTCCAGCGAGCCTGTTCCCTTGGCAGTGTCTGGTTCTGCCATTCCTGGGGCCTCTGAGCCTCCGGGCGGCGGTGGGTTCTGGTGGACGCTCTCGATTGGACTGTTCTCTAGAACACGAGCAACCTCAGAGCCCGTCGGTCCCCTGGCCTTTGTGTCCCCAGCGTGTAGGAGAGTGGAGAGGGGCTGGGCCCGATGTGGAGGGCACGGTAGTAGATCTTCATGTGCTGAGGGTCAGTTGGTTGCTGAAATACTTGGTGCCCTTCCCCTCTCCCCTCTCTCTTTCCAGCGTGGTCGAGGTTAATGAGTGAGGGTGAGAGGGACAGGAAGTTAGGTCTGAGGGGTAGGCGCGGGTCAGATAATGTTCAGGTGGTAAGGGGGTCCATATTTTATTCTAAATTTAAATGCAATTGGAAGCCACTGCAAAAGAATTGCAAGGGACTAAGATGACTTGTGGCTTTAATAAAATCCCTCTGGCTGCATGAGGTGAATAGATTTGGGGGAGGGGCGGGGTTGGGAGGGGAAGGGTGGGGAGGGGGACAGCGGTGGAAGTAGGATACACTTAGGAAGCTGCTGCAGAAGCCCTGAGGGAGGATGGTAGCGCGAGCGAGCAAACATCATTGGTGACAAAAGGCTGGTTTCTTTCTCTTTTCTTGTGTTAAGTTTTGTTTATCAGTTAGAGTGACAGTGGTTGTTTCTGAGTGGATCTGGGCGGTGGAACAGCAGGAGCTAAGGGGGGCCTCTTGTGAGGCCTCAGAGCCAGACACACACCCTCCATTTCAGCCTCCACGTTGCTATGTTAAGATTCAAACTCTGGCCGAAATCGGTGTTGCTCAGTGGTAGAGCATTGGTCTGCGGACTGAAAGGTCCCAAGTTCGATTCCGGTCGGGGCATGTACGTTGGTTGTGGGCACATCTCTCTCATCGACATTTCTAGCTCTCTATTTCTCTCCCTTCCTCTCTGTAAAAAAATCAATAAAATATATTTAAAAAAAAAGATTCAAATTCTGAGCACAGCTGGTCCTCAGCGTGTGGCCTGGGCAGGGTGGGCACCAGGGCTGGCTGCGGGGGGAAGAATTGTTGGAGTGCTGCTCTCAGAAGAAGAAATGGTTGCTGGGTAAATATACAATACATATCCCCACCTACATGCCAAGTTTATAATCACATCAGTGATTTTTGTAGAAAAAAAATCATAGTGTATCATTTTATTGAACATGTTAATCCTAGTTAATAGATTAAATTTATACATAAGTAAAATAGCAGCATAAAAATTTTAAGATATTTATCCCTAATATTTTCTCCATACCTAAGCTGCCTCCGAATCAGGTTCAATCTGGCAAACTTTGCTATATTAATTTATAAGACTTAAGCCTCTTCCATTGCATTTTTTCCCCATTCCATTTAAAAATATTTTTATTGATTTTCGAGAGGAAGGGAGAGAGAGAGAGAGAAAAGAAAGACTGATACAGACAATTGGGTGGTGAAGGTCTGGGGTGGGGGGTGGAGGCGGGCTGGAGGGATCAATAGGGGAGAAGGGGGACAATATAATACTTTCAACCATAAAGACTGAAAAAAAATATGATGAGAGAAAATCATTGATCAGCTGCCTCCTGCACGCCCCCTACTGGGGATCAAGCCCACAACCCATGCATGTGCCCTCGACGGAAATCAAACCCTACTATCGATACACTTGGATTCTAATACGCTTTCCGGAACTCAGGTGCACACTTCGGGGTCAGCACACACTCCCCTTGTGCGGAGTGTCCAGGAGTCATGTCCCTCGCTCGCTGTCTGCTTGCTGTTGGGCTGGCTGCGGCGGTGCAGGGCACTGTATTTCCCTCTGACTCGGCCGAGGAAGCTGGTAGGGGGAGAAAACCACTTGTGTTTCCTACCAAGTCCTCTGCCAGTAGCTAGTTCTTCAAATGGAAGTGTTTTCAATTTACATATTTCCCCCTTTCCTCACTGTAAAAGGGAGACAAGATGACATTCTAACATATGAAAGATAACTATTACCTAAATGATCTCAAGTTTACTTGGTTATTCCTCGCATTCCTTACAGCAAAAGGTTTGCCAATGTCTCAGACGTCAGACCGCTTTATAAGGACAGGGAGTACATCTGTTTCTATGTCTCAAGTGGTTCAGTGCACACAAAAAGTTATCCAGTATTTCGGTTGAATGAATGAGTGGTTGGGGAGAAGAGTCTCAGAAATACTTGTCGAAATCAACGTGATGAATTTATGAAGTCATTCGGAATGCAGAGGAAGCCATAACTCCTGTGTGGCCTTCTCTGCCCTGGTGTTTAGGATCGGGTCTTCCCATCGGGGTTCTGCTGTGCGAGAGAGCGCCCCGGGCCTGGCCCCTCCTCCGTCAGAGCACAGCCATGGGCTCCTTGCAGCTGTATCAGCCTGGAGAGCAACCAGAGTGTCGGCTTACACAGAGAGGCGTTGGAGGTTGTGTGACAACTTTTACAGCAACTTGAACCAAAAATAACCAAGAGTACTTCAAAATAGCCAGCCATACTGTAGCTGGTCTTCAACTTGCAGTTGAAAGTCACAATGTGTTCACCAGGTCTCTTGTTGTTTCGGATAGAAACGTGGTATTAGAGGTGAGAAAGTGCTGCAGATGAGCAGGGAGACCGAGTCATTTTCTAAGTGTGTACCCCCTCGGTTCATAGATTTGAGAGAGAAGAGGGAGGGAGAGAGAGGGGAGAGAAAGAGAGATTTGTTGTTCCTCTTACTGATGCGTTCATTGGTTGATTATTGCACAGGCCCTGTTAGGGAACCAAATCTGCAACCTTGGCGTATCAGGACAACGCTCCAACCAACTGAGCTACCTGGCCGGGACGTCACCATTGTTTTAGTCACAGTGAGGTTGTCTCCCTCATCCTGTGACCACCGTCATTCTTTACCTGTTTCACAGGTCTGGTGGGTTCTGTTGTAAAGTTAATGAACCGTATCATGTGCTAAATGCTTCAGCACAAACTTCTCATTGTGGGCTCCAACCTCTCACCCCGAAAAATCCCACCCAGTGCTCGCTGTCTTTGGTTGCTAGACATGCCCTGACTTTGCTCAGCCAATGTTTGAATGTAACACAAGCTAACCCCACTTTACAAAATGCTTGTAGGTATGATGGAGGCTTCTAAAGTTGAAAAAAATATTTATTTGCCTCTGTCCAAGTGAAATCCACTGAAATGCAATCTGGGGATTAGAGAGGGTCATATGGTGCCTTTAAAATAACCACCGCCCCGTGATGGAGGAAGGAGGCAAGACTCTGAGGAAGAGGCAGGCCACGGAGCTGTGGGGCTTGCTTGTCTAACAGTTAGTGTAGCGCTGATCTTGGGGAAGAAATTATCTTGTTTTTACTAAAGTAATTGTGCGGCTTTTTATATGTCATGGTATGTATAATTTTTATTAACATGATCTTCTCCCTTTCCAAAATGTGTATTTCTAGAATGAAGAGAAATAACATTTCAAAGTCCCATGAGGAAATAAAAATTAGGTGACCACTAGCATATTTTGATCTAAAGCCAATTAATTTTTGCATCCATCCTAATAGATTTCCATCTTTTTTGGCATTAGAATTTAGTTTGAAAGCTTAAACACCTCTCGAGAGCTCAAATATGTATGTATAATATGTTCGTTAAGCAGTCATTTAAAGGAAAATACAATTTTAATCAGTACAAAGTTGGTTCTTGTATATTAGGCAAGATAAGTAAACAGCAAAACTCCCCAGTTACCACCAAGGCACCCGAATGGCTTGCTAAAGCCACGCCAGGGCATGAACCCGCAGAAAATTACAGCTGTTTCCACGGGCTCAGGCTCATGTTACAGGGCGGGGAAGGCAGGTTCATGGCCCTTGTAGTGCCATTCCCCTGGGTCATGTCCATGCAGACATTGCTAATGGATCATGGCATTCTCTCTTGAGAGGAAGCACAGGACTTGGTTGGAAAATCTGTAAGGAGGATTTTCCAAAAGGTCAGGGGCCTCTGGGGGGACCTTGTCGAAGGCAGCAGCCTCTGCCTTGACTTTTCCAAACAAGTCCGATCCCCAAGGGGTTTTGCTAGAATCTCTGTTTAGTCTTTAAAGACCCGACCTTGTAGAAGCATGTGCTTTTTCAAGGATGCTTACCTGCTGATTGAATCTAGAGGTTAATTTTAGCTCAAGCTGTTGTGACAATAAAAGCCAAGGAGGCAGGCGAACAGGGCTACATGGCGGCGACAGCCAAGTAGTGCCTTAGCCCTGTCTTTCCCAGAAACACGTGCTAGAGTGATCTGTTCACCGGGGCTCAGGGGCTGCTGCTCAGCCCCTGCACTCTTAAGCCCAGGAAAGCCTCAGATATCCCTCACTTGTATCCCTTCAACAATAAGTGGCATCCATCCATGGACAAAAGTCCTGTTGCTGGAGCTTTGGGATTGAGGCAGGAGATCGTGAAGCCCAAGGTTTGAGACTGAGGAGAGCTAGAGGAAGGCAAGCTCACGCTGAGGTGGCTAACCATGGTCTTGCTGCAGACCCAGAAATTGCTCAATATCCCTGAGGACTTAGCTACAACCCCAGTTGGCTCTTGTTCTGTTGCTGGCACCATACGCTAAGGGACCCATATGTCAGGTAATAGTCATACAGACTTTGATCCCAGCTGTGGACCGTGTAGTACACCATGACCTGGCTCCATCCTTTCTTGGCTACAGTCTTTGAGCCTCTGGAAGTGACCCTGACAAATTCTGGAAGGCCTCAGAGGTACAGAGATACAAATTCTGGAAGGCCTCAACAGCGCCCGAATGCACATTGCTCTCGAGCACACATGGAACTCTTTTTGGGACAGAGCATATGTGGGGCTGCAAAGCAACTCTTCACAAATTTAAGAATATTGAAGTCACACCAAAGACCTTTTCTAACCATAATGGTATGAAATTAGAAATCAATAACAAAGAGAAAACTGAAAAAATCACAAATACATGTAAATTAAACAACACACACATCACCGACAGATGGGTCAAAGAACAAACCAAAAAGGAAATCAGAAAGTATCCTGAGGCAGCATATCAAAATGAAAATGCAGCTTATCAAAACTTATGGGGTGCAGTAACAACAGTTTTAAGAGGGATGTTGCTGGTGAAAAAGGCCTACATTAAGAAAAAAGGAAGATCTCTGAACATAAACTGTGCACCTATGGATGAGGACAATGGGGGATGGGGAGGGGCGGAGGGTGGGGTGGGAACCTGGTGGAGGGGGGAAGAAATGAGGAACCTTTGTAATAATATGAACAATAAAGACTGATTTAAAAAAAAAAAAAGGAAGATCTCAAGTAAACATTCTAGCTTTACACATCAAGGAGTTAGAAAAATAAGAACAAACAAAGCCCAGAGTAAGCAAAATTGTACATGAGGACTCTAATAACATAATAATTGAGAGGATGTAACAAACATAAAAAAAAACCCAAAAAACAAGTGGAACTACATCAAACTAAAACTGTCATGCACAGGAAAAGAAACAAGCAACAAATAAAGAGGCAACCTATGAAATGGGAAAAACGTTTTCCAAATCTTATTTCATAGAAGTTAATATTAACTTCCAGACAAGAAGGCGGAGCAGGTAAGTGCTGTGCTTGCCTCCTCCATGATAACATCAAAGTTAGAAGTAAACTATACACTGAGTGGCCAGATTATTATGATCTCTGAATGCATAATAATCTGGCCACTCAGTGTATATCCTATATAATAAAAGGCTAATATGCAAATTGTCCCCTTAACTAGGAGTTCAACCAGCAGTCAGGCTGGCCAACCGCTCATGTCCCCTTTCCCTGGCCAGGCTGGCTGGACTCCACCTATGCATGAATTCATGCACTGGACCTCTAATATATATACTGAGTGGCCAGATTATTATGCATTCAGAGATCATAATAATCTGGCCACTCAGTGTAGAACAACCATCATGGAGAACCACATGAAGTCTAGCTGAATAGAAATCCTACCACTAAGGATATAGAGAAGAAGCCACATCCTTGAGAATGGTAGGAGGGCAGAGATGTGGAACAGGCTGGTTCCATACCCATGAGTGTTGGCTAAAAAATTGGAAGGAATATCTCACTGAGCCTCCCAGCCCAGGGTTCCCATAACGTCTGACCGTGAAAACCAGCTGGGTCTGTGGCTGAGGGAGATGGAGTGCTGGGGCCCAGGCCTTCCTCGTGAAGGGCCCACCTGCTCTGAGCTCCAGTGCTGGGGCGTTGCTCCACTTGTTAAAAATAGCTTGTTGATCAGAATCTAGGGGCTCTGAGTTTGGAACTATCTTCTTTCCTCTCCAGGGCTTATCTGATTACCTCACTAGCCTCTCGGCATAGTAACTCTTGATACTTCCTCAACACAGACACCGGACTCAAGCTGTCTGCATCCCTTGAGATTCTTGGTAGATCTCCAGCCCCAACCTCGCTTTGCTGAGACTGTGCCTGGTCTGCAGTATATGTCAAGCCAACAGCTTCTGAAGGATAGATGGGACCATGGTTGCTCGCCTAACATTATTTATGCATCAAATGTGTACATCACCACTTGATTATTGTGTTAGCTGAAACCAGAATTTTAAACTTATTAATACATGAATTCCATGAGGCTTTTCCAAAAGGGCCTGCAGCCATAGGGTATTGGTTACTTGAATAAGCAAATGGGCTCTTTACAGAGAGAGCTCAAATATCCAGAGTGGTCCAAGCCCAGGGAGAGGTGCTGTGTAGCTCATCATCTCTGTCAGGGGCTGTCCCTGTGCATCTCCTGTCCACATTTCAACCACAGAGCAGCCTCCTCACTCCCTTTTGGGCGTATCACCTGGTAAAGCAGCAGCTTGTTTATCCGGAAAATGGGAGTGGTGATCCTCCCTACTCTGTGAGGTCCAATTGGATAACATGTGGAACCTAACTACATGACATGAGCTTAATCACTGTTAGATGTTATTGTTATCATTCCTACTAATATGAGCACAGTGCACGAAAGTGGCCCCAAAGTCTGTTCTGTCCAACATGACCGCCAAATCACAGGAGCCACCATGCTTTGAGTTATTTCCATGTAATCTTAGAGAATTGGACCTTTTTATGTCTCAGAAAATAATAAAAGTTATTATTCATTTCTCAGAATACCCCTCCCACTGTAGCCTCCCTCCCAAAAGGAAAAAAACCATAGACTAAGCAGCTTGTGGGTGCTTTCCCCTGGTCTTAAGGTGCCTTTCCTTCCAGTTGGAGAAAACCGTGATTACTTTAGCCTGGTGTGCATGGGTTACAGGAAGATAATGAATCCATTACTGTCAGGATGGTTCTTAGCGACGGTTCCTGGACAGAAACCCATTAGTTGGCTGGTTAGCAGCACAGATTGCTCACTGTGGACTCTGCTCTTGGGCTGTGACTACTCCATGTCTTCTGATCTTTGAGGGCTACGAAGGTAACATCTCCTCTTCCTCTTGCCCCCTTCTTCTTTTGGTTTCACAAGATAATCTTGAAAACACACACACACACACACACACACACACACACACAGCCTGCCCTCACCCAGTTCCCTTCGGGCCCCCGATCACATCACTTTGCACTACATTTCAATTATCTATGAGCTTGATGGACTTCAAAATTAGCAAACTTCTAAGGGATGGAGCCCCTGTCTGAGGCCGTGGTATTCCCATTGCCTAGCACATTATAGGCAATAATTCATAAACAAGTAATTTAATAAAGAGCATGTTGAAAACAAGGAAATAGGAATGAATACATATGTGCTTGCACATGCTTGCATTGGAGAGAATGAGGAAAGAATGGGGAAAGTTTTGCATAGAGTGGACAATGGTCCTTGGAGCTGAATTAAACAGTGAGGTGAGCTAGAATATGGTCGATCTTAAATAGTACTTGAAGCCGGCGAGCCTCGCAATACTTCCCCTTCTCACCTGCAGGGCAGGCAGCAGCGTTATCAGGAGAAATAACTGCTGACAATATATTTAATTTGCCCAGCTCCAAGGACCTCAAACGCGCTAACATTTCAATTCTATAATAATACCCGCAGTCGTTTTCATAGCACTGTGAGTGAAAGCACATCTGTGAGGGTCAGAATGTTGTTCTGCCAAGGGAAGAATTGTGTTGCCCAGAGATGGAGATCTCAAAGTAGCAGCTGCAGGACATGCCACACAGAACACCAGCAGCATTGTCTTCATTTTATCCCAACGCGGGCTTGTTGTTTTTTATCCCAAAGCACCTCCAGAGCAAGCCACATCGTCCTCTTGCCTTTAAGCCTAAAGCCTAAGCCAGCCTTCTGCATGGTCCTGGCCCTTGTGACTCTCCTAAGGCCACTTACTATCCCTCGTCAGTGCTCAGGCAGAAACAGCAGGCTTAGTCCAGCAGCTCTGCTTCATTTTGAAATTGTGAGCTCTCCTTATTACACTGTCTGGTTGCCTTGGTGATGGGACGGGCAGGAGGACAGTACGATAAAATGAAGAATATGCATGAGACATGCACGTGTTCAACATTATTTGTTGTTTTCTCAGCTTCACATTTAATCAAGTATTCTTTGCTTACTGGGTAAATCTGACAACTGTGCACACAGAACACGTGTTTAAATCACACCTGAGCCAGGGCAGTGCAGCTTGTGGCCTCGGTGAAGGTGAAGTGTGAGCAGAGAGAAAGGGCAGACACAGGGTGAGGTGGTTTGCTGTGGGAAGAGCAGGCCCGGTTCCGATGGCCCAGGCAGTGCTGCTCGGCAGTTCCTCTCCGCATCTGTCTGTGGAACAGGTGTGGGTGACACTGCCCCTCGGCCTGCTGGGAGTCAGAGTCAGCACCGTGCGTGCGAGGCCACACTGCGGTCTGAGGCAAAAGGACATAGCCGTGGTGGCAATACAGTCTTTGTTTACACTTTTGATTGGTTCATCATAGACTCTTTTGGCATGAGGTTTGATTTTTTAGAAGACTGCACTAAAGTACTACTTGTCACCTGGATTTCCCTTATGTTTTGTACCTGAATAAATAACTCACCCAGTCTTGGACTGGTTTGTTTGCTGTGTGCAACAGGAAATATTTTGCTTTCCGAGAACAAGAAAAATAGGTATATTTGCGCTATGCTTATTAATTTGTGTGGTTATTCAGTGTCTGTTAAGTTAATGTTCAAGAAAAAAATATTAATTTTTGTTAAAATGTTATTTTATGTTAACAATTACTACTTTTAGTTCAGCTCTTTGCATTCAGCATGTCTCTATTGAAATAAACCTACATTTCTATGAAAATTGAAGCTTTTGGGTTTTTGCAGCCCACATAAACCTTTGAGTTTGACATGCCTTTGAGTTGTTATCCTTTGAGTTTGACATGCTTGCTGTATACAGTATTTGTACAGTATCGGAAACCTCCTGCCTGCAATAACCCAACCTGGCCTCTAGATGACCTCGTTGACCAATTTTGTGTAGACGGGATTCCAGGCCAGAGAAAACCACGTTTCAGCAAAGAAAGCTTTGGCAGGCATGCTCTTCCAGCTCTCCCACATGGCTGTGCCTCCTTACAGACCAAACTGGGACACCTGTGCGCGCTCACACACCAAATGGGCGGGCCCGCCGGGCAGGCTTCTGGTTTGAAGGCTCTGGATTGAGCAGGGCCAGTCTCTCCTTGGACGCAGACGGTGTGACAGGCCCTCCCTAATGCTGCGACTAAGACTCGCTCAAGCATCTATGCCCCACGCGACCCTGGACAGAGGTCTAGCCAGTAGGGCTGCCCGGCATCCTGTGTCTACAGGACAGGTTTTGAAGTTATGGATTGTGTTTGGTGTGCTTACCAATTTTTTTTCAGGATGTCCTAAGTGTTCTGTATTCAGCTTTAAAGAAATTAAAAAAAATTAACATTTCAGCTATTTTACAAATGTAATTGGACATTCTGAATTTTAATTTGCTAAATCTGGCCACCTACTGGCTGGCTGGCTTGC
The DNA here is from genome assembly GCF_014108245.1 of Pipistrellus kuhlii. NCBI lineage: Eukaryota > Metazoa > Chordata > Mammalia > Chiroptera > Vespertilionidae > Pipistrellus > Pipistrellus kuhlii. The sequence continues at coordinate 2,558,553 of NW_023425416.1, read as the reverse complement.
ACTTTCAGGCACACAACAAGGCAGATACCAGTCTTTGGGCCAGGGTTAGGGCCAAGTTCAGGGTGGAGCAAGTGAGGTGCTCACTCTCAGGCTCTGGGGGTGCACCTCGCCCTGGGTCCCCGCCTTGCAGGAGCGCTCAGGAACACACCCAGCTGGCTTGACTCCTCGGGTTACACCCCAGTGCAGCCTCCCTCCACATGGACCCCAGAGCGGCCAAACTCACACTCTATGGGCCTTCTGCATTATGATTTGTGAACTGCACTCCGGACCTGGGGCCCTTCTGATACGGAACTTGAGCAAACGGCTGCCCCTCCCTGAGCTCTCCTCTGGGAATGATCGCCATGTTGCTGTAATGATCAAATAACAAAAACGAATCCCACGTGCCCATAACAGGGCCTGGGACATAATCAGCCCCTGACAATGACGAGTTGTTTCAACAGTGTTGCCGTTTCAATGGCTAAACTACAGCAGTGAGATCTCAGAACCCCAGCTTTCCAGGGCTCCATCACTATCCAGCATCCCTTACCAGCTTTCTTTCCAGGAAGTGGAAAGAAATGGAGTATGTGCTGGGGACTCGATGCTGAGGTGTGTGTGTGCTCTCTCGTTTAGCCCAGCAAACGCCTCTGTGTGATGTGCACTGAGAGGACACTGAGGCCCTGGAGGCGGAGGTGAAGAAGTGTGCCGAGTCCGAGTCCGTGTGACCAGGGACGGGCGGCGGGAGGGGTCCACCTGGGACCTGACTTCAAAGCCCACGGCTCAGACACCCATCAGCCCCACAAAGGCTCCTTCCGGTAATTGAAGGGCAGATGCCCTTCCCAGGCCGGGCCTGTCCGTGTCCTTAATGAGAGCTTTCTCACGCTCGCTTCCCATTTGATCTCCTTTTCCATGGAGCCATTTTCCTCTGAACGGGAGGAGAGGACCCCATGAAGAGGGTTTTCTGGGAAAGGGTGTCGATGGGGGCGAGGCAGGGTGGGGAGCTGCCCTGCCCTTGGGCCTCCGCAGCAGCCTTGGAGAGCACGTTCCTCAGATGCCTCTGCCCCTCCTCTGCCCTCCGTTTAGAGGTATCGGCCAGCCGACTGCTGGCTGGCCCTTCATCCGATGGCCCTTCCGGCCACGCCCGGTCAGAGGCCGAACTGCTCAGCCGGGAACCGGACGGCAGCTGCCCTGGCTGTCTGTCCCGGTTGTTTTCACCGGCCAATCTGGTTCCCACTGCCCTTGGCCCGCCCTCTTCCTTCCTCCCCAGGCCAACCCTTTTGTTTGCTTCTTCCCTTTTCATTTTCCCTGGTTTCCAAGAGGTGCTTGGTGAGCAATTGCTTTTTATAATGTCATGGGTAATAAAAAGCCTGAGGTTTGGAGTCAGGCGGGCATAGGCGTGGATGTTAGCTTTACACCTCACTGCAAGGCCAGGTGACTGAGGTCGGGGAGCCTTTCATCCTCCCTCCTGAGGCTCTTTTCTGAGACTAGGCCACCTCTCCCTCGTGGGGAGGATGAAATGAAGTGAGGTGGCAGCACGCACCCCATTATTGGGACTACAGTGAGAGCTCACAGACCGCCCACCCTTCTTTCCTATTCCCTGTTTTTCTTCACTCCCGGTGTAAGCTGTCTTGTTGGTTTTTTGTTGTTGTTGTTTTAGTTTCTAAAACTGGCTAAGTTCTCCTCGCTTTAGGGCGAGGGGAAGGGCCCGGGGACTTCCTGATGTCACACCACCCTGAGCAATCAGAAATGGGGCTGCATGCGTGTCAGTGCCACTGACCAACCCTCAGTTCTCTCTGGCTTGCTGTGCTCGGGGCACATATGGCCATTGGTGGGAGAAAACAGTTAGATGTTCTTGGTCCACTGATGAGCCCACGTAGCAGTGAGTAATGCGGCCTTGTGGGCAGCCACCAGAGACTCGGCAGTGTCCTAAGTAAGGGTTATCTTGACCTGCCTTTCTGCCTCTGTAATGGGAGCAAATAGGTCCATCATCTTTAGAGTAATGAGCAAGGAAAGCTGAACGTGGCATGTATTCGCTCAAATTCTCATTAATATACTTTAAAAGCACCGTTTGCTACCCTTACTGCAGAAAAATTGTTACGGAGCAAGGTAGTTTAGAATTTGGAGTTAGGACCTATTTTTTGCTTTTCCCCTAATAGCCCTATGATGTTTGGCTGATTACTTGATCTGCCTAATTCTCAGATTCTTTATCTGTAAAATAGAGATAATCCTATATAATAAATCTAATATACAAATCAACCAAATGGTGGAATGACCAGTCACTATGATAGGCACTGACCACCAGGGGGCAGGCGCTCAATGCAGGAGCTGCCCCCTCGTGGTCAGTGTGTTCCCAGGCTCATGGCTGGCGAGTGCAGTGGTGTTGGTGGGAGTCTCTCCTGCCTCCTCAGCAGTGTTAAAGACCTCATGGGAAGTCCGCCTGCAAGCTTAGGCTTGCTACCCAGGGGGACTGGATCTAAGCTGGCAGGTGGACATACCCCAAGGGGTCCCAGACTGTGAGAGGGGTAAGGGGCCCCCCACCAGTGCAGGAATGTTGTGCACTGGGCCTCTAGTAGCACTATATTCCTCATGGAGCCGTTGTGGGGATTAAATGAATATAACACGTGAAGCCCTTCAGCAGTGGAAGTCATCATATAGTGGGCCCACTCTGCTTCCATTTTCACACCATTCTTTTCCCATCTGGGAGCCAAGTTCTACTTGTTCTAGCAAGGTACACTGGCAATTCTGAGTATACCATGTCTTGAACATGAAAAGATCATTTCTGTGAAAGGCATTTGCTTGGAAATAAACATCTTCCTGTATTTCATTTCCTACTCCCTCTTTCCATCGTGCAGGACAAAAAATGTCAGGTGAAATGTTTTCTTGAGATTTAAAGCCCTGTTTGCTAGTCAGCAAGAGTGGGATGAATTACTTGTTATAAGAAAACACCCTCAAGATTAGAAAGCCTAAGCATTCACTTCAGTGAGGCTGTATTTCATCAATTCTAAAACAAGTTCTTATAAGACACAGCGGTATTTTATGCATCCTAAACAAGAAAAAACTACCAGTTCAACTAGAACATGCCATCAATCAAGAGGCACTTTGCTTTCAGGAATGTGAATATAAAAAACTTGCATCTTGAAATCAATAAAACATGGTAATACTTATGTAACTGACAATCTGCAATCTTGTCCAACACGATTACTTGAAGCAGAGCACCTTTTTTTTTTTTTAGAAGTTTTTTTTTTTAAATTTAATTAATTTATCTATTTATTTTTACATATTTTATTGATTTTTCCCCCTCCCTCCCTCCCACACATCCCCTCCCTCCCCAGAGCTTTATGTCCATTGGTTGTACTTATAATGAAGCAGAGCACCTTAAACTGCTTGTGTGAACTTAAATGGAGGGATACGGAAACACTGTCAGTAGCACACCTCAGTTTATTGACCTATGTAAAAATAATAGGTCTTAAAAAGTCAGAACAGTAAAAGAATATGCAAAGGGTATTTCTGTTTCTAGAAGGCTATACAAATGCAAAAGGAATGTTATTTTTTGCATGTCTTTTTTTGTTCCAACGCCCCTCCCCCCAAACTTCATTTTTAATGATACAAATGACTAAGGACCAGTTTAACAAATCCACTTTATGTAAATACTACATGCTTTGGAATATAGATAGAAAATGTTCCAAAAAGTTGTTCAGAAACCGCTCTAGTCACAATATGAACAAGAAACCTGTATAAAAGGGGGAAGGAGCACCTGGACTGGAATTCTGAAGCAGAGTAAAGCAGACAAAGGTCTGGAATATGGAAATATCTGTTAAAAAAAACTCAACCACAACCGTAGCTAATTAGTTCTTCCACGGAAAGTATGAGGTAGTTTTAGCCTCATAGTTACATCTACCGCAGCTCGGAGTTTCTGTACTGTTAACGACTAATCTGGTTTGTGTCACTCGGTGACTTAGAACTCCCGTGGAATTCAGGCAATAGCTCACTCTTCTAACAAGTCACCATGTTAAGGCACACAATTCATCTAAAATGATGTGCTTTTTTTTTTTTTCCTTTATTTTGTTTTGGGTTCTTTCCGTTATCACCTCAAAATACTTTTTCAAATGCTTGATTATGAACTTTCCATATCAAGCCTGCCATTTCAAATGACAGCCACGTCGGAGCGTGAACAGCCTGAATAACAGCTCCTCATGCCACTGGTGCAGGGAGGAAAGGGGGGGGGGCTGGGACCTGGGTGCCCCCCAGCAAGGGGCCAGCTCCTGGGGCTGCCGTCCGGCCCCGGGGGTCACTGCAGGGTGCCATGCGAAGTCTGTGTGGACCCACCGTGTGGTGCTTGTGAAGACCGTCACTCCATCAACCCGAAACACGTGTGCACTCGCTCAGAACTTCATGAAAATGCAGCTCCTCTTCAAGTAATTCTCCAATACTGTCCATTGTTCCTGGGCAGTGTCCTCCCTGCAGCTCTCAGCTGCTTCCAGGCAGCCTGGCCGTGGCCCCGGCCGTTCACTGGAAACTGTGCTCTGCAAGCCCCCTCCGCTGCCCTGGGGGATCCTGGCAGCTTCTCACAGTTGGGGTTTGCCTCCCGCAGCTTCTCTTCCCTCACCGCCTGCTTGCTGGCGCTGGCGGGGAAGGCCGAGCTGCCTGGGCCATGGAAGGCGGTGGCCCTGCGATCGCCGGGGAGGCTGGGACGTGGAAGGGCAGGTGTCCGCGGGGCCCTGTGCGGCAGAGGATGGGGTTCACGTCGGGTGGAGGGGAGTCCTCTCTGCATCCTCGGATGCCAAACAGCCCCCGGGAAGACGCACGCTTTGCCAAGGCACACAGTGTGAGGTCGCGGGCAGGGTGGCTCCGCTCAGACTAAGGTCCCGGGCTTGGAGTCTTCGTGCCAGAGGAGCCCCTGCTCGGCCGCCTCCAGGCCGCCCGCGGCCGCCCCGTCCAGGGCGCCTGCCTCTGCGTACTGCCTGCGGGGAAAACCAGACCGTCACCAGGGGCAGCTGCGCTCCCACAGGACACGCACCCCACTCAGTGCAGTTAGTGCTAAGAGAAGTGTCCACAGCTTGGAAATACGGAGGATGCTGTCTCCTGCCGTCCACGTGGAGCGTTAGTTCTCTACAAGCACACGTTTGTGTAACTCACACTGACCGCCACGGGGACCCAGACTGTGCTAAATTCAACGGCAACTGACAGTTACTTGCCTAGAGGAAATGGAAATGACTCCTTCTAGTAGGAGAGAGTACGGTGATGGCTGTACCCCTGTGGACCGCCCACCGGTCTGTGCCTGGCGATCTCTCTCTCAGTGTGCTGAACAGTCTCTTGAGTTCTCCGGGAACCAGCTTTACCGTTATGCCAGTTCTCTCAGCAATGAGTTACATCTTTGACCCATGTCCATTTCCCGCTTATGTGAGAGTCATATTTTAAACTTTTTAAGAGGTATTTTTGACAGCCACATTTTAAGTATTATTCCAATTAAGGGATACACCAGATGCTTTCCTCAGAGATAAAGGAATATATTTAGAGGGAGGCAGCAGCATCTTGGGACATATTTTAGATCCCTAGGGTTTATGGGTCAAGTGTAAATTGGAAACATCATCATATATATAAATTATAGGCATTTTTGGATGATATATCCACATGAGAGCATCCTATTACACAAACCATTCCAAGAAGCAGAACTCATTCTGTAGTAGCAGGGTTAGAAGAGGTAAGGCAGTTAGTAGATTTCCTTTTATCTGAAATCTCAATGCCTTTTACTAAGGGAAATAAAAAGCCTTCGGAGAAAGAGCTGTGGCTATAAGTACGATGCGAACCCAGGCATTTAGTGGTTTCATATAATCAAGGAACAAAGTCGGGTTTCCGTAACTCCACACGCCAGCCAGAGCAAGCAGGACGCCCGTGACGCGAGAGGCACACGCAGACAGGGCTGCACTTACAGCTGCTGCCCCTACAAGAGAGCGCTGACCACTGCTCTCACTTCAGCAGACTCAGCCGCTCTCCGGGACAGAAGCCTTGGGTTTTGCCTAGTGACAGGCAGAGTGAAACAGGGACGAGCAAGGGAAATGGGAAAAGGGAGTGAAAGA